>NC_052508.1:25779787-26979787 GCF_014356525.2 Nilaparvata lugens
AAAAGAAGTCTGATGAATTGAAAAAGAGGAGTGATGGAAACCAGTAGGAGCGTCGAAATGAAGTAGGATGCTTTCAACATAAACAAACTAAGCCGCTCTCCTGGTGACAAATGATTTTGTCGGAGAAGGCTTAGTTGTTGAAATTGTGCTAGGCCCTGAGGTCTGCCGATTCGAATCTGGTCAATAATGCGATCCTAATTCTAGTGGTTTGAGGGTCTTGGGAAAAAGAACTGATGAAGAAATATGCGGTTGACTGACTGCTCTTATAATAATGGAAATGATATCGAAAGTATCACAAACACATCTTTACATGAATAATCAAATAATAAATCTGTCTTCAAGAGACCAACACATGTCTTTAAAGCTGCGTTTACACCAAAGTTATTAACAAAATGTTAATAACTTAATCCTTATAGATTCTATTAGATTGAACATAACTTATCATACACATGACGATCATATGTGTTTGTCAAGTTCCGTTCAATCTAATAGAATCTACAAGGATTAATTTATCAACATTTTGTTAATAGCTTTGGTGTAAACCCAGCTTAAGAGACTAAATACTCATGTCTTTAAGAGTCCAAATTTACGGGGGCAAATCTGATATTGTAGTGGGGGTAATCAAGTACTTATCTAAGATCAGTCGTCCTCGAGTCCGGTGCCCAAAGGGTGATGGATGAGGATGAGGAGGGTGATGGCCTCCGGGCATCGGGCTAGTGGCATCAGTTCAGGTCTTCCAGGGCCGCACGGCAAGGTCAGATGTCCGATATCACCGGCCATCTCGGTCGGCGAATTCATCAGCCCTCGTTCGACAGCAAGGCATATTTACAGATTACAGCTCAATACTCGAATGAGTGAATATTCAAGAATACACAAACATACCAAAAGAAAAAACCCACAACACAAGTCACAACTACTTAGTAATGCTAGAATAAATAAAATACTTAATACTGTATTCAATGAATGATTTATCTTCAAATCATCTAATGAATACAATACATACAATTTACACTAAAAATAAAAATACAAATTTTAGGTATTCAAAGTTTCCATATCAAATAATAATCTGATGAGTTAAATAGTCAATGATGTTCAATCTTACTTTCTTGAATGATGAACAATATGAAATTCGTTATCAAAATCACAATTTTAATATACAGTAATTGGTTAATCCATTGAACAAAACGAAAAAAAAGAAAAAAGAAAACGAAAAACTGTTGAATGGGAGGTTGTTAAATGATACATACAAGAAATATTAACAAGAAAAAACAATACTATAAAATATCCATTACTCACCCTTGAATGGGTTTTCGACTGTTACTAATCCATATAGCCTAAAGTAAATAAATTGCAGCGGTCAACCGCTCAGAATGAAGTTAAGTAAAGTTATGTCATTAATAAGTTAGAGAAAAATTTGCAATTACAAAACTGATGGGATTTAATGCAGATATATGGGATACTAATAGGATATGATATGATTCCCAATTATTAAACTTTGGTCTCCAGGAGAGAACGAGAAACAAGGTGAATAAGACATGATTCAATCAGATAATTGAATAATATAGCTCAGAAAACATGTCTGTACTCTACAGAATCTAAAAGCGGTCTCTCGTTCAAGTCTCAAAGTCGACCGAATCAGGCTCGAAAATAGGTATCAGAATTAACAATGAAGTCAATAAAAATTACCAAATTACAAAGGACGTGGTGGAGACGACAATTATTTCCCTCAATAGAACGAGAAAGGAATACAACTAACAAAGACAGAATACAGTAAATTTCCTTCAAGCAAAGTAGAAGACTCAGCAATAGGATGGATGTTACACTGATTTTTTATGATGATCTAGCATCTGCAACAATTCTAAGTACTCGAGGAAAACGTTGAATAACAATAGAAGAAATAATATTAGAATTTAATTACGTAATGTGCTGAATTACATCATGAAGCTACTCCAATACCGTGAGAATCGCAAGTTAATCCAGCATTCTAATAAAAATTATTTTTGAGAAGTTATAATTTATGAAAAAAAATTAATTTTGGCACAAAACTTTATTCTGAGATATATCAATGAATGGATATAGAAAATTAACATCTTATTGCCTAAAAACAAACAAGTCATAAGCAACCTCAAATACATATCACAGAGTGGTCATAAAAACATGCAATAAAACAAAAAAAATACAGTACATTGATAAGTTACAAGACCTACAAGAATCAGCGAAGTTAGTAGGATTCAACATGTTTTTTTCGAACTTCAACTGTTGAAAAACTCACTTGATCAAGGATATGGCCTTAGAATCAGCCTGTCATAATAATTATTTCTTGAACTTAGTTAGTTACATCTAAATGATTCTCGATTACCGCTGGAAGTTGATTATAAAGTCTAAGCCCTAGTGTGTATTTCTTCATTGACGTGGGGATATCCCCACGTACATATTCTTCCTTTGATAGGGGATATCCAGATGTTCTCCATTTCTAATGTTGTGTCGTTGTGTGAGTTGATATTATTCCGTTTCTTTCAACTATCCATATTCTACATCATTATTGCCACATATTTCTCATCGCTCTCAAAACCACTCTTTAGTAGTAATGAAGTAAGTGACGTGCTAGTTAGTAGACCTAAGTACAGGTCTTGGCAAATTCATGGTTGTAATGAGCAATGGTCTCCGTTAATAACTATCATACTCTCAGGACACAAGTATTGTTATTCAGTAGGCTGTGGAGGTGTTATGTCTCAGTTAAGCTTCGGCCAGATCCAATTGTGGGATCGTGCATAACGAACACAGAAATAGCTTTGAACTGGTATGTAGGCGATATTGCTGGAAGGTTGTTATTTAAAAAATCGGATTATTACGCGGGTCTGAGTATGAGTTGGTTGGGAAATGTGGTGGTAGCATAGGTGGGCGAATGCTGCAGAGAGCAATGTAATTCAAGCTGCGCGGTATAGCATCATTATCATTTCAATATCGAGCTACTGTGCCACGCCCTTAGCTAAGATAGATCCTAATTGATGCGCTCGAGGCCCCTCTGGACCAGCCGCAACCCGGAGACCCACAAATTATTTCCTACCGCCGCTACCGCCACCACTTGTTCCATCATTTCAGCCTCTTGGCGATTTCATCGCCTCTTCCCAGCTACCGTCCTAGCCTGCCTGTCCTGCCTTTTGCATCGTGATAACTAACCAACCCAACCACCAACCGTTCTGCAGTCGTCGTTTAAATCAAACTGTCGGCGTTCCAAGTGTCGATATAAATTATCGGCTTATAGTCGCCGCTGCCACTAAATTATCATAATGCTCTCTCAATTATTTGAAAGTTGTTCCTCCAATATTTATTGCCAGACATTGTTGAATTAGTCTAATTGCTTGTCATAAGTTATTTCAACAGTTCAATCTACACAATTCATAGACTAATAATAATCGTTCCAATTGTTACTGTTATAATTACACTGGAATCTAGAAGTAATCAGGGATCAATTAATAGTGAGTCAACTGTCAATAAATCATTTAAAGCTTACTAATGACTATTTCGACCCAGACAGTTGTTTGAAAGCACTTCATCTGGCTTATTATTGGATGAATCTATTCATAAAATTAGGAAGATACTACTGTCAATCATTTAAAATTTTACTGTTTGATACATATTGAAGATCTGTTGTCAAGTATTAATAAGGCTAAAATTATTTCCCTTTGAAACTTGTCTCTTCCAATTCTGGAAAAGTGATGTCCAATTTCTAGAGAAATTTACAGTTCATCTCACAATTTTGTATCAGATTGTTGTATTGTATATTGTAGACAAGCTGGCGGAGAACCAGACTACAAAGTTATTCAATGGTAGTAGGCTCGTTTCACATAGCAATCATTTTGTGATAAATTATTGGTATAGATGACAGTCAGTTGTAGTATCAAATGGGCCAGTACAAGAATGCTGCCATGCAGGAGAATTTCCAGCTGCAATCTTCATCAATCATTGAAAAATAACCGTTCAAATTCTAATCAATGATTACTCTTACGCATCATAGCTTATTCAAGGTTTATCCACATTGCTTGACATGAACTAGCCTAACTGACATTAATAATATTAGTATTCAATACGTGGTTTTTGTCTAGAATTACGGAATTTATAGATTAATATTATCTCTCATTATGCACATTTATGAAAATTAGGCTCCACACGATTCATTTTCAGATTGACCAAATTGACTATGACTGTCTTATTATAATTAAAATACATTCTATTTGTTATCAGGGTCGGGCCCTATACGAAAAGAATTGCACAATCTCCAATAATAATGCAAAAATGATAATATAACAGAATAATAGAGATTAACATGATGAATCTGATAAACAACAATAAAAATGACAAATTTGATTGAAAACTTCTTGAAATATATTTTTCAATCATTTATCATTCCAATAATTATTATAAAAATTCGAGCAAGTTGATGAACATGGACTGTAGCAATTTAATAATTTAATCACAATTGAATCATTATGGCATTGTCGTTTGACATAAATCCAAACAACAATCAGTGGGTCAATCATAGCATACTAGAGAGTAATCTCTTTTCTCCAATGTCTCAGTGATATAGGAGACATATAGGAGTGATATTGTGGATACTGAATATCTTAATCATTGTAAAGTTCGACGATGGAACTTGAAGTTTATCTTTCCTTTTACATATATAACACAAAATTACAAACTCACTTCTTTCTCATTTTTTCATAAACTGAGCAATTGAATAGAACGTATTCCAATTTCTCATTCTCTGAGCTGAAAGAAGGAGCTGATTTTATTGAAATCAATAATAATGATAATATGTTTTCACACACAACGTTACAAGGACTCAGAGAATTCTTAGGTGGGTTGAGCATCTCTTAATTTTCATGACTCTGATTCAGCTCTGACAAGACTGAAATACTAGCTAATACTAGTTACACACACATCAATTTTTGGACATCCATTTTTGCTGTCCTTATCTAGTCTGTCTAGTGAATCAAACAGATGATGTTTGTCAAGTTCCGTTTAATCTGATAGAATTAATGATGACGGCAAAAATTCGAACGTCCAAAAATCAATGTGTGTGCAACTAGCTTAAGCATCCCTCAAGTAGAGAACGGTAACAAATGTATGGATATCTTGACGATCAGGACTATTGACAGCCACAAATACTCTCATTTCAAATATGTAGAACTGGAAGTGCGGTCTCCCGATTTCTAGTCTCACAGGCCAGCCTGGAGCAGCACGTCCAAGCATCAGCATTCTTTCGTAGAAATATAACTGCACCTTCTCCATTGCATTCTCCAAGCCTAGAAACCAAGCCTCTGCACCATTCAGCATTTCTGCAATAAAAGCCGATTTGCCGCTTCAGCTTCAGCTTTGTTCAAAACTCTAATTATTTTAGACCTAATATTTCAATATTATTATTTGAATTAAGTTAGCATTTAAGCTACGTAATTAAGATAACCTTCAAACTGTGTACCCTAAAATAAGGTTTGAAGCAGATTTGGGCAAATGCCTGTTGTTTTTACCTGCATTGTATTTGCATATAAGTAAATGAATGAATAAATTAATTTTCAAAACCACTCAAAATAAAATTCCATGATCTTATAGGATTACAGAATGTACACATATTTAGGAAAAATAATAATTTTTTTGGTCAATGAAACATGAGTGCTTATGATTAACTTGAAACGTTTTGAATGTGAACTAAACGTAGAAAAGTTGTTACTTACAATGTTTGTTGAATGTTGTAGAACAGTCAGAAAAACAGCGGTCGGTTGCGAGTGTAATTTGGAGCCTAATTTTAAAATGAAGTATGCCACAAGTATAATTGATCACGGAGGGAAGACACACGACCGTAAACGGCTAAAAATGGCAAATACCGTAGCGATGTGGTTCGCTCGGTGTTTGTTTCTCGGCTGCGCTCGCCCCGAGGCCGTCGTAATAAAAACGATAGTCGTGTCGTAAATAAAAATTAAATTTCGGAAAATGCCGAATGTAAAACGAGGACGGAATAAGTAAGGTGAGGTTGCGAGTAAAAGGGCAAATCACGGTTACCGACCACCAATAAATTTCTGTGGCACGGCCAAATTTTCGGATATGATTCATCCGGCTCAAGTTTAAGTACTTTTGAAAACAATCCAGTTGTACTCGAACCCCCTGTCTGATCAACATGATTATTATAATAGCTTTCTGATCGATGCGTCGTAAAAATCCGTATTAATAACGGTTCGAGCGGTAGGAAGATGGTGGAGAGGGGAGCAGAATGAAGCAACGCGCGGTACGAGAGCTAGGTAAATTATGATTTCAGTAAAATTACCATGGATTGAGATTAACCTTCCTCCCACAAAAATGATGAACAAAAATAAGTTTCCGAGGCAAGTCGACCAAGCGACGACACTTAATTAAACCATCACGATCGTATGTTGTTTGCTTTGGCGTGGGATAACTGCTACACCTTATTGAACTCGACTGAATCGTGGTCTCGCGAAAATCAAAACCACTCAATTCTTTTGTCCGTACTAGATAAACATTGCAACAGTAATGATAGTATTCAGCCAAAATCTGGAATTTTCCTATCTTTAACTATGTGGTTATCACTCACTAAAAGCAGGCCCGGCCCAGGGGTGGGCGGACCGGGCGGCCGCACAGGGCGGCAGGTTTTGGGGGCGGCAAATTTATGGGAACGGAAGATTTTAAAATACAAATAAATAATAAATTCATAATATCAAATGTGAATGATAAAATTATATAAGAAGCTTTACAAATTTGATTGAAAACTTCTTGAAATATATTTTTCAATCATTTATCATTCCTTAGAACAATAATTATTATAAAAATTCGAGCAAGTTGATGAGCATGGACTGTAGCAATTTAATAATTTAATCACAATTGAATCATTATGGCATTGTCGTTTGACATAAATCCAAACAACAATCAGTGGGTCAATCATAGCATACTAGAGAGTAATCTCTTTTCTCCAATGTCTCAGTGAAATAGGAGACATATAGGAGAGATATTGTGGATACTGAATATCTTAATCATTGTAAAGTTCGACGATGGAACTTGAAGTTTATCTTTCCTTTTACATATATAACACAAAATTACAAACTCACTTCTTTCTCATTTTTCATAAACTGAGCAATTGAATAGAACGTGTTCTAATTTCTCATTCTCTGAGCTGAAAGAAGGAGCTGATTTTATTGAAATCAATAATAATGATAATATGTTTTCACACACAACGTTACAAGGACTCAGAGAATTCTTAGATGGGTTGAGCATCTCGTAATTTTCATGACTCTGATTCAGCTCTGACAAGACTGAAATACTAGCTAATACTAGTTACACACACATCAATTTTTGGACATCCATTTTTGCTGTCCTTATTACTTCTAGTGAATCAAACAGATGATGTTTGTCAAGTTCCGTTTAATCTGATAGAATTAATGATGACGGAAAAAATTCGAACGTCCAAAAATCAATGTGTGTGCAACTAGCTTAAGCATCCTCAAGTAGAGAACGGTAACAAATGTATGGATATCTTGACGATCAGGACTATTGACAGCCACAAATACTCTCATTTCAAATATGTAGAACTGGAAGTGCGGTCTCCCGATTTCTAGTCTCACAGGCCAGCCTGGAGCAGCACGTCCAAGCATCAGCATCCTTTCGTAGAAATATAACTGCACCTTCTCCATTGCATTCTCCAAGCCTAGAAACCAAGCCTCTGCACCATTCAGCATTTCTGCAATGAAAGCCGATTTGCCGCTTCAGCTTCAGCTTTGTTCAAAACTCTAATTATTTTAGACCTAATATTTCAATATTATTATTTGAATTAAGTTAGCATTTAAGCTACGTAATTAAGATAACCTTCAAACTGTGTACCCTAAAATAAGGTTTGAAGCAGATTTGGGCAAATGCCTGTTGTTTTTACCTGCATTGTATTTGCATATAAGTAAATGAATGAATAAATTAATTTTCAAAACCACTCAAAATAAAATTCCATGATCTTATAGGATTACAGAATGTACACATATTTAGGAAAAATAATAATTTTTTTGGTCAATGAAACATGAGTGCTTATGATTAACTTGAAACGTTTTGAACCAATGTGAACTAAACGTAGAAAAGTTGTTACTTACAATGTTTGTTGAATGTTGTAGAACAGTCAGAAAAACAGCGGTCGGTTGCGAGTGTAATTTGGAGCTAATTTTAAAATGAAGTATGCCACAAGTATAATTGATCACGGAGGGAAGACACACGACCGTAAACGGCTAAAAATGGCAAATACCGTAGCGATGTGGTTCGCTCGGTGTTTGTTTCTCGGCTGCGCTCGCCCCGAGGCCGTCGTAATAAAAACGATAGTCGTGTCGTAAATAAAAATTAAATTTCGGAAAATGCCGAATGTAAAACGAGGACGGAATAAGTAAGGTGAGGTTGCGAGTAAAAGGGCAAATCACGGTTACCGACCACCAATAAATTTCTGTGGCACGGCCAAATTTTCGGATATGATTCATCCGGCTCAAGTTTAAGTACTTTTGAAAACAATCCAGTTGTACTCGAACCCCCCTGTCTGATCAACATGATTATTATAATAGCTTTCTGATCGATGCGTCGTAAAAATCCGTATTAAATAACGGTTCGAGCGGTAGGAAGATGGTGGAGAGGGGAGCAGAATGAAGCAACGCGCGGTACGAGAGCTAGGTAAATTATGATTTCAGTAAAATTACCATGGATTGAGATTAACCTTCCTCCCACAAAAATGATGAACAAAATAAGTTTCCGAGGCAAGTCGACCAAGCGACGACACTTAATTAAACCATCACGATCGTATGTTGTTTGCTTTGGCGTGGGATAACTGCTACACCTTATTGAACTCGACTGAATCGTGGTCTCGCGAAAATCAAAACCACTCAATTCTTTTGTCCGTACTAGATAAACATTGCAACAGTAATGATAGTATTCAGCCAAAATCTGGAATTTTCCTATCTTTAACTATGTGGTTATCACTCACTAAAAGCAGGCCCGGCCCCAGGGGTGGGCGGACCGGGCGGCCGCACAGGGCGGCAGGTTTTGGGGGCGGCAAATTTATGGGAACGGAAGATTTTAAAATACAAATAAATAATAAATTCATAATATCAAATGTGAATGATAAAATTATATAAGAAGCTTTTCAACCTTGAGCTAATGAAGACTTTTCTAAGATCAACAATGTCCCAGGAACGTCTGAGTGGTCTAGCGAACATAAAATAGTTCAGTCCCCAGATCTTGAAGAATCGGTGAAGGAATTTCCCCATGCAAAGGTCACACGAGTTCTACTTAATTAAACAGGTGTGTTAAACAAACTTATAGAAATTGTAGTTCTAATTACTTAGCAAGTTAAGTAGGCCTAATACTATGTTGCAGTGTACGTCTTAAGGCTGTGCAAAGGCTAAAAATAAACTTTCTTGTACTGGTGATATTTTTCAAAGTTTTTCGATTTGTACCGGTATATATCAAAATGAAAAAGTTTTCTTAGGAAAACATTTTCTTCCAATCATTACTTTTTGAGATATGAACGCCTAAAGTTTAAATTTTTGTGACAGGACATTTCAAATTCGGTACGAGATAAATTCTTCATGGTATTGTTGAATGAATAAAACAAAAAAAATTTGAAACATTTTCTGAAAATATCAATTTTTGAAAAAGTTATTCAATTTACAAAAAAAAACTCAACTAAACACTATTTTTGGTCATTTTTAGTAAATTGAATAACTTTCTCAAAAATTGATATTTTCAGAAAATTTTTGTTTTATTAAATCAAAAATACCATGAAGAATTTATCCTTTGAATTTTATGGATTCATTTCGTACCAAATTTGAAATGTTCTGTCCCAAAAATTTAAACTTTAGGCGCTCATGTCTCAGAAAGTAATGATTGAAAAAAAATGTTTCCCTAAGAAAACTTTTTCATTTTGATAGCTTGATCCTTAAGCGATCCTTGATCGTGTCCTCGCGCGCCTCTCCACTAGGAAATACTGAAATGAAGTGCAACTAACGGTTGATTCTCATAGAACATGATCTCATGAGCTTATATCATTGTGCGAAATATCACTGTGAGGACAATATAGATGGTGATGATGGTTGAAGCTAAAAATGAGGTGTTTTTTACAATACAATGAGCATTGTTGTTGTCAAGTGTACCTGGAAATCTATATGAGATAGAGCGCTCTACCTAGTCTCAGATTTTAGAGCACAAAATTACGTCCAGAGGGATTTTGAATTTTACATCTAGATTGTAATCGGGATATATTGTTGATCAAATACTAAATATGATCAAAATTGATTTTTTTCCTTAAAATATCACTCATATTTGAAAAATCATAGCTCAGTACTCATTGGAGATAGAGAGTTCCGAATGATCTCATTTCATTCAGAATTCTATGATCTTAAAAAAGGCAAGAACAAATTTTTCTGTCCGATCACTGATTTTGCCGGAAATAGCTGAAAACTGGAAAATGAACCTAAAATACGAACTTTTTGGGCCACTCTGTATTAGCACAAGGGAATTTTACATGGAGAATTTTGTTCTGAACCTCTCTCATGTATCCAAATAAAATATTAAAAAATCAGAACTACGATATAAATTGCAAGCAAACCCCCATTTTTATGTCTATATTGACTGGACTTTACTGTTTCCCAATATTTATATTTGTCAAATATTTGTTTAAATGTCAATAAATAGTGTTAAACATAATTTTTTAGAGTTTACTGAGACTCTGTAATGTCGCATCACAGCGGAGACAAAATAGTAACGCTGGTTACACACTGGGCGGTTTCTGCCGCGGCGGCGAAACTGCCATCGCCGCCTCGAAAAAAAGTCGAGCTTACACATTCAGCAGAAAAAATACCGCCAAACATCGAGCGGAAAAATTACCGCCACGTATGATCAGTAGCCAAAATAATTGTTGTAGTCCTTCATCGCAAATGTGTTGTGACTTCACTGTTTCATGAGTGTTCAGTTAATTGTATTTTGCACATTTTTCAAAAGTATATATTATTAAATGTTTAACTTAAAATGGAAAGGCAACAACTTTTACCACTTCTGTTGTGCCGTCGAAGGAAAAGAAGACAGCAGAGAAATCGCCTTGCTTGGATTCATTGAAATGAACGTTTTTATTAAATCGACAGCGATATACAACATATTACAGTTTTTTCCTTGTCATCCAGAGTTTCAAAATCCCCCTAATCACCATACACACTTCCTTCCACGCATTCCTTGTTGCATCTCGATCCTTAAATATGTCGAGGGTTTTGTCCCACAAAACTGGCCTCTGTTCTACAAATGATATTAACAACTCATTGTCTATTAACTTACTCATTTTCTCACACTCGTCAACCACAAACACTTAAAACAATAAATAAATGTTATAAACAACTTACAAACTTTACAACAAGACACAACTTAAAAGGCTGATTTTCAAAGACCTCTGACTTGGAGCAACTGTGAAAGACGACTGATCAGCGGCGACGGTAGACAACCGCCAAATGTGCTAACGCCCATTTGGTCACGTACGCCACTGCGTAGACAAGAGCGGCAAAAACACCGCCAGCCGCAGTGGCAGTGGACGGCTGCACAGTTGCCGCCAACGGCAATATAGCCGCGCGGCGTTTCTGCTGCCCAGTGTGTAAGCTTCCATTCAAGTCCATAGACTACTGCTCGAACGGTGGCGACGGCGAAATTACCGCCCCGGCAGAAACCGCCCAATGTGTAACCGGCGTTAGGCGATCGCTCAAGGAGGGGTGGAACCCGGGATTAACAATTAAAGACGGGATACTTGTGGGGGGGGGCGGCAGTTGCCGATCTCGCCCAGGGCGGCAAAGTCCCTAGGGCCAAGGTAAAAGTACTCTGAAAACAATTATATATACACATATACAAAAGTCTGATCGTAGTTTCGAATATGAGCAAGGAAAGTTGTGTGAGTGTACCACACCAGATTTTTTACCTGCATTGTATTTGCATATAAGTAAATGAATAAATAAATTAATTTTTAAAACCACTCAAAATGAAATTCCATGATATTATAGGATTACAGAATGTACACATATTTAGGAAAAATAATATTTTTTTTTTTGCCAATAAAACATGAGTGCTTATGATTAACTTGAAACGTGAACCAATGTGAACTAAACGTAGAAAAGTTGTTACTTACAATGTTTGTTGAATGGTGTAGAACAGTCAGAAAAACAGCGGTCGGTTGCGAGTGTAATTTGGAGCCTAATTTTAAAATGAAGTATGCCACAAGTATAATTGATCACGGAGGGAAGACACACGACCGTAAACGGCTAAAAATGGCAAATACCGTAGCGATGTGGTTCGCTCGGTGTTTGTTTCTCAGCTGCGCTCGCCCCGAGGCCGTCGTAATAAAAACGATAGTCGTGTCGTAAATAAAAATTAAATTTCGGAAAATGCCGAATGTAAAACGAGGACGGAATAAGTAAGGTGAGGTTGCGAGTAAAAGGGCAAATCACGGTTACCGACCACCAATAAATTTCTGTGGCACGGCCAAATTTTCGGATATGATTCATCCGGCTCAAGTTTAAGTACTTTTGAAAACAATCCAGTTGTACTCGAACCCCCCTGTCTGATCAACATGATTATTATAATAGCTTTCTGATCGATGCGTCGTAAAAATCCGTATTAAATAACGGTTCGAGCGGTAGGAAGATGGTGGAGAGGGGAGCAGAATGAAGCAACGCGCGGTACGAGAGCTAGGTAAATTATGATTTCAGTAAAATTACCATGGATTGAGATTAACCTTCCTCCCACATAAATGATGAACAAAAATAAGTTTCCGAGGCAAGTCGACCAAGCGACGACACTTAATTAAACCATCACGATCGTATGTTGTTTGCTTTGGCGTGGGATAACTGCTACACCTTATTGAACTCGACTGAATCGTGGTCTCGCGAAAATCAAAACCACTCAATTCTTTTGTCCGTACTAGATAAACATTGCAACAGTAATGATAGTATTCAGCCAAAATCTGGAATTTTCCTATCTTTAACTATGTGGTTATCACTCACTTAAAGTAACTTTAGTTAGGTCAGACAAGGTTTCTATGCATTTTCACTGGAACCTAGTATTACGTCGATTGTATCAGCTCTGTCCGTATTTGAACGGAACAATTTGGTGAGATTTCAAATAGAACACTTACAATAAGATCGGGATATGAAGCGAGAACCCTAATTGTTGAACTTATAAATAGTATGTTGCCGGAATACATTGAAATACTTACTCGCGTTTAACTCTTGTACCAGCTTTATTCTCCCTGATAACACTAATAATCCTGCTCCACTGCACTCCAAGAAAAATTGTGAATATTTCAACTTCATCTTCAGTTGTTAATTTCCACAAATTGTCCAGCTACAAATTTCTAATACCTTTTCATGTCTTTCATGATATATCTAACAGCAACATTATTTAGATCCCCTGCATTAAGATAATTTAATTTAGTAGATAAAAACTTTTTAGAAGCATGAGCTTGAAAAATCCAGACAAATAGGAATCTTCAAGTCTAGAGAATCCCGTTAGTGTCTCATAGAACCCCTTTTACCATTTTGAATTGTTGAAATACCACTCTTCTTCAATTTGTCTCGTCGTTAGACAGCCTTGTTTGACGAACGAAAATGAGAACGATTCTGAATGACCACCCACTATTGTGGATCGGAATTCAATGTTGGGAAATATTGTTATAGTTCTTCTAAACGGGGGAAATATTAAGCAGGCCATGAATAATTCAGTGGTTCAGTAGCTGTCAACAACTTTGTCATCTAGTAGAATTTTTCTTCTTTTTCTTTTTCTGTACAAGGCCGCCTACGCACTGAGACAAGAGCGAAGACGGCTGGCAATCTCCACGAAGAAGAGATTTTCAATTGCACTTTCTTCGTTAAATATTCATCTTGTCCAAATTGCTCTTTCATTTCATCCCATTTCCAAAGTCAACTGAGAAGCGGTCCTAGTCCAGATATTCCATGAAAAATCTCTCTAACGACCGGAAACGTCATCACTTGAGTTTTGAATATCATTGCTGCAAACTATGAGTTTTTCTTTGTTCTGCATTCGCTTGGACAGACTTCGCTTGTATATGTATACTTCACATCGAAATTCAGTGGGAACTCATTCTCATCTTCATCAAATATCTATCAGGAATCACTAGAGCAGGTATCGTGCGTGAGAAAAAAATTTCTAGCGATCAAACATCTTCAATATTGTACGATTTGTACGATATTGTATGGTGAGCATAATAGGACTCTTTTCAAGTAGTCGAGTTTTCGTAATGTTACTTGTTTACTCTTTATCTCAAAAGTAAACTAAAAATGAATATCCAAGCTTCTAGGATGAGCTCCTTTAATAAAAAAGTTTTTTTTTTGTTCCATGAGAGTGTTCAAGTTTCTCTTTCATCAATACCTTCTCATAGATAAATGAGTTGTGATATACCAAGTGAAAAAAATCTATTTGCTACTATGAATTATCGGAATATTTTTTATTGTTGTGGAATCTTGCTCCAGGGGGGACATAGATAACACAGAAAAAATAATTATAAACTTTGAGTTTATGAGAGTATATGTTGAAATTAGAAGTTATGTTGATATTCGTATGACTATGCAATAGCAAAGGCAGCGACAGAGCAGTGAGATCTTGGCAGAAGGAACAGTATATAGTGAGAGATTGATTTGGAAATAGTTATTTGTGCAACTAGTGCGCAAAGTGACAGTTTGCTGCACCGAAAGAAACGTTTACGCCCGAGCCGTAGGCGAGGGCGGAATGGCTTCTTGAGTGCAGCAGAGGAACTTTGCGCACGTATTTCACATTAAGTTTTTCCTACAGTTACCATTGAATATGAAAAGTGGGTAATTATGGATAAAATGATGGCTGAAATCCATCAAATGTTTGTGTGTGTGATGCTGTTATTTATAACAATCTTAATTCATTTAAAATTAATAATCCAATTGAAGTTGAAAAGTTCAGCCAAAGTTCTCATTTTTATTCATTCAAGAATCAGAGAAAATAAGTTTCCGAGGCAAGTCGACCAAGCGACGACACTTAATTAAACCATCACGATCGTATGTTGTTTGCTTTGGCGTGGGATAACTGCTACACCTTATTGAACTCGACTGAATCGTGGTCTCGCGAAAATCAAAACCACTCAATTCTTTTGTCCGTACTAGATAAACATTGCAACAGTAATGATAGTATTCAGCCAAAATCTGGAATTTTCCTATCTTTAACTATGTGGTTATCACTCACTAAAAGTAACTTTAGTTAGGTCAGACAAGGTTTCTATGCATTTTCACTGGAACCTAGTATTACGTCGATTGTATCAGCTCTGTCCGTATTTGAACGGAACAATTTGGTGAGATTTCAAATAGAACACTTACAATAAGATCGGGATATGAAGCGAGAACCCTAATTGTTGAACTTATAAATAATATGTTGCCGGAATACATTGAAATACTTACTCGCGTTTAACTCTTGTACCTGCTTTATTCTTCCTGATAACACTAATATATCCTGCTCCACTGCACTCCAAGAGAAATTGTGAATATTTCAACTTCATCTTTAGCTTTTAATCTCCACAAATTGACCAGCTACAAATTTCTAATACCTTTTCATGTCTTTCATGATATATCTAACAGCAACATTATTTAGATCCACCTGCATTAAGATAATTTAATTTAGTAGATAAAAACTTTTTAGAAGCATGAGCTTGAAAAATCCAGACAAATAGGAATCTTCAAGTCTAGAGAATCCCGTTAGTGTCTCATAGAACCCCTTTTACCATTTTGAATTGTTGAAATACCACTCTTCTTCAGTTTGTCTCGTCGTTAGACAGCCTTGTTTGACGAACGAAAATGAGAACGATTCTGAATGACCACCCACTATTGTGGATCGGAATTCAATGTTGGGAAATATTGTTATAGTTCTTCTAAACGGGGGAAATATTAAGCAGGCCATGAATAATTCAGTGGTTCAGTAGCTGTCAACAACTTTGTCATCTAGTAGAATTTTTCTTCTTTTTCTTTTTCTGTACAAGGCCGCCTACGCACTGAGACAAGAGCTAAGACGGCTGGCAATCTCCACGGAGAAGAGATTTTCAATTGCACTTTCTTCGTTAAATATTCATCTTGTCCAAATTGCTCTTTCATTTCATCCCATTTCCAAAGTCAACTGAGAAGCGGTCCTAGTCCAGATATTCCATGAACAATCTCTCTAACGACCGGAAACGTCATCACTTGAGTTTTGAATATCATTGCTGCAAACTATGAGTTTTTCTTTGTTCTGCATTCGCTTGGACAGACTTCGCTTGTATATGTATACTTCACATCGAAATTCAGTGGGAACTCATTCTCATCTTCATCAAATATCTATCAGGAATCACTAGAGCAGGTATCGTGCGTGAGAAAAAACTTCTAGCGATCAAACATCTTCAATATTGTACAATTTGTACGATATTGTATGGTGAGCATAATAGGACTCTTTTCAAGTAGTCGAGTTTTCGTAATGTTACTTGTTTACTCTTTATCTCAAAAGTAAACTAAAAATGAATATCCAAGCTTCTAGGATGAGTTCCTTTAATAAAAAAGTTTTTTTTTTGTTCCATGAGAGTGTTCAAGTTTCCCTTTCATCAATACCTTCTCATAGATAAATGAGTTGTAATATACCAAGTGAAAAAAATCTATTTGCTACTATGAATTATCGGAATATTTTTTATTGTTGTGGAATCCTGCTCCAGGGGGGACATAGATAACACAGAAAAAATAATTATAAACTTTGAGTTTATGAGAGTATATGTTGAAATTAGAAGTTATGTTGATATTCGTATGACTATGCAATAGCAAAGGCAGCGACAGAGCAGTGGGATCTTGGCAGAAGGAACAGTATATAGTGAGAGATTGATTTGGAAAAATAATTTCTCTACTGCATCTATATTTGTGGAGTACACCAAATCAGTCACAAGAACTGTGAACTGTTAAAGCGGCCGACGTTTGCAGCCAGCGAAAGCAGAAAACTGTTTGAGCTCCTGGAAGAGCTGGTAAGAAATTGGTACTATTATTTTTCCAGGAATCACAAAAAGTATTATACATTATCCAAATCTTTGCTCTATCGACTGCGGCCAAGCAGGGCACACGTTAAGTCAGCCATAGTATTTTGTCTTTTCACATTCAATTCTTTTACTTTATCGGGTGGGGGCACATTTGGGAATAATTGATGTTTTACAACTAGCAATCTAGTCTTCAATTTTCTACTCATCAAAAGTTCAGCTGGAGAAAACCCATTGTAAAGGGGTGTGCTTCTATATGCCAATAAAGCATCATAATATCATCTTTATTTTTATTTATGAGAGTTTGAGCCGTATCAACAGCTGCCTCAACTTGTCCATTTGATTGACTGAAATATGGAGAACTAGTTTCATGAGAGAAATTGTAATTTTTAGCAAATTGTTTGAACTTAAAAGAAAATTGAGGCCTATTATCAGTGCGCACCGAATCACAAATACCAAACCTACTGAATAACTCTTTAAATTTTTCAAAGATCACCTCTTCAGTCATGGAAGTGAGTTGGAAAATTTCAAAAAATTTAGAATAATAATCTGTTAATATTGAATACCATTGGTTGCATTTGAGCAAATCAGCACCCAGTTTTTGCCAAGGACGATCTGGTAAAGATTCTAGGTAGAAAGGTTCTCTTGGATTTGGTCTATTTTCTAAACACTTACTGCAATTTTTTACAAGCCTTTCAAACTGAGAATTGACACTCAACCACCATACAGACATAGCCACTCTACGTCTACTTTTAGTGATTCCTTGATGCCCTGCATGAATGAATTCACAAACTTCATTTTGTAAAGGAGGTGGAATTACAATCTGAGAACTCTTCATCAAAATGTTATCTACAATAGAAAATTCATTTCTGAATTGGTAGTATGGCATAAGTATGTTTGGAATCTTATTCTTTTTAGGCCAACCATCATGAAAATACAATAATTTTATGATCTTACAAATAATATCATTAGTCTCTTGCGATTGAATAATTTTGTCCAAATAATAATCTTTGACAGGAACATTGCTCTTAATGAATCTGACATACTTTTCTACCTCCATTTCAAGTTCCTCTGCACTTTGATTGTGAGGCAAAGTGTTTCTAGACAAAGCATCAGCTAAAATTAATTGTTTCCCTGGAACATACTGTACAATAATATAGTCATAACACATCAATCTAAGTCTGAATCTCTGTAATCTGGGAGTTAGAGAATCCAAATTTTTTGTTTGTAAAATCTTAACTAGAGGTTTATGATCAGTTTCTAAAATAATTTTTACTCCATTTACATACTCAGAAAACTTTCCAGTTACTCATGTCTTTCTTTTTCAATTTGTGCATACCGTTTTTCTGTTTCTGACAATGTTCTTGAAGTATATCCTACTAATTCTTTCACATTACCATTTATCTGCATAAGACAACCTCCAATACCATATGAGCTTGCATCTGCACTCACAATCAAAGTTTTTGATGAATCGAAAAATGTCAAAGTGCGAGCATCTATTAAAGTTTTCTTTATCTGATTGAATGCCTGTATCTGATCAGGCCCCCATTTGAAACATATATCATCTTTCTACAATTCATAGAGAGGCGACAATATGTCTGACCTCTTTTCAATGAAACGATTTGCAAAATTTCCATTCCTAGAAACTGCTGAACTTCATTCTTATTCTTAGGTGCTGGAAATTTATTCATTGAATCAACTCAATCAGGATCTATTTTTACCCCTTCTTGGTTAACTACATGCCCCAAGAATTTCACACTTGTTACACCAAACTGACATTTTTCTTTATTTTATGTAATACCCTCCTCCTGCAATTTTGTTAGTACCTGACGCAATGCTTTGTCATGCTCTTCTATATTTTCTCCAAAAACCAATACATCATCAACATGATAAATTACATTATTCAATCCAGTAAACAACTTAGCATATTTTGTAACAAAATACTCAGTAGCACATGAAATGCCAAATGGAAGTCTAGTAAATTAGAAACGCCCAAAAGGACAAATGAAACAGGTTAACAATTGGCTGTCTTTATCTAACTTCACCTGATAAAATGATTTGTTAGCATCTAATTTAGAAAAATATTTAGCCTTGTTAATCTTTGCCAATGTTGATTCTACTTTTATAATTGGATGATAAGGCCTTTGTACATATTCATTTAGCTTAGTATAGTCCCCACAGATTCTAACCTCAGTGTCTTTTCACACACACACACTATAGGTGCGACCCAGTCTGTCACTTCCTCTACTGGCTCAATGATACCCAAACTTTCAAGCCTCTCAATTTCATTTTCCAATTTTTTTAACAACGGTATTGGCACTATTCTTGGCACAGTTTGTGCAAATGGTTGAGCATGGGATTGAAGTTTAATACTTATCTGGTCTTTAAACTCCCCTAAGCTCGAGAACAATTCATGAAATTCTGCAATTGGATCAAAAGTAGTATTGATCTTCTTTTCCAAAGAAGTTATTTTATTTACTTGAATTAAAAGCCCTTATAGCGCATTGACTCAATAGAGGTTGTGACAAATTCTGGATAATTGCAGCATTACAATCAAAAGTTTTTTTGTTATAGGTCAGTGTCACCTCCAACTGTCCTAAAACTGATAACTGCTTATTATCTGGCCCCCTAACAATACACTGAGTTTGTTTCAATTTATCCATCAAATGTTTTGGGATATATGAATCAGATAAATAGACATCACTATCAGCACCTGTGTCTACTAGAAACTTAATGTCCTTGTCAAATTGATGAACGTAGACATTACAATACCAAGGCATAATCCTATTAGCAGACTGTGAAACCATGCCTATGAATTGTTCAGTTGGGGTATCATCAATAATAGTATTTACATGCTTTGAACGACATACCTTTTTATAATGTCCCTTCACCTGGCAATTATGGCACACTACATTTCGAGCTGGACAGTACTGTCTGGTATGATATAATCCACCACAGAAAAAACACAATTTATTTGGGATTGGTCAACTTGCTGCTGGATTGCTAGGTTTTATTTTCAGTCTGTTCACCTGCATGCCACTGGAAGCCACCGATGCGTTATCATTATACATTACTGCCGTTTGTTTTCGTTGAGATTCAGCTTGCTTAGCTTTCAAAATTGCGTCTTGCAAAGTTAGGTTGGACATCATTTGGAGCACTTCACTGGTTTTCTTGTCTGTCATCCCAACCACAATATGGTCCCTGATTAGTTCTTCCTTTAACTGTCCGAATTCGCATTTATTAGCCATGGAGGCAATGATAGAATAAACTCATCCATAGGCTCCCCTTCGTTCTGACATCGAGTATTAAACAAGAAACGTTCATATATAACATTTTTCTTAGGTACAAAATATTCGTCGAATTGAGTCAGAGTTTCTTCCAGTGTTGTAGGAGTTTGCACAAATTGTTGGGAAATCTCCTCCGATTGTGGGCCCATCACATAAAATAATAAGTTTATTTTGTCTTCTTCCACTTTCTTTGTCTATCCTGTGATTTTGAGATACCGTACGAAACGATTTTTCCATGTAATCCATGATTGTGGGTTGAAATCAAATTTGTCCGGCGGTTGTAATAATAGAGATGGAGAGGTTATGTCGGAGTTGGATGCACTTTCGGCCATAGTGTGAGGAAAATTCACTGCAATACTGCCGTTTAGTGGTATACGAAAACTGAGAAATGAAAAACTATTAAAATGAACACCGCTGCCACCATGTTGTATTCGTTAATACATAAAGAAAGGAATTAGAATAGAGAACGAATTAGAGACGAGAATGAGTGATAAACTGAGGAGTTGATACCAGAACCTTTTTTATATTCAGCCATCTAGATCATAGATCATATAGCCATCTAGATTCTGGCGGGCAATATGCAACAGTAATAAATGCACGACTTGAAATAGATCCAACTTTAAAGCTTTTATTGAGAAAAGTTCCGTATTATAGGCTGTTCTAAATTATTAGAAGGTTCCTTTAAAACAATAATAAACAATATAATCATGTCTACAATGATATACATTTGCTGAATTGGGAAATGGGGTGGGCAGTTCAAAAGAACTCGTTCTGGCGCTAATTTTGCGAGCTTCAAATAGCTAATGCGTAGATTTGTGAAACATAGACCGTAATTTTCATAAAATAAAATAAAAATATAAATAGATACCTAAAATAATACACATGCTTTTAACGATTATTATGAATATTTCTTTTGTTTACATTGATTTGATATGATTAAATTACAATCCTAAACTACTACACATAACCAAGACTATAGAGGCTTTGAGGAAAAATAACAGCTTTACAAATAAATTCAGCTTAATGACAACTTTGAATTAATATTTGGGCCTATTCGACAGACAAATTTTGATATTTAAAAAGAAAAAAATTAATTACATTCTGATGTTACAAATAACTATAATTAAGGGATCTGCCTTCTGAATTGGCAAGTTGTTGGTACAAGCAAGCCCTGATTTATTTGGGGTTATGTGACTGGTTTATTTTCAACCTCAAAACATTCGAACCATCATTCAAAAAGGTGAACACTATGAATAGGATGTGGTTTTATTAATTAATTTCCAAAAAAATATTATATACACAATAATTCACTAAGTGCAGCCTCTATAGGTCAGATAATGAATGGTTGTTTATCTGCCTTTGATTAGATTATGGTTCGTATTCGGCATTGGAATTTGTTTCCTTTACTCGACTGTTTACAAAATTCTTCAATGCATAATTTTGGGGATGTGAAATCAATCAATACGTCACATTGTATTGAATAAAAATGTTCGTTCAATTACAATAGAAGCTGGGTTTATCAAGTACGTATTTTTCCCCCAATCAATACTCAACAGTTGAGTTACAGCCAGTTACTGGCCTCTAGCTCTTCAAGCAATGCTAGAATCAGTTCATATGCTAGACCCAGGACTAAAATATAATGAAATGGGCACCTTATGCATATGCTTTCCATCATCACTCCTATCCCAGTCCAGCACCCCCACAATCGCCAGAATATTCTAAAGATATCAAGGCACTATTTTTGACTTTGAACGGAGACTGACCGTTACATAGGACAAGATTAGTAGTCTTCACCTCCCAAACACACATTATTCACACAGAACACTGATAATTATCATTATAATATCTACAGGCTTCATCAATAACACTAACAAGTTATGCCAATTCTAAAGGGGAACAGGAGAAACGCAGACAGCGCGCTCGTGGTGAAGATGTGTAGTGATCAAGGGGAAACAAAGGCTAAGCGGCTATTATTTGAATGTAAAAATACCTCACTTGCAATGCACTTATTTCGAAAACAATTGGACTGGGAAGGAAATGAAAAATACCGAGAAGTTTAGAGAAGATTAAGTGATATTAGTTGCAGTAAAGAATTTGTAATACTAAATTTAAATATTCATTGATTTCCTGGATGAAGTGGAGTTAGGCTTTACTATTGAAAGGATTGAGTGAATAATTTTGTTTTTTTTTATTACTTGGATACTTGTTGATTGACATAGCAATTTTGCAAAAAAATTTATGGAGGGTTATACATGGAATTATATGATTTTCTATGTTTGGAACGATGTTCTATCATGTATTACCATACATTGTTTCAGACATCCTAACCTAAAACAGGTTATCCTGTTTCAATGTTTTTCGTTGGACCGTATTTATTAATCCACATGTAGCTTTAAATGAATTATATGGTAATGATGATATACTAAAGCAGTGTATAATATGAACTGTAGGTAAAATGAGCTACCAGCAACATTTCATAGCAGTAGGTCTAACATTAGGTCATAGAATTATTTTCTTCGTGATAGGCTATATACTACACCTTGTGTGTTAGGATTGAATTATTTATAATATTCCATTTAAATAATCATAAAACATGTATAGACTTGTCACTCTCTCTTGAACAGGCAATTGGAATTCTATAGAGAAATAATACTTATTAGTGGGCTATCTCACATGAAATCAAACCCAATTCATGAAACTTATAATAACTTACCCCAAAAAACAAGGGAGGCTTATTTTAATTCCTTCGGAGAGCATGTAAATTGGGTATAAAGTAGGTATTTTATTATTATAAAACATCATGAACGATCACGTTTATATTATAATGCATTTTGTTTTGATCTGTACAGTAAATTATGCAGACGACGCATACAACGTTTGTCTAATCACCATATCTTTTAACCTTCTACCTCCTTCCTTTCAAAAATATTGCAAACATTACCACATTCTAAAAGGTTTTTTCTCTAAAATTAGAGTCTCGTATTCAATAATCACATTTTATGTGTTTAGAATTGGTTTTATTCTCTACTGTTCTATCTCTGCCAATGTAAACAAAGACTGAGAATACCCAGACGTGTCTCATATTTTGAACAGACTGCAAAAGTTGAATCTTCAGCCAACTTCTGTTCCTCTATTAACTCATAGCTTATCTTCCAAAAAAGGTCGGAGTGATGATGGAACACACGTCATGGTGTGCTTGAGGTGGGTAGGCCTATGTGTCTCACTTGAATAAAGTGTTAAAAAACTCAAATCCTGGGTTTAAACTCAATGGCTGGGTTACAGTTACTTTTAGGCTTTAACCCGTGCGAGTAGGCTACTGCAGGACCTTCTTTATATGCAAATTGATTCTACTTTAGCAACTATTTTGATAGGATAGTATTGAATTAACAGCACCAATACAACATGCCTGCTCTAATAGAAGACAGAATAATAAGTGATCATGTTGAAATGGAATAGAAAACCTGCAGATAGAATTCACTATACAAGTCAACTATGGGTTGCATCCGTACAAATAATGCAGAGCTCATATGTGTGTATGTATATGTGTATGTGTATGTGTGTGTTTGTGAGCGATAATAAGGCAGAAGCATTCCTGGGAGCAGGCGCATGCAAATGAGGCGGGCAAACGCGTGCAGCGCGACGTGCAATATAGCCTGTGCGGTGTGCGCGCTGTGCGCCTGCATATTCCAACACAACTGTTATTTAGTGCCACCGTCATAAACTCATTCCGTAAGCGCATGCGCGCAACCAGACCCAATCATAATGTTCCATTTCCATTTGGAACGGCGAGCAAGCACAGAAAAGCAATCAGTAGATAAGGCCCCGTAGATCGCACGGTTGATACCCTTAGTTAGGAATTCAGGCTAAGGGATGTTCGATACCCAGCAGATCTTATCCGCGGCTATCCGTCGATCTAGACTCAGGCTAAAACTCGGATAATTGGACTCCGTACAAAAATCTACTGTGTATTCCAACTCAATAATGGCGAATACAATGTAGGCTATTGCGGTTGTTCTCAACAATGCATCTAAATTTCGCTGCAGACCATCGAGTTTGTAGAGTATTGCATCCAATTAAGATGTTCTGCTGAATAAAAACGAATTCAAGTCTCCTACAACGATACATGGGTTCACATTGATTCACATTCAGTACGCTATCGACTACAAAAGTTCAGTTTTCAGATACACACAAAAGAGAAATGAGGGATACAACAAAACATTCCAAACATTGAACATATTGTCTTGACTTGTAGATCTAGATTTAGGTTTGACTTTGTCCAATTCCAGTGCTACTTAATGACAATAAATTTCATCCATTTATTGTTATTCCATGCTTACATGATTGTGCTAAATCACCAGGAAAAACACAAAAAACTGATCAATCCAAATCGCAGATGCTGATAGAGTGAGATCATTGAGAGTTTAGCCTATTATCTGCAGCAAGAGAGTTATTAGAAGTACACGGTTAAAAGTACACGGATAGCAATCGAAATACATCAACGTTGCAGAATATAGATCCATCAACTCCAGAACGAAACAAGATATTGAATATTGCATTATCATTTATATAAATAATCCAGTAGCTTTAAGAATGATGAATCAATTCAAAATCCTCTCGGACAGATATAGTTTTGATGACCATCAATTAAAAACCATCAACATAGGTGTGAGTTTTCTGACTTACATATTATAACTGTAGATGTTGTAGTCGATTAGTAAATATTTTCATCATGTTGATATTGGTTCTATACGAATGATATAAATTATTTATTAATTTTCACTGTTGCTAATTTACGATCTCCAAGCAAGTTTCTCCATATCGAACATGAGATAACGCAGAGCCCATGCTTCAGCATAATATACACCACCAATGCTATTCCAGTTCATGTTGAGCAAGTCCGCTTCTTTCATTCAAACCTTGAAAAATATTCAAGCACTCGTTCGTTTCACTCACACCTCTATTGGAAGCTCCCAACTTGCGGCCAGGCGGCATTTAACCTATTTGGTAGTTGCAACGAACTGAACGTAGTGTAGTCTCCATCCTTTTTCCATTCAGCGTATTAAACTCATGCACAGTGAGCAGGTCTTCCCTTCAAACTTTAACGACTACCCGTAAAATAAACTCCTATTATGCTTCGTATTATTTCTTTTTCGCTTACGAATAATATCTCTGTGTTTTATAGTTTCCTAGACGTCCATTGTCTGATGTTCACTCACCTCTGTCAGGCTGTAACCTGGATGCATAATGTGAATAGATAAATAGATGCACCGCAGTCATAAACGACGAGAAATTTATGCCAATAGTTACAGATTGCAGAGAGCCTCATTTCTAATCAGAGCCGCATCCAGTACAATATGTATCTTCAGTATTCAGTTTACTTCCCTCAAAATTTTCTGTCATCTCTCGCGCGCTAACAATATTCATGAACAATGCCTCCGGTCTAGGATAATAGCGGATGAGACAGATGATTCCTGAATATATCAATGGTTAATGTCGACTTTGTGCAGCATTATCACCAACGAAAAATCTGATTTATTAATATGGTTATGTATAATTTGGTTCTAGAAAGCATTATTACCAATGCCTACCGTCTAGCTGAAAGGGGATGACAAAGCTGCTTTCTCAATATACCAATTGTAATGTCAAATTTGGCATGCATAATCATTAATTTAACGAAAACTTATTTCAATTTGAGCTCTGATATGTATTCTCGAAGTGAAAAAATATAATCCTTCTTCAAAAAAAACGTTATTCTTTTGGAATAAAAACATTGCTCGGAATTCAAATACACCTCTTATAGACTGGATCTAGATAAGTGACTATCCATTCAGAATATATATCTGGAACACAATGTGATCTTCGATAATCCAGGTAATAATTAGGAATATTCAATTAAATACATGATTTTATAAGCATCAGAGCTTTATGACTTATCCATCATCCACTGGATTGAGGAAAAGCGTACGGGCGTACTTTCTATGTAGTAAAGTCAAGCTAATAGTCATGTTAGATGTTGTTAATGATTATTTTGCAACTAAAATAAATTCCCTGAATATGCCTCAGTATGTCTTAACAAGTATGTCTTAACAATTATGTCTTAACAATAAGATCTTCTGAATATCAACATTGATTAAAAAACGACTTCACTTGGATTCAGGAGTAATTTCTCAAAAGATAACTTCGCTACAACAGACTATTATTATTATTATCAGTGCTACAATAATTTCCGCCTCATTAATTTTTCACGATGTTGCTGAAGTCTAAATAAATTTCATTCGTGGAAAAGAGAGAAATTGCCTGTCAAAATGCATAAATTTGAAGTCCAATTCTTTTCACAAACAATAACACCACAAAAGAGTTACACTCGACAAGTTTCCCACCCTATTCTAATCCCGTAGTTTTTGTATCTTCTGACACTTCAAAAAGTGTCTTTATATTTTTCTAGCATTGACATGAATTTTTCAAGTGTGCTTTGTCTACTATGTTTGTGAAATTTGTCTTATTGTGAAGAAAACAAACTCTATGAGACCTATTTCATCTAATGCTATGTGAATTAAAATACAGTACTCTGTAATCAATACCACATGAGCTCTGTTATTCCGAATTTGGGTTGTAGTCCACGAATCATTAATTTAACCTGCATCTCAGCCATATTCGTTCTCTCCTGAAGATAACTACTTTTTATCGCAGTCTTACTAATTGAGTTGCCACTCCAATCTGATAACAGCGAACGCTCTCGCACTAGTATAAAGTCTTCGTCTTATGTGGTCCAAGTATCTTCGGTAATGTAGGTGAATAAATTCAGGTTTGTATTTTGAAAAATCTCGTGTGTAACATAGCCTCGCTTTCCACGTGATTCGGCACGATCCAGGAAGAAGAAGAGCGAAAATAAAATAGTGGGAAGATTTGGTTCGGTGACAGGACACATTTTTACACCTGACCCGAGACACGTAATCTATAGCTTTTTATGGGTTGGACCACCTGGATGAGATCGAATATATTTCCTACAATATACGCTGCTTGTGGATATTCATGTGTAGTCATCAATCAAGCCTAGACCACTCTTGCAAACTTATAAATACATTACGTCGACTGTAACGTTAAAAGATCCGGTTATTCATGTGTAGTCATCAATCAAGCCTAGACCACTCTTGCAAACTTATAAATACATTACGTCGACTGTAACGTTAAAAGATCCGGTTTCCGCAATAATATATTAGTGTAATACATAAAAATATAGTTAATCTCACCATTTATCACGTTTTGCATACAAGTTACTGCTACTGTTAGTGGAAAAATTGACCGTCATGACTTATCATGAATAAGCACCGTGAAGTTTGCATAACACATCCATAGATTTCAAACTATAAGTGGAAGTAAAAAATATTTGTCACGTATTGTGTTAATGATTATCATCCAAATAGTCTCAGAACAAATTTCAGATCTGAGAGTGGTCAAAATTAAAATACATTCTCAAATTAATAACTATTTGCGATTAGAATCAAGTCGATCAATATTTCTCATCTGAAAACGTGTGTTTGGAAATTATAATTACAAATAGATATTATCATAATTTTATAAATCTGCAAATAACATAACAAAAATAAATATAAGTGAAAAAATAGTGGAAGTATAGATCAATCATGGTACAAGTCATGGATGTTTTTTTAAATTTATTTTTAACAAGATTTGGACTTGCAGGTAAGGACTCTCTATCATACAACATTCTTCCTTGTGATTCTGAGTTGAGGAATAATACTTGAATTTCCGCATTGCTTACCAGTGAGGATCTTCCCCAGACACAATTTATTCGCACAGGTACGGCACTTAATATTTGTCTCATCAGACCTGATCCGGTACAGCAAGAGGGTAACAATTAATTACCAAGATTAGTATCTCTTAATAAATGATAAGAGACAATAATGCGTGGGACTTGATTCACTTGTCTCGGTACACAGCTCACAGACACAGTGCACCACACCTTGCAGCCTGTGTTCATAAAAACATGAATGCATGCACTGCACGCCGTAAGTACGATTGTGCACGTCCAATACACGGCAACAGGAATGATAGGCGCCTACCAATTCGATAGTAAATCATAGACTCATTTTCCTATCTTCTTGCGGCACACAACGCTCTCTGCTTGTTTACAAAGATTTATAAACGCTATCTCGTAGCATGTCCACGATGGTGGACTTTATTTACTGCATCGTAACACTTAAAACGTTCTCGCAATAACTATTTGATGCGATTGTAATAAGAAATTTCGTAATAATCATTAAAGAATTTATACGCCGATTCAATATGGTCATTCGGAGATGAGTGTATTGCGATCAGTTCTCATCAATATTATCATTTTTTCCAATGGTATTCAAATATTGGCGAACAGTTGATTCTGTCAGATTCTTTGTTGATTTGAACCAACTATTCTTATTCATTTTTACAATATTAAGCTCGTGCGAAGTTAATTTTGCTTGTTGGCGATGAAGATGTTATGAATCGAAAAAAAATCATTCTTCTTTCTCCTAAACTGAGCTTTCCAAAATTCTCCTCGTGAGATCAATAGAGATGAGATCGAAGTGATTTTCTAAAATGACTCATAATTCAACATTCCTAGTATCTAAAATAAATATCTATAATCGTATAACGTATCTCTACTTCCTACAATGAGAATATAACAATAATAATATTATAGATATTAATATCTGATATTGATATAATATTATAAATATAATTATATTAAGAACTGTGCATTTTCCACTTTCGGCTTTCTAGAATAAGAGGACATGATAAAATTATGTGAGTAAAGTGATGGGTTATTTGGATTTCTCCGAATGTGAATAAAAATGTTGTAGTTTCAGACGACATCGAGTCCCCATCAAGGCTATATTCGAATGAATTATTATTTATTGTTAGTGATTTGACAAAGTCAGGTACAAATAATCTGAGCCTCCTATCCGGTTTACAACCAAATAGAATTGAACGGAGACACGCACATTCGGAATGACATACAGTAAGGATATAAGACGAACTGTAAATCAAATAGAATGCTCCATTCATGTGTTCACAGCTTCATGGTGGTCCAATATGGTGGACATTGATGGCTCATGGCTCACCCATCTACCTGTTAAGGTATGGTGTCAATCAACTTCATAGTTATGAGTAGAGCCAAATTTGTTACGTTTTCACTCCCAAACAGAATAATAACATTTCTAGTTGGTATGAGGAGCTTTCTTCACTTGGACTCATTGTGCACTTCTCTTTCTAACTCTACTGCATGAATTGTAATTATTCAACTAATATTGCAACGAATTACTTTTTTGCTGAGTTTGTGTTCACATAATGAAATCCAGGCTTGTGCGTGGATAATCATAAGAATCGTGAATGTCCATTGTTTTGGGAATTCTCCTGATGAAGTTCCGTTCTCTTTTTCTATTTTCTCACACATATACCTATGCTACAGAAGTGGTTGGGATTTTCACTCTTGACGAGTGACTCTTTCTAGAGCATCGCCGTAAACCTTTAAGAGCACATATTTGACTTCTCACGACTAACCAGGACCCTGACATTTACTGCATTATGACCAAGCTATGTTTATCTTGGTTATTCCCATTACGTGGAACAAGTGCTCAGCCTTTTCGAATCCAGTCTTTAATAAAGATGACATGGATTTCCATTCATTCCTAAGCTTCTGAATTCATCATCTAACAAACAGCAAATAATAAATAAAACTATTTCCATACAGCTCTTTGATAGTAATAGAAACATCAAGCAATTAATTCAGATGAACAATATAATATTCTACGACTTGGATTTGTAGAGAATAAAAAAAAAATGAAATTATATAGTTATCCACTTTGCATTCAATGGTGTAGTATGTTTCGACAGTTCTCAATACATTCCGTTAATTTGGAAATTAATGTCGATATACATTTTCGGCATTTTACTACTGTAGAGGTTCTCAAGTGTGAGTAGTTTTGTATAATTGAAACAAGTGCTCAATTCAATAAATTATGATTACAGTAAATTGTGTGTAGGTTAGTCAGTAATACTGTTCAATAGAGCTTCAACGAAATATTCCATTTAATAGGTTCAACATGTCAACTTCTCTATCAACACATTGGTTAGAGCCTATAGGAAGTGAGTAGGTGTAGGCTAATGCTGAAATAAAATTATCCATCTCAACTGTAATGACCAGTACTCTTCTATCATTTCCCGAAGTAAACCTATAAAAACAAAACATTTATATTCCAAATAATTACATGTCCACGAAACTTCGCCTTATTCTTCATCGTCTTGCATTCATTCATCTGACAACAGGGATTATCAATCTGGTTTTATCTTCCTTTAGAATATAATTGTGATAAAACATCATAAGTTACTTGATCTCCTATCTTTTCCCTGGTAGACCAGGTTGAAATATTTAAAATTCTATATTACATTCTAGTTCTATTTTATTGCTTGAATGATAAGTCTTCAAAACTTTCTTGGAGAACTATTGAGAGTTCACTTTTATTCCAATTTCTGGAACTTATTGTTACCAGTAACCCTAATATTCACTTATAGGGAGTTTAAATGAATAGAGTTGAAATTGTAGAGTAGCCTATTCTATATTATAGAGAATGTGATCGTAGGTTATGTGATTATTTTCATTCTTGAATTGTCTCATTATTATGATTCTCTATTTTTTATTGCGGATGATGCTCACATGCGTTTTAAGTTTGCTCATTGGTCATGGAAAGTGCGTTGGTGAATTGATGAGATGAACAACGTTCATGTCATGGCGGTATCCAAATGTCCATGGCGGTATTCGAACCCACGAACCAGGCGGTGATATCAGACCGTAGTTTGTAACGCTCCTCGAAGTTTGTACCACTAGACCAACCAGGCTGGCAATTCATACTTTGAAGAATTCAGTTTTGAACATCAATCTTTAGTCAACTCATAGTAAAAACAACTGTTGCTATTATTGGATATATACTGACGTACACTCAATCTCGTTCATTCATTAACTCCAGCGCAAGTGATTCCAAAGTTAAGTAGAAGATTTGCTGTTGAAAAAATTAATAGCTGCTGGAATTATATTGTGAAGTTTGAACATAAGAAAGAATAAATTAATATTCTATTTTCAAACTTACATTCCTTACCAGAGTTGAAATATCTGAAGCCCCATGCCTTCTCTACTGTTGTAGCCCAGTTTCAATCGTGACTCCATAGAATGTGAAGAGAGGCAGAGCATGAATGGAGGTGAGTGCAGCAGTCAGGAGATTTGGAGCAGAGCTGGGTGGAGGATGTTGGATGCTGGATGCTGGATGCTGTGTGCTGGCCGCTGTCTCACCGCCACAGCCGACCTTCAACAGCAGAGGAGCAAACAAACATCTCGCATTCTGGTCCGTCGGTGTTGAATGGCTCCAGTAATGGATTAGACGTGTAGCACTTGTTGTTTGACAAAATGTGATCCATTTTGCAGCACCTTGTCCTCCCAACACGTTATGCTATTTAATCTGTCGCCCTCGCCGATAAACCTGCAAAGGCAAAGAGACACCGAGTTAATGTCCCCACTTTCAGACGTTTGCTGTCGTTTTCCCTCCATTTATGAACCTGTTCGCCGCTAGAAGGATCCTTATAAATTTCGATCTGAATTAAATGCATGACAAACCCCTTCTCGCTCCCTCAACGGTTTCAGATTATCTCGATTATATGCTTCTGGATGGTGCTCTAAACCAAAAACAAGCCGTAAATTTCGTAAGCAGGACAGAACTCAGTATGCATCTCAAGATCTCAACCCCTTTAACACTGCTAGCCACATTCATTGCCAATCCATTTAAGTATATTGTTATTTATTTGCGATTCTTGTTGACGCTGTGGAAGGGGAAACAGTCGACGCGGTACGGCGTGGCTGACTCTCTTCACCATAGTAAACAGTAAAATACAGTAGTAGGACTACTGCTTTCCAAGTTGCATCTTATTCACACTATGGCGCTCGAAACAATCAATTTTGTCTATTGTTTTGACATGCGATGAAACTAATTTTTCACATTTCAATTCTCTAAATTCTCTAAAATCATTTTGTTGTTATGTGCTAAATCATGCATTCTATGACAGACAAAGATATTGTTTGCAACCGATAAAATATTCATACTATTACATGATATAATACATATTTAATATATGTGTGTATGATCATAATTCTATGCTAAAATTTATCATAAGTTATGAATGTCAAAAACTGAGATAAATCATAGATTAGTCTACAATAGTGTCAACAGTGGCAATTTCCTGAAAAATCATAGCGTGCAGTGTTTGCTGTTTCTCTACAGTAGTTAATATTCTCCAAGCCAGGTTGATAATATACCTTCAGTTTAGCCAAATATATATGACGGCTGAGGCATAAAAAATTTAATACATTGGGCTTATTGAGTTGAAACTTTCTATGATTCTCTCTGTAAAGTAGCTTATCTTCCGTTCTTACTAGTTGAATCTACATTATTTAGACAGTCCAATATGAAAATTCAGTAGATTCTAAAGATGAAAGCCATGCAAACATAAAAATTAAGGAAGAGTAAGCATGCATAAAAGGTAGGAAAATCATGAAAGTGTTTCACATTTAACCACAAAGTACCCTACTGTATAAGATTAATTGAAAGATGATTCATCATCTTCTATTATTTTTGTAAACATATCGATTTTTCACCTCCACTCGCATCTTGTCATTCATTACACAAGGTTGGCAGAAGCTTTTCTTTATGTCGATTAATTTTGATTGAAATTGATCTCGATTAGGGCACCAAAAGAATAAATCATTTTCTATTTGAAGCATCTAAATTAAATCAATTGAACATGATTTCTTATGACTTAGCATTCACAGATTTAGTTGGGTGAAGCTATTTGAAAAATGTACCTGATTATCAATTTCATGGTTTTTATACCATTCTAGTTCATTGTGATCATTGAAGGTTTGAAGTGATGAGTTAGTTCAAGTGAATTCTAGTACACAAGTATATTGTGCTTATAATGGGCTCTTCTTTATTTTCTATCGATGTTTTGCTCCAGTAGGTAGAGAAAATTTAAAATGTTGGTTTTACATTTTATAAGCTTTATAAATAATATAAATTAACGGTAATATTTAGTAACATTTGTTAATATTTGAACCGAATGTGCAACAAATTAATCTACTTTCAGCTTGAAAATTTACAACTTATTAGGAGTACAGTGTTATCATATAGTATCTCAGGTAGGCCCACCCTTTCATTTTTTTTTGACACGTGATCTGATGATATTCATTCCATTATTAAGTGTTTAAATTATAAAGAGTGATGAAACAAGATAAAACACAAGAAAAGCTATGAAAAGAAATTTTGAATCTTCATTTTTCACAAAATAAGGATAAGTTGAAGGAGTCGGACACATAATATATCATGAAACTTTGTTGAAAAACATCAATATCTGAAACTAGAGTTATTAAATTGTGTTACCTCTGACTGGTATGGAGAAGGCACACTTCAAATTAATATAATAAATTCTGTGAGCTAACAATGAAATCCTGATTTTTATCATGAGCATGGTTAAATCAAGAAAATTGTAATATTTTTTTAGAGTATTGAAAAGTGAAAATCTATATACAGCGCATGACAAAACAATAGACAAAATTAATTGTTTCGAGCGCCATAGTGTAAATGAGATGCAATGTAGACAGCAGTATTATACTGTTTACTATGGTGAAGGGAGTCAGCCGCGTCGGCTGTTTCCCCTTCCACAGCGTCAACTTGAATCGCAAATACATAACAATATACATCAATGGATTCGCAATGAATGTGGCTACATTAATTATTTTTCTAATTTTCTTTAGATTATTTGCTTCGAAGTTAAACGGAGAAAACAAAAAAATCAAATCGAAAAACCCCTAAATTTTTACATATATATTATTTTATCAAGGAAACTGTTCGATTTATTGAGGAAATGAATCCGACTAATATTGTAGTCCTTAATTTAACGAATCGAATGACATATAATAGATTTTTTTCCGATTATTGGTTACAGAGATAATTGATTTCCAGTTTGCTGTTTACTATGGCTAAGCGAGTCAGCCGCGCCGTTCCGCGTCGACTGTTTCCCCTTCCACGGCGTCAAATCGGATCGCAAATACATAACAATATACATCAAAGTATTTGCAATGAGAGTGGCTACATTAATTATTTGACTCATTTTCCTTTAAAACTACTTGCTTTGAAGTTAATCGAAGAAAACAAAAAAATCAAATCGCGAACCCCCTAAATTTTTACATATATATTATTTTATCAAGAAAACGGTTAATTTTATTGAAAAAATGAATATGACTAATATTGTAGTCCATAATGTAACGAATCGAATGGCATATAATAGAACTGTTTCCGATCAATGGGTACAGAAATAATTGATTTTCCGTGATTACCTGCATTTTTCAACTTTGAGGGGGGCTAGGGGGAAAGCTCCAAGGGGATTTCTTGGGACTTTTGGGAGAATGACCCTCTGGGAGGGTTCCATGGATGGTAAAAGATTCAGCTTTTATTTAATTTTCGGATCGAAAAAACCTTTATTGACTGGGCTATTAACTCCAGCACAAGTGATTCCAATTTTAAGTAGAAGATTTGCTGTTGAAAAAATTAATAGCTGCTGGAATTATATTGTGAAGTTTGAACATAAGAAAGAATAAATTAATATTCTATTTTCAAACTTACATTGCTTACCAGAGTTGAAATATCTGAAGCCCCATGCCTTCTCTACTGTTGTAGCCCAGTTTCAATCGTGACTCCATAGAATGTGAAGAGAGACAGAGCATGAATGAGCAAGGAGAGTGCAGCAGTCAAGAGATTTGGAGCAGAGCTGGGTGGAGGATGCTGGATGCTGAATGCTGGATGCTGTGTGCTGGCCGCTGTCTCACCGCCACAGCCGACCTTCAACAGCAGAGGAGCAAACAAACATCTCCCATTCTGGTCCGTCGGTGTTGAATGGCTCCAGTAATGGATTAGACGTGTAGCACTTCTTGTTTGACAAAATGTGATCCATTTTGCAGCACCTTGTCCTCCCAACACGTTATGCTATTTAATCTGTCGCCCTCGCCGATAAACCTGCAAAGGCAAAGAGACACCGAGTTAATGTCCCCACTTTCAGACGTTTGCTGTCGTTTTCCCTCCATTTATGAACCTGTTCGCCGCTAGAAGGATCCTTATAAATTTCGATCTGAATTAAATGCATGACAAACCCCTTCTCGCTCCCTCAACGGTTTCAGATTATCTCGATTATATGCTTCTGGATGGTGCTCTGAACCAAAAACAAGCCGTAAATTTCGTAAGCAGGACAGAACTCAGTATGCATCTCAAGATCTCAACCCCTTTAACACTGCTAGCCACTCACATCGTTACATTTTTGTTGGAAGTAGAATTTCAATTCCTTCCAAGGAGAGTCATGGTGATTTGAACAAAAAAGTTACTATTCTACCCGCTATATGCTCATCACATAGATCTCAAACTCATGTAGCGCTTTTAGCCTCAGGAAATTCATTAGAGATGAACTCAAAACAGCGTTATTTTCACTTTGGTTCAGTTAATTTGATTCTACGGTTTATTATTCCATTTTGAACAAGTCCCAGAACCTTATTCAGAAGTAATGTGATGTTGTTATGTATATAAATATGTATGTTGATATTATTTTATTCATTTATACAATAAGTGCCATTTGCACAGTGCCAGTTTGAACTAAATAACATCTTAAACTGGATTTAACCTATATCAAGTATCATTTGTTATAATGTGATTCATTTTGAGTTTAATCCAACAGCTGATTGAATTCAGTTTAAGCTTTGACTGTGCAAACGGCCCTTAGTGTATTATCAAAATGATATAAAGTCAGAGTTGGATCAATTTTCTTATTCCCTAACTCCATTTCATATAGAAATTCTCGGGATATTTTTCAATTGAAGTAGTGTGTTTAAGTTGTTATGATCCATCTCTGTTTTTGTTAAGCAGCTGGAAATACTGCTTTAATAACCTCATTCTGTCACATAGTAAACAAACTATTTATAATAATACACAAATATTGCAAATGTAGAACTAAATAGGTAATTCTCTATGGGGTACAATAAATAGATAAGAATTGATTGAATTGATGTTACAGTAAATATCGGAGTCCCGCCAAATCCCATCGAATGGGCATGGACGTTTGATCATCTCATAATTATTCACCCTGGCACTTCTACATTACCCACGCACAAACAAAAAGCTTATGTGGGTATCATCCGCAAACAAATAAGTATTCAATCTTATATTTTGAAAGCAATACATTTTTGAGGATCAATTTCGACTAATCATTTTTTTTTTCATTTCATCCATTGAAAAAAGGGGTATTTGGATTTCTCATGACTCTAAACAATCTTGAGATTATATTATTATCTTCCATCTCGAGGTTCATAGTATAGTGCTCTCTGAATTCATAGTGCATCCATTCATATTTCATGTTTAAAAGACAAAATTATTGTTTTTTTCAATGTGAAACTGGACTGTAGAACTGAAATTATCATCAGTCACAGTAAGAGCGATGGCATACATCTCTGCCATACTCAATTCTTTCTATGAATCCAGAACTGACAATTATTCTTCATACTGTAACTCCATATTGAATCATTTATGATAGTTTTCGAAGGACTTGATGCTAGATGAATAACAAGGTTAATGCTGGTTGACTGTTTCAGAATCAGATTTATGACCATATATAAATTGGTGATGAATAATATTTCAAGAGTGATGATACTCTTTTGGATTGGAGAGTGAAATTGATGTGGCTTCCGTGAAGAAACCGTAATGAGACTTAACAGATTTTTCGCACTGACCAATACAGCAGACTGACACCCTTGTTCAAGTCTGCATGTGAGTAGAAGAATAGTGGGATGGAATGAAGGAGGAACAGAAGTACAAAGAGTGATAGAACAATGTGACCAACTAAACGCCGTGTGGGGCCCACTTACTCTCCCACACCCACACATGTGCATGGCCATCCCAATTAATAAAGCGCAGCAATTAATAGTTCGGTTGGTCCTTTCGCACCTGTAATCGTTAACTACCAACTCACACACGCATGCGCATGCACACCACGTGACGCACAGTATGGGCAGCCAACTCTGAAAGGCCTATCACGCAACCACACATCCCCAACCCCCCAACATGGCATGTTCACTCATGCGACATGCATGTCGACCCTGCGCTCTATTATCGGATTTGAAGTTTAAAATGGTATGGAAATTCCTTATAATACAGTACAATTATTGTCATTTCGACTTCTTAATTACGGAATGATTTGATTTTGAACTAATCTTCTATGTATCAAAATTTTGATTCATTCAAGATATATTTTTTATTCTACAATCCATATGTCTAGGGTGATCGAGCTTTAAAAACAGCGTGCACTGAATCAGTGTAATATACAAATATGTAGATATGAAATATGTCATATGAATATAATAGCTGGCTACAGTGAAATAAAATGATTCTTATCACTCATTAAATCTCCTAGGATGATCAAAAACGGGTCTGTGATAGAGAAAGGATTGCTACAATGTACTTGATTGAACTACTGAGAAAATAACATGATTGGATCTGACAAGTTTGGTGCTAGATCCAATACAGTGAATACTAGAGAATGATGATCAAGTCATCGAGATCAGTATGCGATGTGAGATGATTTTCATAGAAAACGGATAAATCTCATGCAATTAATTCTTCCATGGAAGAGATGAGGATTTCATTATCTGCACAATATACAAATTTCTAGGTACACATGAGAGTCCAATCTGTCATAAACTTTATATAGTTGAAAGCTGAGTATTATACACACTTTATAGCATTCATAAAAATGTACGAATTTTCAGTAATCATAAATCATGGAAAGAAAATTTTCCACATAGAGCTCAGGAGAAATTTTTATATAATCCAAATGATCTAATCGTGATCAGAATGGTGATCTGTGATAGTATCCATCACCGTTTTCACAAAATCCGTGTCACCAGAGCTAATCTGTGATGTGGTTAGTCACTCGGAGTTGGTGCAAGCATGGGAACTCTGCAGTTGATTTGCACCGTAGTCAAAGGGGTGGGATGTGAAAGAGAGGGATTCAACCAGCAAGCTGTATCTTGTTGCAAAGCTAATTATCACAGCAGGTGAGAGGTCACTCATCACTCACACCGCCTACGCCCCGTTATCCAGCTCCAAACTTATCAACAATTGACAAGTTTACTGCGCGTCAGAGAAGGAGATTAAGGAGAGGAAATGGAGAACAGAAATGGTGGAATGTAAAAGAAACATGTAGGAATGAGATGGAATAGAAAAAGTATTGAAGGATGAGGTGGAATGAGGAACAATAAATTGTAGTAGAACAAAGAAGAAGTTATAAGGAGAAGAATGAAGAGAGGACGCATTTTGAAAAGCAGGAAAAATCAGGGTGATGAAGAATTAACTGAAATTGAAATAACTATAATTTTATTTTTCCTTATAAGAAGCGACTTTAGGAAAGGTGAAGGCATGGGAAAAACGGAATGAATAGGGAAGGAATAGCATTGACCATTATGGGAAATGGAGATAGAATGGATGAAGAGGAAAGATGAAAGAGATTTGAAGAAGTGAAAGAAGTAAACTGAGAGAAAACCATGATTAAGGCGAAGACAAAAAAGAAAAGAACAAAGAGAACGTTTTCACATCGGAAGATGAAAATGGGAAGAAGTAAGACAAACACTAAGAAAGAGGAGAACGGAACCTGAATGAAACAGTACGTGATGAATTACTGCATAGAATAAGAAAGCAAGAACTAGAAAGGGAAAATAGGAATGCTTGAATGAGAAACTATGGAGGGGAGATAAAACGAGAAATTCCATCCATATGGGAGAAGAAAAGGTGAGAAACAAGTTATTGGGAAGTATGGATGTATATGAAAAACAGGGAAGAAGAAAAGAGAAGAATGCATACAATAAGAATTGGATCGGATTGAGGAGGTAACGAGATTGAAGATGAAAAATCATGTTTGGAATAGGATGAAGATAGAATGGATAAGAGAGGATGAGAAAGTGGAAACAAGCATAATGTACAGCGCAACAGTCTAATTACACGTGGGAAAATCTATCTCTCCGGCTTGCCCTCTAATTACCGTATCCCTCTCTCTTGAATGTCATGCACCCCTTCTATTATTGGTGCTCCATCGGCCGTATAAATGATCATAGACCATCTGGGATCGCACCGAACGATTCGCAATGGCGGAGTTCAGACACGATCAATACTTCCGGAAAACTCCTGCTGTGGGGTGTCGATGTTAGGGTCTCAAGCTTCAGGCTATATTCGTATGCGATTCCGTTGAATAATTTGTAATTATTCAAACCGGTATCTGGCAATTCAAGGAAGGTGATACTGTTTTGTTCCATTCATTCTCATTTTGCGTTCATTTGTGTGTTTATTCAGCCGAACTCTCAATGAAATCTCAAATGAGAGCACAAGTAGAATCTCAAAGTTTTGATTGAAGATTAGGATAGGAGCACTCTAGAATGGAATAGCATGCATGAAATTTGATTCGAATTGAAGCATACATAGAATAAAATTATTTGCTAGTTCAAAAAAATCTCTAAGGTGGGCCTTTATGATACGATGTAATAGTAACTCCACAACTAGAGATTAAAATTGAGAAAATATTGAAAGTAAGGAAAAATAATACCAATATAAACTTTTTGTAAGTAGGAAAAAAAGTTAGTACCTCTACTTCCAACTTGGTGTCTATGAATGTAAATGTGGGTATTTGATAAGAACTTGACTTCAAATCATTCTACTTATTTATTCAGCATGCCCATGGACTTAAGATTGAGATTAATAACGACTTAATTGATATCAACTAATTCATTTCAATGTGCATGAAAAATTCATGTTCAATTGATTCTCTTTGTATGGGTTTTCTCATGACTGTACGCACTGGATATTTTATGGATTCCCTCACCCGAAGTGGGAATGGTTCCTCTCAAAAGCAGGAAAGTTGTTGAAGAATATGTGTAATATGTCTAATGTGACTACGCGCTGGATATTTTTTGGATTCTCTCACCCGAAGTGGGAATGATTCCTCTCAAAAGCAGGGAATTTGTTAAAGAATATGTGTAATAAGTAGTGTGACTAATGTTGATACACATTCCGAAAAAATGTGCCCAGTATCGTACTCACATGCATAAAGATTCTACAAGAAAAACTTAAAAGAGAAAAATGAGTTGAAGAGAGAGAGAGAGAGTGAGATGAGTGAGAGAGTCAAGTGTAAGAAAAAGATGAAGGAAAGGAGTGATGAAGATTTTGAGTGATGGAGAGGCTATGCGGGCATCGCTATCGCCACACGCATTCCAAGCGATTGCAGTAAATCAGACCGATTCCAGATTCTGTAGGACCCCATAAAAAATAATGTTTTTGGCTTTTGATCGCGATATTTCGAAATGCTTTTGTCGCCGAGGCTGGACTATTCAGTAAATCTCAGGCCGAGCAAGAGGAAAATATACATAGCAACGTGAAATCAGATGAAAAAGCATCTGCAGCTGGAGACCTGGATCTTTACCTGTTTGCTGTGTGTCTGCCCTTCGAAATCAACCCAACCCACTCAAAAATCCTGCTCCTCTTATTATTCCGATCTTGTACGCTGGGTTTGTTGGCTCGTCTTTCTAATCCTCCAATTTATCGCAAATGTCTCCCCTGAAAAATACCTATAAACAACTCGTCTCATAAGTAATGATTCCTCCGCGATAAATATGCCCAATATCCAATGCAGATTGTGAAATATTCTGAGGTAATCACTTATTGGGAAGCCTCGATTTATGCCAACCGAAACTTATTTTTGTGTTAAAGAGTTGACTTCCCCAAGTCAAATAATATTCAAAATAGACTGTAATGGAGATTCCAAGTAGTAGTAGACTCACTCAGATTTTGTAATTGATGTTTCGAAAGTTCGAAATACAAGAAAACCTATGCAATAAGTAGATTCTTCCAACTTCATTCTGGAGCGTTCTTTCACAGACGCTTAATTTTTTTCCAATTTCAATGTAAAGTCATCAAATAACCATAAAATAAGCCTATAATTAACATCAGAGGGAAGAGTAGGAGATTCATGCAAAAGCATTTTTGATATACAGTAATATCAATTATGCATGTCAGTTAATGTTATCATTTCTTTCTAATATATATTCAAGTACTATGAGGAAAATAATGCCTACTGTTTTTCTCACTGTTCGATCTCTGTTAGAATGTTCAGTGTCTTCTCCAATTACTGAAAAAAATCATGTGCTTTTTTGAGTGAGTGAGTGAGTGAGTATTCTCAAAGCGGATCAAAATTTTAAACCTCTTATCCTCTTTGAGATTTGAACGTTATCAACAGGATTGAGAATTTGTAAATATAAAGAAAATAAAAATCTTAGTACCCTTCTTAAAATATTAAAAAAAAGGTACTGAGATTTTTATTTTCTTTATATTCATATTACAAGTAGCCCTATACAGAAAAGAGATTGAAAGTTCGTCTATCTTTGAATTTAAAATTATGATTGGATTAGATTAGATAAGATTAGATACTTATACCTTTTTGCCATCGGACCTATGGTCATCGGCAACGTCAAACAACATAAAAAAACATCTTTATGATCGTAATAAAATGAATTCAAAACTTATGAGTAGAAGACCTCGCCAGTGAGTAGAAAGGATTGGCACACACAACTTCAAAAAGAGACTTTTTAAACCGAGCAATTGCGAGATTCTTTATATTTTGGCAACTTAGTAAATATTTCAGTTCCAATGACCGTATGGGACATTTTTATCTTAGTCAAGCCTATATGATCCATCTAAAGTTGGTACTTCTTTCGGGTATTGTCTGAATCATACCTCTCGTAATTATTAAGGATCAGAGGGGAATATTACCATGATCAGAATACTGACTATTCCATCATTGGAAACTAATCAATGTGCTGTTCGTCTGAGTGAGTATTATATTATTATCAAATATACTGAAAAAATACTTCTTTTTTATCTTTTTTCAATACTTCCTTTTCCTTGCGAACATGGAGAGAATTATTTATTGTAGGAGGGGCTGCTGGGGTAGTTTTTCTATAGTAGGCCCAGCTCATGCACGAACATCGTAAAATTTGAAGGAAGATGCTTAAATGCGTTCCTGGAGCGGTATCTGCTATCCAGAGCACCCTTCTATTTCACTATGAACGGCTTTACGGCTTTAGAGTAGAGTCGGCAAGGGCAAATCTTGGTTGACTTCAAATAGGCCTCAGTTGGTCCGATGCTGGAGCAACAGGATAAACTTCAGCCTTATTTATGATCTCTTCATACGTGCTCTTAGTGCTTCGACTGAATTTATGAACGTTTATTATTTATCTTAACTATTACTTACAGTGTTCGAATGGAGAACAAATTGTATTTAAAAGGTTAAAATAATTATTCCGCGTGATACTATCCATGAAGCGGGTGGAGTATTGGTCGGCACGGTATAATTACTGATAAATAAACATGTCAAAGTCACATTGATAGTTATGTCCAATATGGATCACGCTTGACAGTCTAGCACTATTGCCCTCACTAAACTCAACTGTCTATTCCGTGAAATGTTAGCATAGTCTACTAATACAAGTACTTTCTTCTAGTAGTGATGTTTTACATACTGGGTTATTATAGAATCAACAAATCAGTTTGCTTGGCACCTGCATATTTCAACTGTGGTTGCTTTCTATGACTTCTTAGAGGCATTATTATGGAGATATGACCAAATATGGATCGATCTCAAAAAGCTATCAATAATTTACAAATCCATAATAGCAGAGTAGGCTACTCGATCATCAACATAAACTTCAACTTTAAGGAAGCATTTCCAACATAAAAATCCGTAATTATAAAATTATTATTATCATAATTTATTTCAGCTGTGTGAGAAATTTACTATTTTTATTCCATTAGTTCCAATTTTAAAGGATCGTCGGATACACTTCACCTGGGATACATTTTTTAACAATGAATCGTTCTGTCATGCTGTTATGGTGAGAGCTTCATTCAATATCATTTTGAATTCCTTCTTCAATCGTTCTTCTTAATAATTTACTTATTACTTTCTAGTGCTCAAGTCAGAGTTTGATATTAAAAATATTCATTCTCTTCAGTAGCGTAGCCAAGATTTTGAAATGGGGGTGTAGACCAAAAATGTTGGGCCCCCTATAGATTACATCTAGTGGAACTTGATGAGTGGTTGGGGGAGGGGTGCTATCTTTGATCCTGGGCCTATTTTCGGGCTCATATAAGGAGTGTTGTAACCTGAAAACCCCCGTCTCCGCTACACCACTGATTCTCTTCCGTAAGACACGTAACTTTTCAAAAACCTTGATACTGCTATTGTCGATTCTATTCCTCGGGCATTGACTCCCAAATAATTTGATTTTAGACTGCGCTTTGAAGAAAGTAATATTAGGTTGACAGAAATCATGTTTTTGGCATTATACCATTACACATAATATACTGTATTAGCTTCCGCTTCTCATACTAAGAAAGGAAAAATGATTTTAGACAATCATCAAATGACCGCTTTTCCTGTTGAGCGCCGAGCGAGTAATCACTAAGTATTTCTGAGTAAAGATTAATGATTTTGTGTACGTGATCTGTTGAGGTGAATGATTCATGTGCAGTGACATGGGACGACGACGGTCTGGTCTCAATCTTTGTTTCAGCAGGAAAAAAGTCAGTTTTTTTGTCGTAGTTCGCTCGATATGAACCGGTGGTGACCGCAAAATACATCCATCTCTGATTCAGTAGCGGGCTGGCGCCGGATCTAGCCATTCACAATTAGATCTAAATTGCTATGCAAACAGAAATTAGAAGCAGTTTCAATTCGGAGTCTGCGGTAGGATTGTATGTATCCCAGGATTCGAACAGTAGTCCTTTGAAACGCTATTAAAACAGTTCGGCGGCAGAAGCCGTATAATCAGATCTGCAATCAAAGTTTGGAAGATAGGCGGCGGACTAATAACAACGTACATGGTACACAGAGAAGTCAATTCACAAAAGCGTGCCCTCTTTTTTGAAACTCTTCACTCGAGATTCATCTTGCAATTGAAAGTGGACACGAGCTGATTCAAATTTGTTTGCCATTTGCGATTTAATGAATGTTTTTTGAGGCCTCATCAGTTACGTGACGAACAGTTGTAGGAACGGCTACAAGATAGTATTAATTGCTATGCTTCAATTATGCAAAGCTCTGTGAATGAAGCAAGCTTGTATCACGTTCTTTTTTTGCAATTAAATTCAAACCTCAAAAATTGCATTCTTGTAAGGCAGTTGCTCCTCAATAGCGTAAATACAGACTTGTAAAAAAATAGTAGCTACTCTCTTGAATATTTTCTTTGTTCTCTTTCAAATCTGTCTTGAAAACATATTGAAAACAATGAAAGGCTTGATCTAAGCTATTGTGAAAGACAATAATTGGGGATGTTCTTCCACTCATTCAAATCATTGAAAAAGTGAGAATCACTGCGGACATATTATACTACATTATACTGCTACAAAATAATCACTCTTTTAGTCTGGCGCTGTCAATCTGATGGGTTTGAGTCCCGCCAAGCGCATGGGTCTCAAATCACGTCAGCATTTCATCTCATAAATTCAAGCACTATTTATGTGATCATAATTAACACTAAGGTAATCAGTAAATTTTCCCCACTATGTATAATTTTTGAAAAAAAAAACATTCTACTTCTGCCTACTTTGAGAAATACTTCTGCCTGAGCTTAAAAAATATTTTTTTCTCGATGTAGTCTGAACTATGCTGGTCAGCAATTTACTACTTACTTCTTCATGCTTCTTCATACCATGTTAAAGTCTCCCCATATGCCTTTTAGAATAACATTACATGCATTAAAGTCTCTAGAACACCAGTTCTGATCTGCCGATAAATGAGTCTGCCAGTCGATGCCAGTCGAGGTAGGTTATACATTTCTGTATTCTCGTTACTATGATGAGGATATTCGTAGGGTTCGTTTCCCTCTAACATTTTCTTGATATTATTTATCTCCAATATAATTATAATCTAATAATAATATTCCATTCAATTATATATTCATAATGGTAATTTGATCCTAAAGCAGAGTATTGCAGTTTCAGATTCATATCTCCAAAAAAATTATTGGAATCATTCAGTTTGACAGACCTAGCTAATTGAAACTAAGAATAAGTTGAGTAATCTTCTAGATTTGGAAGAAGTGTAATAATGTTAAGTACAATTACACCGAGGACAAGAAGTTATTCGCAATGATTGCATTAGATAATTTATTGTTACCTTCCTCCTCCAATTAGGCATCCTTCGTTATCATTTTCATTTGATTTTTAGTCGTTTACCAAAGTTTCTTTCTAATTTTTATTACCTCTCCGTGCCTCTGGATAAATTTTATTCTTCCACATTCTTGTAGCAGCACTGGCTTCCAATGCAAAATCGAGGAGCACCTCACAGAATAATATTGTTCATCTGAATTGGTTTTCATTCATTTTTCATCATCATTCTGGATGAAATTCAAAATGATCATTCCGGAAGTGAATCTTAATAAGTCGAAATTATCAAGCATCGTTATCTTCTCAAAAGTGTTCTTGTGAAAATTCCTGTAGCCTCCAGTAGGCTAATTATCAAGTCAACGCTGTTCCCAGTGGCTCGCAAACGGAAAGATGATTCACTATGATTTATTAGCATTCTATGCAATATACAATTTCTGTTCGAATGCGGAACTTGTGCACTATTGGCATACAGCATTGGAAAGATGCTGCAGTTTTGTTGAATCATCCTGTCATCGAACAATATGTACGGATGATTTCCAAAACGCGTGACAGCAACACTATTGTCGGTCGATGAACATACGGGACAGTTCATAGTTTGCCAATCTATCGTTACTTTATCCAGCGATTTTTTCCGAGTCGTTGAGCAGCTATTGACATTTTTGATTTAGTGCTTGTTTTGACTTGTATTGTGAGTGGAGAGCCATTGTGATGCAGCCACCCTTCGCGACGCAACGGGACAAAACCTCATAACACCAACAGAACTGTGCAGCACTGTGTCAAACGCATCCAATGAAAACTTCACTCAGCCCCTTCCTAACGGCACTCACCTATCGCTGTATTATTCTATTTATCTATCTGAAGTGGAAATTTCAACAGTTTCCACTTCAGATGTTCACTTTGTTATCTAGTCGGCTGAAACAGATTACCAGTAACGCTTCGGATGCGATACAAGGAGATATCTGGTAAAGTGCTGACCTTTTTATTCGAATGTTTGACAGAGAGAGTGAAATTTATTGCTATCATCCCTCTTCCCAGTGTTGTTGGTTTGGGTGACTAGACACTCCATGGATAGAAAGCAGACCCACTTCACGATATCTCATCTCCCATTCAACGGAATGACTTGAAATTTGAAACTTAAGGTCCCTACAATATAAGGATCCGACACGAACAATTTCGATCAAATGCAATTCAAAATGGGGGCTAAAATGGAGAAAATGTTGTCAAAATGTCAAAAACAGAGGTTTTCGCGATTTTCTCGAAAACGGCTTCAACGATTTTGATTAAATTCATACCTGAAATAGTTATTGATAAGCTCTATCAACTGCCACTAGTCCCATATCTGTAAAAATTTCAGGAGCTCCGCCCCAACTATGCAAAGTTTGATTTTAGATTCCCAATTATCAGGCTTTAGATACAATTTAAACAAAAAACTTTGAGTGGAGAAGATTGAGCATGAAAATCTCTACAATTAATGATCAGCAACATTTTCACCTAAAATTAAAAAAAAGCTCGAAATTCGAGAAAATGTGATTATCCAATTGCAAACTGTTGGCAAATGTTGATTCTATTAAATCAGACCTCGTATGTCTCCAGCGTAATTGTCCTGTCACCAGCTGGCTCAGATCTTTGTTTATAAGTAGACTTGAGATGTGCGGGAACACTAGCGTCAGGTGATCAATTCTCATAACGGCAAGGAAAGTTATGTGAGTGCGCCACACCAGATTTTTTCCTGTTGATGACAGTGCTATAATTAATTATGAATAGATCAAATTGATTCCAAACTATATCATAATATGGAACAAGCTGTATTTATACTAACTTTTGGAGAAATTTGTGTTCAGTATCTAGCTCAAGAATCAAGAATTTTATTGGCCATGAAACAACATCACAAAAATGTAAGCAATAGGCTTCGTCAATAATAAGTAAAATATCACAAATTGGACTATAAAACGAACAAATTTACAAATACACATTGAAATATTGTAGTAAAATATCACGAGTTGAACTATAGAAACGAACAAATTTACACATATACATTGAAATATTCCAGGTACTCATTAACAGAATAGAAAGCTTCAGACTTGAGCCATTTATCAACAGAAATACAAAACGTTTTCAATGGTAACTGCTTAACATTATCTGGTAGTAAATTAAACATGCGAATTTGTAGGTACCTATGACTTTTTAGAGTTTTAGTCAATCTAACTGTAGGTCTAGTTATATCATCCCTAGGTCTAGTGTGATGTGAATGTATAGAAACTTTTTTATCAAAATTAGACAGATTTTTCTTTACCGAGATTAAATTATAATATATATACAGATAAGGCAAGGTCATAATTTTGTGTTCAACAAAAATTCCTCTACAAGATTCATTGTATTTCATACCAAATATAACTCTGAGTGCTTTCTTTTGCCATATAAATGCTTTTTTTTGAAGAAGATGAGTTGCCCCACAGTTTTACTCCATAAATCAAGTGTGTATAATGTTAATGTTAGTTGAAATAATGTTATTCAGACTTGAACTATTGGTATATGAACTTGAGAATTTTGATAAAATTGATAAATGTAAACGTCAGTGCGGATGAGGTTTGATTATTCAAGAATCATCTGAAAGAATTCCTTCGGTGTCTGCAAAAATCCAGATTGAATTCCAGATTTCCAATCCAATTCGAATGAGAAAATTACTGTACTCTTCTCCAGGTGAAATGAGTTTTCTGTTCTGCTAATGTGACCTTCTACCCAAACAAGGATGCTTCTCCAGCATCGATGATTTATGTAATTTGTTGAGACAACATAACTCCAACAAGATGAAACAGAAACCAAATCATGTTGACGATTCGACAAGACTTGAAAAAAGGGAAGCGAGCTCCTGTCTCCTAGTTATCATCCTATTATCCAATAACATCCCAGATTGACGTGGTGGGTGATGCTTTTTCTAGTTTCCTTTGCAACAGACAAGGATGGAAGCAATTCCAATACACGAACAACAACTGTATTTCCGGTGGTTTTTGCGGCAGAATCAAGTAAATTGAGAGTGAGACGGCGCTAGTGCGGGCGTGTGTGAGGTCCGAAAAAAGAGGCAGAAGTCAGTGATTACATCATTAGATTTCCGTTGTCACGATCACATTATAAAGGGATTAGAATCTCGTTTCTCCACTTTACTTTCTGTGTGTTCTATATCGGGTAGACCAATTACTCCCATTACTATTATAGCTACCTTAATCAGTTCATTCTTCTGTCGGGGGTGAGAAGGGAGGAAATTGGACAAGGAGGAAATGAATACCACAAAACGTGTCTGAGAGAAGACGGATGATTGAAGAAGGAGGAATAGATTGATGGGGTGGAGGGGCGTGTGCCACAAAGCTTCTATCAATAGCCCGCATTTTTCGTTGAAAGCACTGGATCTGATAAAATTGACTGATTTGGTTTGTGTCTTTTTTCGTTTCATTTTTATTCGTTTTTCGAATGAATCTTCAGTAATTGTGCTCTCAATATTTCTCTAAAACGAACATTTCACCACACTAAGGTGGTCCGTGTTAATCTAAATAACTTGGGAACAGCAATCATGATATTGTGTAATGTCTTGTTTCATCTGTCAGATGAACTAGCCTAAAACTACTTCTTTTAAATTTCAGTTCATTGGATATGATTACCGTACCAGCGATTAGGCTGATCTGGGATTTTGGTATCCTGAAAAAATTGAAGTAACGTACATTGATTTTTCAATGAATTGAATTTACTCATCCAAATATGATGGAACGTTAATAACAAACTATAATCAAACTTTGATATTCTATGGATAATCTTGGCTATGGGTGATTCCAGTTTGAAGGAGTTTCAGGAATCTGAAAAGAATTAGCTAAATTTATTTTCTCCAGAATTATTCAAATGAAAATTCCATTTTTTAAAGTGAACTGGGGAAAAATCCGGGTACTACAATTATTATTGTTATAATAAGGATATTGAAGAGTTTCAGCTTTATTAGTCTATCAGTCAATACATGAAGTACCTACCAATGAAATCGAAGCTCCATGAAAGAATTTCAAGGTCATCCAAAAAAGTTCCTATGCTTTAGAGCTGTTCGTACATTAAAACATGGACAAACTAATCACTGACAAAATAAGGTTTGGAGGATGAGGATGTACGAGACTACCTGTACTCCAAATGGCGTATTATCATGGGTAGACTGAATATTACTTTCTGTGAGGATGCCAGTTATACTTTTAGGAAACACTAGGCAGTTTAGTGAGTATCCAGTGTTGCAAGTTTAGCTATGCCGGGGATGCTTGACAATATGAACGCTCTCTATATGGCTATGTTCTAAACTCAGGAATATAGCCACAAGGTGGGCTGAGCTTGCTAGGCTCAGTGCGAAATTGCATCCTGCCTTCCTTCACCTTACTTGAGACTCAATACTGGATAATTAACATTTCTTTCATCTTCGAATTAATGTTTTGATTGAATTAATGTTAGCCTATTATTGTTTTCAGTATAGACAATCATTCAATCTTAGTCAAATGGGCTGAACATCAATGAAGCCCAACTCAGGAGCGCTACAAATATTAGTGGAATAAAGTTTTTATTAACTTATAACCAAAAATATTAATGAACAGTGTCACCAAAATTAGACTACATGAGTCATATCTGTTACTGATGTAGATTAATTGCAATTCATAGTCACTAATATGACTTTCTATCCTAGCTTCCCCTAATTTGGAAGAAATCTTAAGAGAATCTTACTGCTCAGATGATGTTCCTGGAATATCGAAGGCTATATTGGTGATTTGAATCATCATTCTGTTAATTAATTTGAATAATAACTAAGAAGATTATCATCAATTTAACGAAACCGTTATAAAATATAATGAATATAAAACCGAATATAATGAGGATGTTGAGATTTACTTGGAATAGAAAAATTCCAAATAGGCCAAAAAGATTGTCAAGTATCGTATTTAAACAAATCATAAAAAAAGCTAATACTGGAAATTCCATATTATTCAAAGTGTATTAACCTTTCACATTATTTAAGATTATGTATAGTTTCTAACAGTTTCAAGTTCTGGAGAAAGATTTTCATCATAAATGCTCAGCAGATAGCAAGAAAAGCTCTCCATCAATTGGATGTGACTTGTTTCTTCAGCCAGAGCATCAACCAGACTGAGGAGTTGAAGAGTCGAGTCTGGAGTGAGGCTCCCCCAGCAGACGTGTTTCTGGGAAGTACGATCAGCTGAGTAGGGAGCGAACTCAAGCCGCCATTGGCTGTCTCCATCCTCCGTGACCTCAATAATGTCTCAGGACTCCCCTGACGAGTTTGGCTCCTCCTCCAGGATCGCAGTCTACCTGTGGCCTTCGGTGTGCGATACTGCGAGGCTCTCGTCGTTCATTTGCACCCAGGAGGCGGCCTTTCGTCAGCTCATATATCTCACCGGTTTGAGTGCTTAAATAATCGAACATTTTGTGACTGAAATCGAAAAATCTCATACATAGGCCCACTCCCAGCGGCTGGTTAAACACTCCAAAAAGATACTCCTGACAATAGAATAGAAAACTGTGATAAGAAAACATAACCTCACTTCGATACGGTTACTAAAATAATATTTCTGGGGACTTAATAAATATTTTAAATAATCAAAATATGATGAAAACCAAGTCAATTCACTTGACATTCAACTGTGTACGAACAAAATTATAAAGATAACCTTAATTACGAGCTATAATTAAGTGAAAAGTGACATACACTCAACTATCATCATTGACTGTTCCTATTCAATGTGATAATATAAGTTATATTAGAACATTGGAGTGGTGACATCATTTTCTAGTCAATTCATCTCAATTCAAGTTTGGTTTGTAACTATTGGCTGTGAGGGACTTCAAATTCAAGCACACAACATGTCATCAAGATAATCGGACGATCAGTGGCCAAATTTCGGGCCACGTTTTCCACTGTGACACCGGTTCAACCCTGCAAGTTATAAGGTACTTGTCTGCTTTCATTTCTTTTCTTCATTATATAAACTTGTACCATCTCTTTCTATTCACTTGGCTCAATGTCTTATTTGTCCGCACTCTTCAATCTTAACTTGGAATTCATCAAGAATCCGTTCCCAATTTTTATGTAGCGTGAACTGAATTTTTTACAGATTGATAAAATCCTGAGAATGTTTTTAAAATTTATGTGTCAGAGAAGGTTTATTGAAATTCAATCGGATGAGACTCAAGCAAAATATATCTATTTATTGAGAAAAGCAAGGAGTTTCTATTGGGTTTCAATGGGTGTAGACTCGAAAGTGCAGAAGTCGATTTAGGATAGTACTAAGTTGCAGGAACACATGATTGGGAGCATTGTAAAGTTAAAAGTGTCTCTCATTACAGGAGTAGGCTACTAGAACTAAGAGAGTATTCAGAACATACGGAGGTCGGCCATACTGCCATATTCATATGAGTTATTTATAGGTCAATTCCTGCCATTTTTAAAATGGATTCTTTTTCCAACTAATACATTCTGAAAATTATTCAGTAGATAACTCCTGTACATGATTTGAAATACATTTTTGACCGATGTAGTCTCAATTATTGTGAAATACAGGTGCAGTATTGTGTCATTATAGGATATTAATTTATAAATTATGTTGTTAACATATTCATCAACAGTACATCTCCAATATAATATCATACATCCATCAGAACCGAATTATTATTACCTTGGAAAGTAAGAGCAAAATATTCGTTACAAGTAATAAGCCACTTATCCAGTCACCTGACTGAAGTAATTGCTTCTGTTTTTGAGAGAATTCAATATAATTCTGTAGAGAATTTTTCCTTAGCCATTTTTCTTGGAACCTGACGTGCAGTTAGTAGAATCAGTGGGGTTATAAGTTAATGGAAGTAAACTAGCCCTATTGCTATTCATAATGATTATTATGAGATGCATCCATAACTTACTCAATAATTATTTGAATCGATAAACATCCACAACAATCTGGTTTGCCTCTAGAACCATGAGTAGAATTTATATAACCTGGAGAAATTAAAGGGAAGAGAGAATGCAGTGCAATAATTACAGTTACCATCCAATTTGAGAAAATTCATTTCACAAATAAAATTAATGTCTTTCCTCAAAACGAACTTTACAATATAAAAATTATAGAAGAATGAGACTATTCTTATCTACTCCTCTCAAACTATTTCACTGCATGGGAATAGGTGAGTTGGCATGCGGAAACAGTCATGATAGAAATCCATCTTCTCTATAGTTACCGTATAATAAGTATGTTGTATGAGTATAATTCTTTGAGTGGACCTAGCATATCAATTTGATGTCAAAGGAAGCTCACCTTCTGTAAATGTAGATTAAATCTACTGATCAATTTTGACAAGTGCTTTAATGAAATTTCTTAATGAATGGGAGAGTATTGCAAGTAGATGTAGAGGAGAGAGAGTGATGGATTGGAGAACGTGGATAACTGAAAGATATGAATCGGGACACTGTGACAAAAGGAATATAGCAGTGGAAATGGATGGAAAATATCAGAATAAACTAATGAAATTCACAAATTGAATAGATTTGATTATTAAGAAATTCAAAACAGTTATTCATATCCCGCCACATCTCAATTTGCAGAAAGTATACTTCAAAGAATAAAAATCGTTCCAAGGAGATGAATGTATTCTATGAATCCATCGAGTGGGAAGATCTTATAGGCATCAAAACAACATTGTATCAACATTCAAATACCAAGGAACTGGATGTTGATCCACATATTTGCATTCATCCTTGTGAATGATAAAGCGTTGCAGGCCATAATCCACGGATCAATTTTTTCAATAATAATACAGAAACCAACATTGTATACCGGCTAATTTGAATAAGAGTAGAAGGAGAATATTGGCTGTAATACAAACTGGGCAATACACCGGATGGACTCATCCACCAACGCATATATGTTCCGGAGAAATGGGCTTTTCGACTGTTATATTATTCGTTTAAAGGTTAACGGGTAGTGTATCAATGCTTAATGTCAAGAGTGAGCTATAGATCACTTTGGAAAAAGTGAATGACCGGCTGGCCCACAGATTTTATTGTTTCTTTTTTTTATTCAAGTCTGCGGAGCATCTTATCATTTTGTACTCTGCCTGGTAACCTTCAAATTCTTCCTCAGAGGTATTCCGAGCTTATTCTTTTCCATCGTAATCTGATAATGGCATACATATCATCTACTTAAATGGACTGCATCAACGAAGTTTAATATTTAGCACTTCAGATTTTACCTCTTGGGTAATGGATCCTCTTCATTTTAGTTCATTGCTCTGGGAAAGGTTAATTATTCTACATACTACATTCATCCTCATTGGGTGATGTGAATTAAAATTTGTTTCTTGTCATACCTAAATAGTCGAAGTATCCATAGAAAATTCAATAAGGTATTGTAATACTAATACGAACTGTAGTAAATCAATCAGATAAGGCAATATCAAACTATGAATCTATGATAAGAGATGAGGTGATGCCAAAAGCTTGTTGCTTTCAATCCCTCTAAGCGCATAGAATCAAGGAAATTCCTCTACCCTCGTTGAGTACACGATGATAGAAGAAGCTTAAACAGGAAAAAGAACTAGTTCACTACTACTTGGGATACACTGTTATCCTCGCTACAGAAAAATTACTCTGATTTTTATTACGACAATCATTTAGACAAGATCTGATCAAGATCTTTGACACCTTAGATATAACGAGAAGATAAGTTGGATATTAATCTCTTCATGAAAAACATTAATTGAAATCGACTCATCAAATGTGTCTACGACCTCCATTTTGATTGAGCAGACTATGTTCGAATTTCGAAGACAATCCTTTTGCGTCTAATTTTGATGAATCTTATAGAAGTGTAGATTATCAACCATTTCTATTGTAAGAACATTTTCAGTGATTGATACTCCAGAATAACTTTGTTGATTTATACTCTTACAAAATAGCAATAGAGCTCATCCTAATCAATTGTACCGTTTTGATTGAACAACTTTGTGGATTGGACGTATGCTGACTACTTCAACACAAATAATTCGAATAATAATAATAATGTCGAGTGACCTGGCTGGCTCAGATCTGGTGTCAGAGTTTTCAGGTCGCAACTGATCAATTTCAGGGCCTCTGACATGACCTAACGACTGTTTTTTTAGGCAGCCGGGAGCGACGACTTAACGTGTCCATCCGAAACACGGGAGTGGCCCGAGATAAATATCTTGCCCGGGCCGGGATTTGAACCCGGGCCTCTGAATCATCTGATCTACTCAACTACAACCACTCCTTATAATTCGAATATTCTAATGTAAAAAGTCACATAACACAGTTGTTGATCTTGTAAAATTCTTATCGTAATAACTAATCTTCAGGTTATTATTTTAGAATAATATTTTACAAAAGAAAATCATAAATCTTTAATCGAATGGTTGGAATTGTATTAAAAATTATATACTAGTCATCTTTTCAGTACTGGATTCATTCTTAATAAAATTAATTTTAATGAAAAATTACCGCTGGATGCATTAACTAACAGGAACCAGTGAACCAGTATTATAAGTAACGGAGTTAGGACTTGAGGTATTTTTCACTCGTATCATTTACAAATAATGTAGTGAATCTGAAATCTTGGTGAATCTATAATATAATCTAAAGTGAACTCAACTAGCTGTTTCTGTTGAATAGAAGTGTGAGATTTAACTCCTCTATTCTGAGTCCTCATCAAGCAATTCAAAAATATGGAAACTGAAGAGGACACTAATTTGAGAATAATGATTCTCTGAAAATTTGTTAGAAATAAAGGATGATTCAGTACTTGAAAAATAATTTAGTATCTATGGAGTTCAGGTCTACGGACATAATTCAACAAATTCATGTCGTACATTCATACTATTTGAGAATGCACGCACAATATCTATTCAATTTTTCAGGATGGGAAGTCATTTATCTTTAGAGCATGAGGATGCAAAATGACGTTTCAAATTTGGAAACAATGGCGAATAAGATTGTTACTTATGCCATGACTTGTATAGTGTTCTCTAACAACTTCCTTACCTGCGTTGCCTCCCTCAAATAAATAATTATTTTTGACGCGCGGTAATTGAAAACTGAAATTTCCCAGTCAGCTGCTCCGCCAGCGATCACGCTGTGTGAACTTTTATGTGCATGAAATACTGTTTATAAATCACCAATGACTGAGTGAGTATCCTACCTAGTCTGACCAATACAAAGTCTCCCCAACTCTGCTCGCCTGCTCGTTACTTATTATAATATGACTGGAATGGCATCGCAACGTGGACTCAAGAAAACAAATCACCGGTTTGATGGCTAATTTTGTGAAATCTATTTATACAAAGCATAAATAAGTTGAGTTGACTCGCAACTTGGAAGAGCCTCAGTAAGTCACATATCGTTTGCATAGAGATGCATCACACAAACAAAGATGAGCCAGTCAAATGTTTGTCGAAGCAATATATGGAAAAGAGAAGGCGAGCTCAGGCCAAGTGTTAGCACCGCACTGGAAATCTATAAATTATTTATGGAAATATCTCGTGTCTTGCGGAAAAGTAATCTTCCGGCCTCAGAAATCCAGTACATGTATAAATAATTGTCTAATCTAATATTCATAATGGATATTGAGTTGGAGTATTGCTGGTAAATGTTTGTAAAGTATTTCAGCTCGATGCCAAGTTGAGGTATCAAGTGGATCAACATGATTGAGTAAACTGCCAATGAATTATTCATGCATTTAACATCTCAGAATATTCCAAAAAGTTTAGAGCTCTAAGGAATTCAATAATAATTATTGGGAAAAATGTTCGAAGAAATAGCCTAAACAGCATTAATCTGATATAATTGAGAAAAGAAGTCTGTAGGCTATAGTAGCCTTAATCATAATGATATTAGAATGCGTCAAAGAAATAAAAGTTTGGAGTTGATCATTCTGAAACGTACAGGGAACTTGGATAATTGTATGAGATTTATACCTATGATATTGTGGAGGACGCGAGGTAAATAACTCCTTGGTATCAACCTTCTTCTTTTCCATTATTTCATGACTTTCCTCCATTTATCCTGCAATTACTCCATTATCATATTTTATGAACAAACTCCAATTGCAATTTTCATGGCCCTCTTTTGCTTACATTATTAGATAAATATGAATTTAATCATTAAGAAAACTAACGGAAAATGTTGTAAAAATATTTAAAAAACCTTAAGTTTTGATAGTGTAGTAGTCAGGCTCTTGCCAATCCCCCCTCCCATTATTATCAAACAGCCCGTGAATCCACCAATGCAAATACTTTCCAAGGCATTAGGACAAGGCATCTGTTGCAGCTATTACGATTAGAATCGGAATTTGTATGCTGTGCAAGTGGCTGAAGAATAGAAAGGTTTGCAATGTCAAGGAATTATATTAGATACCGCATAAGAGCATTCAGAGCATAATCATGCATTAATAATGTATCAATGTATTGGATACCGCATAATAATGCATTCATAATTGATTGACCGATGAAAACGTATGTTTATTAGCTGATGTGAGACTCCATAGCCGGCCATTCGCTCTATAGCTTTTCACTTTATGGTCTATTTCTTCTTTATCAACATCTATGAGTATTTGAGAACTTCATGAGTGCAGACTAATCATTCGAGAGTCATTTGCGTTGCATCGTTTCCCATAATCGGCAAAGAAAACTTTCATTGATCATGGACTTTTTCCACGATTCATAATAGGTTATTAAGAGGGAATTATCGGTGCACTTACGGTTATTTACATGATAGTGGTCGATTCCTTTTTTATGATGTAGTTGTTGATTCGTGGGATAGTAAAAGGCAGCATAACGTTATTTATTGACTATGCGAGAATGAAGCTATTTACATGGAGAAATGAGAAGTGTCTGAGATGGGGTTGTACTGTGCTGCAGGTTGGAAATGAGTTAGGTTGCTCGTGTTGTGAAATCGGTTGCGATCCGTTATGCTGCGAATGTGTTGAGTGGTGGGTGCCATTCTTGCAGATGACGGTGTAGCACATGGGTTGGTGCTGGTGCTGGTGCTGGTGCTGGTGCTGGAGTCGATTAGGCGCGGAGAGCCGAGGGAGATGAGCTTTCACAGCAGCCTCTATATTTATGTAGTCTGGCTCAGCCGTTACTCAGCGAGAAAAGCCAGGTTGGGCCACGTTATATACATGCACTGGTTGTGGTACTACTACTAGTTGTTGTTGTTATTATTACACCGGTCAAAGTTCATGACAGGCTGCCTTGAGATTTAGCTGGCTCACTGGCTGCTTCTTCAATACAAGACAAGAAAGCAGGTGTGGTTGGAGTAGGAGTAGGCTTACTACATATGTGTGTGTGTGTGATCGTGAAGTATGAGATAGCATCACATGCACTTCTTCAGGACTAGCAGGTCTTGCTTGGAAAGCTGGAAATACAACAAGACTGTCGTTTATTAGTCAATATTAAAGTAAAAGCCGTCTGAAACACAAATCCGTACAATGTACGGATCAGCCGAACTAGCAATATATATTGTAACGTCTTCTAGTCCCCATTCATCTAGCAGTTAACGAGCCTCCAATATCTTTATTACAATCTTAATGATATTCAACTCAACCCCGCAACCATTATTACAACTCATTTATGCAAATTATAGATGACGTTGATTTCTCTTCTATTAACCTAGTGCCAGTTCAACGTTGATAGACATCTATGGAGTTTTTGTAGATAAGTTGAAGCCTATAAATTGTGATCCTATAAATGGACTTCAATGAACATTGTTGGTAAATTGAAATCAATGCACGTTGTTGGAGAGAAGCGAACTCCTAACCTATGCTTCTAACCATGATACAATCAATAGTCGTGGTATATATGATACATGATACAATACTACAATAGTAATTCATATAATACAATATTAGTATTCAAAAGTAGTACTAAGCTTATAAGATATGGGATTACTATGATTCGCTTTGTACATTCTCATGATTTGGACTTGAACTATAGAAAAATTGACTCAGTTTTTTAACAAAAATTCAGCAATTGAAATAGTTACCACAATAAAACAAATAGATCCAACTAAAAACCAATATAATAGAATTGCTCAGTTTTAAGATTCGCTTTTCTTGAATTATTTCTTATAGGATTTCCTTGCAGTTTCCACACGATATCCGTGCAATGGCATTCTATACCTATGCGAAATATCTTGGAAATCATCATATAGATTATACTGGAGTTTACTTCTCTCAGGTATCAATCCCTCAACTATTCTTAGAAGAAAGTTAACTTGTGCTGCATTATGATAGAAACGAACTAATAAGTATTGGATATAGCTATCTGATAAAGTTAAATAACTCGTACAGACAGAAGCTGAGAATAACATTAAAAATAATGTTTGATGAAAATATGGTAGATTGTTGGATGAATAAGAAAAATCTGTATGAAAAAGAATTGATCATGGAAATATTATTAAATTATTCCTGGATGGTACCGATAGGAGCAGCTAGGAGCATATTCCAACAAGCTGTGATGATAAACGACATGATATTTCTCCTTTTCGACCAGCAGTCACCTTGACGCTTGCTTTTCTCAAACAAGTGTCGAATTACTGAAGCATTCAGACGGCACGACTCTTGCCAAACCAAACTGACGATAGATCGCACCATTCCCTTTAACGGTACATTTCACGTACCTGCTTATATAGTGCAAACTACTCTTCCCCAACATTAGTTTTAATTGCACAGAGCTTACTCGTATATTAGCGATGTCAAAAAAGTGGCAGATCCCAGATTTTATTACCAAAGTCGTGATTCAAGTGGTTCAGCTGTGCAGATTGTTGATTGATCCAATGCAATGCTGCCACAGGTTTTATTATTATCAACATAAATATGGTTTTATGACTGCAAACAGTCATTTTTGACATGCTGAAGTATGACTCTGCACATACGATCTTCATTAGAATGATGTCTGAGGAGTGCTGAATTGGGACTTTCATATTTGAATGGAAGGCTATCCAAAGTTGTTAAACAGCATGGTCGTTGGTGAAATATCTCTACAATTATCTATAAATTTTGTTTATCAGCTCATGAAAGGCTTCAAAGATACCAATCAAACTATTAAAAATCACACATCTTTTCATGGTTTGATGTTCATAAGCACATTTTTTTACTGATGGTATTTAAACTAGTGAACACCCCAGGCCGAGAAACTCAGGCTAATCTCTGATTTTTTTCAAATTGTATGCTATTCACATTGAAGATTAGAGAACGTTATGCCAAGAGGATTTTGAAATTTGATCACCATCCCAAACATTAATTTTTAATGATAATCTGCTGAAAAATATATATTGACAACTTCCAATGTTATCCCATTATATCTTCAAGAAGGACGAAGTGGTGGATAAATCTCGTTCGACAACGAACTTGATCAGCTGTAGAATGGTTCCAATAATATCAGTTAGAAATTTGAAGTCGATTAGTCAAAGTGTTCTCCAGTTCTTGTAAAACATGAGGAAAATCAAGTCGAAACTAAAATTTCGCTTGGCTTGTTATAACATTCTCAGGTAAGACTCTCAATATTGGAAAATGAGGATATAAGTGCTCTAACATACAGTTTCAAATAATTGAGGCTGTAAACATCAAGTTCCCAACCCATAACGGTTTCCATTCTGATGTCAACAGTATAATGGAAATAGTCAACTGAATTTGTGAATAATATGGATTCAATTAGAATATCGAATCATAATCTAAATAAGTTGAAAATTAAATATAAATCCGAACTTTTAATGATAAAAAACTTCGTGATGACGAACATTAATTGATACTACACTTTCATTATTTGTGATATAGTATATCCTCACTCGATATCTTTTCACGAGAAATATTGAACACGCTCCACAAAAATCCGGGGTAAAAATTGCCTGTATTACGAAATTTCAAAATGAAACCCTGTTGTATTCCCAAACAAGATACCAGATTTCAAGTTTAACTGAATATGCTAGTATTTTTTATAAATTAGTTTTGGAAATTCACTTGAAATTGGGAAAATGTTTAGATACTAGATTATTTTGCATTGGAATGCGAAGAAATAGGAATGGGAAGACGCAAGAAGTCACATACACTGATAGTTTAGAGTAATAATTATAATATTGAGGAAGTTGCGTGGTGTGTTGGAGAGGCACGGTGCTGGCCAGTCGTAAAGGTGGAGTGGTGGAGCGATTCAGGACATTCTTGGTGTTTCTCCCAGCACTAACCCCATAAAAATGCTTGGAACTTGTCTGCAGTCGGTGACTGTGACTGATTGTTCCATGTCTTCGAGTGGACGCTGCACTCAACAACCTGCACGGCTCGATTTAGAAGCAAACTTTTTCTATCGATCTTTGTTTCGTTTTAACAGTTTTATTGCTACTTAGACGCATGGAATACGTGAAATCGTACCATTTATGTAAAATCGTTGGCTCTTTGCACCCCGTTCTCTTTCTCGAGATCGGCGACTGTATGCTAATCAAGATGCAACACAGATGTTCATCCTCACGACCTGTAACACATGATGCTGATTACTGTGACAGATCTTGGAGCGCTTTTCTGACCTTGAACTTCGATGCCATCGCATTGAAACTAAACTAACAAAAAATTCCAAACAATTTTTGCCATCTCCATGTTTTATATATCCTGACAGACTATTATCATTTGGAATAAGGTCAATGAAAGAGAGATGCTTTGCTTCAAGAAGCATAGCCTAAGATCCTCGTTAGGATGATGAAACAAACCCCCTCCAATACAACTTAAGTCATATTCCTCTGCAATTTGGAACTAAGCCTTAGAAGTTAACATTTCATTCATCGAATTCTGAATAACTAAAGTTAAGGAGTTTCTCTCGGGTTTGAAAGGTCAATTTTTCAACGATGTCGGTTTTTTACGTGATAACCAATAACGGGCCATGCACCAGTACTGACATCATTCGACTTTATCATGCCCGGCTCCTTCTGATACGATCGTTGTAATTATTTTTCTAGATGTTCTCTGAGAAGATAGGAGGAAATACGTGTCGTGATATTTTTTGGAGATTATAAGATGTTTATCGAGTCATTCGATATTTATGGTATATTAAACTGTTTGAATATCTGTTCTAGAATAGGAGGAGGAATGGTTTCGGCAATGTATTAGACACGAAACACGTGCATATACGTTGTTGGTGTGGGTGTGTGTGTGTGTGTTATGTACATGTTAGGACATGGACGCGTGCATCCACATGCCATAGATCACATGGCAGCTCTCCACCTCCCACGACGTTTGCACCATGATTTAATGGTTCTATTAATTATGCTACAATAATAGTATGGCACATACAGTCCATACATAAGCTTCGTGCACAACCCCGGGCTCAATTAAGCAAGTAGGTACTGCCCCAAAATAAATAACTAATCTGGCGTCATTGAGCTCCAGTAATACATGATTGTTTTAATTAATAAAGTCCAATCAATGTCTGGTTCAAGGAATCATTTCTCATAATTGGTGTAAAGCACTGAATAGATTAGTTTTTTAGTATCTTGAAGAGCATCAAATTCAAATTTAGATCAAACCTCAACCTCATCAACACATAAAATATTGTTTCAATGAATTGCTTCACACTAGCCTCCATTTATGCGGTAGGCTTACAGTATATCGAAACAGTATTGTGCGGTTCTTCACAGCATGAAGTATTCATATACAGAACCAATCAAAGCGATTCCCAATCACCTTATTTAGTCAAATAGACGCCTATCCACTCGAGAATAGCATTGTTAACAGGGACGTTCGGGTGAATGTGAGTATTCAATTTTTTTTTCAATAGCAAATTTCTCATCGATGCACGGAATAAACATAATCGATTTATTGACTGATAATGGAACTCACTTCAGCACTAAAAATTCCATTTTACTAACAAGGAATACTGTAATATCATTATATTTATAGTAGTTGAAATTATTCAATACTGTAACACATACATAATTTATAAGCCTAAGAAGGTTACGAAACATTGAATTGTAATGATATTTGGACCTTATCACGATATTGTATGAAAGAACAATAGCTCTCTCATCACTCGTAATCCAATATTGATATTAGGATGATAATTACGTTTTCTGAAAATACACGCATGAACAAGACTTGGAGAACGCTGTGGGTTTCACATATAACCACAGAAAGCAATTTACCTCTTCCAGGAGAATCAATCGATAATTTTCCATATGAATATGTTCACCAAGAATCTAGTCGATCACGAATAACAATTACTTGGAATCAGATGAGAGTTCATGATGAAAAAATCTATTTTCTGGACTTTCTATGGGGTGAAAAAATAACTGGAATACTGCGAAATTCCCATGGAGGATTTATTGTAATAGACTTATTATTGGATTAATCAATGACTCAAGGAAGACATACGAAATCATGTTATAAGAAATAGTAGTTGCAATGCTATATCCAATTGCATCGTCACGCTTTACCACAAAGCATAATTTAATATACTAACGCATAGTGCAGTAGTTTTCAATGCTTTGATTATGAAAAATTGCTTTCAATATTCTATTGAAAAAAATCTCCAAAAAAATCTAATAACTCCAAAATAATATTTTCACTTTAATCAATACTAAGCGTGTGAACAGTGACGAATTGTGTCGATTATTGTGTACATTATACATTTATTTATAAAATGTGGAGCATTAAGAGCAACCCGTATTTTCATAATAGTTATTCTGGTGATTTATGAAAATCAACAGCTGCAAGACAACGCTGAGCTGGCTATCCAGTTACCTACTGAACAGGCTATTGAAGCTGCTAAAATTCATTTAACTTAGTTCAGTGCAATCACCTTCTTAAAACAAATTACAATCTCGCATTTTCACAGAGAAGCACTCAAAAGTATGTTGGAATACGAAGTGCGTAGGATTCACTTAATCCACATAATGCAATGCTTCAAAAAAATTAAAAAATAATTGAATAGTGCCATACTATATCTTCAGATTCACATAATATTATCTTCAATTTCATTTGAAGGAACTGATCAGAGTCTGATTATATGCTGATTAGTTGAGCGGAAGAAGAGATACAACGTATATGGATGTTGCATAAATAGTAATCTGCAATCAGTTGTGATTGAGGCAACCAACATTAACGACAGACCGTCAATACGGGTTCCAACCAATACGGCTACAACAATGATTTGTGTATGACTATAGTGAAGGCAGTGCAGCAGCGACTATGACTATAGTGAAGGCAGTGACTACAATTAGCCAGATTGGCAGTGGACGCATCTCTAATTGTTGCAGCTTCTGCTACTGCCTCTTGCAAAGATAAATCGACCTGTGGAGAGAACTATTGAATGTATCCGAGGCACAAACTCGACCTGCCTTTTGTTATTTTAATTGTTTGGCGCTTCTCCACGTTCCTGGATCGTCTGGTCGTCACGCCTGAACAGAGTCGCACGGGGCCGTAAAACTACTGCAGCAACAGATAAAGAAGAGGATGAAGATAGAGAAGAATAACAGGATAGAGGAAGAGAGCAAGCGAGATCGAGGCAATCAGCTTTGACAGCAGTAAATAGGGCGAGGGAAGCAATACCCAACGACAGTTGCCCTTTGTTTTTGCGCCATTATGCATACCCTTTAGGGAAAAACGGCGAGGACATGGCACGATCTCAACCAAACTACCTGCTGCTTGTTTTTGCTATCACAGAGATTCCTCGCGTGCGTACATCAACACATCACTCAGCTCCATCTCCAAACCCATAACTCTTTCAATCACCATCAAACTACTATAATCGGAAACTAATAACTGTCAAACAGAACTCATGTTCTCAGCAGAAAATCTCCCCAAAGTGAACTCAAAGCTAATAAATCCTCTACAATGAGATTTAAAACCGGGGGTAAACCAAGCTAATTACGCACTACTGTCCAACTGAGCATCATAATAAATTACAAAAGTCAAAAATAGGTTGGAAACTGCTTTTCCACCATAAACTGAGATGCTGCCATCATGTGTTTGCTGTTGGTTGTGGAAGATCTACACTATATCTCTGTATACCTTTCACAAACATCTGCTACATTGTTTTAAAGGAAACAATGAGTATTATTTCCTACTAATTAATTACTGACCGTTGAAACCACAATCAGGAAGTTAACGTCAGAAAGTTAACACGTGAATATACAGTATATATATTGTATTGGATTGTGAGTCAACAACAATAATTTTTCCTACATCTATTACCCTGATTCATCAGAGATGCAATTTTAGATTTTAGGACTTGAACTCATAATAATTATTGCTTTCACATTTTTCTAGGTAACCACAATTTAATTAATGACGTTATATTATTTGCGTTATTCACGTTACGTTTTGTTATTTATATGTAACTCATTCATACAGTGGTAGTTTTGTCTTATTCAAATAATAGATTTATCACAATAGAGTAATGTATTGTTAGAAATATAATATAGTAAACTTTTATTCCGTCTCCCATGATCTTATGATATTAAATCCAGTTCTCTAAACTCTACAGTATCCATTTTTGAATGAATGATAATTGAATAAGGATGAATATAGGAATGAAACATGATCTTCTTCTGTGAATGCTACAAAAAATGTGACTTGGTCTTGATAATATGGAATACTGTAGGTCCATTAATTGATGTAAATCTCCTAATAAATAAATGGGTAAGTCTCCTTCCAAGAGCCGAGAATCTATTAGTATCAAAATTCACTCCAGGATGCAATACCAAATGCTCACTTTCTCTCATTGCATTATCACAATCTTAAATAGTCTCACCGTTCAACAAATAGATAGTGTTCAACATCTCAGTTACATTACTAATGTGCTTGGACTAGGGAGATTAGATACAGCAGTAAACTATTAGGATCCCAGTAGGCGATATTTAATTATACGCCTGTCCGGACATTTACAAATGTGCTCTGGACAAGTCTCAATTTATACAGGTTCACTGCGTTCTCATTATATTTCAACGTGAAGACTGTTTTTGCAATGCATTTCTTGTGATGAGAAGTTATATTTAGAATCAGATATAGTGCTTGGACTAGATTATTTGAATCTACAGCGAACTTGGGTGCATGACGCACCTCGAATAGAATTTACAGTGGAATATAAAAGTAATAGATTGCATTGATTCCAAAGTACGTGAGCTTGATAACTAATAAAAGTGCAGTAAGCTCATTACCATCTGAATATATGTTGTAATAATAAATTTGATGTTCTCATAGTTGGTGAAGAGAGAGAAGTGATGGATGATCGCTTAAAGATATCTATATTACTCTCCGTATAGTCTTGATTAACTCTACTTTCAACATTCAGAGCAAAGCTATATTTAATTATATTTTCAATCATATTTCCAGATTATCTTGTTGGATTTAGCATTCATGGAGAATAATGAGAGGCTAACTCACAGAAATGTTGACGTAATCGTATAATTTTTTTCGCCAATTCTGTTCTCAGCTGAAACATATACAGGGATGAATGAAGTTATTGTCATTGTTATTTCTCATATATTATTCTTTGAAAGTCGTGACCAAATATTGGAAAGTCATTGCAAATATGATTTAGCAGACCTCTAAGATTATGTTCCATTCAAGACTTATGTCTGTGTCAGTGATAAAAAATACTAATTTTCCGGATATGCGTTCTCTTTCAAAACTCTCCTAAGAAATAGTCATCCTTGTTGAGTTGAGAACCAAATACTTTGTATTGGAACAAATATTGATACCACCTCCACTTCACGTCGGAATTGTTGAGTTTAAATAGTTACTTTTGTATTCTCTCAGGACTTCCTTTTCTCTATGTTCACGAATGGTTTTCATGAATGAATAAGCTCATCAGCTCATCAGTGTACGGTAGTTACCGTTCATGCAGTGCCAACTGTAAGCGCATTCACTTGAAACCGATAGATAGATAGTTTATCAGTGTTTGCGGCTCTAACTATGCGCAGCTATTTTTCTTGTTGTTGGTTTTGGTGTCGTGCCGTGACGCTCCTCGCGTTCGTGTCACTTGTGACCTCCACCCCGTCCTCCTCCACAGACTCATCCTCTCCTCCTTGTCTACCATCTCCTTCACCTCCTCCTCCTACTACTCCTCATCCACCTGTTGCTGCTTGCCCAACCAACCATTATTCCATTTTTCCATCCTCACAGCTATCTCGTCCATTTATCACACCGTCCCAAAACATAAATCTAGCAAAGACCTTCTTCCTCTACTTATTTGCCTTTCGTGTTCTTCGTATTTTCATTCTTCTGATCTCAAATTCTATCATTCTCCTACTTAACTTCTTTATATTCTTCTTCTACCACTCATTATCATCCCCCACTTCCTCCTCCTACTCCTCCTCTTCCTACTTCCTTATTATCACTCATTTCTCTTTTCTCCCATCTTCTTTTCCTCCTTCTTCCACCTACTCTTCTTATACTTCACCTCTTCTGTTCCGCACCCCTCCTCTTTTTTCCAATCAATATCCTATTCCGCTTTTCTCAAACCTCCTGCTTTCCTCCATGTTCTTCATCCTTTCAATTCTTCTCTTATATTTTCCTCTCCAGTGCAATTTTTCTTCTACCTCTTATTTTTGCAATCATTTTCTCCAGGCTTTCACTAATTATTTTATTATTCGTCATTCCTCATATCGCAACTCATTAGTCACCTGTATAGCTGAATCACCTCACTACTCAATTTTTAGAAAGAACTGATACAAAGTTGTAGTGGAACCCCATTATTTCCAGTCATTTAAACAGATAACTATTGTTGTTCTCTTTTTATTCGTCCATAAATGAATATTCACTTTGAATAGTTCATCAAAAATATAATTTATTCGGTTTTCAAATTAAGTGGATTTCCCATATTGGGATCAATTCCTAAATACACGAAAAATTCATTGCATTATCTCTTGTTATTTCATTATTGTTTATATAGCTTTTGTTTCTATATTCTAATAAATCTCCATGTACACATTAAGAAATCTATCATGAATCATCACTATCTCTACTTCCTAGTATATCATACAATATGATGAAATATGATTTCTCTCACAATAACTGAATTACATAATATGCGGCTGAAAATTCTTCCTCTACAAATTTCAATTCCATATTCCAGTAGCCTACTGGTCTGGTGCATTATTCAAATTGAAGCCTCATTGTAGCCTACATGACTGAATTACGTTGTTGAAAGCTATTCAATGAAGAATAGAGATTTCTCCAATATTCTTCCCCTGTGCTCATATATATCCACACCTTTCTCATTCATTACATCTCTAACTTTTATTGCTTCTTTTGCCGTTTGCCTACATCTGGCTCCCCCTCAGTCTATCAATAAGACTCGAGTCTTGAAAGCAGAACGCTCCAGTGCCATCCTAACCGTCCACTCTTACCTGTGAGAATGCAGAGCGTCGTGTCCTTGCATAGCGAAGAGTGCATTACGACCACCACACCAGTACTTTTACTTTGGCGCCTAACTGGATGCAGAACGCAGCACCGCAATGCACTGCACCGCTTCACACTGTCGAGCACTCCCTCTGCTATATTTATGACCTCCGCCAGCCATAATTGATGTGTGTAGAGTGAGCGATCGCCGTGGAACCGCTGCTCTACTAACTAACTATTCGTGTCGAGTCTACTCGATATGATTGACAAAATACTTGAGTCAAGTTGAGTCTTCATAGCATAGATATTCATGCCAAGTTTCAGATCAATACATCATTTCGTTCTTGAGATAAAAATTCTCAAGTGAATAAAACAAAATGGCAGCTATAAGAATAACCGCTGAGATTTGGACACTTAAAATACGAAATTTGTAGTCTCCTGTCATCCAGGAACAATACCCTAAAATGTTCGACACTACTTCTGGAACACTCTGTATATCATCTCTTTATTTGTTCAACTAGTTGAATATAATACACAGGGAATTCTATAGGTAAATGAATCAGACATACTAGAACGTTCCTGATATTGTATGAAGTGAATACAGATTCCAATTTCAGAATCTGTGATTCGGATTCCGATTTCAGCTTTTCAAGATCATGAATTTGCAAATATTTTCATAAATTAATAATGATAAGCTGCAATAAGAAGATTCTTATTTCGAATTAGAAGAATAAAATATTACAAACTGAAAAACTTCAACCTCCACAATATCAAATTCGAATAGAAGACGTTGATTTTGAATTCGTGTTTATCTAAAATACGTTTTCCCCCTCCAATAATAATATTATTCTCGAACATTAGTAAATTAATTTCAGTCTCTTGAGGATTCAGTAGAGTAGCTTAATATAATCTCAGATCATCAGGAACAATTATTGAGGTAATCCATAATTTTTGTGGATTATAAAAACTGAGAACAACCTTTTCACAATGCCTCGATCTAAAACTGAATTAGTTCTACTACAAGAATAGTGAAAATTGTAATATTGTGCTTCTCATTTATCTAAAAACACATTAAAAACTCCTGTCTATTTGAATTTACAAAAACCTGCAGTTAACCAGGAAATTGCAAGGAATGACAATCAGAATAGAACAATATAGAAAGCAATGTTTGATAGCCTTCCCTGTGTTGAGTTTCTGTAGAACTAATTGTAACGCTTTCTTTATATTGTGCATCCGAATAGTAGAGCAACGAAGCAATATTTTAAAAATAATAGACATAATAAGTGAGCTCATACATAGATATATATAAAACAATACTTGAAGCTTACAATGAAACATCAAATATTTACGATTCAGTATCTTTGGATGATTACAGGAGTAACAAATATAAATTATTTGAATCATTAATAAGTAATGCCAGTGACTGGGGGACTTGTCAGTTGAGTGTGGGATAGAATCGCGCTGCTGGAAGCTAAAAATGGCTTTCTTAAGGTGCGTACAGATTTACGCGCCACGAACATGAGCAATTCACTTTTGATCAGCTGATGCCAAGGTTTTTATATCTGTATCTTACCGTTTCTGTAAAAATACAGATATGATCAGCTGATTAAAAGTGAATTGCTCATGTTCGCGGCGCGTAAATCTGTTCCCACCTTTAGAATCAAATCAGATATCAGAAATGTTACGAGAGGCCGCTTTCTACTATCTGACCCTAAAATAATATAATCAATTATCTATACTTGTTCGCTATAGTGTCCGAGACAGATTCTTTATGAAGCTTCACTCTATATTTGGATAAGGATAGATTATATATACGAATAGATTTGATGCAAATCTTTGCTTTCGAATATGCAGTATTATAGAATACATCGCTAGCCCAAATTTCACAGGAATATTTTCTGGGTAGGCCATCTTTTGAACTGAACATCCATTCACAAGCATTATACTTCATGATACGATAAGATATAGATAGGGCTTGCACCATGTACGAGTGATTACACTAATGCTTTCCAATGTTCTTGGATTATTTAATTTCGATCAATAAATGCTTTTAATAAATTTCTTTTTTGGTCTTGTGTGGAATATTAAAGAGAAATCTATTACAAAACAATCTCATAAGTTTCCAATTTGATTTTATAACGTTTGATATCTGATAACCGGATACATTCAATGAATTGGAAAATTACGGTAATCATTCATTTGAAAATTGAATTAAGTGATTAAAAGGAATAATTTCTAGCGTTTTGAATTATGAGGGTATTATGGTGGTAACATCATAAATATTACCTGTCTTGAGAGACAGAATTGAATAATGAAAGTCAAAAAAGTATTGTAATTGAATTTGCAACAATATTCTGTCATTTCTCATTATCACTTTCCATTTGATTGAAGTTGCCTTATTGGAAGAATAGGCCTGCCTATATTATGTATTTGAAGATTAGTCCGACGAATTTTGATATTTTTGAATTTGAAGAAAAACAAAAAAAAAATGAATTGCTTATTCAGGATACATTTAAATGTATGATGAAACCCTCTAACTGAGAAAATAAACGCTTATGTGATCTTGACTATACACATTCAAAATAGTCTGTCAAGTGTCAACTAATGATCTGTCCAGGAAATGATTACCTTTCAGTCGCTATTCTGGAGGAGGATTATTAGGCGGACGAAAATTTATCGATAGAACTTAAATCACGAGTGTAATCACGGAGAATATCTCCATAATGGTCTGGTCTGGAGTTATTAGCGTCAGGCTGGAAAAAACTATGTTTTCAGCTACGCTGAATGTTTTATCCCAAAGTCGTACCTTTACGGCTCTTCGTAAACAAATACCCTAGCTTGAGGACAAAGTTCAAATTTATTGAATTGATTCTTATTGGAATAATTGGGTTATCTTTCAACAAAATGAGGAAAGAGAAAATCTTGTTTAAGCTCTGAAGAGCTTCATCTGGTTCGAATAATTATTATCCTTTATAACATTTTGCTAGCTTGTCTGAAGAATATGCCAAGCTTATCAGTTACAATGTCGTCAGAGCTTTCACAGTTCCGGGACGTTTGAGGATAAATAATTTCGAATCCATACGAAACATTGATATCTTCAGTAAATCTACAGCAACTCTGAACAGGTTTCATTCCAAACTTGAGCTAATATAGATCAAAAAATGGGACAAGATTAGAGACATTTCCATGATGAGAGTGCAAAAGGCAATGAAGAAATGGGAAAGTGCTAGATTTGTGGCCCGGTTTGAATTGTTTATGCAAGCGTGAATGTGTCTCTCCGTTTTTAGTTGTCAAAACGGCAGACCTCATACGGGATTATGGGACAACATCGCCATAAGTTGCACGCTGATATCAGGATTCATCACTCGAAATAAACTGTCAGGAGACCTGGGACAGATCGTAGTCTACGAAAACGTATGCCGATTAAAGTGGAAGTCGATAATTTGTCACACGAATCTCGCACGCAGTGCCTGTACCATTTCCAAAACTGGCTGACAAATATATGCACTTCATTTTTATTACAACGGTGTCATCCTAATGTTCATAACAAATGCTAAGAGCCTGTTTCAAAGTTCTCCAACTGTTAGGAAAGTTTAAGCGGCCATAAAAAGAACTTAATCACTATGCTTTTTCTTGTATAGTTAGTTGTTGATGTGATTCGATTTTTCAAACTTGCAACATCCGAGATGTCAGACGACTGCTGTGACCAAAAGTGGCTGTGGCATCACTCAATCCTCTCAATTATAATCTGTCTCTCTTATTTGTATTTTTGGAGAGACAAATTCGTTCTTTAATCGTTGTGTCAGTACTTTTACGTTAAACTACTCATTTCATTTCTTGATATTAACATAGTACAGAATTGATGATGAAAAGTTATGTCATAATAGTCATATTATTCTCCAGAATGGAACTTCCGGATATAAGTTTGAATCTCATTTAATAATATCAATGAAGTTTCGATTTGATATATTTTGAAGAGTTAAATAATCTATATTCATTTTGAACTCAACATTCGACGTATATCTATAATCCATAAATATTAATTCTAACTGACTCATTTCTGAACTTTTGCGTACTACCATCATTTCTCAGAATTTAATATGTCGAGTTAATTATGGAAGATTTATGTTACATATTCCACTGACTTTTTGAATTTCAGTAATAACTTTGCCAAGAGGGTGAAACACATACAAATCCATTTAAACCAATTCTCTCAGAATAACCTTCAAAGCGTGATCCAGTTTTCAATAAAGAAACGATTGAAAATTGAATTGCTTAAGTTAGAGGAAATGTGGAAAAGGCAACCTGTAGTCAAAATTGGAACAGGAACTCTTTCATGTCATTCGATTGACGGTTATACTATGTTTTGATGCTTGAGGGGCGATTATTATAGATATAGTCTATTTTAGATATGCGAATCTTTTTACTTTTAACTTCTATACATTTTAATCTATAGAACATACTAGTATACAGGGTATCAAGATACTATCCATTCCTATATATACTCACTAGGTGTATATCTTCACACCACAGATGACACATCTGGTGTCATCAATATCCTGCTCACCTCACCCTGTCTTCAATGTGACAATACGCCACTTCAGGTTGTATTCTAAACATAGCATCAATAACTGTCTTCACATGATGCTCAGGAGACGAAGGGCATTATGAATGTCAAGTCGCTTCCGAACTATTAACCACTTGAGCAGATATGCAGGAGGGCGGCAACCCAAAGAATAAACAGTTCGGGAACCGAACAACAACAAGTAGGGGTTGAGGCGCATGCACCCTACTGTGTTTTTCAGACGAAGATAGGGTGTTCCAAGATAAACTCACCTGCACAAGTGTGAGGGGCGCACGAAAAGTGTTTCAATCTGCTAAGTTCTTGAATAAATTAACCTCTCCTTTCTTCAACTCTATATTTCGCACCACTGTCCCTCTCTCTTCATAACTATTAATCCTTTCCAACTCCTCTCCAGCAAACTCGTAGTATTACTCATTTCCTCTTCTACTTATAATCTGCATCAGTCAATTTTAGTAATTCTTTGAAATTTTTCTCACTGTGTCTTTCCATTGCGCAATCATATTTCCCCCAATATGTTTTCCCCTTCACCATCAGACTTGACTTCTATATTCTCAACTTCATAACTTATCATAATCCTTCAACTTTCCTATATCTTCTCAATTCTCTTCTTATCTTCCTGTACCTATAAATAGTTTACTGTTTATTTCCCTGAAATTTGCGGAAATATACACACTTCCGCATCATCTGTTTCTCTCGCTTTCTTCATTGTACACAATTTTGACTTCTCCCTCGAAATGATTTCACTATTTTCTGCATATTACATGAAAAAACAGATATACCAACTCATGAATTTTCATAACAAATAATTGTTCAATCTGAATTGGAATGGAAAGCCTACGGAACGTTCATTACATTATAGTTTTATACTCTTTTGTATAACACTTTTTTCTCGACTTGTAATTTGATTTTTATTCCTTTTACTCACATTCTCAATTATTCATCGATCCTTTTCGATTTTCATCTATTGACCTCTTACACTTCACAATATATTTAGAATTTTTTTCAACTCTCGCCGATTTTCATTGTATTTTCATAATCAGTATTCTTTTCCATCATCTATTGATCCAAATTCCCACTTTCCTTTACTCTCTTCATCTACTACTCTACTTATGCTCTTCCTCTATCTAACCCCATTCATGCTGATACTTAATTTTTCTCAATCTCAAAACCATATCATCTTCTCTTTCTCACACCCTTAACACGACTGCTGGCTGCTCTCTCTCTCTCACTCTCACTCTCTCTCTCTCTCTCTCTCACTCTCTCTCTCTCTTTCTGTCTCTCTTATTCCTGACCCTCTGTTATTTTCATCATTATTCGTAAGTCGTACAAGCGAGGCTCTTCACTTTTCTTATGCGCGTCATCCCTATTCCCTGGGCGCCGAATCTCGCAGCGGTTACCTCCTGATTAATGATCTTCCGTACTGAATAGTTTTATCATTTCTCATGTCCGTATACATAACCGACCGTTTATTGTAACAAAGAGTTTCTCTGTTGCGGTTCAAAAATATTAATGGTTGGACACTGAAAGCTTAGGGAACCCGGATTCTCTCCCTTGAAGCAACGAATTTTTTCGTTTTTGTAGTTGTTCAATACACAGGACTCATCCAATTTTTTATTGATATAATCCATTGAGAACATCATCTGGATGATCATTAGTTATTATCAAATTATCAAAAACTGACATCAATTGACAATGCTATGGTATCTCTTCAAAAAGAGTCCACCAACTTTTATCGCTTCCCTGTCAGATCCAGATTGGGTCTTGTTCACTATCACTGGATTGTGCTTTACGAAAATTTATTTCATGTAGAGGAGGATATTCTATCTAAGGAGAGAATACACCTCTTTGGAGATGAAGAACGTTTTGGTGGAAATTTTCTCATATATTGATGAAACTCACAAATAACAATAGTTAGGCCTACTAATATGAAAATTTGAAAGGATATTTTAACTTCCTGATTACTATTATTCATTATTATTATTCGTCAATTTACCACCCACGGAGGAGGTATTTGGATATGTCGATAATATGTATTCAAATCTAGTAAAATATGAAATCATAAAATATTTTTATGTACATAAAAATATGTACCGTACATAGTAATACTGAGCAGCCTAACTCATCTCGTAATGTGCTTCAAATTCATCAATTGAGTATGCACAAATGCTCAAAAGCTGCTCCTTCATCAATACTCTGAATTTACGTCTTGTATTTCCTCTTATGTTAGCTGGTAATTGATTGTACAGTCGAATCCCAGCACTCTTTACTCCTCTCTCATAGATGGTGGTCCTGTGTGCATCATCTCGCAACTCTTCCCTATGCCTTGTTCTATAATTGTGGAAATGTGCGCCAGTTCTGAATTAAGTCTTGTTCCTATCTATGAAACATACGGTCTCTAGGATGTACAAGCTCGGAAGAGGGAGAATTTTCATCTCTTCAAAGTATGGTCTGCAGCTTGAACGTATGGATTCTTCAACAATCACTCGTATCGCCCACTTCTGCATACGGAATATGTCTATTACTTGACTCGAGTTCCCCCAAAATATGATACCGTTTGATTATGTATCAAACTTTCTAATATCTTTAAGCTTCCGAATTCCTTGTAGTCTCATTTCTGTTTTACAAGAGAATACCCATCTCACAAAGTCAATCTCATATATTGCTCCCTTAATGCAGTTTCATAATCATGACGAACAAGAAAAGTTAAGTAAAGTATACAGATACTTGGAAACAGTCTAGAGTTGAATTGAATAATTAGTATCTTTATTTAATAGGTCTGGAACGAATTCAAGCATGACACCATAATTATTGTAAATATGAGTATTAATTCCATGATAAATGGATGTATGTACTATGGGAATAAAATACTACATCCATGATAATTTCAAGTGCTCGATGAGAAAGTCAGAAACGAGTCACATTCACAAGCACGCAAATATTTACGATTTATTCCAGGGATGGTTGTGCTGTATGCATTCTATGCGCCAGTATTTTACGGACGCTTGTTGCCATGGTTGACGCCCCCGAAAAGTAGCGTGGCGCCTGGCAGCTTGCAGCTCGCGATTTGCAGCGCAGCGCACGAGTCACGTCGCCTTGATTTATTAGCAACAAGTAGGTGCGTGCGCGCAGGCGCAAAGAATGCCTCCTCGACCAGATCCTCGCACGATCTTGAGCACAGCGCAGCAAAGCGGACCATTGCGCTCGCCATTGTTTCCGATTTAATTTACAATTTATCGAGAGTAATTATTGGCCTTACGCTATTTTACTCGCCAGTAATTACGGCCTAAGACTCGTTTAATTGAGCGCCGTATAAAATTATTGTTGTTTCGTGTGGAGCCTTCATACGTGTTCCAGCATTCGCAAATCCATTGTTGTTTCAATAGCAACGATTTGGTAATGTATCAGCTGACCGTGAGTGTGACTGAGATGAAACATGTTGGAGGATAATTCTGCAGGATTGTGACCTGATTTGTTTAGGATATTCGACAAGAAATAGACAATGTGGTCTACAAATGTGGGAAAATTGCAGAAACCAACACACAAGAAATTAATTTGATAGAAATGCAGAATTGTAATTGAGTCTAGTTCGATGTTCTCTTCACCATAGACAGGGGAATGTGTTTCCACTTATGGTGTTCTGTGGTGTTTAATTGTAGCTCTATTGTTTCAATGACGTCGATGATTTGTGCGAGAGTAATGATTAGAGAAACAATTAAATAGAAGAATGAATGAAAGAGCCAGAGAACATGGAACACAAACTAATCGATGATGTGAACTAAAATGATCGATGTAGGATGCAGTGATAAAACCTTTGAGATACGTCACTCAAAAACAATATTCCAATAATTATATAGTTTTTTCGTTAAATGGGCACTAAACTACTGAATGATGCTGTAACACAACACGAAATGCACTAAATAAATGACAATCATAACAAGATAAATAAATCTAGAAATGTGTGCATTCCAGAAAAATAAATAAATTTGAAAGGACTAGCTGAATGTGAATCAGTAATAGAATAAACTGAAAAGTTGGAATTTTGTGAAAGAAACATACCTCGTATATTGTTCATACGAGGTATGTTAAGTGAAAGAATATTCACTGCCAGTAAACAAGATTTCATATGAATATTGTCATTTTCACTTAATCTTGATAAATAATAGCAGAGGTAAATTATCTGCAATTATTATAATTCATATTTATTATAATTTATATTGTAATTATTATAATTATTTTGTTATTATCTGCAGTGATTCTTCTCTACCTTATTAAATTATATTATAACTGGAATAGTGAAGGGTTTTGAGTGACAATAGTCTATCTAGTTCGAATGGATAGTAAAAATCTATCCAATTCTATTATTTTTTTCAAATGGTTACAATCTGAACTTCCAAAATGCAAGTTCGAGTTATAGCGTGAATCTAAATGTAATTTTTAAAATATTATTCATTCAACTGAGAATCCTTGAGAACTCGAATCTAATACTGTAGCTAGATTACGATTTCTTCAAATGATTTACGACTTTAATCGGATTACTATAGTTTTTTGCTTTTAGATTAATATCTCTATTGCGTAGAATCAGAAACTCATGCAGGAGTCAGTCTACTTACAACAATGTTCTTGATATCACGCAAAAAGTAGTGATTAATCGTTTAGGAAGGGATAAACATAAATAATAGACCCCAGTGAACATTTACAATGCATCTGTTGTTGAGACTCAAGTAGGCACTTGAAAGCCTCAAGAAGACTGAGAATAGACCGGCCTGTTTGCATACATAAACAAACTACTATAACGTATTCTAATATAAACATAAAGGTAAATGGAGTGTTATGTCACGGTATATTATAAAACCAAGCACTCTGTTAAAGGGTGAGTTGAGTAGGTTTTTTGCCTACCGGGACAGTGACATGAAAAATTGCCAGTAGGCAACTCCATGTCATTCTACTATTCAGAACTAGATTGTTATTCCTAATAATACGGAACCAGATCGGCAACCAACTGATGCTTCTGATGTGCGATGCCTGCCCGATTTGACAGCGTTCAAAATCGCTATGAATTAGTAGTCTACTTTGCATATACGCCATAGTCATTTTCTCATGATGTTTGTCATGCTATGGACTTGCAACTCGTTGGATGAATTGTAACAGCGGAACGCGTTTACAAATACAGATTTCTTTTTTATTTCAAGGAGAAGGTTGAATTCCCATAAATAAAGCGCCCAAATCGATAAAATGTCTTCCTTATTTCTTATCAAGAATACAAACAGTTAACGTACAAGTTGATTGATGCAGTCGAACAGTATCAGGTATGGGTTAATGCCCAATGAGAAAAAAACCTATATAATAGAAACCTATCTATCATATCATTTTCAATGGCCAACTCTCAATTGAAAAGACAAGAGCCAATCAATCGAAATAGTAATTTCATCCATGGAACAAGAGATGTTAAAAAATGATGAAACACCAATATATTTATGATTTCATCATGGAAGAGTATAGTGATGCTAAATGCCGTTCGATAGAGGAGAAGATTCATTACAATGACGATGAACCATTGCTATAAAGCTGTGATTAGGAAGAAGCGAACCAAGATCATTGGTGGTAGAAAAACATGAAAAAAACTTGTGCTATACGTGCTATAACCGTTAATTTACAGTATTCATAGCGTTTCAGTAATAATTGTTGATTTGAGAGGGCTGGACTTTGAACCAGGGTTGTCCAGCTTTACCCTTTCCTTCAAAGCGCATGCATTCTGGATTAAGGTAATTTTTCTCTTTCAATTGAAACGCGTGACTCCTCAGTCCTTGAAAGTACGATTCGCACCTGTGAACTGGGCAATGGGCAATAAGGAACAAGCAATTCTAGCGCTAGGATGATTACTGCAATTTTACAATGTTCGCATGCCCCTATCGTTACATTAAATTCTCTCAAACGATGAGCATTGAAATTTATATTTTCTTACAATTGCAGATGAACCAGCAGTGCAAGGTTTGCAATGAACCAGCGGCTGGATTTCACTTCGGAGCGTTCACGTGCGAGGGATGCAAGGTGAGCTGTTTCTAAATTATAAGTTGGATGCGGAAAATCAATCATTCATAGTTCGCAAAACAAATAATAACCCTTATTCTCATGATTCCATTCTTGGTTCCCCACGTGATTAATTATTTCAATTAATTTCCTCAGCCCCTATCTTACATAAAGTATTCCAGGCAGAGTTCACAATGATGTTTTTGTTCGAACCATTACATAGGCTCCATGAAGATTCTCTGCGTCAATGATTTTGATTAATGAATTCTTTGCTCAACTTTGAGAATTAAATGAACATAAGTTATTGATTTCAATGTAACATCACAGTTGATTCATGGAAGAACAATACCTGAACGTTAACAATACTCAAGTACATTATATTATAACTCCTCTATTGGTGGAGTGAAATTGGTGGTGAGGAAGTAGAATTGAGTTGTCAAATCTATAATAGGAGACTCCAATGAAAAAGAATTGAGAATTACCAACCTTCCATTGGAATTTGTAACTAAGATGACAATATTCATCAATGAAGTGAGAAATGAAATTTGAAAAAAAATCACCCCAGGCTCACGGTGAAAGAGTTACCCCAGCTCATCTACGGCCTTCAATGTTTTGGTAACTCAACCAAATTTCGAACTCTTCATTGTAATAGTTGTTTTAGCGAGTAGCACGAGTGAAAATTGAGTAATAACTTTTCATTCAGATGAATTTGCAGCTCGATTTTCAACAGCTCGGGCGTGATATGAAGATCGTTTAATGAGGATTATTATTTATTGAGGCAACAGCCGGATCGGATAATATAGGAGGCAGTGAGTGTCCGGCGTTCATTGTTGAGCGGCGAAGATATCAAGTACTTCACGCTTCACCAGTTTCCCTCCGATCCTGAGATGTGCTCTGCCCGGGTATCATTTCATAATAACTTACTCTGCAACTAAATCACTTGACGATCACGTATACTCGCCGCCGCCATCATACACCTTTCCAACGTCTTTTGCAACAGAATGCTATTTATGGCACCTATTAGATTCCGATTGTTTGTCTATACAGTATTTGTACAATCAATTACACCACAATCAGCTACAATAAAAAACTTCCCAAACCAATGCCACGAAAATATTATTACTTCACGATGTTCGCCTCATAATGTCTTCCAATCGGACACTACTCATAATTTCTATTGAGTAGATTTATTGGATATTGATAAATTCACGATTCTGTTTAGAAATTTTCGAAGATGAAGAATCTGAACTTTTCTCATCTGATTCGTTTGTTTAATTTGATGTTCGATTGCAAAAATTTGGCTTAGAGTTTTTGAATGATTTTTTTCAAATATTACTTTCCTTGAATGGTAATCACTGGAAATAACATAGGCTGTGATACAGTAAACCTTTGACAAGCTTTTAACAGTGTAGACACAAGAGTCGTATTTAACAGCTTCATTCATATTTTGTGATACATCCTTTTTATCTAGGGATGGAATCAATCGAAAATTAATTGGAAATAGGGTTCAAATTTATAAATTAGTTTATCATCCTACTCCAGGTAATTCACGTTGGGAATTTGCATACATAATACTTCTACAATTCGAATAAGTGGGTCCATTATATTATTGCGGTAATCACTACCCATTATTTCGAATTGACATAAAATCTACCAATATAATCAGGTTTATATTGCACAAAGATCTTACTACCTTATCTTAATGCTCTTAATTGTTGCTATTAAGTGTACAGTACGTGCAATTCAAATGGACCGGTTATCCTCTACACTTCTGGGAGTAGAAGGAAGTGCAGATAAGTGGGCTGCTCAAGCCTGGGAAAACTCGAGTGTGTGGGGTCCACTATTCCCATTGCAGCACTCGCCAATCGTCAATCACGAAAAAGGAGGACATAATCGATTGTCGACGGCCATTAATCGATATATCGTTTGTGGTGTTGTGTATCGATTTGTCATAGCTCTCGCCCACGCAAGTGAGAATGCAAACCAGGAGATCTTTAGCGCTGATACTATATGGTTGTTATAATGTATAGCTACATTATAATAATGTACATGGTTGGTTATAAGGCCGTGCAATGATTATTTTCGTATATCTTGATTTATGGCGTTAGTTCACAAGTCACCTCTTCTCGAGCCAATTGCCTATTCCAATAATAATCACTCTATCCAATCAACCAGTTCTCCTCAAGCTATTTTATTCAATCCTCCAATATTCCAGGGCCTTGAAGAATAGAACAATTACATTTGCTTATAAGGACGAATACTTTCTTGAGAAAGCTAGAGAGACTGCACTTCACGTATTCAAGTCTAAAAGCTTCTTCAAATGAACGAATACGAATAGGAACAGTCATATTAGCATAATGAGTATTCTACCTGGTATCTCAATAGAGGATCATTGTATGGTTTATTTTCTTCAAGACCGAAAGTTGTAATTATCCTATCAAACAGTACTCTTCGTGTCGGTATCTTACTTAAATCGTATTTAAAAGATTCTGTAGTATTGCATCTTGAAAGCATGGGAACCATTGGAACTATCAGAGATAATACCATGGATTTACAACATTTACTCGTTATCAGCCATACTAATACTGAGGTCAGAACACTCACTATATATTCCAAAGTATAATTATTGGTCAAACATGAAAATTTATTTTTACAGCTTAGATTTCCAAGAGAGTTTGTCCATGCGGAATAAATGTCTAATATTATCATATTGTAATACTTCATACAATATATTAAGACAATGGAAAATAATAATACTAGTTGGGTAGTGAACTATTTTTTACATAGCAAGAAAGTTGTGCGATTGCTATGGAGAATAATTGAATAATCGTTCCGATTATAAAGGCACAGAGTGAGACTAAAGTATTTTTTAACCTTATCAGAACAGTTGTCAACATTAGTTAGTACAGTGGTGCAACGCAAATGTAATTTTGAGAGAGAGATTTTTATTGATTTAGAGATTAGATTAGATTGGGAAAACCCATTTTGGGTATTAATAGACCCTATGGTAGAAGGGATATTGGCAGACCTCTATAAAGATTGTGAGATAAATTTTATTATATCCTTTGAAACCGGAACAGCTGCGTACACATAATCCTGGAAAGAAGAAGAAAAATATGAGATTAGAGTTCTTCATTTATGTATGTTACAATATATACTGGCTTTCACATTAATTAATGAGAATAAAGATTTATTCCAAATTGAATAACATGCAATAAATTTATCATTGCGATGCTAATACATAAATCGGAGGTATTTCAACAATTATTTGTCGATTCTCTGAGAAGTATATAAAATTATATACTTCCCATCAACACACAACCGGGACAAGAGATTGATTGATTGATTTATTGATCTATTTAATTTCCTTTGCCAGGTCTGAAGAGACCTATGGCAAACATCAAATTTCAGAAATACATTGCAAACTTAAATCAAAGAGATGAAGAAAAAAAATTAAAAATATAAAATAAAACTACTTCATTTTTTTAGTAGTAGAATGATAATGTTTTTGGAAGAGATCATGTTTTTTAGGGAGAGTGAGAGATAGAGGAAGAGAGACTTCAATCGGATCATACGTTAAGTAGATATAAAAGGACAGATTCATTTCCCAAAGAGATTCCAGTTAACGAGCAGACGTTGCCTATAGAGGATCAAAGAGTACCTATGTGAGAGAATAACATCGAAAGAGAAAGAGTGAGAAAGATCAAATTCCATACAGATTAATTGTAAGTGGAGTGTGTGAATGAAGGCAGAATAGAAAAACGAGAGTAGCTTTACTATCATATGCAAATGCAAGGGAGCAAATTTAATTTTCCTCATTCCAATAATTTAGATCCCCTCGACTACAATTTCTTCTCTCCATTTGCAGTAGCAGATCTCGATACATAATTTACAAGTTGGAACTTGATAGCGAGCGATAGGAGCTGTAAAACGTCTGTTGAGTCTGTTAATATATCAGGTCCATTTTAATTAGTTATCAGAGTTCTCTCCATTTAATGCATGTTTGTGTGTTCTTTTGACGCCCACTAGTTACTGAGACTCTCACAATCCTTGACGAGGGCTCCAGGCTAAAACTTCAATAATGGCATCCCGAATGTAAATACCATAACTAAAACTTTTGTTCTAATTACACAGTTTTTAGCACTTTTTCAATAATTGTTTTGGGAAAACGTCTTCTGAGATGCTGGGTTGTATCAAAGTTCAGTATTGGAAGCATCATCATTATGACTTATTCAATGAGTTTGTCAAATTCAGTTTTGATTATCCACTGGTCTTTAGAGTTGACCCAATAAGTTCAAATCTTTAACTTGATTTCTCGTATTTTTTCAACATGTGCATTCATAATAGTGTAGAAACCTTCCAGTTTATTCTTTAACACATAATTTCCATTCTTATTAGCTAATAATTCATCCATAGAGTTCTATCAGCTCAGCTTGCCAAATGGCACCCGCATAATAGAGTTACAACCTTCTGAGCAATTTCTAGATAAAGGAAAAGCATATCTTCCAATAAAATGCATCATAAAGAGAAGCATTTACTCAATGTGCTGTACCTTTCATTCGTAAACTTTTATTCGTACCTTTTTTAGTTTCCTCAAACACCTGTCAACAAACAGATTACATGTATTTGCATGACTTTTGCTGATCCAGGACCAGCAGCAATATCGATTAATCATTAAAGAACGCATCCTTAGTTAAGTGCATCACGAATTTAAGAGCGCACCTGGAAAATCCATATGTAAACATCTGTCTATGGGAATCATGAAAATTCTTCTGGGTGGCTTACTGACCCGCATGCCGCTTCAACTTCCAAGATCCAAGTTCTAACTCTTTTTGCTGAATGGTATAAATAATAAAACCTGGAAGAGGATTGGACAGGGATAAAAAAAATCCGACCTCCTCGAATAATCAACTGTTCATGACCGCGGAGTGAACACAAAAATATGAAACTCACTTTTGTGCAAATAAACCATTTCTAAAACGTGTGATGTAACGTACTATTGAGTTCATTTTAGCTCTTTATTTGTGGTTCAGTTCAATAATGAAACACATTTTCTGGCGGAATAAATAATACGAAGCTTACCCAGTGGAATAATTTGAGTAATTAATGTCACATTTCAAATTTCATTATTCAAAACGATATGGATTATATGAAAATGCTCTTGAATAGATTTTCCTTCAAAGTATGATCCAATCAGATTGAGATTTGAAGTGAACATTCCTGTAACGTGGCTGGGCACATTCCATCCTGTTTTAGTAGAAAATCACATAGCTAGTTTTCCTTATACTTGATGACTAGGTGTGAAAGATAGTGGCTACACTCTAGATAGTGGTTGGCTGACATAAATTTTGTCGATTACTTTCAACGTAAAGAGGATGTGATTGCTCACGTAGGCCAAATAGTACGAGAACTGGAGCGTGCCATTGTTTCCTGCCTATCCTTTTGGCATACCGATTAGGGCAGCTCGCTTTCCTTGTTGAAAGTTTCAATTCTAAAGGAATGCTTTTTTACCATAATGAGCTCCACCTTGTAAGAGACTCCAGCTATCAGAAAACATCGAAGAGCAGGGAGTTGTGTAGGTCTTTGTTGAGAAAAAATTTAAATTTTCTGTGAGTGGAAGGATTTTGCTTGGCAAATGACCTCACTACCTAGGAGTTTCAATTTCATAATAATTCTTCGTGGAATCGTGATTGTCTTCTTGAACTTTTTTTAGTTTGAGACTGTAATTATTTCAAGATTGATAAGGGTCAATGTACAAAACTCATTTTTCTCACCTCCTTTGTATTTCTCAGTTTCCTAGACATATTTCAAGATAAAAATTTATTTTTGTGTTATTTAGAGAAAAATTAATAATTTCTAGAGATTATCAATTAGCTCATCTTATGTGATTCTGCTATATATCCATAGTTCACTACTCACAATCGAGCTGAGAACTTCTTGACAACTTCTTGTAAGTCTTCAATCTCTTGAAAATATTCCATTTTAATTCTAAAAATGTGTTCAAATCAATGAATAATGAATCAGTCAGTAGTGAATTACTTCCAATATTGTGCTCAGCAGAGATTCCAAATGCAGTCTCAAAATGCATTCCAAATCAAAGGATGAAATAGATGATGAAGAACAGGAACTTTTCTATTTTTCTACTTTTTTATTTTTCAGAAACGATTTCTAATTACATTTCTAAAGATTACTTTATGATAGCGTTTGAGGATTGTCACCTGCATGGTACAGTATTTGATATTGATTTGGAGCATCTTGTTGGATACTTTTCTGTTGGAAAGAATAATGTAAGTTGTCATTTTGTAATGAATCAAGTGGGTTAGAAATTTAGCATATTTGCTCAGCTCATTGGTGAAACGAAGAGTGGAGTGGTGTACGTGACTATGAAATGGAATGAGAGATGGACTATGTGAAAGAAGAGAAACAGAGGATGTGTGAGTCGAAGGAATAGAGAAAGATAGTCAAAACAGGAATGATGCATCACGCCTTTGTTTACGACTGAAGATGAGTTTGAATCTCATTTGCTTGCAGAGGTGACAACTACAGTGGTTTGCTGTTATCTTGTTCAGTTCTCCTCACCCTCTTCACTGAAATAACGCTTTTTGTGAGTGTAAGAACGGCGAGGAGGTCGGGGTATTGTGTTGAATCCTGGTAGTGAATAAATTGGTCAGTATATAGGACCGGCAGCAGACTGTTGGTTGATTCTGAGCGCCTGTTCCAAATGTCGTTCAAGGTGATGGAGTAACTCTACCCTGTTGGTTGGCCGGTTGGCCAGCTAGCTCCTTCATCTTCGTTTACTTCTTTTCCAGCATTGTCTCATTATTTTTTTACCGGATTCTAAAGCGAATGAAAGCGGACGTAGGTAGCATGGAAGATGACCGAAAATCAAGTTGGAGATGAATACGGAAGATATGAGGAGAGAGTAGTTGAGAATAGTTAAGAAGAGTAGTAGAAACAATAACATAATGAGAGAATTAATTAGTTTATCAAGAGAATGAATAATAATATCTTCATTTTTTCAATTATAGATGACTAAAGATTGAGAAGAAGAAGAAAAAGAACCAAAAGCAATATCATAAAATAAGAGAAAAGATGTGAACCCTGTATACACTCTCGCAGATGAAAAAATCTGGTGTGGCGCACTCACACAACTTTCCTTGCCGTTATTAGAATTGATCACCTGACGCTAGTGTTCACGCGCATCTCAAGTCTACTTATAAACAAAGATCTAAGCCAGCTGGTGACAGGACAATACGCTGGAGACATACGATGTCTGATATCTCTTCATAGTGAATGATTTAATAGAATCAACAGTTGCCAATAGTTTGCAATTGGATAATCACATTTTCTCGAATTTCGAGCTTAATTTCAATTCTAGGTGAAAATGTTACTCAACATTAATTGTAGAGATTTTTATGCTCAATCTTCTACACTCGAATTTTTTTGTTTAAATTGTATCTGAAGCCTGATAATTGGGAATCTGGAATCCAACTTTGCATAGATGGGGTGGAGCTCCTGAAATTTTTACAGATATGGGACTTGTGGCAATTGATAGAGCTTATCAATGACTATTCCAGGTATGAATTTAATCAAAATCGTTGGAGCCGTTTTCGAGAAAATTGCGAAAAACCCTGTTTTTGACAACATTTTTGCCATTTTAGCCGCCATCTTGAATTGCATTTGATCGAAATTGTTCGTGTCGGATCCTTATATTGTAAGGACCTTAAGTTCCAAATTTCAAGTCATTCCGTTAATTGGGAGATGAGATATCGTGTACACAGACGCACATACACTCATACACACACACACACACACACACACACACACACACACACACACACACACACACACACACACACACACACACACACACACACACACACACACACACACACACACACACACACACACACACATACATACAGACCAATACCCAAAAACCACTTTTTCGGACTCAAGGAACCTTGAAACGTATAGAAATGTAGAAATTGGAAATTGGGGTACCTTAATTTTTTTCGGAAAGCGATACTTTCCTTACCTATGGTAATAGTGCAAGGAAAGTAAAACTATGATTGAAGAAGTATGCATATTGGCAAGTGAGCTGCTGGGTGAATTAGCAAGCGGCAATATACAAAGTGTTCGACTGTAGCCGTGATTACCATAGGACATGTGTCGCCGTCCGCGGACACACATCTGCTTGACTTGCTAATGCTTGACTCACCACCTAGGCTACCACCTATATACTTAATACAATACACAAGCAACTTATTTGCTTCTCTTGGTCACCCCACAACCAACCCGTTTTCACCTACTGTGTGGCGTATAGCTGGTGTTTTTCAATTGAAATTTGAAAAAAACATTATCAATCTTGGTAAAACTACACTCTTAGAATCGTTCAAATGAATTTATACTTTTCCAGAATCTAAAATAAACCTATCAAATATTGAAATACTATTAAAATAAACATTATTAAAATCCTAACAATATTACACTATAAACAATAACATTACAAACTAGTAAGAAAAAAATGTCGCGCTTACCAGTTGTAAAAAAAGTGTACTACTGTGCTACTGTACTACTGTACAACAATATTTTCATAATAACCAGAAACATCTTCATGTATCAGATGGCTATGTAATAATCTGCAGAAAGTTGTCTTCTGCCTACACCTTTTTATGTTCACAGGAAGTCTATTAAAAAACGTTGGTGCTAGAAAATTGAAGAATTTTTTGAAAATTGTAAGGTTGGGCTTAGGGACTTGCACATTTTGTTGATTCCTCCCAACCCTGCGCATATTAATCAGCTGCATTTCACCACTCCTATCAAAAAACAGCTACAGGGTTTTATAAATATATAATTTCCTGATAGGCAGTATTCTGAGCTCTTTGAAAATTGGTGCAGAGTGATCATAATTATCTCGTTTTGTAAGACATTATTCTCATAAATGATTTTTGTAGAATAATTAACTGATTCCCCCCTAAATTTCCAAGCCATACTCAAAATTGGAATTTATGTGAGCGAAGTAGATGGTACGTTAAAGTGAAATAAACGATGATATAGTGATATTATACTGCAAGAATCCTTCCTATTACTTGAGCAATGCTGCAGGAGTCCAAAACTTTTCTAACACCGGAAGACGATTGCGTGCCTCTGCGACATTCTACCATCTGTTTCATTGAATTCCGCAAATAAAAACTTCTGGTCCCGTTCCCGTACAACCACTAGAAATAATAATCCTCTGACAAGTCCAATAAGCCACCTCTACCTTTAGGAATCTGGACCATACTGGCCTAACTGGACAGTGGACAGGTGCTCTCGATCATATGTTCAAGTTTAAAAACAGCAACTGATTGGCGTCACACTGTTCCAAGCGAGTAGCCTGTAATAAATCCAGCAAGACTTCATTTTTGGAATGTTGTAAAATCTCATCCTGCCTCTGCGAGTGGTGCGATCCAGATAAAACAATGTTTAGACTCCTATTTTAGAATTTTTAGAATGGACTCTTTATTGTAAGACGGTTCCAATGAGTAGAATTTAAAACTTCTTCATCAGAACTCCCTGAATTTCATCATAAATCCTCAACTTGATATTGCTGATCAAAAATCATGTTTAAATATGATAAGTCATTTTTATTATTTGTAATTGATTGTTTCCATTATCAGCATATACAATCCAAAAATGATTCATATATGTCAAGTTTTTCGGAAAAAATGTCACGTTTTTGGAAAAAATGTCACGTTTTTTGTAAAAAATGTCACGTTTTTTGTAAAAAATGTCACGTTTTTTGTAAAAAATGTCACGTTTTTTGTTATTTATTGATTTGAAAACAGTTTCCTCCATTAGTACACTCAATTCTTCTTTCTGAATTATTTTTCATATTAGCAAGAACTATACTCACCGTTATTGATATTCAACTCTCAATTTTCTACTCACATGCTAACGAATGCCCCTAATCAATGCTTATATGCTTATACTCCAAATGAATTAATTAAAAAGTATGCCCAATTATAGATCAATCAATGTAGTCCAGATAGGTAGCTGCATGCGAGTCTCCTTGACATTTCAGTCGCTTCGAAACCGATAATTAAGTGAGATCAATCAGTGCTGTCTCTGATCATCTCTGAATTTACGACTAGAAAACGTTAGTGCGAATACGGCACCGGTCAGTTACTGCTCTCTAATCCATGTTTATGGGAACAAAAGAGACAGAGCACTCATAAATTTTGTTGAGTGAGATCTTAATGGGATATTGTGCTAAAATTTTAGCCCGTATCTCATAATGCAGCGCACACCTGTTCCAGGTACAGGGTACGGGTAACTTCTGTCCGCTCAACAGCTGAAAACTCTTCTTCAGCTAATTAGAATTTACTGTACCACAAATGGGTTCGCTAATGAAGCAAGGACATTATGGACAACTAGAGCTGGAGATATCGACCGTTAAAGAGCATTAGAAACTGGTACAACTCAAAAAGTCGACGCTCTTCTTCTGCCGATTCTGATCTTAGCTCCAATCAAACGGAGGCAGAGCGCTACTGCTGCTGCTCTGCAGACAGAATGACGAGTCAACATAGCTCGCCTAGGATCATAGTTGCATAGTTGAGAGTCACTACTACATAGTTACGGGCTTTATACATCATAAAGCCGTTCGTTAGCTGGACATTAATATTATGAAACCATTCTATAGAGATTTGGATTAGGTTTCTCTTTAAATTATCACTTGATAATGGTGAGGGAAATCTGAAATTATTGCAATGCTCAATTTCTTGAATGACAACTAGAAACCTTGTTCACAATAATATTGTAGTTGGTGATCTGTAAGTGAAAGATAGCACATCTTCTCTTCATCGCGAACATTGGAATGACTATCCTGATATTTCATTAACTGCATCTATTTTGTCCATCTAGTCAGAATAAATATCCATTCTTAAACGAAATGAAATAGTACCATTAACAGCATAACTGTAGTGAACATCGTGAAGTCTTTTACTTTCTTTCAAACTACGAATTTATCCGGTCTCCATGATAAGATTCTCATTTAAATTCTCATAAAAACTATTGGACATTAAATGGTTTGAAATTACACCTGTTATTGTATGAAATAAAAGTAATCGTTTGTGATAGGAGTGATCTACACTTGCTTCAGGAACACGGAGTCATATTCAAATTCCCAGGGGACGATAGAAGATTGGCAAGATCTAGAATTATCAGATAAATTTATTTGAATAATGTAAGTCATGATTCCACCAGCATCACTTGCCACATCAGCATTTGCTATTCATTCGCATAAATCCAACGAGGCGTTCTGTTTTTCTCTCAAGATCATTTGCAACCACTTGATAGGTAAATCTAAAAGTTCATTTCAATAGTTGGGACAAACAAACAAATAACACAAGTATAAATTGATGCAAGCTGGTGTAACAGTACTAAGTTGGTACTAGACTACATTGAATGAGACCCTTAGCCAATTTATAACATGTGGGGTGCAACATTATGGTTGCGACTCTTTGGGTCGTCGTCGTCGTCGTCGTCGTCGTCCGTATTTGCTATGGATGAGATGGAAATGCATGCACCGAGACACCTGCAGTCCGGCTCATACTTTGTTTCCGGGTTCCATTCATGACTTGAGGCTCTCACGATCAATTTTACAAATTACCCACTTATCTCGGCCTGATCTATTTGATCTCTTATTCAGTTTTAAACTCGCTTTCATGGATGATGTGAAGATTCAGTTTCATATCCATTGTCAGCATAATTCAACACGGCTAAGCATGACATAACGGGTTGGCGGTAACAACTAGAAAATGATTTAGTGTAACACCTAAAACTATTCCATAGACTACATAGCATATTCTAGATACATGAACTATATGAAGCGTGTAAGGAGTTCGAAACTGTATTTGAAGGAATGTCAAACGAAAAATGAATTCCCCGGAACAATTATTGAATTGTCTTGTTCATTTTTGTGGATCGCTGACACCTATTTATTGGAAAATAATATTCGAGTATTTCTTCCACAAGAGTTTTAACTATACTGCTTCCAAATGTGATATAATAAATCATCATTCTGTTCAAAACAAATACGTTTTGAATAAAATCGGAAATTATCTCAGTAAACTAGAGACATTGCTCTCCAAAACCCTACTCAGGTGATCAACATTAAAGTAACTATACATACATAGTTTCAAAGTTACTGTAATCAACACTGATCAGCAGTACTTATCCGGAAACAAGTTTTAGCGAATCTTAGCAGAATAGCGATTTTTTAGTACGTCGCATCAAACATCCATAACACATGACTCACCATCAATGAATTAATTGGTTGTCAACATGCCAATAAACTTCTCGAGCAAGCTCCAAATATATGATCACAAATGACCAGCTTAGTTGTTGTTCATTGAGGCACAGCGTTTCTAAGGGATGTTTTTCTATATTATCATAAGAGAACCTGTCGAGCATAAATTGCGTTCTGACGGCGCGAAATTCAAAGGCAAAAGCTGCATCAGATACAGGCCGTCGGTTTTATAGTTGTTGGATAAATGTAGTCCTGAGTTCGCTATTAGAGATAACTGCGCCATAAAATTCAACATCCAGCCTCTTCTGTGGAGGTCTGCGCAAATTGATTTATTCCTAAGTACTCTGCTTACCATGCTTTACTTACCAGCTTCCCATACTGCTCTGATGGTCAAGCCTTACATCTCCTCCAACACCGCCACTCATTCACCCCTCCACCAACCATCACCTATTGTCCAACACACATAAAGCAGTCTCTCCGCCCCTCTAAAGACTTACGTAAATGCTTCAGTCGCTTGGTTGGTGACCGATTTAAATACTGTCAATTATTACGATGTAAAAGTAGAAAAATAGGTCTTTCCATAACAATACGACTGACACAGATTTCATTGCATTTGCAAAATAACTTATAACATGATTGTGCTGACATACTTTCAAACTGTGCGTATGAAAAATATTGTGCATACATATCGATTAACATGGATTATACTATGTTATCGTTAGTTTGAACCTATTTTCAAGTATGGTGGAATTTGAAGATTTTATTTCTCATTCAATTGTTTTTTGTATCACCTTTATTTGTTTCCCCGCAAATTATTTCGCATTATTTCTTATCAGTATGTTTCTATTTTATTTTCAGTCATTCTTCGGACGGACCTACAACAACCTGAGCTCGATATCCGAGTGCAAAAACAATAACGAGTGCGTAATCAACAAGAAGAACCGGACGTCGTGCAAGGCATGTCGACTGCGCAAGTGCCTGCTGGTCGGAATGTCCAAGAGCGGATCGCGCTACGGCCGCAGATCCAACTGGTTCAAGATACACTGTCTGCTGCAGGAGCACAACGCATCGGCAGTTTCACCGAATCCCAATTTGGGTTATCAGGGATTGTTCAATCCGGGCCAATTGTTGGCTTCTGACAAGTTTCTACAGAGTAGACTGTACAGTGGGTTCGGGGAGTCGGGGAAGAAGGATAAGAAAGGCGAGAGACATTCTAGTTCCGAGGAGTCGGGCGCGAGTTCTGTGGAGGACTGTGAAGAGGATGCGTCGTCACGGTCGGCGAGTGCCATGAGCTACATGCGACCCCCCTCCTCGCACCAGACGCCGTCGCCGTTCAGTGAAAAAGACTACGCAAGTGCGCGCAACCCCAAACTGTCACCCCTAGGCATTGGCATAGCTCCTCCCTTTCCGTCACCCCTCTTCGGCACGCCCTTCCTCACGTCACCCGTGCGCCCCCTGTCGGTGACTCGACCTGGCCTGACCCCCGCCCCCGCCCCTGCACAGGCACCCTCCACCCTCATGTACCTGGACACCAGTTGCTGGCCGACGGGTGGCGACCTCATGCTCTGCAGTCCCGCCCCCGGAGGCATCCCCCTCGAGCAGGAGCAGCCTATCGATTTGTCCGTCAAGTCGGCGTCCACCACTCAAGTCAACATCAAAGTTCCCCTCACGCCCCCACTCATCGAACCTAGTAAACCCACATCTGGTACACCCCTCGATCTAACTAATAAGAGGCCTGAAGTGTCGCCTCAGCTAGGATGAGCTCATCACAATAATTGTTGTCTGATCCTGATTGATACAACTTTAGACAATACTTATAAGACTATTTTCGATTGAAATCCATCTGTTATTCATATTTTCGATTTCTTTATGGTGGAAACATGTCATAGTGGATATCCTAAAAGTTGTTTGCGAAAACGTAATGTACACCGGAGGCTGCTTATTTGAATTGCATCTCTTCGAATTGGATCAACAACCATTTCAATCTTTTCACGAAAAGTGGATTTGATTACTATCACATGATGTTCGAATCGAATACAATGGGAAATTGAATTTTTGGCAATTTCCTATTCGGAGCTTTGTAGTTCAATCGCTACAAATAACGATTTTTTCATTAATTTTAAATGATTCCTATTTGAAAGATTACTCCGAAGACTCTCCAGATAGAGTACTTCATTCAATCCAACATTGTTATGTTTTGATTGATACTGATTGTTCCAACTGATACTGATACTGTATGATACTGATTGATACTGATTTCTGTAATCTATTTGCTGTAATAAGTAAGTTGAATCTATAAGCAGTATAAGTCTGCTCATTCATTCAAGTATTTTGTTCCGTTGTTTATAGAAATCAAATTTTGCATGCGCATAAACAGACATTCACAAATAATACTGTTGGAAGAGTGGAAAAATATTATTATAACTTTGGAGCACGAAGACTGAGCTACCCCTTCGGACTTGTAGACTAGTGAAGACTCAATGAGATAAATAATTTGTATCCCGGTGTAAGTCTTTTTTACAAGTTTGTGTTCTGTTACTCGTTTTATAGATAATAATAATGTATCATGTTCATGTGCCTTGAAGGTCATTCTTATTCTGTAAGAATAATCATCACCGTATAAGAAAATGTGAAAATTTAAAAATAATGCTGGTCATCAGTTTAAGAGTTGTAAAATAGTTTTGTATAAAAAGTATTATTTATTTTAGTGTCTCGATCAGAGTACGTTGTTATCAAGCTAAGGACATAGGCCAGTTTAAAACTAGCATCAAATTTATATTTTGATACGTATGGGCATAATTATATTTATTTTTGTATATTTTCATGTATATTTCTTGTTGACATTCTTGTTTTCCTACTGTTTCATTGAAACACCAACTCATAGTAATAATTGAATAAAAAGTGTTCTCGCTGAAAATTGCATTCTCTCTTCATCCTCCTCAGCATGTGAATCCTGTAATCCATAAAGTTACTCAAGTATTTATAAGTTGCAGTGATAATGTCCAGGCTTGGAAATATCTGGAGATTTTATTGAGAAGAAAGACAACTGTAGAATTCAAACTGATTTGAATTGTGATTTTGAAGAATAGTCTTCGAGCAAGGAATCTATACTTTGAACGACATTATAATAATTATGAATCATAAGAATGATGAGATCAATATGCATGATTTATTTTGAAAAAATCGTTTTCATAGAAGACTCAACCAATTATAATAATAATATTATGATGCAATAAAAGAGTGATATAGTATTGTAGAATGATCTTTCTTGCAGCGCAACAGAAGTCTGTTGTGGGCGCATCTAAACAAAATAAAATAATAATATACTCCGAGCAACTTAATGTGATTTTTTCTGGCGAAATTCTGATATTCATCTACTTTTTATTATTTGATATTTTTATTCTATGATTTATTATTTGATTATTATTATCAGCTTGTAGAAAAATAATGATTGTGAATAATCTCGTTAGGATGGAATGCGGGGTTCATTATCCAAGATACTTGGGAATCACTATTATAATAGGCATATAGCGGTCTGAGACAAATCAATAATAGAATACTACCAAAAATGCCAAAATTCCATTTCCATGAATCATTCAGGTCTTCCTAGGAAATGATTGAAAATGAGGAGTATATTTGAAAGAGTTATGAGGATGAGAGTCATGGGAATATAAATTGATAATGAATTGTTTATTTCATTATACTTTATAACAACTAGAACAGAGAACGAAAGAAATGGTAAATTATAATATGATGGTAATTTCCATACATTAATTCAAATCTCTATTCATTAAATTGTCTGAATAGTATAGGCTAAGCAATCTTCTTCTTCTTCTATATGCCGGCTCCGCGACGGAGATTGGCGATCATCAATGCAATTCGGATTCTATTGACTGCAGCTCGGAACAGAGATGTTGAGTCAATGTTGAACCACTCTCTCAGGTTCTTTAACCAGGATGTTTTCCTTCTTCCAGGCCGGCGTCTTCCTTCAATCTTGCCCTCCATTATCAACTGCAGGAATCTGTACTTCTCATAGAATCATCATGTCTGGGAGGCTAAGCAATAATTAGTTTAATTATTATTTAACGAAAATCCTGATTAAACGCTGTCAATCACCCCCAAGACTTCTGCTACTGCAAATATTGACAACAGAGTTAACAGCTAGATGGAAATTCGATGAGAGCTACTATCCAAATATTATTCGCCAGCCCGGAAATCGAACCTGGTACCTCCTAATTGCTAGTCAGGAATGCTCACATTTTCATCAAACTGACAATCTCTGGATAGCAGCGCTCTTTTATAGGAAGGCATAGCGGCCAACAATAATAACAACATAGCGGTGAATAATTTGTTTCTTATCGGAATGTTTATATGTAGGCTATCATGAATCTAATATGAACTCTTTTTTATGAACATTTAGGAGAAAAAATGATATAAGCAATTGAGAACATGTTGAGTTTGTTATGTACTACTATCCATTAATAATATAAATTGGTAACAAGCTCATTGTTAAAATGGAAAAATGGATCAAAGAATCTAATATTACAGATCTAATATTACAATTAATAACAAGCTCATTGTTAAAATGGAAAAATGGATCAAAGAATCTAATATTACAGATCGCCTTTTCTGAGTGAATGCTTGAATATGGAGGATCAAAATACATTTTGGATGAAAAATAAATCTATTATGTCACTTTTTTCTATAAATATCTTTCTATATTTTCCCTTTTTTCTACTATATCTCAATATTATTATTTCTCTATACAGAAAATTTCTTAACTTAACTTATCTTTAACAATGGCGTTTCGATCAGTTATATTAGTTTTTAAACTTTCAGTTTCTTTCTTTATCTATCAGCTCTTTCTGTCTTTTTCTCTTTCTTTGTCTATCAGTTCTTTCTGTCTTTTTCGCTTTCTTTATCTATCAGTTCTTTCTGTCTTTTTCTCTTTTATTTTTTACAGTTTTTCATATTCTTCTAGTTTAAATCAAAACATAGCAAATACAGTACGATTAAAAAAATTTGTTAGTAATTTTACTTAATGAAAATACAACACTCTTACACTGTGCACGGGTCCCAAGACCTTGCAGTGTAAATTCCAAGTATAATGTAAAAAATGAATATTTTGTATTTTTTGTTCTTCATGGAAATAAATTGATTTTGATTTGATTTTTTTGAATTGGTATTGAGGATATCAAAAGAATACCATATTCTTTGTTATTTGTACATGTTATATATTCATACATTGAATACATACGTATATAGGTGGTGCGGTATGACCTTAGCCTGAGGGTATAACCGGCTCCCTGATTAGGCACAATACGTAATCAGCACACTGCCCTCACACGGTTTATGCCTTATTCGCGCTTATCTGCATCTCTATCTCCGTCTCTGTTGGGCTGCATTACTGGACCACACTCTTCTCTCGAGCGGCCAGTATTCGGTGTTTCAATGTACGAATCGAACAGAATTGTGTTCTGATGCCGAGTCTGAAAGTAGGCTCGCTGCGAATTCAAGCAATAGAGAAAGTAAATGTTCACTTTTTCTCACGGTGCCTGCGTCAATAGTAAATCTTCGAACCGCCTTCTCTAGTCCAGTCGTCTTCTCACTCCTCACCTCCTCCCACAACACATCTCTCTCCTACTACAGTCACCTCTCTTTCTACTCACGAGGCTTCGTCTCCACTCCACCCTGCACAACCCTCTCCTCACACTCACACCCACCGACTGGCACTTTTCATACCTGCAAGCAGTGATATAAATCAGTATGAACTCCTGTTATAGTGCGAGTTTAAATAAATAATAACTCCCCTTCGCGTAAACTCTTCCTCACTCCCTATCATTATGACTCACCTCTCACTCCCTCTCACCATACTATTATCTCTCTCTCGCAGTCATTTTTCTCTCTTCTCAACTCTCATTCTTTCTCTTATTACTCTCCCGATCACAGTGATTTTTCATCTCGCTCATTCTCAATTGATATGTCTTGCTTTCTCTTTTTAACTGAGCCCCTCAAATTCTATCTATACCCCTCCTGGCGTTCAAATCTCTCGCACCCTCTCTCTTTCTCCCTGTAACTCCCATATCATTCATTTCCTCTCTCACCTGGTCATTCTCTTCCTGTTTCTTCCACTAAAAACTTCCCCACATTCATTCTCTTTCTCCTTCAAACACATTTTCTCTCGATAAAGTCTCTTTCTCACTCACTCCCTCTCAATCTCCCACCCCCCTCATTCCTTCACTAAATTAGCTGTAATTTGTAAGAGAGGCACTCGAGCATTGGAATTAATTTTCAGACCATCGATTCCGAATAGCAGGCAGGTTGGAGCATCATACTTGAAAATTGATTTCAGTTTAGCTGGAAGGTATGCAGCCGCAAACGCAGTCGCAGCGGCAAGCAACGCACGACTCCCGCACGACGTCGATCGTCCGGCGACGGACGCTTCTCTCCACTTCCGAGTTGCCAAAGTAGCTTAGCTAACTTACAAGCTAACTTACAGTCGTGTTGCTGCTTACCCCTTTTCTCATGCCACTTGTTGGATCCAATCATTAGATCTATTTCGGACCTCAGTCTGATTTGGGCGAAGACTCATCAAGTCCGAAATAATGTGCTCAGAATTGTATAATTATGTTTTATGATTTTATATTTTTTATGTTCAATACTTTTTCTCCAGTAGTTCTTTTTCAAAATTTTACAGTTTATGAATTTAAGTGTAATATCCAAGTATGACTATATTAAATTTTCATTTGATTTTTACTTATTTCATTCCATTTTTTTCTATTGTGAATAGAAGTATGAAGAAGGGCCCCACACAGGATTACCTTGGGGGTTTCATTTGGACTTTGATATACAATGTATTGTGCATGTGAAGGTGTTTGCTACACCAGTTAAGAGTGTTTTTTCTGAAATAATCTGTATAATGTATGTTGAATGGTCGAACAAATATTATTATTATATTAGAATTATTATTATTATCAATTTCAGGATAATCAAACTAACAGCTATTTTCTCATCTAGGTTTCTGGTGCAGGTCTCATTTCTGTTAAAATATTCACTACCATAAAATTATTGTCAAGAATATAAAACTACTACAAGAAGTGAGAAGAGTATTGGTAATTGTGGAGGTTGGAGATTGAGAACGATGTTTATCTCCGTTGTCCTTATGAATGAGAACTACAATAATAAAGGAAGGCGACAGTTGAATATTCGGGATCCACCTAAAGCTGCTCGTCCACTCATCTCTCATCATAAACCACTCACAAGCTTGGAATTCATACACTCTTCAAAAAATATTTTACATAAACCAATTATAGAAGTTGGAAGTTGAATAAATAAATAAATAGATAAATTGATTCATAAATGAAAAATGAAATAATAAAATAAAGAATTATACACGTACGAGGTAGGAAAAACACGAATGACACATCATCACGGATTATCATGAAATATTCAATAGAGATTCTGAATTAACCAAGGATAATTGATTATAAGCTCATTTAAATTTATTCTAATTTTATAATTACAACAAAGGTTCAATTTTTAATTCAAAGTTTACGTAACTATAAAAGCCCAACCAAAAAGGATTTTGTTCAAGTGACTACAAAGCTTAGTTGGTAGTGACACCACCCTCTATGTAGAGGGTGGTGGTAGTGAGCGCGGTTCGTGAATCAAAGGTTGCGGCCTCCAGACTTATCGAATTCAATTTATTCTTGCTGGAAATTTTCAATTATTATTAAATCTTATCGAATTCAATTTATTCTTGCTAGTAATTTTCAATATTATTATATATAAATTTGGTAGGTATGTTCAGTTGGCCCTTTAGAGGCGCACTTGGGACGGATTTGAAAATTTTCCAAATATACGCCCAAAATCTGCGTTTTTCCACCGTTTGTTTAGCGTTTTCTCAGCTTTATCGAGAACAAATGAACAGAAAATGTTCAAATTCAGTACAGAAGCTGAGCTTTGATGTAATAATGTTGTGTTAAAAGGAATTGGCAATAACGTCAAAGATACGCCCAAGATTAGCGTTTTTCCAGCGTTTTTTTTGCTTATTCTCAGATTTATAGAGAACAAATGAACAGAAATTGTTCAAATTTAGTACAGAAGCTAAGCTAGGGTGTGATAATGTTGTGTTAGAAGGAATTTGAAATAACGCCAAAGATACGCCCAAAATCTGCGTTTCTCCAGCGTTTTTTTTTTTGCGCTTTCTCAGCTTTATCGAGAAAAAATGAACAGAAAATATTCAAATTTACTACAGAAGCTCAGCTGGGGTGTAATAATGTTGTGTTAGAAGGAATTTGAAATAGCCTAACGCAAAAGATACACCCGAAGTGAGCGTTTTTTTTGCGTTTTCTCAGTTATTTCATCAAGTAATAGACTGGAAATTTTCAAATTTGGTACAGAGGTTTAGCTAAGTCTAAAAATTTTGTGATGAGGTGACTTTAATATTTCATCAAAGTTACGCCCAAAATCAGCGTTCTTCCAACGTTTTACTCAGCTTTTCTGCGTTTTCTCAGTACTTTGACTTGGAATGAAGCATGCTCAAATGAAAAATGCAGGCGAGTGAAGCGAGCCCGCTTATCTCATTTTCGGACGATCCAATCGCGGGTCCAGCGAGCGAAGCGAGCCTGACGGCTAGTTTTATATAGATGTGATAGACTATTACATATATATTTGATGGAACTGCATAATAATTTAGAAATGAGAGAAGTACGATAAATTGATGAGTGCTGATAACTGGAATGATAACCAATTCCTTATTAGAACGAGTTTTTTATAAAAATAACGAGAATCCCTCTCTTATTAATTATTTTTCAAACTGGAATATTGATGAAATTAATAAATGTAACCTATCACATGAAATTTGTATTATTCTATCCGATTTAGATTTTTTTTTTTTTGAGAATTGTATTGCCTTTTATTCTGGAGAGACTCAGTTGTCATGAACAAACCAGAGAAAGTAGAATAAAAATGGTAATTTCTTGATTCAGATATTATTTACTCACTTCAGATATGAATTCATATCAAGCTCTGAATCGAATACGTAGGTTAAGGAGCTGAATACTGTATGACATTTGAATATTGGCACGAAACATGAATTGAAAAAAAATCTTGGAAACAGAGAAATGCCAAGAGAGTTCCAATACAATAAACTACTCTGCCAGATCAATATTTGTACTGACTTGTCCTGGTTTCTTTCCCGTGCACTAATGTGGAAGATAAAATAGCAGACGCTTTTACCTGAGCAAACAAATGTCACTTTGAGAATTTCCGCTAACTCTTTCTGAGTAAAGAGAAGTCGGCAGTTGAAGCTTGAGATGAAACACAGCGAAAAAGAAGAAAAAACAAAAACAACTCTTGAACTTGTGAATTATCGAGCATAGAAAGCGACTGCATCCTGAGAGTGCCCTCTCATTGCGTTTTAGCACCGGTAGCTTCAAGTAATTCACAATTACTCGTGAAAACTGTAAGCAAAAAGTGAAACTATTCTCCCCATTATTTAACACTGTGAAATATTTCTACATTGTGACCTGACAGTTTGTGGGTCATACTCTCATACCTCGTCACAAATGAACTTTTATTCATCTCTTCAATGAACAAAATACACTCACTTCAGAGAGTAGGATTCTATTCGAATGATTCAACGTAATAAATAGAAATGAAATAATAAATGAACGAATATGTGAAGAAATAAAATATTCAAGTAGGAAACGGCTGAGCACCATTGAGCCTGACACTGCTACGATTCATAATTGGAAGGTGATAATACAAAAATCAGAAAAGCGTTTGAACATTTTGATGCAACTACTTCAAATTTAATTTTAAATAGAGTCTCATTTGATTAACTCAACAAAGTGGGTACCTTGGCCATAATAGTGCTTTTTTCTACTTTTTGACAGTTACTTCCAATTAGATCAGGAGTTTAAATAATTCATTCCATTTAAATAATCCATTGAAAGGTTAATGGATGAAAATCAAATCATTGTAGGCTCAATATCAATTTCAAAAATGAGAGTGGAAAACCCTGTGCTATTTCTTCCTCGATTGAACTAAGATAGAATAAGAACAGTCTGGAATGAAGTATGGTAATCAATCCTATCCACATAGTTGATTACAATCTTGGAAAATTATTTTCTAAAATAAAAGCCTAAAAATAAACATTATCTTACTATAAGCACCGATGATTTTCAGTAACTACTCACTTTCTACTTCATAGTACTCTCAAATTAGATTTTTCGAAAGACAATAAGTTTCTAGCTTCCGGTAATGTATAGCTTCTAGCTTCGGTATTCACAGTTATCAGTGTACGTTATTAGTGGAGGTATAAGTAGTATTCTTTCAGTAGAGATTTGAATTCACTTCTGAACAGAGTATATTTCTATGAAGACGTTGATCATGGAATAGGGACAATGAAGTTATCAGTGTTCAAGAGGTAAAACTTGTCTTCCATGACTAAATCATTGCATCCTTTAAAATTGGTACTTGACTCTTATTTTCATCTCAATTTCAAGATAATCCGTGATAGTTGACCTGTTGTTGATTGCCAGACAAGGGCGTCTAGCTATTCAAGCTGGAGCGGTAACTATAACATTAAAAACATTAGGGTCATTGAATGGCCATAATTCGATGTCGATATATTTTAATGAGGATGATTCATCGCTGGAAAGAAGATAAGTTAAACGGTTGTCCTTAACCGGGCACATATACTATATACTATACGGCTATTCTGAGACAATGGTCGACGTGAGAAGACCGTACACTTTGCAAGAAGTTCAACTATTCCGAACACGTCCACTCTTATTCAGGGGGGGGGGGTGCAGAAGACGAGCAGCTTGAGCATCATAGTCTTAAGATGCCCTATAATTTACTATATCACATTACATAATCAGACATGATACCGCTGGTGCACTAACATTTCTATTAAAGGAGAAAATGGCTCATTTACGACAAGTCCGTTCTTTACTGATAGAGCACTTTCACTGGTCCATGAAGCCAGTCACACGTTCTATATCTTGAAGAGGGTGCACCTTCTCGTTTTTAGCTCGAGGTTACCCTCTCCTTGTCTATCCTAGCTTCTCTCATTCTTCCTCTTCTCTAATTCGCTTCACACAGCAATCCCCTTTGATTATAATATACAATCATATTATTCGCCTATTCAAAACAGCCTGAAGCCGATCTCTTTCAACAGTGACTATCCGCTACAGCCTGATACCATCATATTGTAGAGGTGGTGTTTTGAGCACTACATTATGACTGTCATCCTTGACTGAAGAACACTATTCCTGCTACTGTTTGAGCTATGTATTATTGATTTTAGACTCTTCCTTACATGGGAAAACATGACTATCATTCCTATCTGTATACATGAATTCAAGACAATATTGCAATTCATTAACTTTGATGTTGCATTCTAATAATATAATACTCACTGTAAGTGATACTTGGCTGATTATGGACATCATTGAAGCATTGAGCAATCGCTCTATAGTCTTGAAAATTGGTGAAACTCCAAAGTCTTACAAGAGACTTTCTGCATGATAACACATTGGCTGAGGATTCAATATTATTCCTGTTATTCCACATGAAAAATAGAAAGAAACATGAATAAATGTATAATTGTTGAGTGTAGGTAGTCTACTCGCTTTGTTCCGAATGCTTCAATCCCTCTTTCTCATGAAGAAAACTTCACACTTGAATTTATGTTCTATGCCGATCATTTTCAATGTAAAAAACTAAGAACATAATTGAAAACTAATTTTATGGAATAACAATTGTGGCTAACTATCTCTGATCATGGGAGTAGCTAACTACTACAACTATTACTACTCTATTCTGAATTACTCTGCTACTACTACTACTACTCAGATTATGAATTCGATTTCAATTGCTAACTTTAGTTGAGGAGAGACCATTTTCTTTTGGGTTGTTCATTTCTCATTGTTGGATGTCAACACTGAAAAGGAGATCTGGGAGCCGCGTCAGTCATTAATTTACAATTTCAACTATTTTCATTGTAAGACAACACTGGAGACTGATAATGGTATAGTGTAACAACAAAAAGTGTTTTTCCGTTATTCTCAATAAGTAAGTGCAGTATGTCTTTCATCAATTTCAAGTTTCCAATACTAGAATACTAGAATTCAAGTATTCAAAGAAAGTTTGGTTGTCTACATACTATTAACTCAAGTTTAGTAAAGCGCACATTGTGATGAGTTAGAGTGACCTGTCCAAGTAGAAGCTGACTACGGTAGGTATCAATTTTCTATCCCAAACAAGGTCAAACAGAAGTTGGTGGACGTAGAAGCAATGCTTATTTATTGATAGCATCTTGTATCATGGATAGTAAGTTGGCAACAGGGCAGATAAAAACCCTAAATAATGACTATTTTTAACTTGACAATAATACCTTTTGTCGCAACTTTGAGTTCCCCCACACAATCTATCAAGATCTGAACGTCTGTTGAATTTTTGTAAGGTTTAATCAGTTTTTTGCGATGCGAAAATGATGACAATAGATCTTGTTTTTCAGATGAATGAGGACAGTGGGTAGTTGATGCTCGCCAAATTTGTTCCCAACTAGTACTCAACATGATAGGGAGCATGTGTTTGACGGTTATTCTCTTCTAATTAGAATTTACAACTTTAACATAATCTATTCACGTTCAGACTTGTCTGAGAATCCTGAGAATTCTTGGCCGGTTAGTGGAGTACGATTACTGGCAGCGGCAGTCATTGACAAAAAGTAGGTTTATGATAATTGGAAATCTTCACAGGCGTGTTACTGGTTTTGAAGGAATTCTCGTCGCTTGATCTCATATTCACTACTCGTTGTTACAGGATAGACGTCTGCCTCAATAATAGAAAAAGTATGCTGGAATCTTCATATGTCGGACTCTCGAGATACTTACATTATTTACATCACATCAGTTCAGATCAGAGTGAGGCTAATGTTATTTATGGACAAAAACAAATTTAACGTGGGATATCGATCTAGCTTCCAAATGTAAACGGGGAGGATTTCATTCATTGGACAGAGAAAATTGATTCTAGCTGAATTTCAATTTATAAGCAACTGATCAAATAGCATAAGAACATGGAAGCTTGGATGCTGATTTAGTTCTATAAGCCTTCAATTTCAAATTCTCTGAGCAGATACAAATTGAAAATTCATTTGATGTGGTTTAATTTGTATGACAGGGAATAGGACGGAATCATGATTTCATCTCCAAAGGAGCCTAATACAATTTTACAATAATTAAAATTCCCTCACTGAAGTTTTGAATTATAAAGAGTGAGTCATATGTATGGGAATCCTTCAATAAGTTGGAGACTGTGGAAGATATAATACTGTAACTTCCAGGACAAATTAGTGATCAAATGCTCTACCTCTTGACGAACATCTGAATTTCAACTTCTCATTAGGGGGGACTTAGGGGTTGTAACTCGAATATTTTAAATGGAAACACCCATTGTGTGGTACATCATTGTAAAGGCATCTTCAAGAAGGATGGCATCAATTAGAATGTTCTATGATACTTTTATCCAAAATGGCGGCTGATTGAAGTTTTAGTTTTCAAAGAAATGAGGGGTTGTAACTCGAATATTTTGGATTCAAACACCCATTGTGTGATACATTATTCTTAAGGCCTTTCTAAAACAAGAAAGATGACATCAATAAAAATGCTCTATGATACTTTTATCCATAATGGCAGCTGATTGAACTTTATCAATGGATAAAGTTGGATAGCCTATCATAGAGAATTTTTATTGATGTCATCTTTCTTGTTTTAGAAAGGCCTTTAAAATAATGTATCACACAATGGGTAATTACATCCAAAATATTTGAGTTACAACCCTCATTTCATTGGGGTTAAAATTCAGTTGTACGTAAAAAGGTAGAGCATTTGATCAAGCAGACTAAGAAAAATGATTTATGTTTTTAGGAAACTTAGATCATATTTGAACAAGAACGAAATCCTAACAATTTATTACGCATTTGTTCAATCAATTATTGAAGGAGGGATCCTAGCTTATGGAGGAGGATTCAGATCTATTTTGAATCCTCTATTCATTACACAAAAACTGATTCTAAAGGCTGCACTTGGGAGGCGTTGGGACTACTCGACTGAGGCGGTTTTCGCGGAGATGGAGGTGCTTGATGTCAGGCAATTATACATTAGAACTTTGGCAACATACATATTCAAAAACTATTCTGACATATTTTAATACCATCACTCATAATTATACAACAAGGAGAGTAATTCATAACAATATCCAAATGCCAAGGGTAAATAAAACCATCTTCACTACTAATTCATACTACATAGCCCATGTTCTGTTAAAATACTTACCTATAGCTGTAACAGACTTCATTAACTATAAAATATCTGCATTCAAAATAGCAATTGAAAGATGGATTCGGGGTATCGGTAGAGGCGAGAGTTGTGAAAGATTGATTACTTCAGAGTTTAGATTCTAGGACTGGATTCAAATGAGCTGAAAAACTAATAAAATCATAAGTCTTTAAACATTCTATCACCAGTCACTATTACAAATTTTAATCATTATTGATTACTGATTCTCTCTTTTTGAGGTGTGTGTGTGTGTATGTGTGTGTGTGTGTGTGTGTGTGTGTGTGTGTGTGTGTGTGTTTTTGTGTGTTTGTGTGTGTGTGTATGAGTGTATGTGCGTCTGTGTACACGATATCTCATCTCCCAATTAACGGAATGACTTGAAATTTGGAACTTAAGGTCCTTACAATATAATCTGTTAATATGATCTGGGTGATCTGTTTCTTCGTCTGTTTGTTGGGTTTGGTGGGGGGGAACGTCACTTATGGGGGGCGGGAAGGGGTTTCCTGGGTTTCTAGGGGGTGGCATAGGGATAGGGGGGAGAAATTTAGTTTCATTCTCAGGGGGGGGGGGTTTAGTGTCACTATTATTGAAATGTCAACAAGCATAACCGATCTGTGCAAGTAGCCTACTGCGAAATATTTATATATGCCTATTCCTACCTTAGACTCATTCTCGCACACAGGCAGTAATGCCTCTGCGAGAGTAAATATTTCTTAATATATATTTGTATATCGCTGTCATTTCTGTGGTGCTAACATTGTCTTTTTTTTATTGTGAAGTGTATTATTATTTTATGATGTAGGCTACCAGTGTGATTGCTTGTAAGACTTGTGAAATAAATAACTTTTTGAATGAAAAAATCAATAACTTATTCTAGAAGTATTATATCTACTTCATTCTCCAACTTATTGAAAGGTTTCCATACATATGACTCATTCTGTTTAAAGCTTTTTCGTTATCTTATTTTTTTTAGAATTGGATATGATATCATGATAAAGGGAATCATCACTAGCAAGCAGATAAAGAATCAAACAAAAACATGATAACGCTCGAATAATACTGCTTATAGTGATCACCATGATATTTAAGATCATCTTATAGTAATTCTGTTCAATAATATTTTTGGTTTAATATTGATATTTGCAGATCATGATCATCAAGGGGCCTCATGTGGAGTTATCTTAATGAAGGATCTTGTTTGATCCATATTGAAACAACTAACTTTAAATTCAATTGTTGGACGTCAAGGTCTGCAGATAATCAGAGAAAGTGAGAAGTTGTTGGAGCATGGTAGTATAAATTTATAGTGAGTCTCTTCTCTAGAATGTAAGTAACATGGAAAACTGAATGGATAAGTTAAGAAAAAAAGGAGCTAAGGTGCTGTGGATAAGATAGCTTCTGCAAACATGGATAGAATGTCAGGGTTCGAATGTAAATGAATTGAAAGTGTTATAGGCCACTAGTCGGCTAGTAATGTAAACGGATAGGGTTTTCAGAAGAAGGCATTATAATTTGTGTACTACACAGCAATAAGTAAATGTGTAAGTAATTTGAAGCTGTAATTCCTGTGGCGCATCCTGTGCAATACATTCTTCTGATACAGTCAGACTAGACTATCTATTGAGTATTGTGTTCTCTTTCTCTCTCACGCTCTGTACGGTAGGTGAAAAAGCGAGAAGCATGTTAGCTTCATTTATTGATAGCAGCTCGCGAATAATAACTTACTATGAATACCAGTAGCTTAGCAGTATCAGATGCGAGCTCCGAGGGAGCTGTTGTGGCAGAAACTATGCAATAACATTAGTTCCTCCAGCAAACCAGAGAGCTCAACGAAATGTGAGCAACGTATTCGGAATACACCTTATCAGTTTCACTCCCCAATTAAATTGAAGAAACTAATCAACTGGAATTATACAGCAAGATTTCTCCGTTGAATGTGAGCCTTCAATTCTGGGATACCAATAGTCTATGGCCTTCAATTTTCCTCAATAATGGAAATACCAGATGAAATCAAAGGTCTTACAACATGAGATCTGAATTTTTGAATTTATGAATACATATAAAACAGTATGAGTTTCACATAACTTGATAATCGTAAGTGATTTGAAAGTCATAGAAGTTTATTATTCAGAGAAATACACAATGCCTGAAACATAGCGAAAAAATATTTTCTTTGGTGCTTTGTGCCAAAATATAAGTGTTGTTACCAGTATAACAATGATAATAATGACATAAAATATAGGAAGTGTAGTGTGACAATAGCGTGTCGCAATAGTGGATTACGAAGGAATTGTTGTGGAATACTGTCCATAATATTTTTGCATCCTTGTGAGCTCCTATTTGTATTATAATCCAGGCTAGTATGAATAAGATATCAAATAATGAGAAATAGTCTTGAACCACTAAGCTTTTCAAAATCAATTATGATATGATGATAAGATGAGACATATCTCACTACGCTATTTTGTCCTTTGATCGACTTACTTATCTTCACATTATTCTCTTCTAATAAGTTTCTTATTTGTTGACTGATACTAGTTCCGAGACTGGAATATAGATCTCTACTCTGAGCTGCACGAACAGCATGGAGAAGAAGTTCCTCCTCAAACTGGCAAAACTGCATAAAATAATCTGCACTGGATCAGTCGTGATTTATGTCGAGACCTTGAACTATCATCTATTTCTTGCAACGAAATACTATGAATATTGCTTTGTCATTAATTTATTAGAGCTGATCTATTCCTGGGATGATATCACTGATTTTCTCCCAGAGCTGTATTGTTCTTCAATGATCAGTTATAAATCAGAGTTCGACATGATTCAAGGTGAAATAGTTCACTATCGATAAGGTTAATCTCAACTCTAGCTTCAACTTTACTGGATTATCATTATTATGTAATGTAAAATTGAATTACTTATAGGGAATAGTGGACGTTTAATGGGAGTTCGAATAGGCTAACGGCATAATAAAAATTACAACTTAATTGACAAATGTTGACGCTAAAATATCAATGATTTGATTTACACCTGCAGTACTCTATCTATGATCATTCTGTTCCTTAAAATGTCAGTTTAGCAAAGTCATTGCCGTATTACTACTGACATAAATCTAAATTCTGTTCTATGAACAATACAAAAGAAGGAATTATTTTTTTCTGATGAGAACAATAGATAATATGGAGAGAAACCTATAAGTTTAGTCTCATACATAATCTTTAAAAAGTGTTTGTAATCCTATTATTATATTTTTTCAAGTTTAGGTTAGGAATCTCAAGTTAATATCAGATCATGAAGCTGTTTAAGCTAATTGCAAATTCAACAGGTAAATGAATATCATATCTCATAACCTGTATCAAAAGGAAATAAGAAAAATCTGGTGTGGCGCACTCACACAACTTTCCTTGCCGTTAAGAAAATTGATCACCTGATGCTAGTGTTCCCGCGCATCTCAAGACTACTATTCAAAGATTTGAGCCAGCTGGTGACAGGGCAATAACGCTGGAGACACACAATCATGAGGTCTGCTATCTCTTCATAGTGAATGATTTAATAGAATCAACAATAATTTCCAATTGAATAATCACATTTTCTCGAATTTAAAGCTTATTTTCAATTTTAGGTGAAAATGTTACTGAACATTAATTGCAGAGATTTTCATGCTCAATCTACTCCACTTGATTTTTTTGTTTCAATTGTATATGGAGCCTGATAATTGGGAATCTATCTGCATTGATGAGGCGGAGCTCCTGAAATTTTTACAGATATGGGACTTGTGGCAGTTGATGGAGCTTATCGATGACTATTTTAGGTATAACTTTAATCAAAATCGTTGGAGCCGTTTTCGAGAAAATCGCGAAAACCCCTGTTTTTGACAACATTTTCGCCATTTTAGCCGCCATCTTGAATTGCATTTGATCGAAATTGTTCGTGTCGGATCCTTATAGTGAAAGGACCTCAAGTTCCAAATTTCAAGTCATTCCGTTAATTGGGAGATGAGATATCGTGTACACAGACGCACACTCACACAGACGTGTACACTCATACACACACACACACATACAGACCAATACCCAAAAACCAGTTTTTTGGACTCAGGGGACCTTGAAACGTATAGAAATTTAGAAATTGGGGTACCTTAATTTTTTTCGGAAAGCAATACTTTCCTTACCTATGGTAATGTCAAGGAAAGTAAAAATATTAACTCATTCATTATGAAAATCCTATCAGATTTGGTTGATTGATGATATCTTATTCAAGATGACGCGATGTGATAAGTTTTTAAAAGCGTTTGAAGAATTATTCAACTATCGGTACATATGTCTAGATATATCACAATACTTATTCCCATTTTTGATTTGATTATTTCTATTTTCCGATTATTCTGAGTTCATATTGAGTACGGTAAGTCAATTTCATAATAACATTCTCATTTATTATTGAGATCAAGTCTCACCATTTGAAGAAGCTCCAATCCACCTGGTTCTGTACACCCACACTCGTTGAATTGTTGATCCCTGGTATCAGCAGGCATGTACTTCAACAATTACCTTTCATTGGTCAATAAAATTCGGTTCCATCGTCGTAATGAGGACAAACTACACAACAAACATCCTCCTATATCTTCTCATTCACTTTCTCTTTCTCTTTCTATCACTCACATTCGTTTGTGTTGCAGTGGAGAAAGACAGACACATTAGAGTGTAATTCAGGCTGTTATCCAGGTGTAGCCAGGTAAGCGAGTCTAGCAGCGACAACGTGGCGTGGGCGCTTCGGACAACTGATTTTACGAACACGTTTAATGAGACCGCTTTTAGCGTTTAATTGGTCATTGAGAACTTACGACCACGAACTGAATGACTATTCATACGATAAAAGAAGTCACCAACCACTTGGCACTAGGACGAGCACTGGCTCTTTCTTCCCATGTCTTCTTGATAGCAAGCGAGAGTTACATGATGTCGCTACTTGCTAAGAGGACACTCTCAAAGTCGCTGAGAATTAGAGCGGGTGACATCACTGCATAAATAGTGGAGCATTCATGAGAAAGAGATACTGATCACCAAGTTGATCTTGTTTGAATTGGAATTTATTTCACTGCTCTTCTCAGTAGTATTTCCATTCGAAAATAATGTTGAGAATATCTTGATCCATTACGAGCTTTCGAAATGATGTTTGATCTCAATCTAAATTGACCAATAATCCACTTCAATATTGCAGTCATGAGAGCTATCAGCGCTTCAGTAGCATACGAATCACCATATTTATTCAAACCACGTACGTTTTTCTATATGTGTCTCACTACTTGGAAACGCTCTTAGGACAATTAGCTCAAATGCAAATTAATATTAAAACGTAACTAAGAAAATGTTCACTTCTCGGTAAGGCTTCTGAAGACGGTGGAGGTTGAAAAACCTTAAAATTTAAAGAGAGCAGGAGAAAAATAAGTTGACTAGTCGAGGAAAATTTCATCTATAATGGTTTCTGGAATCCTTACTGTGATCTCTAACATCGTCATAATTCAAGATGTGGTAACTGGAAAAAAATGAAAGTACTGGCAGCTTTGCTAGTAAGCATTATATGAGCCTGAATGAGCATTATGGTTCATTGAAGATTTTTATAACGTGATATCAATAAACAACAACGACTCATGTATGATCTAGTAAATCATCTGCAAAGCATTCTAAGTTATTAGAACGAATAATACCATACTAGATATCTTGATATAAACTATAAAACCAAGGGTTGAATCAAGATAAATTAATTTGTTTTAGCTGTCAGGTCACTCTTTGCTGAAAATAACGCAGGAAGCGTTAAAACCTCGAGTTACTGTAATGAGGTAATAACTGAAAGTGCAAGATGTAATTCACTTATGATATTATGACAAATTGAAGCGAACCTTGTTTGTAATTGAAACGAGTGGGCAGCAAATATGTCAGTCGGCTTCTTGGAGAATTCGAACAGATGTGCAGGAAACAGGTTCGAATTTAATATGCGAGAAGTTGTCAGATTGTCCGCAGTTGCTCTGCTGGCACGCAATTAATTGATCCAATTAAGCGGCGTCCTGCTAGATTTTATTCCAGTCATTTATCTCCGACGCACACTAACTCTTCCAGCCCATCTCATAAATATTCAATACCGAAAATCGCAGCATAATTTCGCTTTCATCTTGCTATTCACTAATTTGTTATCTGTCTTTCTGGAAGTGCAATTTGTTAATCGTGTTGCTTTTTTTGTAGATCGAATAGCACGTGTTTGAAAATGTTATTTCTCTCCTCATTCGTCTCAGTCAACAAGCACGTATCACTTACACTATCACTCTTCATTTACATAATTTATTAAGATCGAGCATCAAGCTAGCTCCGTCCTATATACAAACTGAATCACTCACATACATAGCAAAACATCTTTAGGTTTTTGTTGGCTTATGGACTGCTTTTCACTGATCCAATAAGATCACATTTTCTAGGTAACAACAATGCAGGTTCTATGCTGAGTTATAAATTTCTACATTCCTCCTGGGAGTATAAGGAATTGAAAAAGAAGTGGAGACCGTGGAAAAATCGAGTAGTATGAAAAAGTAAATATTTGAGATAATCGAACTCTTGGAATTCCATGTTACTCTCCTGAACTCTCACATTATTTTTGAGGTGAACTATTGGGAATTTTGTTCAATATTGCTTCATCTATTGGCCCACTTTAACAAAGTGTTATCCGTTCAAACTGTTTCTATCGTTTTTTCCATCCCATCTTATCCTCCCTTCATCCCATCAGGATTGAAGGTTTTCCTAGTACATGGATAATAGTAGTTAGAAACCCATTCAATTCTGTTGCTCTAATATTTGTTCCCAAGTACACTACTGTTATAGTTCTCATTCTTGCAGCATCGCAATGATCACGAGGGCGACTTGCTGTATATACTCAGCGTTTATAATCTGTAACAGTGAATAGAATGGACAAACTATAAATATGCATCAGTTGCGAGCGAGCTCACGAGCAGCATGTGCTTGAACAGGGAAAGGAATGCGCTTAGAGTGAATGATGCACCGTTGATCTACATTTTGCAAGGAAGATGCGTCGTCGTTGTTAGTGACAGGAGGAGACCAGTTGCCAGTTGCCAGTTGCCAGAGAGTGAAGTAGCACGTACCGGTCTGTAACCGCCGATATATTGTTACCAGTCGCCATATTAAATTATTCAGGAGAGGCCTATTCATCCACCGACCGGCCGGACACGTACCTTGCTGAATAGCTGATCAGAAGTCAATAGCTGGCTCAACATCCCGCTCTGCTTTGCTCTGTGACCCGCTCAGACCCCGTACCCGTGCCGCATCCTAGCATTATTCATCGCATCCAATTCGCGGTTCTGAAAAATGTGTCATCTGTATTCAGCGATGGCCGCACCGGAATTTGCAATTCAGGGCCTTGGCGCTGACAGGGAAGCCAGCCAATAACCGCGTGCTCCCAACGTTCACGTTACGTGCTCCTCCTTCATTCTTGGCAAACACGTCGAGGCATTCACATTCCGCGGTTTTAATTTTTGTATTATCGCATAACATAAATGCGCCCAATATGTGAGGTGAGAGCTATCCAAACATTAACAAGGTTTTTCGTATACAATAAAACCTTGAAGTAACAAACCACAATCAAATGATTTCTTGTATTGATTTCAAAAATGCCCTGAAAGAATATTCACGCAATGTGTTCATAGAAGAGGATGTTGATGAAAAGTCTAACTATTCTTATTCCATATCATGGGGATGATATTCTCATCCCTATTTTCATCCCTATCATGGAGATGCTATGGTATTCGGTGAGCCTGCAGCTGAAGACAGCATGATTCAATGGTAATGGGAATAAATTGGAATATTATGGCTATGGAAAAACAATTTATATTGCACCTAATAGAAAAGATTGTGGACATTACTGTTCATATAGAACAAATAATTCTGTAATTATATTTATTACTAAATAAATATAATAAATATAAATATATAACTACGGAGCCATGGGGCTCCGCCCTCTTGATCACAGACTGGATCGTCCAAAAAAGAGATCAATAGCTCGCTTCGCTCGCCTGCATTTTCCATTTGAGCATGCTTCATTCCATCAGAAAGTCAAAGTACTGAGAAAACGCAGAAAAGCTGAGAAAAACGCTGATTTTGGGCGTATCTTTGATGAAATATTAAAGTCACCTCATCACAAAATTTTTAGACCCTAGCTAAGCCTCTGTACCAAATTTGAACATTTTCTGCCCATTGCTTGATGAAAGAACTGAGAAAACGCAAAAAAAACAGCTAATTCTGGGCGTATCTTTGGCGTTATTTCAAATTCCTTCCAACACAACATTATTACACCCTAGCTCAGCTTCTGTACTAAATTTGAACAATTTCTGTTCATTTGTTCTCAATAAATCTGAGAAAAAGCAAAAAAAAAACAGCTAATACTGGGCGTATCTTTGGCGTTATTGCAAATTCCTTCTAACACAACATTATTACACCCTAGCTGAGCTTCTGTACTGAATTTGAACATTCTCTGTTCATTTGTTCTCGATAAAGCTGAGAAAACTCTAAAAAAAAACGCTGAAAAAACGCAGATTTTGGGCTATTCTTTGGAAATTTTTCCAAATCCGTTCTTAGTGTGCCTCTAAAGGGCCAACTGAACATACCTAGCAAATTTGAACGATTTTTAGTTCTGCAATTGAGTGAGTGAGTGAGTGAGTCAGTCAGTGAGTGAGTGTCATTTCGCTTTTATATATAATTATATATATAGATTTGACGATAATTGAATTGAATTTGATAATACATGTTGCATGTTATTCATATTCAAACAATTCATTATTCACAGAAGTATTCGATTCATTTTATTGATGAATGATGTGATGTAATGAGTGGAGAAGGTTCAAGTTGATAATTACCAACATAAGTGAGTTACAGCAACTGAGAAGTAGGGAGGATTCGTCCAATCCCACCACTTATCATTCCTAGCATTATTGCTGATTCTCATCCCGCATTTACTCACGTAAGATTAAATTAGATTAATAGTAAGCTAGTAAATAACCGTTTAATTATTATCGAGTTTAAGGTAGGAAGATGTTTCAAAGTGGATGCGTTAATTGAAGCGCTTATGTAGCCATCAGGAAGAACGCATGAGAACGGAATTTGTTTACGTGATTATTAAATTAGATTGGAAGCGATCTTTGAAACAATTTCAGTAATGTTTTCTATCTATAGTGTAGCGGCAATTAGACTGGAGATTGCAAGCTGCTGAGTAAGTTTAGAAAAATCATCGGAGACAGATGCTAAGCGCTGATTGCTGGCTGAGTTCTAATAGAAAGCTGATTCCTTGTTCAGTGTGTGTAGTAATAGTAACAACCAGGCTATTCGCATTCTTGAGGACGGAGAGCAGCTCACAGCATTTGCGCGACTCAATTGCACTGAAATGATTCTAATTTGTACCCAGAATGCTGCTGCAGTGAGCCGTGCCCTGTGATTTATAATGGATATTGTCTGTATGCGTCAGTGCTCCTTCATTACCCGTGTCAATCAACCTGCGCAGTTGCAGTGTATAAGCAACTTTAAACATGCGCGGTCCTATCTATTTCGCGCCAAGGTTTCCCGCCATAAATTTCATTAGACGCATTTCTCTTGCATATCACGTCGCTCAATTTTGAAGATGCTTCTGTTAGAATGCATATTGCCAACTTGCATTCTTGCATCCTTCAGTGCAACTTATTATCACTAACAGTAGGACAGTGAAATTCTTCAGTCATTACATTCTGAAGTTGTTACAATGTGAGAGTTAGAAAGAAGCCTGCCCCCAGTATAATATTGGATAATGTCGTTACTCTATTCGCAAAAGTATATGTTTTTTAACTACATCATTTCCGCTATAACCTATACAAACTCTTCCTACACATCTTTATACCATTTCCTCCATCTCTATTCTTTCTTATTTACATTTTACAATTAATGTTTTCTCAATATTTCTCAATCTAATAATATCTTCTGTGATTCCTTCTCTAGCTTGTTCATCGAGTAGAGTGAGTGGTTGGACATCTTCTCAATCCTTGGAACAAGACAGTTCTATTTCTTATTTAATTCAACCAATACTTTATGAACTTCAAATTCTGATGACGATTTCAATGGAATATAGGTCATACAAATCAATACATGTGGATATTGCTGTCCTACAAGCTTCAATCACAGAACGGATCCTATTATACTCCACTGATTTAATTATACTTATTTATTTATTATTTTAGACTCACTTTAAGTCGACAGCTTGAATTTATTCTACGTGATCATTTTCTCATCTAAATCATCAATATGAGAACGTAATACCATAGAGTAACAATAACGTAAGTGTTTATCTATGGTAATACTAATTGTATGATTTGAATATATCCAGTTTGAAAATTATCAGTAATTTTGATGTTATCAAAATAATGTTCTCAATACACCCATGTTTTTTTAACAAACCAGATGTAAGGAATTGTCTTCACTTGCACAGACTTTGAATTTGAAGGCACGGAAAAAATACGCGAACAATGAATCGTTGCAGCTGTGATAGGAGTCAGTCCTTTCCAGGGGTTGAAGGGTATCTCGTGACTCAAATCATGTGCTTTGCATACGCCAGTGCAAGTCAGTCTTTGTTGAAATGCAAAACTGAAGAAGATTCTTGGTTGCCAATTGTAAGGTTGTTTTCGTCACTGTGTGGACATGGCGTTGACAGGTAATAGTCACCCTTGTTTCTACAGCTCACTTGCCGCTGTAATGAAGGATGCCCATGCCCGCTTTATTCAAACTATGAACGTGACCTGCCTGTAATCCGAGCGTTGGTTCACGTCAAAACACGATCAAACATTGTTAGGTCCTTGCTTGATACGGTCATGGATCCATCAACCAATGTTTCAAGTTCATCCGTATATGGAAAGAGTGAACAGAAATCGAGCTTCGTTCCACAGCTCCGATATGGGGATATCCAGTTATTTGAAATATGTACAATTCGTGTATGATTAAGAATTTTTTGAACTCTTGCAAGACTGTTTTGAAAAATAGTTCTGCTGAATGAAAATTAATAATTGCTGAGTAGGTGTGATATCTGAGTGATATTTTTTCAATCGAATTCACACATTCATAGTGATATAGGCTAGCCTTGATTGTCAATTTTGTCTATAAGTGAATCAACTTATTTCTTTGTTTCCATTCCATTCTCATTCGATACAAGTTTCCCTATGTAAAGGTGAGCCTGCACTGAAGAGAAAATCAATCACATCTTTACTCTCCAAATTATTGGAGGTGAACTGAGCGGTTCGATAGGAAAATGAAAACACCCAAGCATGAAAGGAAAAATTATTTTGAGAGTCTTCGAGCACTTTTGACCGATGAGTAGCATAATTCAAAATAACATGTTTAAGAATTTCTGATTTGTAGGAAAGTCATTGGCAAGATTCTAATAGTCAATAGATGGTGTTACACCAACAAAACAGTTTTCCTACAAATTGATATTCAAGAGCAGAGTGAAGCAGAGCTGCTGGGGTAACAGGATTTTATCCTGAGTCTTTACTTATAATAAATCTCTTGCACTTGACGCAAGTGGATTTTTCAAGATGAGAAGTTTAGAATAACCCAGTGTACGGAGAGCGGAATACAAAGCGCTATTGAAACTCAAAATGCAGGTTGAAGTATTGTTGTGATTATTGGTGGGACGTATTGCTGGGCAGATGGAAGACTAGTGGTGCGTATCATGCATGGAACTTGCTTCGATTCTAGTGTATGACGTTGAATTGAATGGGCATTTTGCAGCCGTGGTCATTGTCAGATAAGATATATTGGTGAACTGTAGCGATGATAGTGAACAATAAAAGTCAGTGCCGTTGGCGAACGTAATAGATCAAGTACAGCGATTGCAGTTGCTTGATTGTTGAGACCGTTTTGAATATTAATTGGAGACAGGGCTCTGTGATCCACTGATCCTGCCTTTCCACTTGTCAGCAATCAGTTCACCACTGCCAATCGTGAATGATCATCTGATAACCGGCTACATGATTCCTAGACAATTATAAGCAAATCAATAGTGATTCATCAATACTGACAGTTCAGTATGTGGAAATTAACATAGTGAGTTGCTCGAGGAAAAGGAATACAATTGAAAAAACATATCATACTTCACATACATTTGAATAGTCTATGAGTTGGATTTCCTCAGCTCGATGTGTATTGTGACTTTCCGATGCATTCATCTATAATAGGCCTGTGATGAAGGAATGAATTGGCTTATACACGTACGGGATAGAAAATTCAGACGTATCATCACGTCTGAAATACTGGACTGATTAACTCGAGGTTATGCATATAGATTTTTATTTACCGAGGATATGGGCCTATTCGAAATTCTTCACTATTTCAGTACTAGCAGCAGGTAACCCGTGCTCCGCAAGGGTCTAATATTAAGAGCTTGGCCTACTGAAATCTTGAATAATTTAGAATAGGCTTGAAACCATCCTTGGTAAATTAAGAATCGATATGCAAAATGTCAACTTAATCAGTTGAGTAGTTGAGACGTGGTGATACGTCATTTGCGAATTTCTAGTCAATTCTTTCCTTCATAATATAATTATTATTTTGCTTTGGCCTGTGATCTGTACAATATGTCCCGTTACATCTTATCAGTATCATTGAGACAGATAACATTTGTATCAAAACTCCTGTATCGAAACACATATTGCTACACATTGCTACCAGAGTATCAATTTCTCTATGAGCTTCCTGTATACAAACACATTTTACAACAATGTATGCCGTATGAAATTGCATGTTACATGAATGAAATTTGAACATAAGGCCTAATTCTGGAAAATCTAGAAGGAGAATTGAAATTTGGGCTTCGAGGTGCACGGAATTGATATTTTTAGAATCTATGTGCAAAATTTGGAGATCTAAATCATTCCCGTTTTTCCGGTATGCAATCCACAAGTTGACATGTTTTGATGCGAACAAACACAGCCCTACTCTCTCTTATTATATATAGATGTCAAGTTTTTAATTAGACCCTTGTGGAACATGGGTTACCTGCTAGTCTTTCATAACAGTGAGTGTGGAATTTACAAGATTACATAATATATTCTTTGTGAGTTTGAGAGTTTAGGAAATATTTGAATTGGAAAGTATTGACTAGTTAATAACAGAAAAGGATCAGGGAGATTTCACTCACGCCAGGATAATCTTAAGAAATGATTTGTGAGAATTCGAATAGTTTAATTTACTAATAAGTATTTTCCGAATTGAGTGCCTTGCCTAATTTACTCTCACAATATCGAGGGTAGTCCAGTTGTATGGATCCGGTTTAATGTTTGTGTTTTATGTTCAAATTGTTATAGAGACATTACAACTGAACTTAGATAATTCATGTATTTTGTTGGGTTCATGTTTTCGACATCGTTAGTTATTATTCACTCATATTCAAGTTATTCACTAAATCTCTTCAATCAAAAATAGCAATCCCTTCGATTGTTACTCATTCTTATAATTGCGTTGTATAGAATGATTAAACTGTGGGGTTATTCGATCTCTTACTTTCGAGGCTGATACTCCCATTAGCCGAAGGTTTGCGCCTAAAATGAAACTAAGAATTATTGAACACATCACTTATCTTGAAGAAGCATAGAAATTGAGATTATTCGGGTTGTTCTCAACAATTCAGTCAATGCTTTGCTGCAACGAAATACAAGTTGCTCAGTAGAAAAGCACTTGCAGAACAAGAGAAAAGATTTGCCAGGCCGGCGCTAACGATAAGGACCACGCGAGAGTTGAGTTAGTTCGTTTTTGTCTTGTCGCTGATGTCTTCTTACAAAGTGTTGCAGCTGGCCTCATTCACCCGACATCTAAGGCAGACGCCACTTTACAACAATAAGTCAGCCTTTTTTTTGTCAATTATTTTGATGGATTAATATCGGTTAGCATAGACTCATACACTACTCGGTTCAAGTGACACTGGAAATATTTTTTTACATTGAAGAAATCATCTGTATTAAATAAAAACAAATTATTCCAATATATGACTCTTCCATATTGATGACAAAAGGACTAAGAATTGCGAAGTATCAAATAGTCTTCCTTACATTGTAGAAGAATCTGATAAAATGTATGATTTGATATTATTAGTAACAAATCTTGGAGATTATATCAAGCACTGTAACAAGTATTCATTGTCTGGTGGTCTTAACCACTGTAAATTGACACTCACAACTTGAATTATCACAGGTGTTTTTCATTTATCTCATATTGCACTACCACTTGACATAGTTTAAAAAGAGAGTTTATGAATTTTGGGTTGATACAATCTGGAATATTGCGGCTCAATCTACTACTGTAACAGACACGCATATTTTCACGGTATTGTCAGGTACAATCACCTCCTATCACTTGAAGTCATTTCAATTTAGATTGCAAATTCTTAGTAGGCTTCAGGTGTTTCGTAGAAGGTGTAAGGATGAGAGCCCAGTAGAATTTCGTTATTCAAATATACAGAGACTGAAGATAATCCACAGTCGGTGAATGCAATCTGATAAGAGATCATCACATTCTTCGGAAATAGAGTCTTGGGGTGAGGAGGAGGAGTCAATGGATGGGCAGGAAGCGAAATGAACATGGTTTGAATTGAAAGTCACTCCATGGCCATTTGAATAGAATACAGCGGTTGTATTGTAAGATCCGTCATCTACATTGAATGAGGTTGACTCTTGTGTCGATACAGGTTCAGTTCATCCTTGTAGCACAATCTTCTCACAGTCTTGTGACTTGTCTATAAGAACACGAAACCTAAATAACATTGGAAACGTAAAAGCAGGATTCTCCAAAATGTGGTGCTATTCACACGATGATGTTTTATTCTGGAAGAAATTTAAAAGTTATTAATGAACAATGAACTTTTTTGAACATCTTTTGATTGACCATCAAAAATAAGGAGAAGCAATTTTTTATGTTAGTTGTATTGTGCCGTGCTATGAATTTAGAAAGGTAATCTAGAATTTAGAAGCACACACAATATAACTTAATAAAAGGGAGGCTTGATAAACATAATTAGTGCTAGAGAACGGGAATCCAGAAATGACCAAAGAGACAACGAAATAGAGAGAAGATATAAAATATATTGTCGCCTCTTACAGTTAAATTCGACAGTTGATAAAACAAAGTTAAATTGCATCATGAAAACCGAAAATAGAATTTCTAAATTTAGAAAGTTATCTCCGATATAGCTAATTCGATAGTAGCCTACTCTGTCTGCTTTACATTGAAAACGTTTTAGATTGAATCATAAGAAGCTTAAAGGACTCTAATTTCAGAAAGAAGAATTGAAAGTTACCATAGTTATTTTTCAGAAGTTAATCATGAATAACAATAAATATTAAAAAGAAAGATCAACATAAAATTCAGAAAACACTTAGTGAAATATTGACATTAATAATCGCAGATATAAAAAAAACACTGTAAAGACAAATATTCCAGAAGGGTTATATCACGGAAATCTACATAGGAAGACTATTCAAAAATATGTGACATCAAAATAAATTTAGAAAAGGCTAGGGTCCTTGAAACTTCAGTCGATTCTTCACAACTTTAAGATGAAAATATCATTTACAAAACATTCATCAATAATGAACCTTTAAACATTTTATATGCTAGTTTAACTCCAAGTAATTCAGTATATTATTAAATATAAATTTACTAATAACAAATCGTATCACATCCGGATCGCTGCGGTTGCACAAGTTACGCCTGATAATACTGGTAGGAGTGTGACAAAAAATCGATTATCGCATTACCACGGCTGTCACATCGAACCGAAATAACACCCACACCTTAAACTTGGAGTGTTCTGTAACAAAATGACACCTTTCTCAATTCTGTAAGTAATTTCAATAGATATTTATGTGCTTTCAAAGTTGTAAAGTCCTTGGTATATGATTTATCAGCATTTTTGAATGGAATAACTTTCGAATGGTTTGAGATATCGATGTGCAGTTTTCACGATTCATTTTCTCTTGAAACTCTGTATCGAAATCATGTATCATATTCACCTTCCAATTTAAATAATGAATTCGAATTCAAAATGGCAGTTCCAATATGACGTACGAAAATTTTGATGGGGCAGAGAATCAGTTATTTTTATCCGAACAAGATCCCCAATGATACCTGTCTTCCAATTCTCCTTTTAAAACAAATGTTCAGCTGTTTCCATACAACAACTGGAAGCATGAAAAATTGAAAACTTGACAAACTGAAAACTTGACATAATGAAATCTTGAAGAATGGAGATTAACATCCTTGGTTAATCAAGAATCTATTTATTTGCAAAATCTCAAGTTAATCAGTCCAGTAGTTCAGACGTGATGATGCGTCAAACATAATTGTCCTATCCCGTACGTGTATAAGCCATTTCTTTCCCTTATTATAATATGGATTTGAATTTACAATTTTTATTGTCAATTCTTTTTTAGTTGATAATATTTGGTGAGCGAGTCACAGGAATATTTGATTTTTTGGCGAATGTGATATTCTTCCATGGACTCCTTTGAATTTCCTCGTTTGTTGTTTTCCGACTAACAGGTGCAGGAACTGTGCAGGGCTATAGAAAGTCTGCAAAAATTGAGCTCTAGAGAAGGTTGTTGTCGGAGTCATATTGATTTATCAGGCAGAGTCACATTTGGATCTGGACTTTTAATTTATTCGGCCGGCTATCAAGCACACTCTTTGTGCTGACATTTGCCATCAACGTATATTTAGTGCCTGCTTCGCAGTAACAATGACATCTGCATACCTCGGAATTAACTTCCTCCACCCTGTCTTCTCTGAAGCCGATGTAAGCGACTTGAAATTGTCAGGATTGTCTTCAAATTATTTTATTGAGCCGGCACTGACTCGAATCGACCTCAGCCTCCGATCTTCTTCATAGATTCGCTCCCGACTTCCATTTAAGGCGCATGAAGAAGAGCTCGAGCTCGTAATTCAAGCAACTGATTGAGGTCCGATCCTATGAAGGTCAAGCTGAATAGGTCTCACATGTACTGCTCCAATGTAGGCCTAATCTTAATGGAGAATTCACAAGATCACAACTCGTTTGTATCCTTCCCATGCAGCGCTGTCTACCCAGTTACTCTCTCTCATTTACATAAGCAAGAAAAAATTGTTTTTATCTCGATCATACAGATCAGGATTAGGAATTGAATCACTTTCAGTCACTAAAATATGTCTCGAAGATTCTCTCTCGTAGTGCAATACCTTTTCAATTCTACTATCATTACTAAGACATTATTATCATTATCATATTACTATAACTACTACCTCCGCATTAACATTATTTAAAATCTCCTTCACTATTGACTTGATTGCATCACATTCTAGTCGGTGTGTGGATAAAGAAAAGGTTTGAGTTAAACCTGCAAACTGTATAAAATTTATCAAGATGATCAAAACAATTGAGATTTAGATTTAATGCAAGCTTTTAATTTTATATCTCGAATCAATTGAAAATCGTAATATTGAGAAAACTTCATGAGAAATCGCAGGGTTGAAACATCAACATTTGTACATGTACAAAATTTACTCTCCATTCCTCTCTAATCAATCCAGTATCATTCTAGCTTCATTGATTGTGTGATGGGATGTTGATCTCTCCAGTAATAAGCTTTGAGATATATCAACATTGATATACGTACAAATATCTTGATTGATTTTCTCAAATCTTTCCTCACAAACACTAGTCAATATCCAGGAGTGCTATTTCTGATTTCTCCATTTCAGCCGTAACTTCTGACTAATCCAGCTCAAAGAGCACACACATGCTTGGAGAGCATATGGTCATTTTAAAATTGTATCTATGAAGTCGTGTCTTGTCCTTTGAGATGTGAAGCTTTTTATCTCTCGACTAATCCATTATCGGAAACATTCATTCTATCTGCTCATTACTCGGTCCAAGCACGACTCATCTGATGCTCTTTGTTTTCTCCGTATTTCGCGATAACATCGTTTTCGTTACCCTTGTTCAGTTTTTATTCATCTCTACGGGTCAAACTGTATTCTGCGTCTTAATTTTCTAATAGACCATTTCCTGGATGAGCGCGATAAGGCGTACAATTGATTTATTATTAATTCGTCTCTCCACTATAATTCATGTCTTCATACTGTTGGAGAAACTGGTTCCTTAAACAGTAATCCATTGGATCTATATTAAGTCTTCCAGTAGGATCGACCTTCTTTCAAACTTTCAAATCGCTCATTAACACAAAAGCGACTTGATTGTGCCAATCTCTCTCATTGATAAGTGTTACTCTTGATTGTCCCGTGTTATCGGAAGGGCACGTTGAACTGTCGGTCCCGGCTGAAGTATGACAGTCGTAAGGCCCATTGACGGCTCAAATTATATATTCAGGCGAGGTGGAACTTCCATCAGGAACTCTCCACCGATAAAAGCTATACGATTATTATTATTGATAAGTAACAGGTCAAAATCAAACATAATTATTGAACAATGGAATTTTGAAATAACCCTCATACTAACAAGAATTTCTCTGTAGAGGAAGGTGCCGATACAATGATATACTAGTAGCTCTGTGAACAGTAGACCTTGCGCAATTGAAAACCACAGCCTCCTCTAATACTGTCAATCAGAATGAATTATGTCATGTCCTGACGTGTCGGTGTAAAGTCATATCATAACTTCACAATTAAAATGGAAAACAAAAGAAAAGAATATCTTACTTCATTAAATATTCACAATGATTCAGTATAACTAATAAGATTAGAAGAGAACGATATTTGAGTTAGATTCAGGAAAGTTAGAGAAGGGGTATAAAAAAGGACTATGAAAAATATGTATATACAAAGAAAGAAGAAACAATTGAGAAAATAAAGAGTTGGTAGAGCTCAAAAATAATAATTTAATCATCAATTTAACTGCATAACTTTTCACAAGATTTTTTTAATGTATTGCAGCGGTCATAGAATGGGGGGGTCAAGGAATGAGTTTAGTCTATTGTTCTATTTAGGTAGGAATTGAAATGGTGAGCGGTTCTGACAAACGGTATTTGAAATAGCATATTATGTCTTGGTCTATTGCATGGAATATGAAAATTTCACAAATTGATGGAATCTGGCATAAATATATTATTATTAAGAATTTCATATAATTATATTAATGCTCTAATGGATCTTCTGGTTTTTGATTTTTGGACTTTAAATGTTGACCTCGATGTTTAAGTGGAAAAATTTATTGGACAAAATGTATTATACTTTTCAAAATAAAGATACCTCAATAACTTATTTTGAATAATCTCCAAATCATTAACGGCAGTGCTTGACGGCATATCGATGTGTAAACAACTAATGGCTGTTTGGGTTGTTGTATCGACAATAATTTGTTGTAAACAACTATGCTGCCATCATCAAAAGCTTACCGAGTTGAAAGCAGAGAAAAGTTGGGAGAAAATAGTATGCTACTTCGAGTTATCAATATTGCATGCCTCATCGCTTGCAATTAATAGTCCACACGACAGCTGATTTATGATGAATAATTCTAAAGTCTGATTTTTACGGTAATATTGGCGTTCAAAGGAGACTCCTTTTCCTTTTGTATTATCCTTGAAATGCAAAATTTCCAAAAACATTATGTATACGTCGACGCGAAATTCAAAAAAGAACATACCTGTCAAATTTCATGAAAATCTATTGCTGCGTTTAGCTATAAATGCGGAACATAAATATAAACATAAAAAGAAATACAAAACCGTCGACTCGAATCTTAGACCTCACTTAGCTCGGTCAATTATACGGGTATGAGCTAGTATAAACATTCTGAGAATATAACTTGATTAACTACAGCAGTTACAGAAGAGACGTTGAGTTCAGACATCACTCCTAAGCATCCTCCATTCAATAGTTTACGAAAGTACAGATACAAGGGAGTGTCAGCGACTATAATTAAGGACTATTCAAGATCACCGATTTATATCATTTTATTACTCAAAAATAGTTTTTTTTATTCCTCAACATAAATATATTGTTAACCTATATTGTTATATGAAGAAGAGAAACATTAGGCATTTTAAATTACGAGTGTCTGTATCAAAAGAAAACGAGGCCAGATGAGCAAATAATTATATTAAGACAAACTTTCAAGTTATAGTTTTAATAGTTTACATCCTAGGAAGCATTATTATATAATTACAAAACAAAATTTCCTTTTCATGGTGTACTGAATTTATACCACGAATACCGTGAAATACGTTTCTCAGTCAGGTGCTGTTGGTGCATTACATTCTCCCTTAATTCTTGAGTGTAGCTAAATAATTCTTGAAATTCTTCACGGTCAAGTACTCATGTAGGGCCCACTTTTGTCGAGATGACTTAATCTAACGAAATGGTCGATTGAACATTTTCGACCATCACTAGCATCTCCAAGAGGGTCTGGGAAGAATTTTTCGACCAGCCGTTTTATCGTTGAGGCAGCAATCACGAAGGGATAAGATCGGCTGTTAGCGGATCTCATAGACCTGGATCGCGGTCTTCCAGACCGATTGAGGCCACGACTTGGATTCTGCTCTCGAACTCCGCCGGTCGGGCAACGCGAGACTGCCGATTTGCTACGCCCAACCCATCAACTAATGGCCATCTCCATTATCCGAGACTCAATTGTTCCTGCCATAGTGCGGCTATTTTTTCTTATCAATCAAGAAATGAACTCAATCAAGAATCTACTGAGTCAGCGTTCTCTATTCTATGATAGATATCGACTGAACCACTGAACAGTCAATCATCCCTTAAAAAATCAATGTATTAGGCTATAATACCCACTTATTACTATAACATTCTACTGTAATCAACAATTTATCATCAACATACATTTATAGTGAGGTCCATCTTTAAATGACAGTGAGGAAAGATAGGCGAACAGTGTTGCTGATTCTCTGCATTGCTACACTGCCTTCTGTAGAAGATAGCAGATTTCGGTGTAGGCCTAAGTGATATAATATTAACAGTTCATTCTTGAGTAGAAAAATCAATTATATTTCATTCGTCAATAACATTATATTCTCCAATGATAAATTAATACATTTTCATAACTGAGATAAAATATTTTGCTAGATGATTAGATATTTCTAAATTGTTAAAAAACAATTTGCAAAGCTATAAAGAGATAACGCTATCTGCTTTGTCGAATGATAGACATGATGTAGTATTGAATAGCAACACCCATTTATTATCAAATACTGCCGTTATAACGTGGACCTCACTATGATTATTACATGGATTCTTTTTAAAGATCAAAAATAGCAATGAATTGAACATTTTTCTATTTGTTATGCATAGGCAAGATTAGAGCAGCGCAGAATGAAACTACTGTACCTCAATCAGTGTTCTCAACACAAAGTAGACGGTCTTGCAAATGAATTATAAGCTCTCAACTTCGTTGTATTCCATTATCAAATGAGTTTCCATTTGATAGGTGAGCGATTCTAAATATAGAATTAAAATAAAAAATAACTGAGAAAAGTACTGTAAATAAGAGTTGGGATAAGAATGATAATAGTTGAGATAAACAGATTAAAGAACAAAATCCGAAAATGAACAAATGACGGAGAAAATACATTATAATATTAACATTTATGTACAGTAGCCTACTCCTATTGAGTGGAATCACAAATGATACAGCAGTGGAGTTCCATGCCAAACACATCAAGTGCTGTACGGACTGGTAAGAAATATATTATTTTGGCAAAGAAACTAGTGTGATTGAGCCACATGCCATATCAGTTTCTTTCCACATTCGTACTAACCTATGTCCAAAATATTCCATATAATTATGATTTTTTCTCAAATTGATAACGAGAAACAATTACAAGCGTAAACACTACCTCATGCTTTCTCTATGCTATCACCAACACTATGATATGCTATAAAAAATTTAGTTGAAAAAATGTAATTGACAATACAATGGAAGGAAAAAACAATAAATTTATGATTTAGATTTCATTTATGAGACGGATGTGGAGTAGAGAGAATCGTACCAAGTCGGAGAGAAGATGTTAGAATGCGCACCAGAGCTTTGTAAGTGAGTGAGAGGAACAAAAAAATGAAAAGGAGAGAAGTTAGGTGCTAATAAGAGTAGGATGATTGTGAGGAAGAAAGAATAAGGAGACGGAAGAAAGAAAGAGTGAGCGAGGAAGTGAGTGAGATAATGGTTTGAGCCGCTGCGAAAGATCCACCCACACACTTCGCTAATTACAGCTTAGAAAAATCCAATTACAAAAGGGATAATTTAGTGGGCATAGATTGTGGCGTACCGCCTTCTCATGGGTACATATGACCCGACGACTTTAGATCTTTATTCTTCACCATGTCTTCGCTAGTAGTTCTAGGTTAATATTCAAGAATTCACTTGAAAATTTACCTCAATGGTCCAACAATATTTCTTTAGATCCCATCTCACTTCCTGGATCTGTTCTTTTTTAAATGACAATAGTTCTGCATGAGAATGCGGACTATTCCTGAATTATTATTCTTACTATATTCTAGAAATCCAAGATCAAATTAAGAGATCTGTATATGGAGCATTGAAGCATCAAAATTCTATTTCACACATTGGAATAGAGAAACGTAACAAGAAGGACAGAGTAGAACGTCGTGCTCCCTAAAATGTGTACATTTCAACAATGAATAATAGTTTTTCCATTGATGGTGGGTTCAAGATGAATTTTCAATTTTTCTTTTTTGTTCTAAAATCTCATTGTTGATTCGCAGTCCTTCAATGCGGTAAATCACTCGGAAAATATGTGAAGATACTCAGAGTATGTGGAGTGTGGAGTGATCCGTGGTCTAGTGGATAGAGTGCTTGCGTTGCAGCCTAGAGTACTCGGGCTCAAACCTGCTTACCATTCCCGTGTTTCCGATGGACACGTTATGCTGTCGGTCACGGCTGCCTAAAAAGCAGTCGTTAGGTCATATCAGAAGCCTTGGAATTGATCAGTTGCGACCTGTAAACTCCAACACCAGAGTCAGCCAGGTCACTCGATATTATTATTATTACCAACATTTTTTGACCAGGTCACTCCCGTGCTATCGGATGGGCACGTTAAGTTGTCGATTCCGGCTGATGTATGAAAGTCGTGAGACCCCACCAACAGGATGCATCTGATATTTGTAGAGTATGTGAATAGACCTCGTCTAATTCTTCACATCTTATTATAGGCATTAATTCTAAGTCTACTCGGGTCACTTCTAGAAGGTTGGTGTTTGTTTTCAGGCGTTGAGACTTTACAATAGTTTCAACCTTGAAAATAGTTTCAATCATAACTCTTAAAATACTTAAGATTTTGACTTTATGATCTTAATTATTCACAAATACAACAATTATTAAATATTTGAGTATACAAAATGGTAGAATAATACTTCAATAAATAGGTAATACCAATATTGGAGATAAAAATCATACTATTAAATACTCATCCCTATTGTTGACTTTCATGATGAGAAAAACCTGTGAGTAACTAAATTGTACAACCCCATTTTTTTATTTCATTGAACCTATTCTGTAGGTGAACGTTTCCCAGCACTAAAGTCGATTGATCAATATTTTCCTGCGAATGATAATTTGCACAAATGATAATGCTCTCTGCAAATGAAATTTGAAAGTTCATGAACATATAGCTGGGCTTACCTTATTGAACAGTAATTTAAATACAAAAAACGCATGCGAGGGTGATTGGCTCGTGACTTGTGAATGCGCATGATCTGGACTTTCAATCGTGGAACATTACTCGTATGGTATCCATATAGGCCTATATTATGTTTGAGGTAAATGGACGAGAGGTTATATCTATATGGGCCTGACGCAGCACGCGTTGTATGGGACGCGTGATATCATTTCCACGACGCCAAGATTTGTTTCCGATGATGGTACGAGCTCTGAATGCTCAGGGCTTATTTGCATTGAACGTTTACATAACTGAGCTGAGAACGATAATACTCGTTTTAATTATAGTAGTCCACGGTGTACTCGCATATATGCAGACGATTTAGAGCTGGTACAGTTATTGATATGGCGAGGAAGAGGATCAGACAAGCTGCAGACAGAGAAAAAAGATGGGAAGAGGTATTTGTGTAGCGACAGACAGAGATACGAGGGAGAAACGTGTGCGGGGGCGTGGGTACCTGGCCGAGTTCGGAATGAATCTAATCTGTGAGGCCCGGATTCAGGAATAGATTCTCTTGCATATTCATTAGTCGATTATCGGTTTTGGATCTTACAAGTGTTCCGTCTATTCGCCAACCTGATGATACCGGACGGCCCTGGATCCTACAAATATCACTGTTAGTTTCTCAGCAACTTCTCTTCTGTGAGTACTCCAACGACAAGGCGACTCGAATTCAACAACCGCTCCACTGTTGCATGAATCAACGAATGGCATGAGATGATCTTACTTCACTTCTTGGTCTGAGAACTTCAGCTGCAAGAAGAATTTGGTCAGTAAGTTTTGAACAAGAAGACATGTCTCAAAAATTCATAGAAGTAGTGGAAATAACAATCTTGAGAGATTAAAAGAGTTATCTCTAATTCCTCTCAATTTGTGATATAAATACGTACATAACATGCTCTGACGCTTTAAAAAATGAATATCCCATTCATAGCTGCTTAAGGGATTAGTATGAATTGTGATAATAGCAATTGAATCATGATTCAATTTGAAAGAATTTAGATAAGAATAAATCAATATCTATTTGGAATTAAGGTGCATTTTTTTCATAAACCCCGGAAGCTACCATTGCTCCGAAAAATGATTTGACTCTAAAACTCTATTAATCTGACAAAACTATGAGGTTGGAACATTAAATTATAGTATGTTTTTTGTGGCCAGTAATCTACTCCAAGATTGAAAGCAGTTTTACAAAGAACTTTGTGAAATAAAAATCACGTCAGATCCTGGAATGACGGGAAAAGCTTGAGTAAAGGTGACAGAAGCAGAACAGCGGATCACGTAGATATGACCAAGAAAGAAATAATTCAAGTGAAAACAAGCAGGGGCAGGCTAAGTTAAATGAGTTGCTTACGTGCTATAGCGATGAAGCCGGAAAAATAGTTTTCTTGGTGGAAAAAGAGTTGAAGAGTTCACAATGAACAGAATACCAATAGGAATAGAGCAAGAATATTCTTTCAGAAAAGTATTGTTTTGTACCTCACGATAATTCATCAAAATATATGATTGATTGGAACAGAGAATATGGGTATTCAAGTTGAAGGCAATTTTTCAATTTTATCTGTTTCTATCAAAAGTTTGCCTATGTTTAGCTGCTCATTATTCAGCTTCTATGTTTTAATTCCATAAATCACATTGTTGGAGGGATAGCATATAACAAGCTCACCAGTCAATGCGATTAAGATAAAGAAACTTCTATTTTTTCAAGGGTTTTGTCTCTTGAGTCTCACTTTTGCGCGAGGGTATTAGCTCTTAAATTTATACAATCTCAGAATTTGATTTTCTTTGGATGATTGTTAATGGAACCTATAGATTTTTCTTCGAACAATTCAACTATCAATGAGTGACGAAAATGTTTACTACAAAAAAATTTAGTTCATATCAATATATTCATGTTCACAGGCTGGTAGGACCAAAATTTTTTCAACTTGAATTTGCTTCAAATTCTCAGATTTTCTTTGAAAAATTTGGTTGATTAACTGTCGCTATTGATGACAAATTGACGCCAAAATCACTTTAGATCGTAGAAAATATATGTATATTAGCTTTGTTGATTGATTGAGTGCTTTATTTATGCAGATATGGCTAATGTATACTGGCTTATACACTTATAATAGCTTACAATATAATTGATAAGATATATGTAAAAATTTAGGGGTTTTTCGATTTGATTTTTGTTTTCTCCGATTAACTTCGAAGCAAATAATCTAAAGAAAATTAGACAAAAATAATTGATGTAGCCACATTCATTGCGAATCCATTGATGTATATTGTTATTTATTTGCGATTCGATTTGACGTTGTGGAAGGGGAAACAGTCGACGCGGTTCGGCGTGGCTGACTCTCTTCACCATAGTAAACAGTAAAATACAGTAGTAGGCCTACTGCTTTCTAAGTTGCATCTTATTCACATATGGCGCTCGAAACAATCAATTTTGTCTTTTGTTTTGACATGCGATGAAACTGATTTTTCACATTCTAATTCTCTAAAATCATTTTCTAAATTCTCTAAATTTTGAAATTCTCTAAAATCATGCATTCAATGACAGACAAAGATATTGTTTGCAACCGATAAAATATTCATACAATTACATAATATAATACATATTTAAAATATGTGTGTATGATCATAATTCTATGCTAAAATTTATCATAAGTTATGAATGTCAAAAACTGAGATAAATAATAGATTACAATAGTTTAACAGTGGCAATTTCCTGAAAAATCATAGCGTGCAGTGTTTGCTGTTTCCTACAGTTAATATTCTCCAAGCCAGGTTGATAATAAACCTCCAGTTGAGCCAAATATTTATGACGGCTGAGGCATAAGAAATTTATACATTGGGCTTGTTGAGTTGAAAATTTCTATGATTCTCTCTGTAAAGTAGCTTATCTTCCGTTCTTACTAGTTGAATCTACATTATTTAGACAGTCGAATATGAAAATTCAGTAGATTCTAAAGATGAAAGCCATGCAAACATACAAATCAAGGAAGAGTAAGCATGCATAAAAGGTAGGAAAATCATGAAAGTGTTTCATATTTAACCACAAAGTACCCTACCGTATAAGATTAATTGAAAGATGATTCATCATCTTCTATTATTTTTGTTAACATAATCGATTTTTCACCTCCACTCGCATCTGGTCATTCATACACAAGGTTGGCAGAAGCTTTTCTTTATGTCGATTAATGTTGATTGAAATTGATTTTGATTAGGGCACCAAAAGAATAGATCATTTTCTATTTGAAGCATTCAAATTAAATCTATTGAACATGATTTCATATGACTTAGCATTCACAGATTTAGTTGGGTGAAGCTATTTGAAAAATGTACCTGATTATCAAATTCATGGTTTTTATAACATTCTAGTTCATTGTGATCATTGAAAGGTTGAAGTGATGAGTAGTTAGTTCAAGTGAATTCTAGTACACAAGTATAATTATGCTTATAATGGGCTCTTCTTTATTTTCTATCGATGTTTTGTTCCAGTAGAGAAAATTTAAAATATTGGTTTTACATTTTATAAGCTTTATGAATAATATAAATTAACGGGAAATATGCATTGTATATAATGTTTATATTTCAGTTCGACTAATCTTCTATCACAGTCTCGCTTTCATTCATAAACATGATAATCCTAAATACGTCGATTACCTTAAAGATGTAGCTTATTTTATGTCGAACAATGTACAATGCAAACAATTTTCATTAAATTACTATTATGATGATCATTGGAATTTCTGCCTGTGATTAAGAAAAAGTCATTTTATGAGCCTTGAAATTCGTACCTAGAAAAAGTTGCATTATTACTAGATTTTTTTTTATTTTTACTATTTATTTTAGGTACTGTACATTTATTTTTGTGATTATAGAGATCAACTATTTTTTTTCTGAATCAGGATAAGGATAAATAGGGAAATTGCTGTGAGATGGGATAACATCCATAGTTACATAGCATCAATTTGAAAGCTCTGATAATAATGATTTGAACGGAACTGCGATTCTGGCTTGGTATTGCCTCTTCATGTTCAGTGAAAATAGAAAGCTTCAGAGTAATTCGTTCTCACTATATGTGATAATATTGGTAATATTTGATAACATTTGTTAATATTTGAACTGAATGTGCAACAAATTAATCTACTTTCAGCTTGAAAATTTTCAACTTATCAGGAGTACAGTGTTATCATATAGTATCTCAGGTAGGCCGACCCTTTTATTTTTTTCTTGTTCACGTGATCTGATGATATTCATTCCATTATCAAGTGTTTTAATGATAAAGAGTGATGAAACAAGATAAAACACAAGAAAAGCTATGAAAAGAAATTTTGAATCTTCATTTTTCACAAAATAAGGATAAGATGAAGGAGTCGGACACATAATATATCATGAAACTTCGTTGAAAAACATCAATATCTGAAACTAGAGTTATCAAATTGTGTTATCTCTGACTTAAAAAGAGAAGGCCCACTTCAAATTAATATAATAAATTCTGTGAGCAAACAACGAAATCCTGATTTTTATCATGAGCATGGTTAAATCAAGAAAATTGTAATATTTTTTAGAGAATTGAAAAGTGGAAATCTATATACAGCGCATGTCAAAACAATAGACAAAATTAATTGTTTCGAGCGCCATAGTGTAAATGAGATGCAATGTAGACAGCAGTATAATTCTGTCTACTATGGTGAAGGGAGTCAGCCGCGTCGGCTGTTTCCCCTTCCACAGCGTCAACTTGAATCGCAAATACATAACAATGTACATCAATAGTGAGTTTGGGAAGGGGTGAGCGGGCGTGGGATCCTAGCCTTGCCCAGCCGGCCGTCACGACTCCAAATTGAATATTGACTCCCATTGATGGTTGTTCTCGATAGCGTCCAACTGCTTTGGCGCCTTAACCTTTATCCTTACATAATTACACAACTCGGTATATAGTACACATGAAGGAATCGAAATATCTCCTCTTGACTTTATTTCCAGTCGTCTATTAGCCCATCATATCCTTCTCTCCGCTTTATTTGTAGATCACGTGCTTGTCCGTGACGTTCAGCTGTGAGAAATTCGAGCTGTCTCCTCGCCGCAGATCGTTGATGTGAAACCGGAACGAGTGCACTGGCTCTGGCTCTGTCACCTGCGGAGTCAGCACTTCGTGACAACTGCGCTGCACTCATCACGCTCCGCTCCTGCTAGTTGTGGGGAGGTGGGCACTGCGATGAGCACCGCCGGCCGACTAAATGTCAACTACTCCACTTGATTGTATAAGACAAGCTACTGCCTGTAAATCGGACCATCGAACTATGTTGTTTCATGATGCTTCTTCTCTTAGAATGTGCACAACGTATGCTGTTATATGTATTGTATATGCTATATGCTGTATGTATTTGTTATGCTATATGCTGTAAGTATTTATAATATTCATTCGAATATTTTATTCATTCAAACATAAATCATATTGCTAGATGAAGTCAATGTAGTGCGAGCTCTTCGATCGAATGTCTAGCTTCATCCACTTAAACTGTTTGACATTACATTCACTTCTTTGGAAAAAATAGAGATCCTATCAAAATATCAAGGAAAGTTATCTATTCGTGTTCTACTCGCTTAATTTCAAGTAGTGACATACATAACTTGGAAAAGTTATACTACCTGCCATTTGAAGGAGTAGAGAATTCACATTCAATCTCCTTAAAAACTTATGCTGCTATCAGTATCTTTGTTGGATCATGACATTCTTCAGTTTATGGTCCATTGTAACGATGATGAAATTTTCCGATACCCTGCACTAACTTAACTGATGCAGCAAGGTTGCAACCCTGAATTGCACCCGAGTGCTCTCCGAGTTGCATCTGAGATCAGAATGCAAATATTGGTGATCGCTTCCAAATCGAGCGTGGACTTTCAAATTTAGGGAAATCGTGATGAACCTTGACAGCAAGCTGGAGCACTTCCGTTCAAAACAAAACGTCTCGCGCACGCGCACTTGTAAAGAACACAGTTTTCCCATGACCTTGAAACAATGTAATTGACAATGTTAAACGATGTTTCCTCGGCAGTTTTCCATCTGGTGCATACTCACTCTTTCTCGCTTTCCGATCTCGCTTGTTCTGGATCGTGCCTCACTTTTACTTTTACTTCTGCAAAGCCGTCTGTCCTTTATCGTTTGGCGGGCACGAAAATCTGAGGCGCTCGCTCCTCTATTCAGTACAGTACCCTTAAATGCACCTGCTGTTGTGTGCTACAGTTTTAATGTCGGTGAGTTGGACAATTTTAACGATACGACCTTGAACAAAGTATAATACCTTCCCAACTGTACTCCCATTCACGTAAGCGATAGAGCAAGGGAGAGGTTGAAATTGGTCGAATCTCTGCCTTTCTCTGCCACTTGCTTCATCTTTTGCCTTACATTGAATCTCCCATACTCCATCTATCATATCTATCGCCTCAATATTTTCCACCCATGACAACTCTTCTATAACTCTCTGACATCCATCTCTCTCTTCCTGGCTGCTTCTTGATACACTTCTTACTTATTTCAACAAATTTCTCCATTTTTTTGTAAAGATTGTCTTTTCATACAGCAAGTACTAATAAAATATTATTTATATTCAATTCACTCCATTAATCAACTATTGAGAAGCAGAAACCAGCAGAAGAGCTCCAACTTTTTATGTTTTGATAATTATTATTATATCATTATTTATCTAGTTGAGGATCTTTTGTTCTGTAACATTGGCTCTAGTGCTTTTGCTGGCTGACCACTAGCCTACTGGACAAATAATAGAATAGGAGATTGAGCTGAAATCTTGTTTGGTTAAGAGCTAATTCATCCTTTTCTCAATCTCTATTAGATCGGAAAGTGAGTCTATTGAAATACCTTATTAATGTCATGTAATAATAATGCATTATTACATAGGCCTACTAATTTTAATGAGTTGAATCTTTGTTTCACATGATAAACACACGTTAAGAATGGACCATGGTACTTGATCAGTTTATATATAAAATTGATATAAGTACTCTAGATTTGGAGTATATGATCTATCAAAAAATCTTCAATATTGGATTTAATAATGAAGTTTTTGTGTTTGAATCCAACTTACTTGTGTTAACTTGTGGTTGAACTTATTCATGTAACACACTCTTTCATCATTCAATCTTTCATCGTATTTCTCCTTTTCCAACACATTTCTACCCCATTTTCTTTCTTTTTATTAACTGAGAAATTCATCTGGCTTTGTTACCCTTCCTTCTCTTCAACTCCACTGCATCAATCAGAGAAGTTATTCTGAATGAGATCATTACTTCAGCTCTTAGAGATAATTGTGCAGCATCACGTATATCTTGAAGCCTGTTGATCTTAGTCGTAATTCACGTTTCACAGAATCGCATCACAAAGGTTAAGTGGTGTCTGTATACGTTTTGAACGGGTGGATCTCTGTTGGAGGCCACATCTTTCAAATGGACGCACGCTTTTGATACTATCTCTGATATTGTAGTATTTCCAGTAACAAGAGATAGATAAGTTACTTGAAAGGGAGCCTTGTTGTCAATGCTATTAATATTTATTTTTGCATGAACAATATATTTTAAACAAATTTCTTAAGTGATTTAATCTCAGCTATATAATAAACGTTTTTCGATATATGAAGCAGTGTAGCCTACATTGAGAGTCTGAGAAGAGCAATCATTTTCATCGCTGTAATATCTGAAATGAGATTGATATTTTTAGAATCTATGTGCAAAATTTGGAGATTCAAATCATTCCCGTTTTTCCGGTATGTAATCCACAAGTCATGTCAACTTGATGCGAACAAACGAACACACGAACAAACGAACAAACACAGCCCTACTCTCTTATTATATAGAAGACATGAATTTAAAATGTGTCTTGATGAATGAATTATTAATTAATATTCTTAATTATTCTCATATCTGAAAAGTATATCAATTTCAATGCAAATTCAAAACAGTGAAATAATAAGAAGAATTACCATTATTTCTTGAGGTCTTATTGGACGTACCAATGATGTTCATCCCTTCTCCTCTCATCCGTAGGCACATATGACATAAATAACATTCATTATGAGAAGATGAGGTAATGACTTCAAATTATCACCGACAAAATGTTGTTAACCATATCTTATGTTGTGCATGATTGGATAGTCCAAAGTCTAGACCAGACCAAGCGTGATCTATGCTTTTCGCTATCCGCTAGCTAAAAATCCCTTGTAATTGATAATTACCGATTTTCAATTAAGCGATTTTTCCAGGTACGCCCATGTACTGTGGGCCTCAAGCTATAAACCATGAATACGTGGATGCATGTAATGAAGGTTTCTTTGCCTGAGCGATGTACAAGAGCCGGCATCTTCCGACAATAAATCGATGATCCAATTGTGGAGCAGGCTCATAACATGTAATTACAAAGACCAGCACTCGCCAGTGCTCACACTCACCCCTCTCGCTTCCCTCTCACCAACCAACTATCGGCCCTATAACCTTATTAATAATTAATACGAGTTGATCGATAAAATTAACGCATTGTAGCTCTGCTTCAATTTGTAACTCGTGGCATTAATATTCTGTCTCCTCTATTGCTTTCAATTCTGAACTGAATTTTGTTATTTGGAACAACAACTGAATTTATTGTTATAGATGATAATTGAAAATTTCTCCTGCATGAACTAAGTCATGAATTCTCTTTTGCTTGCTTCTATATACATCGTTTGGTAAAACCTTCACTATGAAGCCATTAATAAAGATTGTTGTTATCGTTTTTGATAATGCACTAGCAGGCCATTGCAAGTGATTGTATGCACACAATGCAGGTTATTGGCAAAGTAATCTCATTCTAGGCATACACGCAAGCCGTCTTGAGCAGTCAATATACGCATAAGTTCATAAGATACAATATTCCTCCTTTCCAGATTTTTTCTCCTACTAATTTATGATGAGTTTCATAAATTAGCAGTAGCATCATATGTACAGTAGTGATAGGCTCTGCGTCTAAAGTCAGGGGCAGGTTATGCTAAACGGTTAACATCAAATATCAAATTCGAAAAGTATACCGTACTCCAAAAACGTGCATTTTTATTGAAGTAACATTTATTCTTCAAATTCTAAATATCTCTCACTGATTTGGACAACATTTTCAACGGAATCTTCATTGTAATTTATACATTTGACTATGAATGTCATCGCCCAATCCTGATAGAGTCCACTCGTCCCAGAAATCATTAAATCTAATTCACAACGTTGGAGCCTGCATTATTTTTCTAACATAAACTGGTATAGGTTGTTCATAATTAGCAATGCAATGTAAACATTTTTTCTGATGAAAAATAAATTTTCCAAATCAGTTAAATCAGTTTTTGTTTCGTTCTTTTTTTATCAAGCCAGTTCTACTTTCGAACTTGGAGATATAATGCCCCAGAAGGATACGAACAAGTTACTAGGTAGCTGGTTAACTAGTTAACTTAGCTTAGTTAACAAGTAACTAAGTAATGCCACTAGCTATGTGAACAAAACAAATTAGTGGAGTCAACATACGAATACCCAATTTGCTCTGCGGTGAATGTTGTGCCTACAGCGAGAATTCCCAATCTAGACGTGTATTCCGCACTATTCCAGATTTTAAATGACTCTAGTAACGAATGAAAAATATGATTCATACATCATGATGTTTTTCCGAGAAAATGCTATGTAATCAAATTAGAGCCACAGAGAGAATTCTATTATTATTATTTATTCTGTTGAATAGCTAACAGGTCTGTGAATCTGTAAAATCATCCACAAATGTTGATTTGAAATAATTTATCATCTCCCTTGTTGATTGATAAGCTTTTCACTAGAATTTTGGTGATGACATGACGTGAAGCATACGCTTGATTGGATTCCAACCCAAGATTATTTCAGCTAGAATTCAAGTTTTATAGTACCCTATACGACTGACCTATTACTTTTCTATTTCCAACATGAGATAAATAGATTCTTTTGGAATTGGTCTTGATTCGTTGTAGTAAACAAACCACACAATCTTTTAACAAAATATTATTCAGTATATCATAATATTACGCCTTCATAACAACAGATTTTACTTAGTTTTAATCTGTCTGATTAATGACTCTTCAAGAGGCTCATGTAGACTGCTAATTGGAAACTTAGATATCAGGAAGCAAATGTTCAAAACGAAAAAAGCATAAGTTTCGAGTGTATCACAAGGTGGCAGTTTCGATAGCACGCTACGAATGCGGTCTGCTTTAGGAAAAAGTGTATCAGCATGGAAGCCTGGAAGGCCACTCAGTGCTCGATTAGCTCATCACTCCGACCTTGGCATGTCACTGTCCGCGGAATCTCCTCTCCGTTCACCGGCCAGCTCTGCACAGGTTTCTAGTAAGCAACTGCAATCCACGTATCTTGTCCATTGGTGCAAGAGAGAGCGCAATTCATAACCATTCTTTTGACCGTGATCTGATATCGGAAGTGAACCAGAATGAGATCATGTTTCCCAATGTCTCATGACTGATACTGTCTTACTTGTTCATGTTTTATAAGTCTATGATAATTATGATAGATTGATAGTACAGTAGTAATGATATCGATGAAATCAATTTGAAGCTCATTTTTTGCAAGCCGGACACATTCCAGTAATGTCTCCCGGCTACATAGGCCAAAGTCCTTTTCAGGGCAATCCAGATAGTTACTTACTTAGAATAGCACAACTTAATATTGAGGGCATGACAAGAGCTAAAGGAGAAATTTGTGGAAAAATGAGTAAAGATCTCAAAATTGACATCATACTGATTCAAGAAACACATGTAGCAGCGAATATGGATAACAAGCTGAAGATTCCAGGCTATACACTTGTTAACAGTTTAAATCATGATAAGCATGGAATTGCCACATTTTTTACATCGAATATTGCTTCTAATTGTAGTGGTTTAAATGGAAATAGTCATGCCATAGGCATAGTATACGGAGGGCTGAGTATATTCAATGTTGTGACGTTATCTCTTGATGGAATAACGCTTAGCCTCTTGCTTGGCGTCAATCGGTAGAGCATGAGAATTAACAATATTATAAAATCTGGTCGTGGTTTACTAGGCTATGATTTCACCAAGATCCTAATAGGCTCATTCAGGAGCTCTTATAATAATTTAATATTGATAATTTATAATATATATATATATATATATATATATATATATATATAATATATATATATATATATATATATATATATATATAATTTATATCCTATAGTATTGGGGAATAAAATGAATGGTACACCATGAAAAATTTGATACATATATTAAACAAATAATCTCAAAGTTAGATCAAAAGAAAATATATAGAGCAACAAATATACAATGAAACAAGAAACGAAATCAAATAAAATATTACAGATCAGTACTATTTTCTAGTTCTATAGCACGAAACTTTACCATGTGCTTTCACTTCATTGATCATATGCATTTATCTGCATGTAGCTTTGACATCAACTTGCTGTTGCTTGTCGATTTGGATAATCCTACTTCATATATTATTAACTTCCCAAATCAGAGCATGATAAATCGACAAATCAACAATTAAATATATATTAATTTCTACAGTTTCCAATAAATATATATATCTCAGGGTGCAAGATTCGGCACCTGATGGAAATAGATAAATCAATTTATCCAATGAATCGGAGCTACATTATATTATTACAAATTATATTATAAAATCAATGATCCTGTGAACATTTGTATTATTAGCTTAGAACTTAATATTCTTTCAATTGATGTATCCCTTGATATATAAATTGATTCGTTCCTATTCAATAAAATATTTCTTATACCATTTTTAAGACTTGCGCAAGTATTTTTATTAATCTCTTAATTTTTTTAAAACCTTTCCGACGAGCTAGCTTTTATTTCTTATTTCACTCGAAGCACTGAGGTCGCCCTATTATTATTTCAACTATTTTTCACTCACGTGCTGGATTTTCTATAAATTGCTGATGGCGATCCGAATTCCTGGTAGTCCTGGATTATTGGTGGCTGAAGTCGTCTCTTCCAAGGGATTAAAAATATTTAAATGACTTTTGCTTTACTATAGCATCACAAAGTCTATGGAAAATTACTAATTTGATTAAACTTTAAGTCATTAAAAAGGTACAGTAAAAGATATTATGCTCTACAAATTTTGGTGACATTCCATGGTAGTGGTTGGCAGGCAAGTGGCAAGTTCTACTTTCTTTTTCACAATTTCCATTTCCGACTTGCAAATTTGCATTGAATTTAAATAATTCGTTACTACGCCATTCAAGGCTCAAATAGTTCGTGCCAATCTATTAAATTATTACTTATGTCACTCCTCTGACATTATATCTGTCTTTGGGCCATATCCAAAACATAAACTGAACAACAATAATTCATAAACTCTTATCATTAATTTATAGAAATATATACAAATATATTTGAATCGGCTCACTATTACCGCCCATCAATTGCTACCATTTGATTGGTTCATGCAAATTTGTTATAGTATACATGCACCTACGAACCTCCTACTTCCTTAATACATCAAATTTTTTTTATCTTGGGTTTTTAGTATATTTTTTACATGCAATATAATTTTCTAATGATTATAGGTTGTTTCTCGCTTCACAACAATTAGCCATGTGCATTTTTGGTTCCTCTAGTTGCATACCATTTAGTTACAATAAATTCTGCCAAGGTGTCTGGCTGGATTTTACATTATGCGAATCAATCGATCATTATGTCGCTGATCAATAGATATTTACGCCTAGCCTCAAATTTTCAATACTTTATATAATATTATATAAATAGCAAATTATTTCCATTTCTATTTGGCTGTTATAAATTTAGCCATGATACCTGATATTATCTAATCTTTAATAACGTTATCGCATTTGGCGATATTAGCCTATTATTCCACTTGGACCTATAAATTTCTTTCAAGTAGGGATTTTATTTACCCATCAGATTTTGATACGTTACAATGTGTACAAACCCCCTGGGGAAGAATGGGAGAACCCTGCCCTCCCTCATGCTGCACATCCGTGCATATATGCTGGCGATTTCAACTCTCATAGCCCTCTGTGGGGCTACAGAACTGAAAACAGGGATGGTGAGAGTCTGATTCGATGTGCTGAAGTAAATGATTGTCACTTGGAATATGATGCTGAACAAGGCAGCACTTTTCATTCTGCCAGAAGGGGAACTTCTACCACTCCAGATCTGTGCTTTGTGTTTTTTTTTTTTTTTTTTTTTTTTTTTTTTTTTTTTTTCAGATTACGTCCTAAAGACTCCAGTCATGGAGTATAAGACAAGTCATGTTATTACATAATAATTCTAACACTAAGTAGTTCAACCTAGTTTAGGTTTGAAAGGAATTCTTGTACACTATAAAAAGCTTTATCAACTAAATATTTCCATTTGTTTTTTGAAAATCTTCAAATCATCATTACTTTTCAAGATTTGAGGTAGCTTGTTATAAAATTTCCTACCAATATAATCTGGTTTTTGTTCAAATAACCTACTATTGTGACCCATTATATGATAATCTGCTCTGTTTCGCGTATTATACTCATGAACATCTGAATTCTGGATCACACCACTCTTTTTCACATGCATTACAACTTCATATACATACAAAGATGGCACAGTTAATAGACCAAGCTTTTTAAATAAAGGCCTACAAGAGTCTAACCTATTCACTTTCTCTATACATCTGAGTGCCTTCTTTTGAATCTTAAACACTCTGTCCATATTTTGTTGAGATGAATTACCCCATACTAAAATAGCATACCTAATATGAGATAGTATAAGTCCATGGTAAGCAGTTAACAGTAGTTTTTATCATTCAGCCTAGCAAGCTGCCGCAGGACAAATACCCCAGATGATATCTTATTACATATCCTCTCAATGTACGGATGCCATGTTAATTTCCTGTCCAATAAAATTCCCAAGAATGCTACTTTCTCTTCTTGGTCTAATTCATTTTCCTCTACAAACACATTTATTTCTCTATCCTCTACTGAATTATATTTACTTTTGAATTGTAGGAATTGACATTTCTTACTATTTATTGTTAATTGCCTTTGCTTCAAGAATTGGACAATTGACTGTACTCCAGTAAAAGCATTTATTTCTAGACTATCTAATAAATAATTGTTAAAGATAAGCGATGTGTCATCAGCAAACAACAGAGCTCTGTGATCTTTCAACTCTTTTGGTAATTGGTTCACATACAACAGAAACAGTAAGGGACCCAGAATTGAGCCTTGAGGTACTCCAGCCTGGACCTCCAGTTTTTGAGATTTAATTTTTACTATTCATTCCCATCCACCTTGGTAAGCTCAACACACTGGTTTCTACCTATGAGATATGATTCAAACCATTTTAGTTCTATACCATTCACACCTACAGTTTTTAGTATTTCCAATAATATTCTATGGTTCACACAATCAAAAGCTTTGGATAAATCAAGAAATATTGCGGCTGCCTTCTCACCTGAATCTATTATATCTATTAGTCTTTCAACAAGGGATACTATTGCAGTCTTAGTAGATTTCCCTCTCTGGAACCCATGCTGTTCATCACATATGAAATTAATTTCTTCCAGGTGCATCAATAACCTATTTAAAACTACTCTTTCAAAAATTTTACTTATTACATTTAGAATACTAATGGGTCTATAATTTTCAACTCTTTCAGGATCACCGCTCTTGAAAATTGGCAAAATTTTTCCTTGTTTCAGATCATCAGGGAAAATACCCTGCTCTAGTGAAGTATTAAGGAGATGCAATAAAGGGTCCAGTAATTCATTTTCACATTCTTTTAAAATTTTGCTTGAGACCCCATCCAATCCTACTGTTTTTTGTTATTCAAATTTTTTATTATTCTTGACAACTCATCTCTTGATAATGGATGAAATTTAAATACCTTTTCAATTGGCTCAGCATTTAATGTAGTTGTATTATAAGTATTAGTGTTCAGTGACTTTTGGAGATTATATGCAACCTGTTGATAATATTTATTGAAAAAGTTACAAATGTCTATACTATCATCCATATAATTTCCATGTTCATCGATTATCCTAGGGACATTAGTAACTGTATCCTTTTGAGCTGCTCTCCTATTCTATTAATTACCTCCCAAACAGCAGAGTTAAAATGGTACTAGTTGTTAATATTTCAGCTGTTTTCTTACACTTAGCTTTCCTCACTTCTTTTGCATAGTTTTTCTTTAGACATTTGTATTTGACCTCACTCGGAACATCCCTCACTAATTTAAATTCCTCATAAGCTTCCCTAACAATATTTCTTTGAGTAAGGATATCTTCAGTTATCCATTCATCTACTTTGTTTAATTTACTTTTTACTTTGACTTTTTTTATCGGACAGCATACACTAATGTGAAATCTTTCAATGAATTGAGTATCAATGAATTGCTTATATTTGTAATTTAGGTTACAACTGTTATAAACACTACTCCAATTTTCTTGAAGCAGTTCCTGCTTCAAACAATTTATATTTCCTAGCTCATATTGCTGAATTTCTTTCACAAAAGTTTTTTTTCTGCTTGGATTCTGGCCCTGCAACTTAACATCTAAAATTTGATAGTTATGATCTGATAGATCTGAGCTACCTAACCTGACATTACAACCTTCTATATTTGTGAGGATATTATCAATAATTGTCTGTGAAGTTCGAGTTACTCTTGTATATTCGTGGACCTTTATTTCTAAATTATTCATACTAATAATATCTCTAATATCCTCTGTCATTTTATCCTGCCTGGCAAAATCGGTATTGAAATCTCCTACTACTATAACATTTGTGAAACGAGCGGTTGTAATTTCCAAAAGTGTATGGAGCAGCTCACAAAATTTTTGCCAGTCTCCATTTGGTGACCTATAGATACCTAACACTACTACCTCAAATCGATCATCAATTTTTAACCTTAGTCCCGTCACCTCTAAATCCATCTCAACAGAAAATCTCTTAACAAAATCCAGTTCATAAGTTTGGGTATGTTTAGCATTGCTAGTGAATATACATACACCTCCACTTCTATGAGCTATTCTACAAAATTCTGATCTCAGTGAATAGCCTGGAATCCTAACTTGATTTATTCCTTTATTTTTAAGCCATGCTTTGTGAAAATAACAATGTCAGGATCCTCCTGTTAAGAAATACTTCTAATCTGTCAATTTGTTGCGAAGATACTGAATATTTTGATGATAAATACTAAAAACCTTACCATCTTGTGCTACTCTATCTCTAGCATTTGTAGCTATTTCCCTTTCCCTCTGTGGGGCTACAGAACTGAAAACAGGGATGGTGAGAGTCTGATTCGATGTGCTGAAGTAAATGATTGTCACTTGGAATATGATGCTGAACAAGGCAGCACTTTTCATTCTGCCAGAAGGGGAACTTCTACTACTCCAGATCTGTGCTTTGTGTCATGTAATAGGGAAGGTAGACCTTTGCATGTGACAAGATCAGTTGAATCAAGATTCCCTAGAAGTCAACATAGCATGGTGGTTTTAGAGATTGGCATGAGGTTGCCATGTGTTCAAAATCCTGAACTTCCAAGGTGGAATCTCCATAAGGCAGTTTGGGAAAAGTTTACTGAAGAAGTGGAAAAAACAGTTTCCAGAATCCCTATCAACATACCAAACTATGGAAGGTTCAGCAGACTGCTTTTCATGGCTGTAAAGAGATCTATCCCAAGAGGCCATAGAAAGAATTATGTCCCATGTTGGAATGCAGAATGTGATGCTTTACTAGCTGAATATAAAGTTTCACCAACTGATGAGCTTGCCGATAGCCTGATAAAAAATTTGGATGAAGGAAGACGCAATCGTTGGATGGAAGCCATGCAGAGTCTGGATTTCACTTACTCCAGCAGGAAATCATGGAGTTTACTCCGAAAGCTGAGTGGGAACACAAGATCCATAAAAAGAGCGGATGTGACTCCTGATCAAATAGCTGACATCTTCCAGGAAAATGGTGATATAGATGTGCCCCCAAAGCTGAAAGCTCAAATGAAGCGGAAACTACAGAAGGAGCTGAAAAACTGCATGCAACAATCCTTTTTGGCTGAGTTGGTAAGTTCTGAAGAGATTATAGCTGCCATTAAAAAGATGAAAGGCAATAGAGCACCAGGAGTTGATGGAGTTCTGCCTGAGTTTATCAAGAATTTGGGACCAAAAGCTATAATGTGGCTCTCAAAGTATTTTTCCGAAGTAATGGCTAGAGCTGAGCTCCCCAAATCCTGGAAACAAACAAAGGTGGTAGCAGTATTGAAGCCGGGAAAAGATCAAAGAGACCCAAAAAGCTATAGACAAATAGCCCTGTTGTCAGTTGTGTACAAACTTTTTGAACGAGTCCTGCTGACAAGAGTCGGGATCAGAATGGATGAGTGTTTGCCAGAGGAGCAGGCTGGTTTCAGGGAGGGTAGGAGTTGTGAGGAACAAGTATTGGGGCTCACAACTTACATTGAGCATGGGTTTGAGAGAAACCTCAAATCAGGAGCCGTATTTCTGGACCTTAGTGCAGCATATGACACAGTGTGGAGATCTGGTCTTCTTCTGAAGTTAGCAAGGATCCTGAAATGCAAGGCAACCGTCAATCTCTTTGGAGCTATTTTGAGAGACCGTACATGCAGAGTGTCTCTTTATGGTAAACTCAGCACTATAAGAAGATTACAAAATGGTTTACCTCAAGGATCGGTTCTTTCACCAATTTTGTTCAATGTTTACACTGTAGACCTGCCTGTTACTCAATCACGCAAGTTTATTTATGCCGATGACATTGGGCTTGTTACTCAAGGTCGAAATTTTGATCAGCTCCAAATTGTGTTGAATGAGGACTTAGAGTTAATGGCAGAATACTTCCAGCAGTGGTTCTTGAAGCCAAACCCGTCCAAAACTGTCTCAACAATATTCCATCTCAGTAACCAGCATGCAAAAAGACAATTGATCTTAGGTTATGTGGCAAAAGAATATCTCATCAGGAAGCTCCCCGTTACCTAGGAGTCAGACTTGATAGATCCCTCACATATCGACAACATCTGCAGGGGTTCAGAGATAAACTGAAGACAAGGCTAAATATCATCAGCAAACTTGCGGGAACAACCTGGGGTTGTGACATGAATGCCCTTCGAACATCAAGTCTTGCACTTCTGTACAGTACAGGGGAGTACTGCTCTTCTGTCTTGGCTCGCAGCAGACATGTTGAGAAAATTGATACAGTTTTCAATGAAACTATGAGGAAGATTAGTGGGACATTGAGACCAACAGAGACTGAGTGGTTGCCTGTGCTTAGTAACATCATGCCTCCAGATCTCAGAAGGTTGGAGAAGAAGAACAAGTTCATTTCCCAGTTGCAACACATTCATGAGGATCTCCCAGTCTCTAGAGAGTTGGCTAACCCTCCACCAAGGCGCCTCAAGTCAAGAAGATACTTGAGACTTGACGAGCAAGAGGAAATTAGAAGTGCTAGGGAGTTATGGAGACTGAGATGGTTGCAGGGAGAGGTCAGGAACAAAGGCCTTGTGGATGACCCTAATGACATTGTTCCTGGCACCCAGCTGAGAAGTAGAGAGTGGTGTGGCCTTAACCGGTTCAGGACGCAGGTGGGAAGGTGTGCTGACCTGATGACAGCATGGGGATACTCATCTGATCCTCTGTGCCAATGTGAACAAATCCAATCAATGAACCACCTAATATCTGAGTGTTCACAACACTCCTATCATGGAGGGCTGTCGGAGAAGATGCGTGTCAGTGGCTCCAGAACGTTCTAAATTCTATTGGTATTTGAAATATTAAGTGTAAAATTATGTTTTTCTTCTAATTTTGGCCTATGCATGCATATGCATATATATATATATAATATATATATATATATATATATATATATATATATATATATATATATATATATATATGAATAAACTTCTACATCACTTCTTGAACACTTGAAGAATAATAAATCACCAGGACCTGGAGGAATCAATCCAGAATTGATCAAGTACGGTCAGAAAAGTTATTCAGAGTCCTAACTGTGTTTTTCCACAGAGTGATGAATGGAGAGAGCATGCCAGCCAAAAGGAAGGTTCCACACATGACATCAATTTACAAAAAAGGAAGTAGAAATAAATGTGAAAACTATAGGGGTATAGCGGTGTTATCAACAATAGCACGGATTTATGGAAAACTCTTAAAGTTGGAGAAAGAGATAGATGGGAAGATTGGTGATTAACAAGCTGGTTTCTCATTCGGTAAATCTTGTATTGACCACATAATATATTCTCCAACAAATAATAGAGAAGGAAAGGGCAAAAAAAAAAAACGTTCAGTACACCTGGCATTTGTGGATCTCCAAGAAGCGTATGATACCGTACCCAGAAATAAGTTGTGGAAATCAATGGAAAACCTCAAAATATCATCAAGTATTATAAGGACCACAAAGGAACTCTACAAACAGAATCGAATTGGACTCAGAATTGGTAAAACCATTAAAGTACAATTATGAAACATCTAAAGGCCTACTTCGGGGCTGCAGTGCGTCCCCAACTCTTTTCAATATTTATTTGGAAGACAATTTGAGAGCATGGAGAAGGAATTGTCAGGGAATGGGAATACCTATGAGGGAGGAGCATCTGTTCACCCTTTGCTTTGCAGATGATCAAGTGGTCATAGCCCAGGATGAGGAAGATCTGAGTTACATGATGCGTAGACTGGAGGAAGAATACAACGATGCGGGGCACGAAATAAATATAGATAAGACGGATTACTTGCAAACAAATAGTGAAGTCACGCAGAATCTCAAAGTAGACGATGACGTTGAAATTGAAGGCATAAATAAAATACTTGGGTTATAGTATTATGCAAAACGGGGGTACAGATGGAGAAATAAGGAGAAGGCTAGGGCAAACTAGAAGTTCTATAAGAGAACTGCATCCCATTATCTGGAGTAAGAGTATCCACACGAAGACCAAGCAGATGATATTCCATACAATTAGTCGGAAGCATAATGACATATGGTGTAGAAGTATTGGTGACGAACAAGCAAAGTAGGGGTAAGATTCTGGCTGTGGAGATGGAGTTTTAGAGAAGATGTTGCGGGGTCACCAGTTTGGATAGAGTGAGGAATGAGAAAATTAGGAACAGAATGGAAGTTCAATCGGATATAATGAAGTTCATTGAGGACAAGAGTATATGGTATGGGCACGCGAGAAGGGCTAGTGCAAGTAGGTGAATTGCAATTGTGACGGATTGGAGCCCATTTGGTAGAAGGAAGCGAGGGAGGCCAAGGCGATCTTGGCGAGACGAGGTGGACGACACCATGGAGGCTAGAAATCTCACAGATGGTGAGTGGAATGACCAACAAAGTTGGAAAATCCGATTAAAAGAAGGAAGGCGGTGATTCACCGTATCTAAGTATTCTAAGAGTTAAAATATGAACCTATATACATCTTTACAGGGAATCTTAATTTTTGTATATCATTGTTCTGAGTGTTGAGACGAAATGGCTGGATTGAATGCTAGGGGAAACTATACAATACTCTTCATGAATTTTTTATTCAATTATCCATGATTTCAATTTGAATAGCACTGAGGAAGAAGTGTTCGAAAAATGCTCAAGATAGAAGTTCTTTCAACAATTATTTACAGAATAGATCTAATACTTCCGTGACTCAGCTAGTGTTTGAATTGATTAAACTTCATCTGATTCACAATGCTTTTCTTCAATTGTTCATTTCATTCTCAATCCAACCTCCAATATATCCTATTATATTGAGCGAGCGATTTCTGTAAATGTATGTATGTATTAATTAATTTATTCATATTGTGATGAATCTTTTAAATAGACCTCATGAGAAGAGAGAAAAATTGTGATTACCTTTTAAAATGAAAGAATTTGCTAAAGGAATAGTTAGCAGCCGAGCGATAAAGCTTACTTATCAGTAACTGTATATTAGATAAGAGTACCGTTCTGTACTGAATATTTTCTAGAAATTATTCAATAAAATCATAATTATTCTGCAAATAAAGCACGAATTATTCATGAATTGCTCATTGAATTTTGAGGTTACACTTTGTTTACTGCCGATCAGATGTTTAAAGCAGTTCGAACACAGCTGACTGATTCAAAGTATTGTCAAATGTCATGCCAGTTTCATGCAAGGTATAATATCATTCCTAAAAATTATAAAACTATCAATAAAGGACCAAGAATTTCGAATAAAAAATAAAATGTTATATTATTGTTGAAATTATTTATTACTTAAGAAATTATGTTATAATGTCAGGTCTTATTGTAACTAACTAGGTCATATCATGAACAGCATATTATTGATAAAAACAGCAGAAATTAATTATAACAGTCTCAAACATAATAGGAATTGTATAAGAGTATTAATTTATTAATTATTACTTCAACTGAACCACATGGTAATTAAATCTCTTTGGCAAGCCTAAGCCAATCATAGTGCATAGAAATAGCACCAAAAAGGTGATCGTTTGAAAGCAACACATGTTAATCTACTATCAGACAACAAACCTGCCTTATCATATACGCTAGCACATATACATTGTATAAAAGGAACTATGTCGAGGAGCTTAAGTGGTTTTAAGAATTATATAAATTGAATTATTATCGTAATTAAAGGAATTATATTCTCTTGCTTGCCACTGACGTCATGTCTACGTCACAATCGTTCTACCAATGGCAATTTTTTATGCAAATTTACTACACCGAGATTCTCAGAAGAAAGGTCTAGCCAAGAAGCTTAGAGAAAAAGACTTCACTTCCCTTTTGAAATCCTCACCGTTCAGATCTCTTTATAGTTACCAAGACCTATTCGTAAAAAATTCTTGTTCGATTTTATATGTTTTATTTGTGAGCCAATATTTTAGGCCAATCTATTTGTTATTTGTAAATTCATTTTCATCAATCGATAAATTAAAAGTTTAAAGTTAAATCATCCCTTAATTAATTTGGTGAAGGAAATATTAAATTAAAAATCCCCACGTGCTGAAACCGAAGCCTGGACCCGCTGCCGATCGAACGATTTTTGATCTAAAGAAGAAAACCACGACCGCCAAGGAATTTCACGTGAGTTATAAGTTAAAGGGGCCCCAATCTATGCTTCGAAAAATATTACAGTGCAGAAAACATAAATTTTTTCTTCGTTAAATTATTGGCCACGCCGACAAGCGCTTTTAGTTATTAAGAGCCTAGAATTTATTCATATAGAATTTCTAAGAATTTGTAGTTGATTAACTATCCTCCGCTGCCAGAACCACGACCCCGAACAATTTAAAAAAAAAAAACATTTTTTATTCATTTTCACTATTCAAGACTGTTAAATTTTATCAATTGTAAAATTCTATTGAATCACGCATGGTATCATGCAAGTACAAGAAAACTGCCAATCATTTTTGTCAATGTTGAAACACTTTCACTCTGTAAATTATATTCTGAATCTGCACTGTAAGATCATATATTTTATTATAATATATTTCAATTTTGTTAATTCGTTTTCTGAGTTCGATTATTTCTCAAGCCTGTCAATTATTGTGTCTGATACGTTCTATCTCATCAAGAACCGATCGAATATGATCATTGAAATAATTGAATTAAGCTGGATATTGGAACAGGTCTAAGTGGATGTAGTGAGTGGGGTCAGATCGAGATATTTGTTCTTTGTCCTTACCTGCTCATATATCAGCTTTTATCTGTTACCAACCTCGACTTAGGAGCGAATACATCAACAGTACAGCAGATGCAGCCCGAGATCATATAATTTCCTACAATAGAGCTTAAAACCCGACAAGACTCTGTTCTCGAAGTATATTCTGAACGATATTTGGTCCAAATACCGTATCTTAATCCTTCAGAACTTATTAGAGACGCAGTCCCGTAAATTATCTACATCGGGATTTTTGCTCGACCTGTATGATTTTGTATGCTCATTCTTCACAGGTAATAATTTTAAGGTATCCGTATTCAGTGTTTAGCGTCCGCTACACTACTTATAAAAATTTCATCACCATACAATCTGTCATAAGAAGAATCAAGGGTGAGCGAGTGTTTAGGCCTCCCGCGATTCCGACAATTGTATTGAATCTTGTAGTGAGTCAATCAGTCTGGTGTACACTCAGCGTCCACGCACGCAATTGCAAAATTTATAACCTCAACACCGTTGATTTAGTACAGATTCACCCTACATATTATGACGTTATTCTTTATATTTAAATAACGATTAGCCTCCTGCTTGGCATCAGTCGGTAGAGCATGAAAATTTGATATAATTATATAATTAGGTCGTGGTTTTTTAATAGGATTCAGTCTCATAAAAATCTTTCTAGGCCTAGGTATGGGCTTCCCCTATAACTCTTGTAATTCATTAAAAAATAAATATATATAAATATGATACTTATTCTATAGTGTTGAGGAATAAAAATAAATTGCACACCATAAACATATCATACATATATTAAACAATAATGCAAAACAATAGATCGAGGCAAAAAATATATAAAGAGCAATAAAAAATATAATATAAAAAATAGAACAATAATTTAAATCAGTAAAATATCACAGGCTAAACTTTATATTCTAGATTTATGGCACGAATCATTACCATGTGCCTTTATCTTAAAATTCATATGCATCCTTTGGCATGTAGCTGCGATATGCGCTTGTTAATACTTGTCGACTTGGACAATTCAATTAAAAAATAGGTTCTTTAAGATCAACTTCATAAATTAGCCACTAATAATCCAAATATATATATATATTAAATTCTCTAGTACTTAGTAGATTTCTTTGTATTGAGAATATATTTTATCTCAGGGTGCAAGATTCGGCACCTGACGGAATAGGTAGAGCCATTCATCTAGTGAATTAGAGCTATGACAAACTATCGCAAATTATATTGCAAAAATTAAAGATCATATGAATGTATTTTAATAGCCTAGATTTTATACTTCTTTGATCCAAATGGAATTTTCTGAAATGTATTGATCTATATTTTTTCTTCAATAAAATACCTTAATACTAATTTTACTTGCGCAAGTATTTCTCTTATTAAATTCTTAATTTATAATAAAACCCTTTCGACGAGCTAGCTTTGATTATTAGATTAATTCGAAGCACTAGGGCGCCCATCACTAATTCAATATTTATCACTCACGTGTCGAAAATCTTCTTATAAGCCGCCGATGTCATCCAACTCCTTATGGTCCTGGAATACGGTAGCCGGAATCGTCTCTTCCAAGGGGTTATAAATTTATTTGAAATTGAAAATGACTTCTGCTTTACAATAGCATCACAAGTCTTTTAAGAAATTTAATATTTGATTTAACTTTAACTTTTACAATTTATTAGCAAGGTACTACGCTCTAAAATATTTGGGGTCCTCTCATGGTGGCATTTGGCTGGCGAGTGCTGGTTCTCCTTTCTCAATTTTACAAATCTTACTTCCGACTTTCAAATTAACATAAAATTTGAATATCTTAGTCCTCCGCCATTTAGGTTCAAATAGATCGTACAAAAAATATCAAATTATTACTCAGGTTGTGCGTTTAATAATTTCTTTGCCTTCGAGCCATATCGATAACATAGACTATACAATGTTTTAACATAAATCCAGTACATTTATATAAATATATAGAAATATTTTTGAATTGGCCTACAGTTGCCGCCTATTAACTGCCGTTGTGCTATTGGTGCATGCAAATTTTATTCGGTATTCATGCGCCTGGTACCTCCTATTTCCTGAATACACTTAATTATTTTTATTTGGTTTTTTGGTTATGCTCTCTACATGCTAGCTAATATTCTATACACTGATATTTGTTTCATGCTACCTAATAATTAGCCACGTGATCATATGTTTTTTCACATTGCATACTGTTTGATTGCAATAGAGCTCTGCCAAGGGGTTTTGGTCAGATTCTACGTTGCTCGATTTGATCGATCTCTAGGTCACCGATCCCTGAATGCATATACCTAACCTCAATCTTCAAAATATTTTATATAATAATATATTTATTAGCAACAAATTCCTTCAAATCCTTTTTAGGTTTTTGTACCGTTTAGCCAGAACAAGCTGATGCTATCTAATCTTAATTATTATCTATTTGGCGATATTAGCCAGTTACTTTATTTTCAGACCTATTACTATTTCGGTTAGGGATTTTTATCTACCCAAATTCGATGCTTTACAATATGTGAAGCCGTTAAAAAACGCTTTACAATATCTATTCATGTGGGTATTTATTTATGTATGTCCAACGGATCTCGAAAACTGCTCTAACGATTTTGATGAAATTTGGAAGATGCGAGTGCGTGTGTGGAAGTGAGACAGAATTATGTTCAACTGTTGAACTATAATTATTATTGCTTTCAATACCCTGATCTCACGAGATATAAATGTAGCAAGAAATTAATCGACATTATCAACATATATGATTTCATGACATGACTAACGATTGATTTTGTTCAAGATTCATTATTTTTTGTTTGTATTAAAATATTGCAGCAAACAGAGTATATCAACATTTCCAAGGTTATTTACAGTTTTACTAGTTTAGTGGGTGTTATTCTGTTATTCAATTTGGTTTGTAAACAATCTAAATTCGAACGGTTTTGTTTTTCAAATGTTTTGACTGAAAATTTGACTTTAATTAAAAAGTGTATGAAACATACCCTACTTATTGGACCATGCCATTATATTAAGCGAGCAATTAATGTATGTATTGTTGTATCTATTTGGTTATTTTTTTGTATTTATGTTAGTCCAACTGATTTCGAAAACGGCTCTAACGATTTCGATGAAATTTGCAATATAGGAGGTTCTTGATGTGAAAATTCGATTGCATATGGTCACACTCCTGGGAAATCTCGCTGAAGTACATGAAAAGTTTAACAATTATTCTTCCTTGGAAAAACAGCTGAGACTTTCGTCGTCTGTCGGTAATGAAAGATGCGAGTGCGTGTGTAGGAGTGAGACACAATTATTATGTTCAGCTGTTGAACTATTGCATTCAATCAGTTGACCTCACGATAAATATTATTGGTGAGAAATTGATCGACATTATAAAAAAATATGATTTTCCTCCACCTACTGTCTAAAGTACTTACTTTACTCCCTGAATCATAATGCTAAATTGTCACTTAATCGCTCTCAGTAGTAAAAAATAGAAAAACTCCCTAGGGAGGAAAAGTGACTCCATTTAAATAATATGGGGAGCATCTCTATTTTAAAAACTTACATTGTAATAGGTAAGAAGGTCTAAGCTCAGATGAGGAAGCATATAGAGTAGTCAGTCATTGAGCCAACTAAATTCAATACCTCAACCAGATTTGATCTACATATGAAATATATGTTTGTATGCTATAGTATATTTCGCACCTAGGGCCGAAAATGGGACTTTTCTGGCTCGAAATCGGTTTTCAAGTCCGAGGCCGTAGGCCGAGGACTAGAAAAGATTGAGAGCCGGAAAAACATTTTTGCCCATGGTGAGAACGTTATTTTTCGCCACACAGGAAAATAAACAATATATATATATATGAGAATAATTGTCTATTATAAGCACTTCCAAAAGCAAAAGTGGAAGGTCATAGCTCTAGCAAATCTGAGGTAATCTGAATATCAAGAAATTGTCCAAGTATTTTTATTTTTATTCTGATTTGTCTAAATAACCTAAAAGATTATGTTCAATTATGTAAGAGGTTGAGTTTATACTTTTTATTCTTCCAAATGACAATAAGATGATATTATTATAAATGTTTTGATTATTGAATGATAATCATAATACAAGTTATTGGAAGATAAAAGTTATTAGAATTATTGCCAACCTACAGCAGAGAGATTCCTGTAGAGAGAGTTTCATAAAATTTGGAATAATGACAGTACCTTCGTTGTAAATTTATTACAACTTGCTACAGGTTGCTAACTAAACAGTTTCTCTCGAAATAGTGACAATCACGACTATAATACCAGAATAAACAGAACACTGATCTCCAAACTCTTTACGTGAGACTGTCTAAGACACATAAAAGCCATATATATATATATATAATATATATATATATATATATATATATATATATATGAATAAACTTCTACATCACTTCTTGAACACTTGAAGAATATTAAATCACCAGGACCTGGAGGAATCAATCCAGAATTGATTAAGTACGGTCAGAAAAGTTATTCAGAGTCCTAACTGTGTTTTTCCACAGAGTGATGAATGGAGAGAGCATGCCAGCCAAAAGGAAGGTTCCACACATGACATCAATTCACAAAAAAAGAAGTAGAAATAAATGTGAAAACTATAGGGGTATAACGGTGTTATCAACAATAGCACGGATTTATGGAAAACTCTTAAAGTTGGAGAAAGAGATAGATGGGAAGATTGGTGATTAACAAGCTGGTTTCTCGTTCGGTAAATCTTGTATTGACCACATAATATATTCTCCAACAAATAATAGAGAAGGAAAGGACAAAAAAAAAACGTTCAGTACACCTGGCATTTGTGGATCTCCAAGAAGCGAATGATACCGTACCCAGAAATAAGTTGTGGAAATCAATGGAAAACCTCAAAATATCATCAAGTATTATAAGGACCACAAAGGAACTCTACAGACAGAATCGAATTGGACTCTTTGGTATTTGGTAAAGAATTGGTAAAACCATTAAAGTACAATTATGAAACATCTAAAGGCCTACTTCGGGGCTGCAGTGCGTCCCCAACTCTTTTCAATATTTATTTGGAAGACAATTTGAGAGCATGGAGAAGGAATTGTCAGGGAATGGGAATAGCTATGAGGGAGGAGCATCTGTTCACCCTTTGCTTTGCAGATGATCAAGTTGTCATAGCCCAGGATGAGGAAGATCTGAGTTACATGATGCGTAGACTGGAGGAAGAATACAACGATGCGGGGCACAAAATAAATATAGATAAGACGGATTACTTGCAAACAAATAGTGAAGTCACGCAGAATCTCAAAGTAGACGATGACGTTGAAATTGAAGGCATAAATAAAATACTTGGGTTATAGTATTATGCAAAACGGGGGTACAGATGGAGAAATAAGGAGAAGGCTAGGGCAAACTAGAAGTTTTATAAGAAAACTGCATCCCATTATCTGGAGTAAGAGTATCCACACGAAGACCAAGCAGATGATATTCCATACAATTAGTCGGAAGCATAATGACATATGGTGTAGAAGTATTGGTGACGAACAAGCAAAGTAGGGGTAAGATTCTGGCTGTGGAGATGGAGTTTTAGAGAAGATGTTGCGGGGTCACCAGTTTGGATAGAGTGAGGAATGAGAAAATTAGGAACAGAATGGAAGTTCAATCGGATATAATGAAGTTCATTGAGGACAAGAGTATATGGTATGGGCACGCGAGAAGGGCTAGTGCAAGTAGGTGAATTGCAATTGTGACGGATTGTAGCCCATTTGGTAGAAGGAAGCGAGGGAGGCCAAGGCGATCTTGGCGAGACGAGGTGGACGACACCATGGAGGCTAGAAATCTCACAGATGGTGAGTGGAATGACCAACAAAGTTGGAAAATCCGATTAAAAGAAGGAAGGCGGTGATTCACCGTATCTAAGTATTCTAAGAGATACTAGAGTTAAAATATGAACCTATATACATCTTTACAGGGAATCTTAATTTTTGTATATCATTGTTCTGAGTGTTGAGACGAAATGGCTGGATTGAATGCTAGGGGAAACTATACAATACTCTTCATGAATTTTTTATTCAATTATCCACGATTTCAATTTGAATAGCACTGAGGAAGAAGTGTTCGAAAAAATGCTCAAGATAGAAGTTCTTTCAACAATTATTTACAGAGTAGATCTAATACTTCCGTGACTCAGCTAGTGTTTGAATTGATTGAACTTCATCTGATTCACAATGCTTTTCTTCAATTGTTCATTTCATTCTCAATCCAACCTCCAATATATCCTATTATATTGAGCGAGCAATTTCTGTAAATGTATGTATGTATTAATTAATTTATTCATATCTATTCATGTGGGTATTTATTTATGTATGTCCAACGGATCTCGAAAACTGCTCTAACGATTTTGATGAAATTTGGAAGATGCGAGTGCGTGTGTGGAAGTGAGACAGAATTATGTTCAACTGTTGAACTATAATTATTATTGCTTTCAATAAGCTGATCTCACGAGATATAAATGTAGCAAGAAATTAATCGACATTATCAACATTATATGATTTCATGACATGACTAACGATATGATTTTGTTCAAGATTCATTATTTTTTTGTTCATATTAAAAAATATTGCAGCAAACAGAGTATATCAACATTTCCAAGGTTATTTTACAGTTTTACTAGATTAGTGGGTGTTATTTTGTTATTCAATTTGGTTTGTAAACAATCTAATTTCGAACGTTTTTGTTTTCAAATGTTTTGACTGAAAATTTGACTTTAATTAAAAAGTGTATGAAACATACCCTACTTATTGGACCATGCCATTATATTAAGCGAGCAATTAATGTATGTATTGTTGTATCTATTTGGTTATTTTTTTGTATTTATGTTAGTCCAACTGATTTCGAAAACGGCTCTAACGATTTCGATGAAATTTGCAATATAGGAGGTTCTTGATGTAAAAATTCGATTGCATTTGGTCACACTCCTGGGAAATCTCGCTGAAGTACATGAAAAGTATAACAATTATTCTTCCTTGGAAAAACAGCTGAGACTTTCGTCGTCTGTCGGTAATGAAAGATGCGAGTGCGTGTGTAGGAGTGAGACACAATTATTATGTTCAGCTGTTGAACTATTGCATTCAATCAGTTGACCTCACGATAAATATTATTTCGTGAGAAATTGATCGACATTATAAAAAAATATGATTTTCCTCCACCTACTGACTAAAGTACTTACTTTACTCCCTGAATCATAATACTAAAGTGTCACTTAATCGCTCTCAGTAGTAAAAAACAGAAAAACTCCCTAGGGAGGAAAAGTGACTCCATTTAAATAATATGGGGAGCATCTCTATTTTTAAAACTTACATTGTAATAGGTAAGAAGGTCTAAGCTCAGATGAGGAAGCATATAGAGTAGTCAGTCATTGAGCCAACTAAATTCAATACCTCAACCAGATTTGATCTACATATGAAATATATGTTTGTATGCTAAAATTATTACAAACTTCATATCACTATACTAAAAAAATGTATAAATATTTTTTTATCCCGTGCTATTCAAAATACCAGCCAACGAATATTCCTTATTAACTAATCAAATTTGAAACGGGAGCTTCATCATAGCTGTAGTTGTGGCAGCCATTGTTGTTACAACTTTTGCCGACAGATAGCGTTGTCGGCTGAGAACTGTGATTACAAGCCAGCTGTTCCTGTTTACTTTTTATATTATGTTGTAGCACATTGTTTGGTCAAATACGTTTTTAAAAATTATTTTATTTGCAGTTTTTATAAAAATTTGGGTGGAGGATAAATGTTGTGTATATCATAAGAGAAAAATGTTTTTTCTCCCTCAGGAAAATTCTTCAAACTTTTCCCTCAGGAAGAAAAAACAGCACTTTTCACTCTAGATATACAAATAACTATTTTTGACAAGATCAACGACATGTATTCAAGATCTTTAATTTTTAATTTATATTAACAAACATAGTAAGTATATAATTCTAAATTGTAATACCTATATCAACATTTTTTCGAAGTTAATAATTATTTCACAGTTTTAAGTTATTAGTGAGTGTTATTATGTTATTCAATTTGATTTGTAAAAAATCTAAATTTTAACTTTTCTGTTTTCAAATGTTTTGTCTGAAAATTGGACTCAAATTCAAAAGTATATAGAACATAACCTACTTTTTGGACTATCGTATTTATCTATATACATTAAAGCGAAATGGCACTGACTGACTGACTGACTGACTCACTCACTTGCAGAACTAAAAATCTACCGGACCAAAAACGTTCGAATTTGGTAGGTATGTTCAGTTGGCCCTTTAGAGGCGCATTACGAACGGATTTGGAGAAATTTCCAAAGATACGCCCAAAATTAGCGTTTTTCCAGCGTTTTTTAGCATTTTCTCAGCTTTATTGAGAAGAAATGAACAGAAAATGTTCAAATTTATTACAGAAGCTCAGCTGGGGTGAATGTTGTGTTAGAAGGAATTTGAAATAACGCCAACGATACGCCCAAAATTTGCGGTTTTTTTGCGTTTTCTCAGTTCTTTCATTCTAAGTAATAGACAGAAAATGTTCAAATTTGGTACAGAGGTTTAGCTAGGGTCTAAAAATTTTGTGATAAGGTGACTTTAATATTTCATCAAAGATACGCCCAAAATCAGCGTTTTTCTCAGCTTTTCTGCGTTTTCTCAGTACTTTGACTTTCTGATGGAATGAAGCATGCTCAAATGGAAAATGCAGTCGAGCGGAGCGAGCCCGCTGTCTTATTTCTGGACGATCCAGTCGGGGGAGCAGGAGGCGGAGCCCCCTGGCTAGACGGATATGGCGAGCTAAGCGAGCCTGTCGGCTAGTAGTGTATACATTAAAATTCGGGGAAGAAACAGTTTTGGGCTGTAACTGTTGGTCTTTCCCCGATCATGTAAAAAAATTGTGCTCTGTGTATTAATGAATAAATAAATGAATATAAACTATATATGCTTTTATGCTTGTATGCTTTTGTGCTCCAGAGCGAAGCTCGGTGCCCCGATATTAGTGTATAAATCAAAATTTGGGAAAGAGACAGTTTTGGGCTATGCCAGTTGGTCCTCCATCAATCATTTCGAAGAATTATTGTGTTCTGTGTATCAATAAATGAATAAATATGAATTATGCCTCTATGCTTTTGGACTCCAGAGCGGAGCTTGGTGCCCCGATATTGAAATTAAAACAGAGAAAATTTTCGGAAGTGACTTCGGAGTTTCTTGATACAGTTATCTCGGAAATAAGCTAAACTGATGGACATTGATCGTCATTGATTGGAATTAATTTTAAATGATTGTGTTAATTCTCATACATTTTTCATTGAAAAGATTAATGTTGAAATTGAGTATTATTCATTCATTGAGCTTCTATTGATGTAGATGCAATATAAGGGTGTCGAGTTTCACATCACCGAATTCAACATGTTTTAGAGAGCAAGAAAAGTGAATAAATGCAGAATGAATTTGGTAGAATTCTTAAATGGAATCTAATCATCCATCATAATTCATGATTTGAAAACTCGCTTACTGGTGGTTCGGAGCCCACCTAAATATGTCCACTTATCTCTTATTATCATCCGTCTTATTACTCACGCATTAGCACATGTGAGCATCACCCTTAGCAAAAAAAAAATCGCTTGTCCTCTTTTAATTTTCCTTATCCTTTATCGACGAGATCCTCGATACCCTCTCTGAGGATGGACTTCTGAAGGTCCGAACTTCACCGTCTCATGAGGAAGCATTACAGTGATACCTCAATACTCGCATATTTCATCATATTTCTTTGCTCAATATTATTTTGGAACACTTCACTCTGTACATGATTCATCATGTTATTTTGCTTTTACTGGTACTTATTTCTAACGCTAGAACGTGAGTTGAATTTGGTTTTGTTCAACAAATATGAATAAAGGAATCTGAAACTGAATCTCCATTTTTGCTTTTCCAGTAAGTGAGTAGGTCCAGTGTTACTCTTTTATCAATCACGTTCAAGTTCAATCTAGTTGATGGATGTTTAAGATCACTGGATCAATCATGAGTTTACCCTATCACAAACTTAAATTTCATGTTACTTTGAGTGATATGCAATTACAGAATACAGCACCGATGATTGTAATCACGCTCTCATTCACGTGGATGCATCACAAACAAACAAGTTCAGCTTTCGTTTTCGTTGGGATTTGGTGTGGGCGGACCTCAACGTATATGCGGAAACAGCCCAACCATACAATAGGCTACATTATGTATATTAACATCAACTATACATGTATATAAAGAGCGCATAACATTGCTTGGATATAATAAGCTGTCTGATGTGAAGAGAGTGAAGCGAGCCGTAGCCGGGGTGAGTCTGCCTGCTTCTTGGGTGTGTCGGGATATTACTAGCAAAAGGAAGAAGAAGAAGGTGACAACGTGGGAACTGCGGTCATTAGTAATACATTCAGCACGTGATTCTGGCAACTCGAATGAGAGCAGAACGTTGGCATGAGTCAGCTAGCCAGTTTAGGGAAGGTGATTATAGTGCTTTTCGGATACTCTGTGTGTATTCTCAAACTCCGAATACCTGGATTGATATGACATTTTTCTATACAGACTATTGCCATCCGAATTAACCACGCTATAAATTTTGGAATTGTTATGATCTATAAATAATAATTATCACATTGATCGTCGGTATACTGCAGACGTAGATTACTGAATTCTGAAAAACCTGCGTTTGAAAAAGTTAATTGGTGAGAGAGACCATTCCAATAGCCTCCTCCGACTATTTTACATTCTATTCACATTTATTCATAGTTAAGAAATCTATGAGTTTTCCACAACATGTGGAAAAAACGACCATTGGAGATTTTGCACTATTTCCACGATTCTGATATTTTGTGGTTAAGTGAATTTTTATTCCTACTAAATTTGGTTCGGTGATGAAAAGAGCACAATAATTACTTAATGAAAAAGAGTAGGATGAAGCATGACCTCAGTTGAAGATGTTATTTTACGTAATCAGAGCTTCCCCTACCCCCCACCACACCACACATTGTCCTAATCCCTGACCACTTCATGTTTATTTACAGGTCAATATTTGCAGAGCAGAGCAAAGCAGTCATGCAGAAGGTCACCCGTTGACCGTGTGATGGGTGGGGGTGGAGTCGTGTAGTCTCTGTAGGTTGACAGTGAGTGTACCTTCCAAGTCTTCAAGGTCAGTCAAATGTTGCCCCAAGCCTTCAAACTATTAGATCCTGGTTTCCCACAGTTAACGAATCAACACACAGATATTCATTAGTCAATCATTGATGTAGGCATCAATCCCACGATATTAGGTCAATCTCTATTGCCATTCATTACACAGTCGATCCACAAATAAATACACTCCAACTCTTTGAATATTAATAGTGGCCTGCTCTTGCATGCTAATTCATATCCTGGTTATCATTTGAATGTCAAACGAGTGAACAGTAGACGTTATATTTGGAATCGTGATGATCGACTGAAGATTGAATTCCAGTTTTATTTTCCTTATCTCCAGTTTTACTGGATAGTGAGTCAATAATTAGACGTGATGAATAAAAGTTTATAGTTGTTTTGCATTGATGCAGGTAATTTTTTGTATCAATATCAAGCTGGATCATGATCTTCGTAAACCGATCAATAAGTGGCTACTCAAATCAATAGGGAAACGGTATCTGGATGGATTTTTTATTCATTATCGTGTCTTCTCTTTTTCAAACTCATTGCACAATTGCATGAGTCCCAGGAGTTTTCATTTTCCTGAAACTTTTTTGATTCTAGTTTCGCAATGAAATAATCAAATTATGCCTTCTTCAATCAACCGACGGTGCAAGCTTGATGGTTCTCATTCTCATGATATCAGGATTATGTTTTGAAAAAGTGTAGAGAAAAGGTAGATTTTTCTCCGTGAGAGAACTTATTCACTTTTCAGAACTCTTGTATGATTCCTCTGGGCACAAACAAATTCAACAATCATTTGAAGGCATATTATCATAATTACTGTGACTGCGCGAGCTTATGAGATAAAATTAATTATAGGGGGAATGAGCAAGTCTTATGAATCCACTGATATGATATCGCATTTATTTTTAGAAATTATATCACCAGTGAATCTCATTTCCAACTAACTCAATTCTCCGGTGATAAATTTGACTTGGGATGTACACTAATAGGTCCGGCATTTCTTCACACTTGTAGTGAGAAAATGAATATCACGGGTTCCGTTACGTTCGCTTCTTATTGAGTATGCTAATCCTTTTTAGGCTGCCATAATAGGCCTTTTGTTATTGAAAACTGCTCTAGAACTGGTTCTCCACTAGATGAAATATGGTTCGGCTAGAAATGAGTGTGTAGCATATGGGTATTATGCTCGGAGGCTGATCCTAAATCGTTTTCCTATTGCAATGCCTGTACTCTGGTATCGATTATGTAGAGCCGACAACTTATGCTCACAATTTCCTATGAGGATACAATCGGGTGGTCCAATAGTAAATTCATTGATGTATTTTCTACTATTGCTTGTACTCATGATAGAGAGGGCTACTATTATGTATAAATTATTGAATCTCCTATAATATAGGATGATTTTATTTGAAATTAATATGGATCAGAGATCAGACAGATTGGTGGACTTTAAAGATGGCGAGGTCTCATGTTTTGGACATAGCAGTAGCTCAGTTATGACTCACTCCATATTATTTGTACTAGCCATCAAAATTCCTACTTAGTATCAAACGAAAATTAATTTTCACTCATTTGCATAATAATACCCTGGAATCTCAGCTCGAAAATATTATTTGGTTGGACTAGGATACTCTCTAAGAAGCATCATGACTTGATTCGAAAAATATTTTAATTGATTCTCAATTCCTATACCGAGTAGAACAATCATCCAAATTAATCACAATCGCATCGATTTGTCAGGTATGAATAGATTGCTGGGGTCATTGTTGCGATAATTTGAATGCAATCAAGGAGGTGAGCTGGTTCCTAATTCAATGCGCCCTGCCAACTAATTTTTCTATTTCAATAAGTTTGTCAGAATTTTTCTTGTCTACGGTTATTTATGTGCATTTATTTCGTAAGTGATGCTTAAACAGTTTGCTGTGGTTGGGTCAGAGAGGAATTTCCTATGCGAGGCGGGTGAAATATTATATTCTCAGCGAACTATACATCAAATGCTCGACCAAATAATGAATAATTACCGGCCTTCCTTAGAAACGAATCATTTTAGTCCAGCAAGAGTGAAATATTCAAAGTGTATTAATGCCGCATATTAATAGCTTCTCACTAGGGGGCTAAGCCCCGCGAGCCGAGATTCAAAACCCTCGTTTCCAGACTTCAACCGCGAGAAGACCTTTGCCCGACCCTACTACTTCAGCCCAGCTGTTCTACTCATATCACGGTGCACTATTGTGGTGCACCATCATTAAATCCAAACCGCTGGCTCAACCTGGATCATTATTTTCATTTACTTCACGTGGTTCGACATATTTTACATGAATGGTGTAAAATGAATGCCAATTATCTCTATGAGCAAGTTATGGACTTCGTAATTCATTCTCCTATACTCACAAACAGACAGATACGCCCTCAATTTTTCGCATGTTGAATGGAATCTGCTCCAGTGTTTTCCATTCAGTACCATATTGGATCCAACACTTACTGTGTTGGTTTCTTGACTGACTATTAAGGTAGCAGATGAAACACTCATCAAAAATTAAAGCTATAATTCATAGAAAATAACGTAATGTATTGCTCGTTAATTTTAACTCCAGGAACTAGTCATGTATGTCATATTTGCCTCTATGAAGATCTATATTCTATTCAATCAATCTCTCTGACCAAATCAATTTGTGTGCTGATTATTATCAAGACAATTTTATATTTCCAAGAGTTATAAAAAGTGGATAAAAACCATGTAGAGACTCGAGATACAGAGCAACTCTTATTTATTTTCGCATGTTGAATGGAATCTGCTCCAGTGTTTTCCATTCTGTACCATATTGGATCCAATATGGATCCAGTGTCTTTCCATATTGGAATGGCACTGCAGTTAACACTGATATCAAATTCCAGTAACACCTCGTTAAGGGGTGAACAAGGTCTCTGGGACTTCTCTTCCATTTCATTATTCATAGAATTGATCCTATAAATTGTTCTTTTCCATCATGACGGGGGTATTAAAGCTATAGGGAATGAGGTGGAATAACATTAAAATAGATGTAACAAGTAAACCGTGGGGTTTGTGAGAAATAAATTCATCAGAAATTATCCAATTCCTTTGAAATAAGAACTAAGTAAATTTCAAACACGTAGTGTTCCTGAGTCTGAAACTCAAGGAGTTTGAGAAGTCAAAAGTATCAATGTAAACATAGACCAGAGACCCGCTTGATATAGGAGACTCTAATGTAGACCTACATTACTAGACGGAAAGGACTGGTTTTCCAGGCTCTCCTGGACTAAATCAATTACGAAGTTCTAGAACGTGAACGTTATCAGCTGGGTAGGAGAATACCTAGCGCTGTTCTGATAATTGCTGACCATTTAAGTTGACCTTTAACGATAGATCTGTTTTATTTCGTTAAGAGGAAGAGTATTTCTCTCGAGACCAATGAATGTTTCTCGGCTGTCTTCCTAACTCATTGACAGGCCACTGCACGTATCCTATAAATCATCTCTACTGATCGTTTGCGTTCATGTTCTCGTTCTGTCTAGATTAGGATCAATGTTAGCCCTTTCATAACTCTGGAAATGACGGTTAAGATACATGGCATCTTTTGATCTCGATTCTAAACACATATAGATTATGTTTATGATTGATCAATCATTATTCAATAGCTTAGCTATGACTGAAAAGTTATTCTTGAATTTTGTTCAAATCACATACCGAGTTATGCAGGAAGTAATATTCAGCCAGACCTTTATCACTCTTTACTAGTACAAGTGTCATATTTAAAGCCGTTGTAGATAATGAACCTTCCTCTTTCTTTTGTTGCATGCGAAAGGTTTTCCTTGTGAAAGTTCCCGATGAGCTGTGGATAAACAGGGAATAAGCCTCCTAAGAACCAATTAGGAATTTCTAAATTGTTAAGTTTGATGTAAACAAAAATGTATTATTTCCAACTGTTTTCATTCAAAGAAGTAGCTTTCTAATTCAAATGAACGGCTGCCATATTATTCCAGGAGTAAATATTTTGATAAACTCTGATTATAAATCTATGAACCCAGCCGCAATTCTAAAAAGTTATAGAGAAATAAAAAATAATTCGATTGAAGAAAAATACAATATTTTCAGTGAACCCTTGATTTATTCTTGAGGATGATATACCAAAATGATAGTCACATCAGAGCATTGAATTATTGCATCTACATGGAAATTGTGCAATCAAACCATACAACTTGATTGGCCCATTGATAATCTGATCGAACTCAGTCGATATATTTATTCATAGTGATATATTATAAAGACCAAGCAATCAGTAACTAACGAAGTCACTAGTCAAGTCTAGCAGAGAGTGAAGTTGATTGCTTCAGAAGATGCCTTTGGAGACCTTGTAAAGACGGAACTCTTTTTCATTTCAACACGTTTTTTGCACTTCACTTTCTCGTTAACTTGTTACTGTGCTGGCAGTCAGATAACTCAGAGACAGGATGAAGTTGACTTAACATAGCCTAATAGCCAGTTGGCCGCTCCATATCCTTATGGGAATTCCATGAAGAAAATCAGAAGCTACCAGCTCTGTTGAGCTTCAGAATGTGTGTACAATATCATTTTGAAAAGTATCTCGATATTTTTTTCCTTTCTATTAATTATGAGTGAGTAATAATCAGATACTCCAGCACAAACAGGTACTATACAATCAGAAGATGAACTTCTCCAATTTGGGTAGATCATCTAAGATCGAAGATAGAGCTTCAGATAGAGAATGGGAAGAGGCAGTGAGTATCGTTAAAATCAATTTAAATATCATCTTTCTCATCAATTATTATCATTGTTCAAAATAGAATGGATATAAGTGACATTATTTTAGGAATATTTCCCACTGTGACTAGTTTCAGCTATTCCACGTAAGGTTTTCGAGTCAAGGTTTGTTTGTTCCATCGATTCTTCATCAATCCAAGAATTATATGAATGATTCCACTTGTAAGAAATGGATTGATACTTCTGATCAGGATATTTTAATAAATTTACTCGTTGTTTAACATCATGTTCACTTTTCAAGTTTGATGAGCTCCACCTTATATTAATTTCTGATGTATCTGAAGAAAGGAATATATTTGAAGGAGAGATTCACAATAGTTCACAAGATATGAACTTGAAATAGTGATAGCCTTACGGCGGTACCTTGCTTTGATCTGGAATAATGTAGATTCAAGATACAGTTATAGTACTTCGAATTGTCTTCATTTAATGGGTAACCCTCAATTCATTACACTTCTTATTATTATAAGTTGTATAAGAATGGAACAAATTAACAGTAATTCTTATCATAATTGTTGAGTGGTATCCTAATTGCCAATCGTTTACCGCTCCAGTAGTGGAAGCCCTGTTAACAGCATCTGTGCAGGAACTTACAACTTGAACAATCTTCAATAACATTGTTCGCACTGGCTTCTGTGGAGCTTCCTTGACCATTCCTGGATTGAGTACTCTATAATTATTGCTACAAATCTACCCCTCATGTCAGCTCTGCCTGTTTGGAGAAATTGCTATAATGACTCACAATGTCTCTCTCTCTTTGACAATGACAACAGATGTTGTGTCTTTTTCTCTTGAACATTGCATTTCAAGAATTCTAGAAGTTCATGGACATTGTAAACATGGAATTATTGAACTCATTCGAGTTGAAACCTGAAGCCACCGTGTAGAAAGCTGTGGACGATTAGGGATTGAAATATCAGAAATGAAGCTTAACAAGTGTTCAGCCTTTTTTTGTCGGAGTGAAACCTCATTCCAATCCCTAAGAATAGATCTCTGATCCTTATTGATACTTGAACTTAGTACTATGACGATACGAGCCGGTATACCGTACTTCTGTACCTCTTGGGACAAAAACAACAAAAATATTTTGTTACATTTTTCTGAATTCTTCCTTGCTCTCAGATAAATTAAAATGCCATTTTTGAGGCTGAAAAAAGTATTCTCGGTATTTCTCTTTGTACTGAGAAATTTTTAATGTGATTTGATTTGGTTTAATGTTTGTTCACTTGAATCTTGAATCTTGACTGAAAATAACAGAATATTCAGCCCCAAATGTTACAAGACATTTACTCAAAACCCATTTTTTGGACTCAGACCCGTATTGCATCCAACAGTACAATTTTATTCCGAACATTTACTGATTCTATAATGCTAAGGAACGTGACATTTAAAATACCCCCGCTTTCCTGCGCGAACCTGTATACATTATACCAGAACATTTGATTCCAGTAATCCACTTATCTCTGAAATTCGAAATTGATTGTATATTTGTTGATGAAAATCATGCTATTCGAATATAATAGATGGACTGATATGAAGGATGCTGTTGAAAGATGTTCTTCATAATGGATGTCAGTCTCATTGCATCATGAAAAGATAGGTTTCGAGGTATTTATAATCTTCTGGGGATTGGAGATAGAAAAGACAAAACTGTTATTTTATACCAAACATTCGCATTAATAATTTAATTCTAGGATATTATTTCCTATCAACATGACATCTGAGAGAACCACATCGTCAAACTATTTATGTGGTGTTGTACTTATAAATGTACTGATGGTGTACTGAATGTATGTAAATAAAATTAATCATGGGCAGAGAAATGTTTCTCATGTTATTATCAGCTTACACCAATAAGAGTCGGGTGTATGGAGAATGCTGGTCACGTACCAACGTTGTGAATATCATCAACAACTTAGTTTCATTCCAGGCAATAAAGCAATTAGGATGCGCTTTAATGCAAATTCAAGGATTAGACAAGAGTCTCTCGTTATTTGTTTGCCAAGAAAGTGGATTATGAACAGGCATAATATAAGTTCTCTGTGAGTCTGTTCTTGAATATTCTATTGGGAAGGAATCTTGGAATCAACATTTTAGTCATCGGTTAATGTTGAAAATATTATTCTGAACGTCTATAATATTAATAAACCTCAATTCTATTCCTGGAATTTTGGTAAAGATTATAATCGATGATTAAATGAATACATTCAAAATTCAACCCATACTCAAATGAAGCAATGTCGAGAACAATGAACTGAAATGATCAGACTCTCGAAAACCATAACTTCACTCATAATAACATTGGATAAGAAAATTCCACATTGGAATTGAAATCATTGAACACTGAAAGCATAAGAATCTGCGAAATACACTTCAAAAGGTCTTAAGCTTAATTTCTATGTTGAAGGATCGCTAATAGTATATTTCGCACCTAGGGCCGAAAATGAGACTTTTCCCGCTCGAAATCGGTTTTCAAGTCCGAGGCCGAAGGCCGAGGACTAGAAAAGATTGAGAGCCGGAATAGTATATTTCGCACCTAGGGCCGAAAATGAAACTTTTCTGGCTCGAAATCGGTTTTCAAGTCCGAGGCCGTAGGCCGAGGACTAGAAAAGATTGAGAGCCGGAAAAACATTTTTGCCCATGGTGCGAACGTTATTTTTCGCCACACAGAAAAATAAACAATATATATATATGAGAATAATAATTGTTTATTAAGCACTTGCAAAAGCAAAAGTGGAAGGTCATAGCTCTATAGTGAGGTCCACGTTATAATGACAGTATTTGATCAACTTTTGTTTTGCTATCCTTTTCTATCATTCGACAAAGCCGGTGGTACTATCCTTTTCTAGGTCCACAACGATGCCAATTATGTTTCTGACAGTGTAGAAATATAATTAATTCGCATCGCTATTCTCCTATCTTCATATACTGCCATTATAACGTGGACCTTACTATAGCAAATCTGAGGTAATCTGAATATCAAGAAATTGTCCAAGTATTTTTTTTTTTATTCTGAATTGTCTAAATAACCTAAAAGATTATGTTCAATTATGTGGGAGGTTGGGTTTATACTTTTTTATTCTTTCAAATGACAATAAGATGATAGGCCTATTATGATAAATTTTCTAACTATTATTGAATAATAAACACAAATAATGAAAAGTTTTTTGATCAGCTGTTTTAGCACACTTGAAATTTGGCCAATCTGAATGTCAACGTCAACAATGCTTGTTGTTGTCGACTTCGGAAGTTTAGGTTAGAAGTTCTATCCTACTTTGAAAATTGATTTTGAATAGTTTATAATATCTTATTTGTATTTCATTCATCCAAATAAAATTATAGTATCTTATTGCAAAATACTTTGATTAATTCTAGAAGAATAAACTGATTCCTTTTCATAAACTATTTTGTAAACACGTTCACATCAAATTAGAATCAGCTGACTTCAAGGTTATTTTTCGCCCCACTTGGATGTAATGAGCTGGTTTTCGTGCGTCATATGGAGGCCGAAAATGATTGTTTTCTGACCAGGCCGGTAAAAGTTTTACGGCCCTAGGGCTGTAAAATAACCTTGAAGTCAGCTGATTCTGATTTGATGTGAACGTGTTTACAAAATGGTTTATGAAACGGAATCAGTTTATGCTTCTAGAATTGAATAAGTATTCTGCAATAAGATACTATCATTTTATTTGGATGGAATAAAATACAGATAAGATATATATTATAAACTATTCAAATTCGATTTTCAGAGTAGGATAGAACTTCTAACCTAAACTTCCGAAGTCAATGACAACAAGCATTGTTGACGTTGACATTCAGATTGGCCAAATTTCAAGTGTGCTAAAACAGCTGATCAAAAAACTTCATTATTTGTGTTTATTATTCAAGAATCAAATCATTTATAATAATATCATCTTATTGTCATTTGGAAGAATAAAAAGTATAAACTCAACCTCTTACATAATTGAACATAATCTTTTAGGTTACTTAGACAAATCAGAATAAAAATAAAAATACTTGGACAATTTCCTAATATTCAGATTACCTCAGATTTGCTAGAGCTATGACCTTCCTGTTTTGCTTTCGAAAGTGCCTAATAAACAATTATTCTCATATTTATATTGTTTATTTTTCTGTGTGGCGAAAAATAACGTTCTCACCATGGGCAAAAATGTTTTTCCGGCTCTCAATCTTTTCTAGTCCTCGGCCTACGGCCTCGGACTTGAAAACCGATTTCGAGCCGGAAAAGTCTCATTTTCGGCCCTAGGTGCGAAATATACTATTACAGCCCTAGGGCCGTAAAAATTTTACCGGCCTGGTCAGAAAACAATCACTTTCGGCCTCCATATGATGCACGAAAAACAGCTCATTACATCCAAGTGGGGCGAAAAATAACATTAAATGCTTGATTAATACAAGTACAAGAGCTTTACTTATCCTTGAAAATGAGTTAGCGGTTTCTGAATGAAGCGTGCAGAAAGGTAGAGCGAATAAAAATTCCACCGTTTATTGGAAGGATGATCTCAACTTTTGAATTAACCTTTCCACAACCCTTTCGATTGATATTTGCTTGTCTATGAATGGAAAAAAGGCAGTGAAATAATGTTCTCACACCGTGAGAATATTCCAATAATTACAACATAACCAGTAAAATCCATTGGTTATTGTTTCGCAGTTCAGTGAAAACTTATGATGGACTCGGTTAGATTGTCTTATTCCCAGTTCATGACGAATAAATTATCATTGAAACTGACAGATCGATACAGTAAAGACAGATCATTTGATCCGAATCATTCACTTGCATTCACCAATCACAGTTTTCGTGCGATGAGAATTATTATTTATTATTGATTTCAGATTTGCAATAGCTTGGACTCTTGGAATACAGATTGGTGAATTTCGTGCGATATAAAGAATGACCACTGAACTTCTGTGCTAGTCACTCCAAGATTCTTGAATATTTTGATTGAATAATAGTATTTCTGGTAGTTAGTAGGTAACTTAAGAGTAAAAAGGAGGAAGAACCGATTAATGGTAAATGGAGTATGGCATTACTTCATGGATTGCTTTTCACAGCACCATATTGAGCCAAATGGATGCAATCACTGTTTGGAGTGTGAGAAACTTTTTGAAATAACATTTGAGAACAGGTTACTAGATCAGATTGTTTGGCGATAATGAAGGCTAATGTTCAGTCTGGATGAAGTTGAGGTAGCCACAGTTCCAAACTCGAAAATGCGCTCGTTAGTATTGGGGCTCTTGTTCAAAGCCTTCATGATCGGAGGAATTTAATGACCACTTACTCTCGAGAAGCGCAATAGATTCCATTTGGACGATACCAAACCGAGGCAACTACTGTTTTTGAGCAATATAAATGAGTGAGAAAGAATGTGCAAGTAGAGTGAGTAGGACTTGTATTGGAAGGTAATAAAATCAGGGAACCAGATCGTGTTATGATCTCATTCAAATGGACTTAAACTGAACCAACGACTTTTCCTTGCTGCTCTCTTAACCTCTCTCACTCCGGCGTGTGATATATGAGATTATTTCACTCGCTTAAGTTTCAATCATTTTCTTATATTATGTGCGTTGCAAAGTTCAGAATTTCATTAGTACATAACTTCTTAATACACCACTATTTCTCCAGGTCTACTCGATCATCAATTGCTATCAAATAGATTAGGCCTACTCAGTGAGAGAATAATTTTGTAAGCGGACAATTTGAATAAAGTAGGACTATACAGTAGTTCAATACTTCATTTTCCAGTGAAGAAATCAATTTAATAGAAAAATAACTATTGCAAAACCTGGAATATTATAAAAGAAAACTTTTTTGAACAAAGTTGTTGATTTCTCCAGTCAACTCGAATTCTGGAACATTGCAACGATCATTTAAACAATATAAAAATGAAATAATGTATATATATTTTAGGATTTTACGGTGAATCATCGCCTTTCTCCTTTTAGTCGGATTTTCCATCTTTGTCGGTCATTCCACTCTCCATCTGTGAGATTTCTAGCCTCCATGGCGTCGTCCACCTCGTCTCGCCAAGATCGCCTTGGCCTCCCTCGTTTCCTTCTACCCAATGGGCTCCAATCCGTCACAATTCCAATCCACTTACTTGCATTCTCTTTATTTCTTCATATGTACCCTAATTTTGCATAATAGTATAACCCAAGTATTTAAATTTATCTGTTCCTTTAATTTTAACGTTATCGCCTAAGAATAAAATAGTACATAACTGATAAATATTCAATTGAATGAATACCATGTTATAATGGCCTATTTAGTTGAACGGAATAATGCAAAATGCGAATTGAATGAATACAGTAGGATATGATATCAAAAATCTTGCAACTGACATGAAAAATATTATATTATTATGTATTTCATATTATCCCAGACAAAATATCACAATTTGAGAGAGGTTAGTCAATACAATGCAATAATTATCAAAAACAATTTCCAGTAGCAGTGGGCTCCCAAATTGATTATCTGGAACTATATCTATAACTGGACCTAGAGCAAATAATGCCTAGACCATTTTATAGATGAAATATATTTTTATTCTCATATCAATTCAACTCAATAGTGGATTCGATGGACCAGTTGTTGTGGAGCTGATTTCTAGTGAATAGTGAAACCTGGACGTAGATTGGCAAGTAGTGAATCGAGTAATAGATACAGTACCAATAAAAGGTCGAGGGCAGACTCATCCCTATTTCTGCTGCTGGATGCCCAACAATCACAATCTCAATGCAGATATCAGTGAGTCGTGTAATCGTCACAATTTACGGCAACGAGCTACACTCACTTTCACATAGTTTACAATTAGAAATATTTCACTCCAGTTGTATCTCACGCTACCGGCGGAATTTGCACCAGCTGTTAGCTCGTGATCTGGTTAAGAAAGGTCAAGAATCCTCGTTTCAAAAGCGCATTATCCAGTGCATCTGGATGGCATTGATACTGTGAGTTCTTTGAATAGATCGAATTGAATCCTGTAAACAATTACGGACAATTATCATAAACATCAAATTCAAATTAGAATTTTTAAATTAAGGCTATGCAAAGGCTAAAAATAAACTTTCTACTGGTGATATTTCTCAAATTTTTTCGATTTGTATATCATCAAGCTATCAAAATGAAAAAGTTTTCTCAGGAAAACATATTTTTTCCGATCATTACTTTTTGAGATATGAGTGTCTAAAGTAAAGTTTAAATGTTTGGGACAGAACATTTCGAGTTCAGTAAGAGATAAATCCATGTGATATAGAGGATAGATTCTACATAGCATTGTTGATCTAGTAGAACAAAAATTTGCTGAAGATATCAATTTTTAAGTAAGTTATTCAATTTACCAAAAACAGCCGAAAATAACTCAAGTAAAGTTGATTTTGGTCATTTTTAGTAAATTGAATAACTTTCTCAAATATTGATATTTTCAGAAAACTTTTGTTTTACTAGATCACCAATACCATGAATCTCAAGTATTTATCTAATTCCTGTGAATCTCAAGTATTTATCTCTTACTGAACTTGAAATGTTCTGTCCCAAAAATTTAAACTTTAGGCGCTCATATCTCAAAAAGTAAAGATCGGAAAAAAAAGTTTTCCTGAGAAAACATTTTCATTCTGATAGCTTCATGATATACAAATAGAAAAACTTTGAAAAATATCACCAGTAGAAAGGTTATTTTTAGCCTTTGCACAACCTGCTGAGTAAGTTTAAATGCGAAAAAATTTGTTTGACTCATTCAAAACACATTTCCAATCAATTCATATGAATCAATCTCCAACAACATAGATCGATTCAGCTATATGAATTTTGAGTTTCGATTAAATTAGTGATAGTTTCATGTAATCTTGTCAATGACTGAATTTTGTAGGTTACAATCGGAATCAGTTTGGATATCAAAACCTTCTGTTTGAAGTATTCCATGCATTCCTTTTTCGCCGAAACTATATAATGTTATCGGAGGAGAGGATGTCGAAGATAGCAATTATATCGATCGGAAAATGCGTCAAAAATGAATCTTCACTCTAAGAAATCAGAAGGATGTTCTACAAATCAGCATAAAATTAGTCAGTTTTCAATTAAGCTGTATAATAATTTGTGGAGGAAACTCATACAAGATCATAGACAATTGGAAGCTACATGTGAGCTTGGAGGAAGCCATCCACAAAATGGATGAAATATCGCAGGGTTTTAATTGACGGGCAAGGTGAGAGAATCATTCTCTCTTGTAAATTATATTTCAAGTAGGTTCAGCGCCCATATCTCTGTCCTGGATAACTTGAGAAATATGTCAATCTTGAATAAGGAGGACTTGTCTGAATATTGACTAAATCGACAAATCGTTGAATGATTTCACAAGCTTATGAATTCGGGTCTGCAGCACTTCTGTCCATATTGGAGCAAGTATTGTTTCGAGGGTTGAAAGAAGAGTGTTGAAAACGAAAGTCGACTGTGCAGAGCAAGATTACGTCCGTACAGGAATGGCGCGATGAAAATAAAAAACAGAGCGCGCCGATCGGAAATGCCGGTGCGTCTGAAATAATTGGCGATTGTCGATGGATAATTGATTAGAGGACGTGGTGGGCGGGCAGCCGTTGTCCACAAGAAATGTGTAACACGTCGCCGATGGTGGGTTACGGTGTGCGGGGGGCTGGCAGGCGGCATTCATTTGACGGCAAAAAGTGAGTCGCGTTGACACGACAGTCGACACATGTACTGCGACACCTCGCCTGTGAACATCACCGCCGCTGCCGGCGGAAAAAATGCATTTGCACAACTCGATCGAAGCCAAACGGCAGGCTGCTTGTCAGTAGTCGACACCAGCAACACGTCAAAACTGGCATCACTTTCCTTTTGCACTCACTTGTCACACTGCTTGGTCCTTCTTCATCTTCAATCTCTCGCCGACCACCCGTGGGATTATTCTTGTTTCCGAGACAAGCTTGCTTGCTGCCGACAACTTTTTTCCCCAACGTTCATCTTCATTCCGTAACTTTTTGCACACAAACTACACCTGTAACACATGTCTTCTGCCTCACTTCGGAACAAATCCAAATAAAATACAGCTCCCTCCTCAAAATCAATTCCAGAAAAAATTGTAACATCGTGTCGAAGTCTACACTGAGAGGTGATCTCATAAATTGACTGGAATATACACCAGCGTAATTTGTTACCTTGGAGAATTACATAACCGAAGAATGGTGGTGATCTGGTTGTTCTTTTTCCTGTTACATGGAAACAGGGTACGGCCTTCGATCCGATTGAAAAACTACCGACTGAATCACTGATGAATACCACTTGCTTGGTTATTCCAGCTTCAAGTCTTATCAGTCCAGGAAAATCTCCACTTTGGAGTGTGATCGAATTTCATTGGAATCTCTTGTTAGGTCATGACCGGAAAATTGATCGAGAAGGATATGAGGTTTACCCTTGGCAATATCTTATAAAATCATTCTACAATAATTAAAATATTCATTTCCAAGACTATTATAGGCTCTATGTTTCTCCCACAAAAAAACCCGATTGAAAACATGAAATGAGTCGAATATCATATTCCACCAGAACATAAAAAAGACCTCAAATCCGAGCTCAAAAAAATTTAGAACCTATGGACATGGAAACATAAAAAATCAACAATATTACGTTTTATATACCATTTACAAATTTCTTCCTGAATACAGAAGAGATTCTGTTGTAGTATTAGTACTAATAAGAATATTCTTCTAACAAAACTTATGAAACTTGATAAGCCCAACTGAATTAGTTCTCATAGTATCAGGAATATTTTTTCCCAATAACTTAACGAAGAAATGTTGAGAGCTGAAGAAAAAAATGATATTTATGCGAATCCAAAAAACATTCAGAAAGTATAAATTCGGAGCTGAAGAAAAGCTTCAGGTTGACATGAAAATCACGAAAAAACTATGACTTAATCTGTGCCTGATCCAGATCATGAGATTCTTATCGATCCGAATGTGGGAATACTCCCGAAGATAATCTCATCGGATCACCCATGCACGTAAGAGAGCCAGACAGACAGCTTTTCAACTGGGATGAGCACTGACAAAAAACTAATTTTCATAATGAAATTGGGCCAGAATCCCTCGGTCCGTTATGCCTAGGATTCCATCCGCCCGCCTTACAACAATTACTGGACGACCTTTATCTCACCAGATTTCTCTAAGAAACCAGAGCGGTGACTCTAACATGTCTGCCCCGTTAGTGGAGCGTATAATAATGCAATAAGCTCATGTCTAATTGAATTAATAGCGTGACATAGCTTATGATAACTTGTACAACGCTTCAAAAAATAGGATAAATTTATTAATTATGCATGAATGAGGATCTAGGGCTGATCCCCGAGCTGCTCATCACTGTGGAAGTTTTCCAAAAGAGAGATTATTATTCTGGTGCTCTGAATTGAAAAGTATTATCGTTGATAATACCGGTAGTTCCAGTATAATCAGAGGAATTCAATTTAATTGAACTTGTTACTTGATCTACATCATTGTTATTCAAATCTGTAGACATTTTTATTCCAGTTCATTGAGTTCAGTGTTTTTTTACTAAACCGGATTGATAGATCTGTTTTTCTTTTTAGAAAGAGTCTGTAGAATTATTGATTCAATGGTTTGTTATATTTTCGTGGAAAGCACTAGTGATGATTGGAGGTGCAAAGAACGTTCAGCTCTTTTGAACTTCAATCCAATGAACTCGATCTAGAATTATACTTACACTTTCTGGAATGTCTTTGAAGAGAATCTTGCACAATTCAATGCCCTTGTTTAAGTTGAATGTTAATAAACAAGATGGCTTTTGTGTGGATAATGAGGTGAGTAATAATTATATCAATAAATGCCCAACAGTATGTATACTGAACGGTGCTGTGATAGCAGACTTCAGCTCGACGTTTTAGTTCAATAAGAGATGTATGAGAGATGCAACGTTAGTAGTGTAAGAATATAATTTTGGATGTTCCTCAAAATCATGGAACGAAAGGAAATTGAGAGGTCTCGAGCAAGCAGCTTTAAGATAATAACGGCTCTCCAGGCTATGATTTTGAACAGCCAAATGAAAATAGAGGCATTATTGCTATTTATGTAATAATATAAAAATATATAATACTTTGAGGTTAGGTTCTTTGGTACTTACTAGTCGGCGACCTAAGTAATCGGTCGAGCCATATAATTTGAGAATTAGCCAGACACCTTATGGCAAAATTAGTTTGCGTATAAATAGCATTCGCTTAAACTATGATCAGAGGGTTAGTAAACAAGCATGGCATTCCAATCTAAAAGAAAAAGCGTTTTAGAAAATACAAAAATATTTATTATGTCATACGAGCATGAACAAAATGTAAAAAATAAATAAAAAGATTAAGGAAATGGGATGTAACTTTATTCAGCGCATAGATACATTTGTAGTTTTAGGTTACGCCAATCACAGTGCAGTATTTGACCGGCGGTAAAAGCGAATTAATTCAAGAAATAGACGTATTTATTATATAAACAGTAAGAAATTGTGAACTATGCAGTACCCAGATTTATGTAACAAATGTAAAATAAATATTTAAGACTAAAATATTCGCTCTTTAGGTTGTAACATAGCAGTTTAGTATGGACTATTTTGATAACTTTGAATTATGTCATTGCTTAGTAGTGAGGCCACCAATGAGAGTGGATATTTAAATTTTATGCAAATTAAAAAGACAGAAGTGTGGTTGTGAAAGAATAAGGGTAGGTCCAAGCCCACTTGCTTGCTAGAGGTCACCGGGGACAGCCACCAATTTAAAGAGCACAAGACTAGATCCCTTTTTAAATAATTGTACGTTTTAGAAATCTAAAGTTAATAATTAGATATTAATTTCATAGGACTCAGTGAAGTTGTAATATAACAGGAGTCATTAAATTTGAATAATCCCCTTGAAGAAAACGACAGCAGCCCACCAGAAAGGTCGAGGATATCAAAACGAATCCGGACCGCCATCAAAATTGTGGATTTTGACACATGAGTTCAATATGAATAATAAAAATAATATCAAAACTTGTGCAGGTCTTTAAATGTAAAGGGAATATATTTAAGGAACATTAATTTATGATTTATTTATTTTATTTATTATGATTATATGCTCACTCATATATCTTGTTTATCAGTAATTCATTGGATTTTTGCAAAGCTCATGTTATATAAAATAATGAAATTTTGAGGTTAGGCTATAATACTTACTGGTCGGCAACCTAAATAATCAGTCAAGCCATATAATTTGAAATTTAGCCAGACACCTGTGGCAAATTTTAGTTGTGAACAAATAGCATTCAACCAGAGGATTTGGTAACCACATGGCATGTTATTGTAAATGGAAAAACAACCTAATGAACTGAAAAAAATGTATTGTGTCAAATGAGCATGTACAAAATATGTAAAATAAATAAAAATATTAAGGAAGTGTGTATATTATATCAGGTGCATGGATACATTTGTAATTTTTAGATGAGCCAATCAAAATGCAGTGGCTGATTGGCGGTAAAAATGAGTCGATTCAAAAATAACCCTCAGTATTTATATGAATGATAAGAATTTGTAAGTTATCACTACACAGTTCATCCGGATGTAATCTGAGTAATTAAAAATATAACACATAATATATATTGTAACATTATTTTTGTGAATAACGGTTTGCCTGGCTTGGCTGCAGTCGGTAAAGCATGAGTACAAAATTATATGATTCTGGTTGTGGTTCTTAGAATACAACTTAGACAAAATTCTTATGGGCTCGCCCAGGAGCTCCTGCAATTCACTGCTCTTGTTTAATTTATATGAATCTCTGGAATGTATTATTTCCAAAGATTTGATTATCGATGCTAAATATCACTGACTGAACCAACTTATTCGGTGAAGAATAAAGTTGAATGGTAATTTTCGTAATATTTCAATACTGATAACTCAATAAATAAATATGAGATTGGTCATGCATGGAAGTGGAGAAATAAATAAAGGATACACCATAAAAAATTTGATACATATTATATTGTACAATAAAATATTAACGACCAAATAAATGTAGAAATATATATAGAGCAACAAGCAAAAAATAATAAAAATAAGAATAAATATATCAAAAATAAAATATCGAGATATTTTACTTTTCAGTTCTTTAGCACGAAACGTTACCATATGCTTTTAAATCATTAATTGTATGCATTTATCTTCATGCAGCTCAGGTATCGACTTGCTGCTGCTTGTAGATTTAAAAAATCTCACTATATATCTTCTTTCCAAAAATAATAAAATAATCAACTGATAAATCATAAATCTCAAATATATCTATATGTATAGATCTCAGTATATTTCTCAATATATATCTCTCGGGGCTAAAGGTTCAGCATCTGGTGGAAGTAGTTGAATTAATTTATCCAATGAACAAGAGCTATATTTATATCTTATAATTCGCTAATAAAATTAATGATTGAGTGAGCATATGTACATTATAATATTCAATTTAAATATTTCTTCAATTTGTGTATCCTTAGATATATAAATTTGATACAACTCTCATCCAATAAAATATGTTTTTGTACCTTTTTAAGACTTGCGCAAGTTTTATAATAATTTTATTATTTATAACCTTTTCGACGTGCTAGCTTTTTATATTTGTTTCATCGAAGCACTGAGGGCACCCTAAATTTATGTATTTCGATAATTTATTACTCATATGCTGAATTTCACAAGATGTTTGTGGCGATCCAAATTTCCTGGTCGTCCTGGATTTTTGGTGGCTGAAGTCGTCCTCTCCAAGGGAATAAATAAATTTCTAATGACTTACGCTTCAATACAGCATCACTAAGTCTTATAAAAAATTAATTAATGGATTTGTATTTTAAGTATTTCAAAAGTACAATTTAACAAAGGGACTTGTGCTCTATAAAATGTAGTGTTGCTCCATGGTGGCGTTTGGCAGGCAAGTGGGGTCTGTTCTCCCTTATTTTCTCTATAAATATGTAAATATTTGAATATTTATAGTTTATATGTAAATTTACATATATTTAAATATTTCACTACAATGCCATTAAAAGTATCAATAGTCTGTGCCAATCTACTAAATTATTATCTATATCTTAGGTATAACATTTTATAATTACTCGGACCATATCCGATACATAAACTGAGTAGTGATAATTTATAAATTCTTATCATTTATAAAAATATTTATATATACATTTGAATCGGCTCTCTATTGCCGCCCATCGATTACTGTAATTTGATTGGTTCATGCAAATTCACTACTGTATCCATGCGCCTATGACTATCCTACTTCCTTAATATTTTATTTATTTATTTTGATGTACTTGTTCATGCTCATCACAGATAATATATATTTTTAAATGTTATAAGTTGTTTTTCCCTCTATAACCAGTAGCCATGTGCTTTCCAAAATCCTCTAGTTGAATACTATGTGTTTACAACAAATTTTTTGCCAAGGTGTCTGGCTAGATTTCACATTATATGACTTGATCGATTATTAGGTTGCTGATCAGTAGGTATTTAAGCCTAACCTCAAAATTTCCAATACTTTATATAATATAATAAATAGCAAATAAATTCTTTTCCATTCGGTTGTTCTAATTTCAGCCATGGTACCCATTATTATCTAATCTTTCACTTGTTGTTATTGCACTTAGTGATAATAGAGCAGCTGTTTTGCTCCAGACCTATAAAATTCTTTCAATTAGCGATTTTGCTTGCTTATCGAATTTTTATACATTACAATATGTAATAGCCTAGCAAAGGACACAGACTATTTGATTATACAATGGCGTAGTAGATGAATATTTAAATAATATGCAAATTTGGAATATGGAAGTATGATCATAGAGAATAGGGGTAGATCATAACCCACTTGCTTGCCAGATGTCACCATGGGAAACCACTAATTTTATAGAGCACAAGGCCCTTTTCTGTTAATAATTGTAAGTTAGAAAGATTTAAGTTTGAATTCAATAATTAATTTTCATAAGACTTAGTGATGCTGTATTAAGGCGTAAGTCATTCAGATATTTATTTATTCCCTTGGAGAGGACGACTTTGGCTACCAGAAAACTCCAAGACAAAGGAAGAATTTGGATCGCCATCATCATCCTGTGAGTTTCGGCATGTGAGTTAACAAGTGGGTTAACGAGTAATATGTAAATCTAGGGCGCCCTCAGTGCTTCGAGTGAAACAAGATTTGAAAAGCTAGCTTGTCAAAAGGTTATACAAATATCGGAATTAATATCAAATTTGCACAAGTCTTGAAATGTACAATAGCGATTTTACTAATATTAAGAACTATATATTGGATTTACATGTCTAAGTATGCACAGATAAATAAATATTTAAATTTAAAGTTATAATTATAAAATATGCTCACTTGATCATTAATTTTATTAGTAAATTATGAAGATATAAATGAAGCTCATGTTCACTGGATAAATTGATTCATCTAATTTCCATCAGAGGCCGAACCTTTAGCCTTGAGGAATATATATATATATTTGAGATTTATAATTCATTGATCACTTATCTATATCAACTTGGAAAGAAGGTATATGAGATTTTATATTCGACAAGCAACAGCAAGTCGATAACTGAGCTGCATAGTCTAGATGCATAGGATTGATTTAAGAAGCAATGGTAATTTTTCGTGCTAAAAGCAAAAAACCTAATAAGTGAGCTAATCTGTGATATTTTTGATATATATATATATTTGTTCTTATTTTATTTTTCATACTCTTGCTCTATATTATTTGTTTATTCGTTGATAGTTTGTGTAATATATTTGTATGTGATGAATCTTTCAAATAGATCTCATGAGAAAGAGACAGGTTGATTACCTTTTAAAAGAAAGAATTTGCTAAAGGAATAGTTAGCGACCGAGCGATAAGCTTACTTATCAGTAACTGATATTTAGATAAGAGTACCGTTCTGTACCGAATATTTTCTAGAAAAATATTAATAAAATTATAATTATTCTGCAAATAAGCACGAATTATTTACACTGCTCATTGAATTTGAGGTTACACTTTGTTACCATCGATCAGATTTTTTAAAACAGTTCGAACGCGCTGACTGATTCAAGTATTGTCAAATGTCAATTGATTGCTGGCTTCAACGCAAGATATAATACCATTTCTAAAAATTATAAAACTATCAATAAAGGACCAGAATTCGAATAAAAAAATAAAATATGTATTCGTTGAAATTATTTATACTTAAGAAATTATTATATGTCAGGTCTTATTGTAACTAAATAAGTCATATCATGAACAGCATATTATTGATAAAACGGCAGAAATTAATTATAACAGTCTCAAACATAATAAAATTTGTATAAGAAATTAATTTATTATGATTAATTCAACTGACCACATGGTAATTAAATCTCTTTGGCAAGCCTAAGCCATCATAGTGCATAGAAATAGCACCAAAAAGGTGATCGTTTTGAAAGCAACACCATGTTAATCTACTATCAGACAACAACCTGCCCTATCATATACGCTAGCACATGTACATTGTATGAGAGGAACATGTCTAGAAGATTAAGCAGTTTAAGAATTACATGAATTGAATTATTATTGTAATTAAAGGAATTATATTCTACAGCCTGCCACTGACTTCAATGTCTACGTCACAATCGTTCTACCAATGGCAAATTTTTATGCAAATTTATTACATCGAGATTCTCAGAAGAAAGGTCTAGCCAAGAAGCTGAGAGAAAAGACAGCACTTCCCTTTTGAAATCCTCACCGTTCAGATCTCTTTATAGTTACCAAGACCTATTCGTAAAAAATCTTGTTCGATTTATATGTTTTATTTGTGAGCCAATATTTTAGGCCAATCTATTTGTTATTTGTAAATTTGTATTCATCAATCGTAAATAAAAAGTTTAAAGTAAATTATCCTTACTTAATTCGGTGAAGGAGATATTTAAATTAAAATTCCCCACGTGCTGAAACTGAAGCCGGTCCGCTGCCGATCAAACGATTTTTGATCCAAGAAGAAAACCACGACCGCCAAGGAAATTCACGTGAGTTATAATTAAAAGGGGCCCCAATCTACGCTTCGAAAATAGTTCAGTGCAGAAGATATAAATTTTCTTCGTTAATTATTGGCCACGCCGACAAGCGCTTATAGTTGTTTAAGAGCCTAGAACTTGTTCATATTTATTTATACGAACTTGTAGTTGATTAGCTATCCTCCGCTGCCATAACCACGACCCCGAGCATTTAAAAATAATTTATAATCATTTTTCACTATTTTTTCAAAACTGTTAAATTTTATCAATTGTAAAATTCTGTCGAATCACGCATGATATCATGCAAGATACAAGAAAATTGCTAATCATTTTGTTAATGCTAAACCACTTCCAATCTGTAAATTATATCTGAATCTGCACTGTGAGATCAATATTTTATATAATTATTCCAGTTTTGTTAAATCGTTTTCTGATTTCGATTATTTCTTAAGCCTGTCAATTATTGTGTCTGATACATTCTATATCATCAAAGAACCGATTGAATACGATCATTGGAGTAATTGAATTAAGCTGGATATTGGAGCAGGTCTATGGATTAGCGAGTGGGGTCAATCGAGATATTATTCTTTGTCCTTACCTGCTCATATATCAGCTTTTATCTGTTACCAACCTCGACTTAGGAGCGAATACATCAATTGTACGGCAGATGCAGCCAGAGATCATGATAAATTCCTACATAGAGCTTAAAAACCGACAAGACTCTGTTTCTCGAAGTATATTCGGAACGATATTTGGTCCAAATACCATATTTTAATCCTTCAGAACTTATTAGAGACGCAGTCCCGTAAATTATCTACATCGGGATTTTTGCTCAACCTGTATGATTTTATATGCTCATTCTTCACAGGTAATAATTTAGGTATCCATCTTCAGTGTTTAGCGATCGCTACACTGCTTATAAAAATTTCATCATTATACAATCTGTCATTAGAAGAATCAAGGGTGAGCGAGCGTTTAGGCCTCCCGCGATTCCGACAATTGTATTGAATCTTGTAGTGAATCAATCAGTCTGGTGTACACTCAGCGTCCCCACACGCAATTGCAAAATTATAGTCCATACACCATTGACTCAGTACAAGATTCACCATAAATACGTGAGGCATTTAAATACAGCATTACATCACCCTACGTGTATTGTCCTATCGTTGGAGGTGAGAGTGACTCCCCCAGGAAGAGCTTTACATGATTTGGCGCCCAACAGTATAGGCATAGCATGAAGAGGTGGATAATCGACTACGGGATTATTTAGTTGCTCAGTATACTATAGCGCTGACAACGGGAAATTTTTTTGAAAAATTCATGGTTGTGAATTTCTTCGAATTTAGTATTAACTGTTCACTGTTATAGAAAAATAAAGTCGTACCATACCCAATTTTTGAACAGAAAAGAAATTTATCGATTGATGAATTTTTAGAGAGAGAATCGAACTCAGAATTTTATTATTGTGTATTCGAAAATGGTCATACTATAAGTCATAGGTTTAAGAAATACCATAAGAAGGTCATATTATTGAAGAATATTAGGTCTATATTGAAACAATTTATAAAATTTTACGGAAAAGAGGCTTGAAGTTATTACATTTTTTTAAATTTGTAAGGCATAAAGAGGGAAGTAAAATTAATCACAGATATATTGCGGAATAATTCAAACAGAACACTGCTGCTTTTATATAAAATTTTGCAAAGAATACTAGCCCCATATATAGAATTGCGGCAAGAAATTATAAGAGTAAAATATTTATAATAATAGTAATAATAAATTATAAGAGGCGTACCTGTATTACCGCATAAGTGTTCACTGTGTATCCTGTATGTCCTTGTCATTTTTATGTTAACGATATTGCTAACCGATTCATTTTATCACTGAACACATTGCTAAACCACTTTTTCTGTATTTCACTCACTACGACGCTATAACAATTCTATTGGATTTCTTACCAATTATTTTGTATCACAAAACTTTCACGTTTTTTTATTCACTGCACACTTTCGTGCGCTATTTTTCCGCAAACTATGGCAGGAAACGACCAGGTCAATCCAAGTCTGTCGGACACCGAGGACATCTCACCGATTGTTCGCCGCCATCCGCATCTGCCACCGCATCCGCCGATTTCCATCCACATCTACTAGATGACTTGTCGTCGACGCAGGTGGAGGAGAGCTGCATTCTGGTGAAGGATACGTTGGTAGCTCAAGAACCGGAGGACGAAACATCGGAAGAGCACTCAGTCGATGACGTCTCAGAAACAGGAACTCCCATTTCTCGCACCGTTGCTCGGATAAAGAACCAGCGGTAACCGTTAACCATGCACCCGCTCCCGCCGTTGACTGGACCCTCATCCTGAAAGAAATAAGGAAAAACAATGAAGCAATAAATAAAACAATGCAGAAATAAACAATCTAAATGGAAAATACGACCAAATAAGAAGACAGCAAACAAACAAAGGAAGCAATAAACAACTTAAATGAAAAAAGCGACCAAACAAAGGAAGAATTAAAAGAAGGACAACATTGGCTGAAGAGATCTACCTACTTCGCAGGCATTCGTTTTAAGCAAAGTTAGTAAAACGGATAGTTGCAATTGGAATGGAAACTTGAAATAAATTAGAAATCAAATTTAGATGGGGGCTTAAGGAAGAAATAATCATTCAACCAACTGGAAGCTACGTTGTGAATTACACAAATTATCAAACACTTCATAATCACAGCCTACACATCGAATCATATCTTAGCAGACTGGCATCTTTCTACTGCAGCCTAATCAACATAACCTAAATTTCGCCGCATCTCAACTAATAAGGAAATATCAACAACCCACATTAAATGAAGAAATTATTATCAACTCTAAGCCAAGAAAATAAAACTGAAAACAACTTTAAAAATCACCAACCTGATCAAGACATCTGCATCATGTTACAGTCATCACAGAAACAATCGCCTGGTACAATCCGCACAACTGAAAAACAGAAACACAAATTGCATTATCAACAGAAAATATTTGTAAATTAGAAATCAGATGAAGTTAGTAGTGAATAGGAGGAAAGAAAATAAACAAAGTTTATTTGAAAAAATATGTCAATATAACCTTGAAATACAGAATCGATAGAAAAATCTATTCAGAGTCAAAGCCTGTTCGATAATTTTCTTCATCACACCAACCAATGTGTGCGAAATCATAGAGTCAATGTAAAGGAATCAAAGCAATATCGTTATAATTATTGTAACCTATTATTTAATGTGAAATTATAAGTAAAAATGCAACCAAAAATATATATTTATGTTAATTTGCACGAAATGCGCATGTTCTATTCATATAATGTATTGCTAAAAAGCTAAAAAGAAAATGAAATTCTTACCTTCAAATGTGAAATTTATTATTGTTGCATCAAAGATCATGAATTGTAATTCAAATTGATGAATATAATCTTAAAAGCATAATATTGTAACCAGCATTGATAAAAATCAGAAATCACTTCCAGTGTAACCCTGTTCGTACACAACATACTAAGCGTAAAAAAGGAATGCTCGAGTCAAACGGTAGACAATTGTCAAGTCACGAATTAAATTAACTCTCACTCTCACCCAATTATGTAAATGCCAAAACAAGAGTCGAAACCTGAAATAACCATGGAAAATGATGAAAATCTATATTTGTTGCAAATACTGTTTGAATCTTAAGAGGATAATATGTGAAATTTTGTATATTTGTTATAGTTATGGGTCTGCTCATAAGCCACCGTGAATGGAAGTTGTGGAGTTATTTTAATGAAGGATCCAAAGAGACCTCATTAATTATTGTATTTCGATTGTATCCAATGGAAGGAACAATCAATTATTTATTTTCTCGTAGCCAAAAGTGCACGATATATCGTTTTTAGTGTTAAGTGTTGAGTTTCGTAGAAGTAAGGAGGTGAAATGGTGTATTCATCACAATATCAGATTTTTCAAATAGTCATTGTTTCGACTCGTCTCCCAATTACCTATTTAAAATATCCTGGGGGCTTTTGTGTGATGAATCTTTCAAATAGATCTCATGAGAAGAGAGAAAATTGTGATTACCTTTTAAAATGAAAGAATTTGCTAAAGGATAGTTAGCGACCGAGCGATAAAGCTTACTTATCAGTAACTGTATATAGATAAGAGTACCGTTCTGTACCGAATATTTTCTAGAAAAATTATTCAATAAAATTATAATTATCTGCAAATAAAGCACAAATTATTTACGAACTGCTCATTGAATTTGAGGTTACACTTTGTTTACCATCGATCAGATGTTTTTAAAACAGTTCGAACGCAGCTGACTGATTCAAAGTATTGTCAAATGTCATGCTGGCTTCACGCAAGATATAATACCATTTCTAAAAATTATAAAACTATCAATAAAGGACCAAGAATTTCGAATAAAAAAATAAAATGTATGTATTATCGTTGAAATTATTTATTACTTAAGAAATATATTATATGTCAGGTCTTATTGTAACTAACTAAGTCATAGCATGAACAGCATATTATTGATAAAACGGCAGAAATTAATATAACAGTCTCAAACATAATAAAATTTGTATAAGAATATAATTTATTAATGATTAATTCAACTGAACCACATGGTAATTAAATCTCTTGGCAAGCCTAAGCCAATCATAGTGCATAGAAATAGCACCAAAAAGGTGATCGTTTGAAAGCAACACATGTTAATCTACTATCAGACAACAAACCTGCCCTATCATATACGCTAGCACATGTACATTGTATGAGAGGAACTATGTCTAGAAGATTAAGCAGTTTTAAGAATTACATGAATTGAATTATTATTGTAATTAAAGGAATTATATTCTACTGCCTGCCACTGACGTCACGTCTACGTCACAATCGTTCTACCAATGGCAAATTTTTATGCAAATTTATTACATCGAGATTCTCAGAAGAAAGGTCTAGCCAAGAAGCTGAGAGAAAAGACAGCACTTCCCTTTTGAAATCCTCACCGTTCAGATCTCTTTATAGTTACCAAGACCTATTCATAAAAATTTCTTGTTCGATTTTATATGTTTTATTTGTGAGCCAATATTTTAGGCCAATCTATTTTGTTATTTGTAAATTTGTATTCATCAATCGATAAATTTAAAAGTTTAAAGTAAATTATCCCTTACTTAATTCGGTGAAGGAGATATTTAAATTAAAATTCCCCACGTGCTGAAACTGAAGCCTGGATCCGCTGCCGATCAAACGATTTTTGATCCAAAAGAAGAAAACCACGACCGCCAAGGAAATTCACGTGAGTTATAAGTTAAAAGGGGCCCCAATCTACGCTTCGAAAATATTTCAGTGCAGAAAGATATAAAATTTTCTTCGTTAAATTATTGGCCACGCCGACAAGCGCTTATTAGTTGTTAAGAGCCTAGAACTTGTTCAATATTTAATTTATACGAACTTGTAGTTGATTAGCTATCCTCCGCTGCCAGAACCACGACCCCGAGCATTTCAAAAATATTTTATAATTCATTTTTCACTATTTTTTCAAAACTGTTAAATTTTATCAATTGTAAAATTCTGTCGAATCACGCATGATATCATGCAAGTACAAGAAAATTGCTAATCATTTTTGTTAATGCTAAACCACTTCCAATCTGTAAATTATATTCTGAATCTGCACTGTGAGATCATATATTTTATTATAATATATTCCAGTTTTGTTAATTCGTTTTCTGAGTTCGATTATTCTTAAGCCTGTCAATTATTGTGTCTGATACGTTCTATATCATCAAGAACCGATTGAATACGATCATTGGGAGTAATTGAATTAAGCTGGATATTGGAGCAGGTCTAAGTGGATGTAGCGAGTGGGGTCAGATCGAGATATTTATTCTTTGTCCTTACCTGCTCATATATCAGCTTTTATCTGTTACCAACCTCGACTTAGGAGCGAATACATCAATTGTACGGCAGATGCAGCCAGAGATCATATAAATTCCTACAATAGAGCTTAAAACCCGACAAGACTCTGTTCTCGAAGTATATTCTGAACGATATTTTGGTCCAAATACCATATTTTAATCCTTCAGAACTTATTAGAGACGCAGTCCCGTAAATTATCTACATCGGGATTTTTGCTCGACCTGTATGATTTTATATGCTCATTCTTCACAGGTAATAATTTTAAGGTATCCGTATTCAGTGTTTAGCGATCGCTACACTGCTTATAAAAAATTTCATCATTATACAATCTGTCATTAGAAGAATCAAGGGTGAGCGAGCGTTTAGGCCTCCCGCGATTCCGACAATTGTATTGAATCTTGTAGTGAATCAATCAGTCTGGTGTACACTCAGCGTCCACACACGCAATTGCAAAATTTATAGTCCATACACCATTGACTCAGTACAAGATTCACCATACATACGTGAGGCATTTAAATACAGCATTACATCACCCTACGTGTATTGTCCTATCCTTGGAGGTGAGAGTGACTCCCCCAGGAAGAGCTTTACAGTATCAATTCTTATGGTGTATCCTTTATTTATTTCCCTATCTCCATGCATGACCAATCTCGTTATAATCTATTCAGTTACCAGTATTGGAATATTATTAAGATTACCATCAGACTATATTATTCACCGAATTAGTTGGTTGAGACAGCGATATACAGCATTGATTATCAAATCTTTGGAAATAATATGTTCCAGAGATTTATATAAATCATCCAGTATCATTAAATCCGATTTGAAGAATCTCAAAAATCATAGCATCAAGTTGCAGCAGCACAAATTCTCGCATCTGTATTTGCGGAACTCAACAAATCAGTCACAGAAATTGTGGACTGTTGGAGCAGCCGACGTCAGTAACCGGTAAGATCAGAGAACTGCGGGAGCTCCTGGGCGAGCCAGTAAGAAATTTGTATCATTATTATTCTAAGAACCACAATAAGGGTTACATATTTTGTTATTCATGCTCTACCCACTGCAGCCAAGCAGGGCAACTCGTTATTGAAAGAAATAACGAGTTATTTGATGATTGATTTGTTTGATTTGATTTAGTGAGTTATAGTTAATGAAAAATATATATCTAGGGCGCCCTCAGTGTTTCGAGTGGAACAAGATCTAAAGAGCTAGCTCGTCGAAAGGTTATTCAAATATTGAAATTAATACCTAACTTGCGCAAGTCTTGAAACGTACAAAAGAGATTTTATTAATTAAGAACTATATATCAGATTTACATGTTCAAGTATGCACAGATGAAATATTTAAATTTGATGTTATAATATATATGCTCACTTGATCATTAATTCTATTAGTAAATTATAAAAATATAAATGAAGCTCACGTTCACTGGATAAATTGATTTATCTAATTTCCACCAGAGGCCAAACCTTTAGCCCTGTGAAATATATATAATATAATTGAGATTTATAATTTATTAATTAATTATTTATATTAATTTGGAAAGAAGGTATATGAGATTTTATTCGATAAGCAACAGCAAGTCGATAACTGAGCTGCATAATCTAAATGCATATGATTGATGGTTCAAGAAGCACATGGTAATTTTTCGTGCTAAAAAAGCAAAACCTAATAAGTGAACTAATCTGTGATATTTTTTCGTTATAAATATATTTGTTCTTATTCTATTTTTTATACTTGTTGCTCTATATATCTATTTATTCGTTGATATTTTGTGTAATATATTTGTGTCAAATTTGATGGTGTTTCCTTTATTTATTTCCCTATCTCCATGCATTACCAATCTCGTTATAATCTATTTAGTTACCAGTATTGAAATATTATTAAGATTACCATCCGACTATATTCTTCACCGAATAAGTTGGTTAAGACAGCGATATACAGCATTGATTATCAAATCTTTAGAATTAATACGTTCCAGAGATTTATATAAATTATCCAGTATCATTAAATCCGATTTGAAGAATCTCAAAATCATAGTGTTAAGTTGCAGCAGCGCAAATTCTCGCATCTGTATTTGCGGAATTCGACAGAGCAGTCACAGAAATTGTGGACTGTTGGAGCAGCCGACGTCAGTAACCAGCAAGAGCAGAGAACTGCGGGAGCTCCTGAGCGAGCCAGTAAGAAATTTGTATTATTATTATTCTAAGAACCACAATAAGGGTCTTACATCTTGTTATTCATGCTCTACCGACTGCAGCCAAGCAGGGCAACTCGTTATTGAAAGAAATAACGTGACAAAGTTTTTATTCGACAAGCAACAGCAAGTCATAACTGAGCTGTACAATTTGAAAGATATATGCTGATTAAAGAAGCACATGGTAAAATTGTTGCTAAGAAGCAAAGTCAATCCTTAGTGAGCTACCTGTGATATTTTCTGATATATATATTTATTCTCATATTATTTTTATATTTGTTGCTCTGTATTTTTCATTTATTGCTCGTTGATTTTTCATGTAATTATATTTTTGTGTTTATTGAATGGTGTACCCTTTATTTATTATCCTATCTCCATGCATGACCAATCTTGTTATATTGTATTTTATTATAGTTATTTACATATTATTATAACTATCAACCAACTGTATTCCTCACCGAATGAGTTGGATCAATCGGCGATATACAGCATTAATTATTAAATCTTTGGAAATAAATGTTCCCGAGATTTATTTAAATTATCCAGGACCATCACATCCGATTTGAAAAAACTCAAAGGTCACAGTATTAAGTTGCAGCAGCAATACGATTTAATAGAATTCATAATTTTATTCTGATAGAGTGTCACCTTTGATTCCGCTCGGTATCATTTTACATTGCTGACCAATTGCTTTTACATTGCTGTCGAATGGTGGTGAGTGGCATTGGTGGCAATACCGTATTGTCAAGTACAAAAGTCAGAGCCCTTATATCTATTTACCTCTCCTACATCTGTATCTGTGGAGTCAACCAAATCAGTCACAAAAACTGTGAACTGTTAAAGCGGCCGACGTTTGCAGCCAATGAAAGCAGAGAATTGTTTGAGCTCCTGGAAGAGCTGGTAAGGAACTGCTGCTATTTTCTTTCAGGAATCACAAAAAATATTATATATATATTCAAAAATCTTTGCTCTACCGACTGCGGCAAAGCAGGGCACATGTTATGGCAAAAATAACATTACAGTAGACAGAAGATTCATCACTCACAGGTGTAAGACTCGAAGTGGTGGGGGGAACGCCAGCGTGACGTCACGTGCAGTAAAAATGTGATAGAGTAATCACAATGAGCATACAGTTCATTCACTGTATCTTCAAATACATCGTCGTTTAATCCCCTCAAGATTGACCTGGAGTTTAAAAATTCCCCATACTTATAGCGAATGAATCACCGATTCTAATGTTGTTAAATATTTCAAGTTGAAAGTTTTTCAAGAATCTAAAAACGTGACACGAAAATGTTAATAAGCTGGAAAAGCGTTAGTAGACAACATTATACTATTATAATTTCAGATTAACCCATAAAAAATCTTGATGAACCAATGCATAGCAATAAACCGATAAACCGATCCCAATAAATCCGATGAATTTTATTCATATAAATGCACTGAATACAATATGCTGGTATCGAGCACATGTTCCACGAGAATCAAAATATCTCATCCCCGAAATTCACAAGCTGATGTATAGCCAAACTAAAAAATCTGGTGTGGCGCACTCACACAACTTTCCTTGCCGTTATGAAAATTGATCAACTGACGCTAGTGTTCCCGCGCATCTCAAGTCTACTATTCAAATAGTTGAGCCAGCTGGTGACAGGGAAATAACCTTGGAGGAAGGAAGGTGTGGAGGAACAGTTACCTATGCTTCCCATGCATTGGAAGTGTAGTGCGTTCGGCCATCTTGGCATACACACCTTCAAACGCTATTATTTGCATTCTTATAAGCAAAAAACAGATTCAATCTTGAAATAGTTCTCTTACTTAACTTCCAACAATACTCGATCGTTCACTCTCATAAAGAGACGTATATTTTCAATGACTGTAATAAAGCAATTTTGAGGATTTAGTTAATATTTTGGTCATAAAATGTAAAAAAAGCCTAAGCCTTTTTAAAAACATTCCGGTATCAAAAATAACGCCAATCAAACCAGCTGTTAGAATGATATCTGTTTAGCTGATATCAATCAGCTAAATAGGAGGTTTCACTTGCATGACAAAATCAATGTTTTGTGTATGCCAAGATGGCCGACTCTGATCTACACTTCCCTTTCCTAACTGTTCCTCCACACCTTCCTTCCTCCAAGGAAATAACGCTGACATGAGGTCTGCTATCTCTTCATAGTGAATAATTTAATAGAATCAACAATAATTTGCAATTGAATAATCACATTGCTCAATCTACTCCACTTGATTTTTTCTGTTCAAATTGTATCTGAAGCCTCATAATTGGGAATAGAAAATCGAACTTTGCATTGATGGGGCGGAGCTCCTGAAATCTTTACAGATATGAGACTTGTGGCAGTTGATAGAGCTTATCCATGACTATTTAAGGTATGAATTTGATCAAAATCGTAGGAGCCGTTTCCGAGAAAATCACGAAAAACCCTGTTTTTGACAACATTTCCGCCATTTTAGCCGCCATCTTGAATTGCATTTGATCGAAATTGTTCGTGTCGAATCTTTATAGTGGAAGGACCTTAAGTTTCAAATTTCAAGTCATTCCGTTGCACAGACGCACATACATTCATACACACACACACACACCACACACACACACCACACACACACACACACACACACACACACACACACACACACACACACACACCACACACACAACACACACACACACACAGAGACCAATAATTTAATAATTTATATTAATAATTTTTTTCAGAAAGCAATACTTTCTTTACCTGTGGTAATAGGGCAAGGAAAGTAACACGACCTAGAAGATGAAGAAACCTTAAGGGTTTGAAATGGAAGGTTAGGAGGTGAGGTTTTTGCTTTTATATGGCAAAATACTTGTATTATTCAAATGTTTTGATAATTATTGTAAAGCAGAAACAGAAATCTTGCATGACATAAAATGTTTGTGTTAAAATGTTGTGTTTTAGTGTTATAATAATTTAACTATACGTCACTGTATGATTCTCAAGAATGCGATATTCTGCCTACTCTGTAGTACAGCCTACGTCACGGCTACAGTTCCCCCACTCCAATTGAATTTAAACTGAAATACTATAGATGAGTGACCAACCTTCTGTCTACTAACTTTGTGAGAGATGATAGTATGCTCTTATGAATATTGTGTTGCAATTAATTTCCTGATTTGCAGTTTCAATCAGAAGGGATGGGAATAATCGTCTATGAAACGGATATAACGGAGGCAGTGGTAGTGTTGTAGCGGTGATGGGGGGGGGGCCAAGGCATTGTCAGCCAGCTGTGTTCACCTGCACACAGAAACGAGATGTATAACATTTGGCTGCGAATTGCGAAAACGAACATTTTCCCATGAGCAGAGCAGATCGTGACCACTGGCCGTTGCACGGGAGCACGATCCACTGAACCTATTTACATTTAATAACACAAAAAATAGTTCATTTGATGGAGCTCACGACGAGGTGGTACGTTTCCCACCTACGGGACAAAGGGATTCCAGCGTCGGTCAAATGATAGGTCAGATTGATGATTGCACAGTAGCCGGGTCCTCGATGCAGGGTGCTGATAGAGGATAGAGCATGTGCATTCGGACGAACTAGAATCGACGGCATGGTGAGGGCGGGGACGAGGGCTAGCATCGTGAGGTGCCAAAGCAAGGCGTTTTTTGCGCAGCTCTTCCCTATCATTTGCCCGTTTAGGAGCCGGGAAAATTAAGAAGCAAACGCTTTCCTCGCCCCCACCCTTCCCACCATCATCACTGCTACTTGCATCGCGTTTATCCGAGCGTAACACTCCACTCCCCACTCACCACCATCCAAACCAACATAATCTAACTAGCTTCGGGGCGGAAGTGATTTGTAAACTGCTTTAAAATACATCCACGCCGCCTTATGCATAAAACCTCGACAAAAAAATTAACCACTCGTTAAACATTGTCTTTAGCGTCAGACGAGAGCCGAGAAAGCGTGCAAAAATCTCCGCTCCGGTTCCGGTACCCTACCGTTCACACACAGGCATGATCGTCCCTCCCAAATCATAGGGAGTTCATATCAAACTGTAATTACTCACTCACTCATCATCTTCCCCTCTCGAATACACACCACATGACTCTATCCCTCCATCTCTCTTGCATCTTCAACTGAGTGCTGATAGAATTAGCGATAAACACATTTACAACGATGACTGCGGCGCGCTATGCAAAGATTGTATTGGAATGCATGTTATCAGTTGATAATCTGGGAATGTCTGATTGAATAACTCTTGAGAGAATTCTGCCACCATTAGTAAACTCTATGTCTCAATTGAAGGAATAAAGTCAATTATTGGAATACATCGTATCATAATAATAATCTAAATAAAGGACAGAGATCCATACAATGAGTAGATCGGAAAATACTTCATATTTAATCATCAGAATGTAATCCTTGTTGTCATTAGTTTCTTTATGTGTTCATCATTTACCTAACTAGTAGTTATGTGAACAGTAGACCTCGCGCAGTTATAAAACGCAGCCTCCTCTTATACTGTCCATCAGAGTAAATCCTGTTTGTATGTCGTGTCGGCGAGATATCGGTGTGTAAACGGCTAATGACTGTTGGGGTTGGTGTATCAAAAATGCTAACATCAAAAGCTAATCTACTTCAAGACATACTGACAACAGGACAGCCCGAGTTTAAAGCAGAGAAAGTTCGAGAGACAATACTATGTTATATTTTAGTTATTAATTGCATGCGTTATTGCACGCAATAAATAGTTCATTGACCGAGCGAAGTGAAGTCTAAGATTCAACTCGACGGTTTTGCATTTCTCTTTATGTTTATAATATGTTTATATTAATGTTTCTATGTTCCGCATTTGAAGGGAAACGCAGCGATAGATTTTCATGAAATTTGACAGGTATGTTCCTTTTTGAATTTCGTGTCGACGTTTACAGACGGTTTTTTTAAATTTGGCATTTTAAGGATAATACAAGAGGAAAAGGAGATTCCTCTGAACGCCAATATTAGAGTAAAAATCAGACTTTAGAATTATTCATCATAAATCAGCTACCTAGTGGACTCTAATACTACCCGTTCAAAAACATCGAACATCTTGAAAATGTATCTTTCCATCAACGTTAGTAGACAGTTGCAGCCAGACATGATAACAGCGCTCACACTTACATTCCGTGACGACACATCACGGTACGATAGGACAGAAAGCTCTATGTTTATTTAGGATTTTTTCTAGACATTTTAAATTTATAAATTATTTATTAATTTTTGAGAAAACATAACAACAGTTCAATGTAACTTACTGAGCGCGTGGTCTACTGTTCACAGAACTACTAGTTCAGTAGTGCATAAAAATTACATTCAAAGAAGGAGGCTCCTTTTTCCTTGAAGGCAGCTTCTTCTTTCCTCAAATAGTCTATCGGTGGAAATAGAAAGAGACTAATAAAGAGTTGCATTTGGAGTATAACTCTCTATGGGTCTGAAACGTGGACTATTGGTGAGGCTGAGGAAAAGACTCTAAATGCTTTTAAAGTGTGGTGTTGAAGGCAAATACTCAAAATAAAATGGACTGACAGAGTTACTTATCACATATATGCACTTAATTCTCATGTATTATCTATCACAACACATTTTTTGAGCTGGCTTTCAGAGCTCGAAATAGAAAAATAAGGAGCAATCGATAAGATGAAATAAGGTTACTCACAAGTAAATCGTTCAAATTGATCATTTTTCTATCACATTTTTCAATAATTATTGAGCGTACTTGTGATATACATCTTTCTCTCTCTTTCTCAACTTTTTGTTTACAAAAACCAGACAGCCAAAGTCAACGTGATTCGATAATTGCTTAAATACGTAAATCGACAATTGCTTCCAATCAACCGACTGAGCAGCATTCCTTTGCCTGTCATAAGATGATGCGGAACTCTTATTATTATATAATCAATAAGTATTTTTAAAATTTGTTAGTGAAAATGTTTCTATTGCACAAAAAAGGTAGTTTATCGGATCCAAAAAAATATAGAACCATTGCAATTATAAATAGCATTTTGAAAATTTTCACCAAAAAATATGTGTAGCAGAGCGCTAAATTAATCTAAAGTAGAGACAGCTGCACTTATCAAAGCTCAAATCTGATACTTGGGAGACTAAGACAAAGTTATACGAATCTATCGTGATTCCAGCTACACTCTACGGAGCTGAAATTTGGGTGCATGGCATTGTAACAATATCCATTGTTCCAATTGTGAATGATGAGGATTATGCGAATTATCATGAAAAGTCAGCCTGTTATGGAGATTTATTTTGCTGCTTTTGCTTTGCTTTGGTGGATGGATAGGGGTATAATTGTTTATGTGGTGAGTGTTGTTTTGGTCTGGATTGAGGTAGTTGATTGTTTTCTGTGATATGGTATTTTCCGGTAATACATTTTCAGGGGAAAATAGTAGGCTTAATAGGGGTTGCTGTTTACGGTGTTCTTTGGGTCCATGGTCAGTTTCAATACTTGGTGGCGGGGTATTGTAGTGGTGAGTTTGTTCCTTTTGTTGATTTGATTGTGTTGCATGCTGGTCTATGTAGGAAGTACTGCTTTGATTTATGTTGCTATTGATAATTTTCTGTGTTGTAGTGATTGCCGGTGGGATATTTTCGGGGGAAATAATAAGTTCAACGGAGGCTGTTTTTTGCAGGATAGTTTGGGGGTGTGGTTGGTTTTATTCCTTGGTGGCAGGGTATTGTAGTGGTGGATCGGTTCTTGTTGTAGATTCAAGCGGGTTGCATGTTTTACGGTATAATTTGTGCTTTCTTGTGGCTGGTTATAGTTCCTATTATAATTATTATTAGTATATCTGGTATTTGTATTCAAACGGTCACGGCCATCATAAGAATTCTTTTGACTTGCCTGTTATGAATAATGGTTTGTTGAGCGATTCTGAAAATTCCCATTATTTCTGTTATTACTCTGATTCTGGTCATTGTGATGCTCCAAACGAGGTGTCATTTGGGAACGATCATTTGGTACCGATTCATAAGCTTAGCCAGCATACCAATTAGCATTTGAATTATATTGATTTTGTGTATATGACTGATCTGACCGGTGGTTTGGTATTGCCATCACAGATTGTATACCATATAGATGATTTATCAGATGTTTACAACTGGTTATTGGCTGGGTAGTGAGTGCCATTCTGACTCAGAAGGGTAGTTTTTTCAAGATTATGTTTGCTAAGGCAGAATTGTTAATCGGTTCCTCTGACTGAGAATTTTTAAATTGGAGGGTAGTGACAAAAGTGGTATATGCACCATTTAAATTGGGGTTGAAATTGCATGATATGATATCTGCTAGTGCATCCAACTGTTTACTTCTGCTCCAATATTGTTCTAGGAAGACAGTGATAAACTCATCCAACGATGAAAATTCATGAGCTCCACTCCGAAAAAACAACAGGGGTTCACCACTCAGCAAGCTGGTTAAGCTGAGCCGCCACATATTCCAAGAGGTGGGTGCAAGAGTTTGAACCAGTTTTATTTGGTCAATAAACGGTTTAGGTTGCAAATGGCAATCGGTATTATCAAATCTGCCTAGTCCATCCAGTATACCAGTTGAATTGATACTATCTGTTTGAATTCTATGAGGTTGTTGTTGGACCTGATTTTCCAATTCTATTATTTTTTCCTGCATTATTTGCCACTGATTATCACTTGTTTTTTTGTTAATTTCTATCTCTTAGTTTGATTGTATTAAAGTTGATTTTTGCACTTGTAGAGCTCCTTCCAAAGATTTACATGATTCTACATTCTGATTAATGTTACTTTGTAATTGATTTATTTATGTACACATACTGGTCTGTTTACTGTGAATAGCTGCAATAGAACTAGTGTTTTTATCTACTATAGAGGTCATATTCTGGTTAGTGATCGCAACCTGTTTCTGAATTTCTTGTTGACAATCGGCTTTAATGTTTGTTGCTATTTCCTGAATTTGTGAGGTGTTTTTCACTGTTAAACTATCTATTCTTTCATTCAATTCATAAGTAACTGTATCTATTCTTTCTGCTAAGCCTGTTGTAATTTTTTCCTGATTTTCAGTTTGTAGATCTATCATCACCTTTAATTTCTCCCTATAACTTTCTACCCTGCTGTCAATAGCATACAACATTCTACCACTTGTATTGTGCCCGCTGTTTCCTTCATACCCTGCTCTACTGCTCTTTTATTAGAAGCCTTAATTTCTGTGTTTTCTTGTTCAATCTCCCGCATCATATCACTCATTGCATTTTGTAGCATAATATTAAACATATTGCTGGTCTGGTCCATTATTACCTTTATTAATGGATCTATTTCTGTGTCTGACAACATGCTATGTTTCGCCAGATGTGATTCTGACTCCTGGGTCGCTGGATCCGCGGGCTCCTCTTTGCCCCCCTTGACATTGATATCTGCTACTCCAGTGTTCAGCGGTGCGTCAGTGGCTTCGACCTGAGTGGACGACAGATGTTGCAAACCTTGAGGATTGAAAACTATTGAACTGATACTTCTGGGTTCCCTCTCTCGTGGCATATTGACATCGTCCATTGTGGGATTTGATGTGCTGGGAGTCAACAAAGTGGGATCTGGACAACCGCTGTTCATATATGGAACTTCAGAATTTGCTGGAGTGTGGTTCATGTTAATATTGAGTGTTAAATGCAATTGGAAAAAGTGATAAATTTCAAGCAATGAGGCCTTTATAATGGTCCAGAAGATAAAATTTACAAATGTGAATATTTGTTGTCTGTTTCCAACCAAGGATTATGCCAGGTATTTATTAATTTAATCTTTATTTATGACTTATTCATGTTTTTCAATGTGTCCTATATGCCTGTATTTATTGCTATACGGCCTTCTTTTACAAATAATACTACACTAAATGAGATCAAAAGTCAATTTCTGACTAGATTATTGATTTTAGCCTATAATATTTATAAACTGGCTTATATTCAACTTCTCAGTGACTTGATAAAATTCAGCAATTTAGGCCCATTAAATATTCTAAAATATAGTTTCAACAATAATAAAATTTATAAAAATAATCTCTTCTTTGCTTAAAGCTATTGATTCCCAAAAATAGTTTTTTACTTTTCTTGCGGTCACAAGTAAATTCTCATTGCCTATCATCCATTCACGACAAATCTCGATCTGTATTGACTTGTCTATAATTATCAGTGATATACAGCCCTGATTCACTCTCAATAATGTGATTTAATGAGCTCTGTTCTCATCACCAGTCCCACGTTGAAGGCACTATGTTTATGTAACATTATTTTTTCAGTAACGTGTTGCCCTGCTTGGCTGCAGTTGGAGCATGAATTATAAGATATATAACCCTTTTTGTTGTTCCTAGAGTAGTTATAATACCAATTTCTTACCGGCTCTCTCAGGAGCTCACACAGTTCTCTGCTTTGGCTGGTTACTGATGTCGGCCGCTCTAACAGTTCACAGTTTCTGTGACTGATTTGTTTAATTCCGCAAATGCAGTAGTTTATGTTGCTGCAACTTAATACTATGACCTTGCGATTCTTCAAATCAGATTTGCTGTTACTGGATAATTTATATAAATCTCGGGAACGTATTATTTCCAAAGATTTGATAATCAATGCTGTATATTGCTGTCTTATCCAACTTATTCGGTAAAGAATATAGAGGGATGGTAATCTTAATAATTTTTCAATACTGGTAACTAAATAGATTATAGCAAGATATATATATATATATATATATATATATATATATATATATATATATATCGAAAATATCACAAATAGCTCACTATTGACTTTGCTTTTAGCACGGAATATTACCATGTGCTTCTTAAATCAGCAATCATATGCATTTAAATTATGCAGCTCAATTATTAACTTTCTGTTGCTTGTCCAATAAAATCTTATATACCTTCTTTCCTAATCAATATAAATAACTAATTATAAATTATAAATTTCAAAAATATTAATATGTTTTAATACATATTAGCCTCACTTACCTACTTACCTACTTATTATACCTACTTAGCCTCAGGGCTAAGGTTCAGCCTCTGGTGGAATCTGGATAAATCAATTTATCCAATGAACATGAGCTTCATTCACATCTCTATAATTTACTAATAAGAAGAATGATTGAGTGAGCATATAAATTATAACATCCAAATTTAATAAATATTTTATCTGTGCATATTTAAACATGTAAATCTGATATTTCGTTTGTAATAGAAATTTCCCTTCACGTTTCAAGACTTGCGCAAGTTCGATATTAATTTCAATATTTGAATAACCTTTCGTTGAGCTAGCTTTATGAATCTTGTTTTATTCGAAGCACTGAGGGCGCCCTTGATATATATCTTTTCAACTATATAACTCACGTGGCGAATTTCACAAAATGATGATGATCTGGATTCTTTAGACGTCTTAGGCTTTTCTGGTGGGCTGATGTCGTCTTCTCCAATGGAATAATAAAGTAATCTAAATGACTCACGTCTTAATACGACCTCACTGAGTCTTATAAAATTAATTATTGAATTCAAACTTAAACTTTTCAAATGTACAATTATTAAAAGAGGGATTTGTGCTCTATAAAATTGGTGGCTGTTCCCGATAACCTCTGGCAAGCAAGTGGGCTCTCATCTACCCCTATTTTTCTATGATCATACTCCTGTATTCCAAATTTGCATATTATTTAAATATTCAACTACTACACGATTACATAATCAAAGTAGTCTGTGTCAATCTGTTAGGTTATTACATAGATATTACACATCATATTTTATAATTATTCAAATTGCATCTGTTACATGAACTGAGTAGTAATAACTTACAAATTCTTATCATTTATATAAATAATAGAGTATATTTTTGAATCAACTCGTTTTTACCGCCAGTCAGTTACTGCATTTTGATTGGCTTATTCCAAAATTACAAATGTATCCATGGGCCGAATAGAATATACACACTTCCTTAATATTTTTATTTATTTTACATATCTTGTACATGATCATTTGACATAATAAATATTTTTATGTTTATTAAATTGTTTTTCCTTTTACAATAACATGGCATGTGGTTACCAAATAACATCTTAAGCAAATGATATTTGTTTACAACTAAATTTGCCATAGGTGCCTGGCTAAATTTCAAATTATACGGCTTGACCGATTATTTAGGTTGCCGACCAGTAAGTATTATAGAGCTAACCTCAAAAATTCATTATTTTATATAATTAAATAAATAGAAATGAAATTCTTTTCTATTTGGCTGTTCAAATTGTAGCCAGGATACCCGTTATTATCTAATCTCTAACTTGTAGATATTGCACCCGGCGATAACAAAGCAGCTGTTTGCTAGAGACCTATGAAATCTTTTCATTTAGCGATTTTGCCAGTTATTCAAAATAATCTGTTATAATCTTTACATTGAAGTGTGAGGCCATATTTTCTCTGTAAGGATCCAGCTGGGAATTTCAGTTTCCTTTAAATTTATATTATACTAGCCGTCAGGCTTGCTTCGCTCGCCATATCCGTCTAGCCAGGGGGCTCCGCCCCCTGGACCCCCGACTGGATCGTCCAAGAATGAGATTAGCAGGCTCGCTTCGCTCGCCTGCATTTTTATCATGTTAGGATAAATCCAGTCGGGGATCCAGATTAGACGTCTGGCTAAACGGATATGGCGAGCGAAGCGAACCTGACGGCTAGTAATATAATATTCCCAGGATTGAAGTAGCAGTGCCCAATCAATTTTTCCGCGATAAATGCATTTAAATCTTCAACTTGGTGCCAACCTAACAAAGTCAACTCAACTTAATGCCAACCTGACAAAATTATTAATTTAGTTGCCAGTTAACAACTGTTTCGAAGAGGTACTCTATCTAGATTATAGTTCTATAGTAACATATGATATGGAAATTTCAATTATAATTTAGAGATTGAGAGAAGAAGAATATACATGCTAAAAGACGAACTTTAAACCCTTAAAAACAACCCTTAGAGTTAAAATATTGCCAAAAGATTTCTTAGTGCGCCTCTAAAGGGCCAACTGAACATACCTACCAAATTTGAACGTTTTTGGTCCGGTAGATTTTTAGTTATGCGAGTGAGTGAGTGAGTGAGTGAGTGAGTGCCATTTCGCTTTTATATATAGATTATCTACTAAACTACTAAGAGTTGAAATAGTATATGAAATGTTCAAGGTCCGTTATTGATAAATGTTTTAAAATGATTTTGTCCTAACCTTGTGAAGAATCGACTAAAGTTTCAAGGACCCTAGCCTTTTATAAATTTATTTTGATGTCACATATTTTTGAATAGACTTCCTATGTAGGATTCCGTGATGTAACCCTTCTGGAATATTTGTCTTTACAGTGTTTTTTTTTATATCTGGGATTATTAATGTCAATATTTCACCAAGTTTTTCCTGAACTTTATTTTGATCTGTCTTTCAAATATTTATTGTAATTGATGATTAACGATCGATAAATATCTCTGATAACATTTCATTATTCTATCTTGAATTAGAGTCCTTCAAGCTTATTATGATTCAATCTAGATCGTTTCCAATGTAAAGCAGACAGAGTAGGCTACTATCAAATTAGCTATATCGGTGATAACTTTCGAAATTCAGTGATTCTATTTTCGGTTTTCATGATGCAACTTAATTTTTGAAGCACAAAATTTAAAAAAATTAAATTTTTTACCAGCTCTTCAAGGAGCTCGAATAATTCTCTGCTTAACTGTAAGAGGCAACAATATATTTGATATCTTCTCTCTATTTCGTTGTCTCTTTTGTCATTTCTAGATTCCCGTTCTCTAGCAACAAGTATGTTAATCAAGCATACCTTTTATTGAGTTATATTGTGTGTGCTTCTAAATTATTCTAAATTCCAAATTAACTTTCTGAATTCTGTGACATTATTTCTGGTGTCGCATGTGCCTTGCTTGGCTGCAGTCGGTAGAGCAAAGATTTGTGAAAAATATACTTATTTTTACAACTCCTGAAAGAGAAATACCACAAAATATCCTACCAGCTCTTCAAGGAGCTCAAATAATTCTCTGCTTTCAACGGCTGCGAACGGTGGCTGCTTTATCAGTTTACAGTTCTTATGACTGATCTGGTTAACTCCACAAATATAGATGCAGAAGATGTAGATAGATATAAGGGTTCTGATTTTTGGACTAGACAATATGGTATCGACACCAATGCCACTCACCACCATTTGACAAAGGGGGTCGACAGTGTAAGATGATACCGAGTGGAATATAGTGGCGATACTCTATCAGAATACCTTATAGATTCTATTAATTCATAATGTTGCTGCAACTTCATACTATGACCCTTGTGTTCTTCCAAATCGGATGCAATTATTAAGAATAATTTAATTAAAATCTTGAGAATGTAATATTTCCAAAGATTTAATAATCAATGCTGTATATTGCCGATTTATCCAACTTATTTGGTGAAGAATATAGTCGGTTGATAATTTTAATAATTTGTCAATTCTGGTAATAAAATAGACTAGAACAAGATCAGTCATGCATGAAGATAGGATCATGAATGAAGGGTCACCATTCAATAAATAAAATATATAATTACATGATAATATCAACGAGCAATAATGAAAGATAGAGCAACAAATATAAAAATAATATGAGAAAATATATACAGTAAAAAATATCACAGCTCACAAAAAGATTTTACTTCACTTATTATCATTAATTAATAAATCATGTGCTTCTTTAATCAGCATATATTCTTTCTATTTATATAGCTCAATTGTCGACTTATGAACATGAGCTTCATAAAAATTCTTATAATTTACTGATGAAAAAGATAAATAAGTGAGCATATATAATAAATCAAATATTAATAAAATAATAGTTAATCTGTGCATACTTAAAATATTAAATTCTCATAAATTGTTCTTAATAAGACTCCCTTTACGTTTTGAATATTTGCGCAAATTTCAATAATAAGTTTGATCTTCAAATAACCCTTCTACGAGCTAGCTCTATTTAATTGTGATTTACTTGTAGCACTGAGGGCCCTCTTTAATAACTTTTTTAATTGAACTCACGTGTCGATTTCTCACAATTATTGATGGTGGTCGGGATTTGTCTCGGTGTCCTAAACCTTTTCTGGTGGGCTGCTGTCGTCCTCTCTAGTGGGAATATTTGAATTTAACGACTGATGTCATACTACGACATCACTGAGTCTTATGAAATTTATTTTTCAATTACTGAATCAAACTTTAACTCTAACGAAAATTATATAAAAGGGATCTTGTCTTGTGCTCTCATAATTGTTGGGTGTCCCTGGTGACCTCTGGCAAGCAAGTGGGTATGAGTCTTCCCCTATTCTTCCTCAACCATACTTCCATCTTTTTAATTTACATAAAATTTTAATATCCTCTTCCATTGGTGGATTTTGAATACTCCGCTATGACATAATTTAATACTGTCAAATAGTCCATAAAAAAATATTGTATTACTATCCATTGAGTGAATATTTTAGTCTTAAACTCTTATTTTACATTGATTACATAAATCCATACATTCTATAATGATTACAAATTTTTATGATTTTTATAAATGACATGTGTAGATTTTGAATTGAATTATTTTTAGCGCCGGTCAAATACTGCATTGTGATTGGTACATATCAAGACTGTAACATTTATTATTGCACTGAATAAAGTTAAATATCATTTCCTTTATCTTTTTGTTTTGTTTTTTACATTTTTGTTCATGCTCATTGATATAATGAATATTTTTGTGATTTCTCAATAGCTTTCTGTTTACATTCATTTGGCATGCTTTGCTTACTAAACCTTCTGATCTTAGCCTTAGTGAATGCTGTTTAGACGCAATTGATTTGCCACAAGGTGTCTGGCTAATTCTCAAATATATGGCTCGACTGATTACTAAGGTCGCCGACTAGCCAATGTCAAAGAACCTAACCTCAAATATTATATATATATATATTATATTATTAAATAAATTGCAACCAGACTTTTATTTTCATTTGGCTGTTGATAAGCATAGCCTTGAGAGCCGTTATTATCTAATCTCTAGACAGTTCACACCGTAACTGGTGATAACAATTTCCAGCTTCTTGTGCTGAGACCTATCAATTTCTTCCAATAATAGATTTTGGGGAATACCGAAATTTTATTGTTACAATTCATAGCACGGCACAGCATGGAAGAAATATTGTAATGTTGTCTCTAATATGTACTATGCATTTGTGCAGTCCAGACTTGGGTATGGTATTTCGTGCTGGGCATCCACTTATATATCTCATTTCTGCCTTTGATTAGGCTGCAGAAGGCAATTATCCGTGTTATTTGCGGTGAGGGTGGGCGAGTCCACTCATTCCCACTTTTTAAAGCAAGATCCATCCTGCCGTTGAGATATCTGTATGTCTTCAAGGTTCTGGCACTATTTTATAAGAAAAGTGGTAACCATGGACCTGATGTAGGCCTACCCTATTACACTAGGAATGCTGAGAGGGGGTTCATAACATTGCCTCGTTCTCATTGTACTTTGTTTCAGAAGAGCTTCGTTTTTTTGGGCCCGAAATTTTTCAACTGTCTTCCCACTGAAGTCAAAAATATAGATAGTATTGCTTCTTTTAAATCTAGATTAAGATTGTGGTTGATGAATCGTTCACCGGGAGAAATTGAGGATCTTTTTGGAATTTTAAGCTGAACTCTATTCACTCGTTCTTCTTTTTTTTTTTGATACACCATTGGAAGGTGTAAGCTATGATCTAACAAAATCAGCTCCATGTTGTATGAGTGTGTGTGTGTGTGTGTGTGTGTGTGTGTGTGGTTTTAATTATTTATTATATTTACTATTGGTATCATTCATGTTCATTGTCATTATTATTTATTCCCATTATTTTCAGTTTATAATATCTCATGTGTGTACGCTAAGCGAATTCCCTATTTCATTTTCAATTGTGAGATATGCTCCTGTTTGCAGACAAAGTTCACTCTTTAGCAAACAGTATTGTATTCTTTGACTGTACACTAAGCATTTTTGTTGAATTCAATATTTGATTATTGTTATTCTGTAATGTACTTGTCATAGAATAAAGATTTATTTATTTATTTATTTATTTATTTAATATTAGAGAAGGCTCAATTGTTCTTTTATAGAAGAGTACTGTTACTGGGGCGGACTTCACCAGAATGGGCAGTTAGGTTGGAAATTGGTCGACCTCATTTAAAATTCTATATATTCGAGTTGAGTCCATTATGGCTCATGAAAATTCTTAATATGTGTGAGTCTAGGTACCCGTACGTTTGTTATAGAGTTCTTCTGGAAGCTGAGTTTGGGAAACGAAATTGGGTTACCCATGTGAAATCTTGACTTCGCTCATTGAACTTCGGTCATGTCTGGGGAAATGATGGTTTTTGTAGGGTTGATATCACAAACAACTATAAACGTTTATTGGATGATTATAGGACACATATTAGGTATGAAGATGTACAACATGCGTTCGCATCGCAGATCTGTGGCATGTATTGGAGAATAAACCCTAATTCAGAAATATCAGAATTGTTGTCATGTAGGATTCCGATTAATGTTCCAAGATGCGTAACTCAGCTCAGAATTACTACTGTCTTGGGAACTATACTCAACTTTGGTAGTGGAAGATATTTACTTGACATTAATAAAGCCTGCCCATCTTGCAACACTCTGAATGAGTCTTTGAGCCATTTTCTATTGAGCTGTGGAGTATATCAGGATGTAAGAGAACAGTACATTGTGACGTATGTATATAATATTGTGGACGATAGAGATAAGATTATAGTTTTACTTTCAAATTTCTCAAGGCACAATATTATATATTTATGCATACACTGTGGAATCATTGAATAGAAGAGGATATGCTGTGGTGTGCCATAATTATTGATGAATTTGCAATGTGCCATTTTTTAGTGTACAAGTAGCATCGTGCTATTGATCCAAGATCATTTATTTTGTTTGTTATACCTACTCTTATCTTGTTTTGATGTTACAAATTGCGCTTCTGTGATTAACAATTTTTCCCTGATGATGCTATTGATCCTAGATTATTTATTCTGTTTGTTATGCTATTTATTGTGTTGATGTTACAAACTGTGTTTCTGTGATTATCAATTTATCCTTGTAGTCTGCTCTGTTTTTGATATTTTTGTAATTTCTGTAATCTATGTATTTATTATTGATGTTCGTGTGCAACTCTTTGTATAGGGCATGGCCCTTATGACAAATGAAGATTTCATTTCATTTCATCAATAAGTATTATTCCTCCCACGGAAATTTGTTTTCCAGATTTGCCCACAAACTCAATGAATCAATCTCTTTCCATTGAGATTTACATTTTTTTTATCTTAAACGTAATATTATTCAACATATTATGGAAGAAAGTTATTATGAACAATACCTTTCCACATTTCCTATTGGAATACATCAGATTATTTTGAATTTTGTAATTTGAGAGTGCTTGCCCCCCTCTATTATCAGCTTTGTGTAAGGAGTTAAGGAGTTATCTGTTTACAACCGTCACTTCCCAAGAAAACTGCTTTGGGTCTCTCACCCGTATCGGTGAGCAGACTTGCTTCTTGGTTCAAAAGTTGAAACTAGGCTGTGTTATATTATAAATGTTAAGACTGTGATATTGTCATGTGTGATTGCTGATATAATAAGAACTTGATGCTCTACCGGCTGAGAAGGAATATTATTTTCGTCACACTTGGATGTAATGAGCTGGTTTACGTGCATCATATGGAGGCCGAAAGTGATTGTTTTCCGACCAGGCCGGTAAAACTTTACGGCCCTAGGGCTGTAAAATGACCTTGAATAACAGCTGATCGTGTCCGATCTCACAAAAATCATAGAGAGATAATCTCATAACGACTGTAATAATCTATATAATTATGTATCGTGAATCGCGGTATTATGTCTATAATATATTTTATAAATTACTGTTTCATAATTTAATATTTATTATTGTGTTTTTGATATCAAACAATAGAATACAATGATATCTTCATAGCCTCAACAATATAATGTTGGCTGCATTGTCCATTGTCAGAAAGGTACATATCGCAAGTATTTAAAAGTGAAGAACCAAATTTGAAATCAAAGTACAATAATTGTATCGATATTTAAAAGTGAGGTGGAGTAATAATTGTTTCTTTTTTATTATCGAATTCCACTCCTTAATGCAATACAATCAACAATAATAATAAGAAAATACAGCAGAGATCTGAAGTTTAAGGTAAGCCTACTGGTGAAACTCAGCCTTGACTGGAAAATTCCTAGTAATTTTTCCGTAATTCATTATTAAACTTTTAGATAATTTTTCTCTCAATATTAAACCATATACCATATAGAAAAAACATTAGGCCCACTCAAGATTGAATCTTCGAATGTTTTCTCTATGATTTAACTATTTTCAGAGCAATATTTTGTTGTGAAAATGCTGGCAAACCGGCTTCAAATTTGCCGCTATACACTATATTATAGTAGCTTACATACATTACCTGACTTAATTCAGAGTGAAAATTCTATTGTGAGACAAATAATAATATTAATTTTAATAATATAAGTCATGAGCTGAAGTCTGTTGTATGCTTTTTAGGAGTGAAGTAAACGTTTTTAGAAGTCTAGTTTACAGTACAGTATTACGTGTATGCTAAGTGTTATCAGTCAGGCTCCTATGTTCAACAATACGCAATGGCCGAGAGCGTAAAGGTGTAATACATCAGTACTCATAGCTCAGTGAATAACAAACATGATCTAGGTTCGAATCTCGGTCAATGACAATTTTTTTCGTTGATGAATTTCGACTTTTATTAGCTATTTTTTATATTAGTTACGTAATTTAAATTTCAATTAATTTTTTAGATATATTTTGAGACAAAACTGTGAAATATGCAAATATATTAATTTTTTCATCACATTATTTCAAAATAGTAATGAAAATTCTATTCATCCATCTATCCATGAGATATTGCACTGGGCGCAAAGCGCGAGCTCTATAAATTCAAACAATTATTCAAAATATTAATAGTATAAGAATATGGTCACTCTTGTAAATTATTAATTAGTAATATTGAAATTAATTGACAGTAAAAGTTGTCATAACCAAGATTCAATCTATCAAAATAGGCTGTTTGAATTTTATTTATTTTTCAATTTCCTATATATTGGGAAGTTTTTTTTTTTTGGTGTGGCGAAAAATAGCGTTCGCAACACAGGCAAAAATGTTTTTCCGGCTCTCGAACGCTTCAAGTTCTCGACTTCGTCTCGAACTTGAAAACCGCGATCTCGAGCCAGAAAACGTACATTTTCGACCCTAGGTGCGAAATATACTATTATCCGTTGGCCTAACTATATCGGTGGGTCCGTTATTATTTTTTCAAATAGAGTCATCCAGTCAGTGAAAGGACCCTTAGGTGGAGAAGGTTTCACAGAATGCACAAATATGTCTTTTAGTGCCATTTTCACAGTTCCAGTTTAAACTAAATTATATAATAAACAGGATTTAATCCATATCAAATCTCGTTGGTTACAATATGGTTCATTTTGAGTTTTAACCACCAGCTGATTGAATTCGATTTGAGCTTTGACTGTGAAAACAGCCCTTAATATGGAATGTGAAGAGGTATTGTTTATATTAACTTTTTTCCATATAATATGTTTCTCCAATAATATTACTATGTTAGTAAATTTTGTGGATTCCATTTTCATTTTCTTCATTTGTGACTCATAGTTACAGTTACATTTTCTTCAGTTGTGATTCATAGAAAAACCAGTAATGAAAGAAATTGGAATCTAATAACTTCTAAGAAAAATGAGTTTCAATTGAAAAGTATAGAGTTATCCAATTGAATACGGTTGTATTGCAAAAATAAATTATTATCCTACTCTATTCATTATCCATCCCTCACTTCAATACCTCTTGAGATCTGAACAGAGAAATAGTCGATTGTCTTGCACGTTGACGCTAATCACTAGACTGGTAATTGGATATGTTTCAGAACTGCTCCAATATGACAGAGATCACATGGTTAACTGGTTAACTGGTCACTGGCTCGGCCCATTATCATCAAGATGGTGATCATGATAGTGGTGTTTACTCCTTTTTATCAGTAGTTCGCATCTATTACTATGGTCATGTTTACGACTAAACAACTGTGAAAAAGAAAGAAGAAAGTTTATTACTTGATGAAAACTTCATAATGAAGAAACTATGATCTATGTAAGATCGAGAGGTGATTTGTCAGTGCGGTATCTGCAAAATAGCAATGATTGAGACAGAATGATCAACTAACAAGGAAATATAACTTTATGCTGGTTTTAACAAGAAGTGGATGATGAGATGAGAGTAGTCTGGTATCTGCTTCTGTGAAACGGATCAGGTCATTCCAACGATTCAAATTGTCTTTCACATTTATATACGAACTACCAGCACATTAATTGGCAAAGTCTCACTCTACCTATAAATTTCTTGCTGTAGGAGCTGTGTTAACTTGGTCCAATAAAATAAGATCTCAACACATCTTCTTATTAACCATTTATTCAATTTAAGATTTCAACTTTCCTTGTCGACTCATGAGTAGCGAGCTACTCGGCAATTGAACTGATTGAACCATAAATAGAGCTCATTTCATTTTAATCTAGGATTATTACCCTGTTTTCTACAATCTTGTTTGCCATATAAGAAGCGTAACTGTATTATTTCGAGTGACGGTTCAGTACTTTTATGTCGCTCGTCATGACTTCAATTATCATTATCATTATTGTCATCTTGTAAATTATAGTGGAAATACACCTCATCTTCATTAATAAATATCTGTGGAAGATGATATTCCTCCATTTCATTCGAATAGATACAATATGAAATAATCTCAGTAACTCTCCATTTCTCCTGGTCATCGAGTCTCTACGATTTACATTCATCAGTCTTTTCATTCTGAAGGAAAATCAATTCAGACTTGAATTTTATCTTCATGGTAGTAATAAGTATGTTCAAATACTCATTTCCTATCCTGATATGTACATGAATTAGAGAGAATATGTTGATAATACAATATTTATCATGTTTGAATGAACTATTCTTTGATTAGCTTAAGTGAATTCTTGTTGAAAGGTTGCAATTCTTTTCCAATCCAACTAACAATACTTGTAGGCCGCAGTTGATTCAATGGTGATGAATTTATAATTTTTAATTATTGTTATCGTTATACTTTGATGATGGAGTGATATTGAATTTAATACGTGATTGAACTCTATTATTCAATGTCTGGATTATTTGATCTCATTATCACTCCAATTTCAGCAGAAAAACTTTACAAGAATTTCTATAATGAGAAATCCCTATCACTCGTCCTGTATCAAATCAAATCAAATTTATTCACCAATTAACAACAGTGTTACAAGAAAATAAAAAAATCACCTGTTGTTAAATAATTTTGGCGTGGCTAAAAAAAAAAATCTTGTGCTCTAAGAATAATATTCATATACAATATTTATATCACTAGGATTATTACCCTGTTTTCTACAATCTTGTTTGCCATATAAGAAGCGTAACTGTATTATTTCGAGTGACGGTTCAGTACTTTTATGTCGCTCGTCATGACTTCAATTATCATTATCATTATTGTCATCTTGTAAATTATAGTGGAAATACACCCCATCTTCATTAATAAATATCTGTGGAAGATGATATTCCTCCATTTCATTCGAATAGATACAATATGAAATAATCTCAGTAACTCTCCATTTCTCCTGGTCATCGAGTCTCTACGATTTACATTCATCAGTCTTTTCATTCTGAAGGAAAATCAATTCAGACTTGAATTTTATCTTCATGGTAGTAATAAGTATGTTCAAATACTCATTTCCTATCCTGATATGTACATGAATTAGAGAGAATATGTTGATAATACAATATTTATCATGTTTGAATGAACTATTCTTTGATTAGCTTAAGTGAATTCTTGTTGAAAGGTTGCAATTCTTTTCCAATCCAACTAACAATACTTGTAGGCCGCAGTTGATTCAATGGTGATGAATTTATAATTTTTAATTATTGTTATCGTTATACTTTGATGATGGAGTGATATTGAATTTAATACGTGATTGAACTCTATTATTCAATGTCTGGATTATTTGATCTCATTATCACTCCAATTTCAGCAGAAAAACTTTACAAGAATTTCTATAATGAGAAATCCCTATCACTCGTCCTGTATCAAATCAAATCAAATTTATTCACCAATTAACAACAGTGTTACAAGAAAATAAAAAAATCACCTGTTGTTAAATAATTTTGGCGTGGCTAAAAAAAAAAATCTTGTGCTCTAAGAATAATATTCATATACAATATTTATATCACTATTATTATTATTATTATTCTTGTATTCTATATTCATAAGAACCACGTATTCACAGTGAAAACTGGAATGGAATAAGTGAAAATGTGTCAATCTGAGAATTCTCATCAGAATGAATAGTATTATTTTGATAATAGTGATATAAAATTATTTCAATAACTATTATTGAAATAGCATTGATAGATATGGAAATTATTATTTTACTTCACTTTAGATATGTAGATTACTTTTAATTTGTTATGGAGTACTTCACTCGCGTGAAAATATGAATAATTAGTCCAAGACACTGAGAAATAAATTAAATGTGATCAGGAACCCTAAGCTTCCCACTTCGCGTGATAGCAGAAGTAATATTATTTTTTTTAATGGTTAAGCATCCGATTTCGTAGTTTCCAGCAAAACACGATATCAAGCAATCAACAAAGAATCTTGATGCAGTTTGTGGGCTATCAGTATCAGTTTATTGGTGAGGAAAGATGGCATAGCATAGCATAGCATAGCATAGCGCATAGCGGTGGTGGAGTTCATTAGCATGTAGGAGCGTCCGGCCAGCCAGATAAGAAGAGGTTATGTCGTAGACGTAGCCTATACGACCTTTGTTACTTCTAATAAGAGAATGGGTCAAGGGATGAGCAGAGTTCTTGACCCTTCCGTGTGTTATCCTGGCTTCTCCACCCATAACTACTGAGAACACCAGCACTGCGACGTTGCTAAAGAATATGGAATTCATCGCTGCTTCTTCCATTAATACATAAAGCACAGAAATGAGTTGACTGAGAGAGAAAGAGAGACAGAACACATTGATGGAGTGCAGAGGAAGAAGGGTAGAATGTAGAAAGGGTGCGATCAGTTAAAAAGAAAACTTGTGTAAAGTAATTAGAGTTCTATCAGCTAACGCACAAGTTTATACGAGCTAGTCGAGCCAAAATATGAAAAATTATGTTTGTCTTTTGCAAACAATACGAATAATATTACATACAATAATTTCAATTTGAGGTATTTCTTTTTTAAAAACATGATAATATTGTTAAATTAATCACTAATACATTCATAAATTGTGCGTTATTGAATTCTGTATATTTGTATTGAAAGTTTTGGCAAATAAATTTGATTTGATGAGAAATGATGAAGGACATGAGAAGAACTAATAACTTATTGATTTGAAGAAAATTAGGAGGTTTCAGGGAAAAATCAGTGTAATTTGATGAAGTTTCTTGGCAAAGAGAATAGAAAATTGACGTGAGTGAACCAATGGAAGAATGAGCAAATTCATTTTCGCGTTTTGAAAAAAAAGTTCATACAAAAATTCTGAAACACAAAAATTAGATCAATAACCTTTCAAAGAGTTTTGTTTGAATGTCAAATAGGATGTTATATGATACAAGCAGATGACTAGATTATAAACTGGTAAACTCACTCTACCTATAAATTTCTTGCTGTAGGAGCTGTGTTAACTTGGTCCAATAAAATAAGATCTCAACACATCTTCTTATTAACCATTTATTCAATTTAAGATTTCAACTTTCCTTGTCGACTCATGAGTAGCGAGCTACTCGGCAATTGAACTGATTGAACCATAAATAGAGCTCATTTCATTTTAATCTAGGATTATTACCCTGTTTTCTACAATCTTGTTTGCCATATAAGAAGCGTAACTGTATTATTTCGAGTGACGGTTCAGTACTTTTATGTCGCTCGTCATGACTTCAATTATCATTATCATTATTGTCATCTTGTAAATTATAGTGGAAATACACCCCATCTTCATTAATAAATATCTGTGGAAGATGATATTCCTCCATTTCATTCGAATAGATACAATATGAAATAATCTCAGTAACTCTCCATTTCTCCTGGTCATCGAGTCTCTACGATTTACATTCATCAGTCTTTTCATTCTGAAGGAAAATCAATTCAGACTTGAATTTTATCTTCATGGTAGTAATAAGTATGTTCAAATACTCATTTCCTATCCTGATATGTACATGAATTAGAGAGAATATGTTGATAACACAATATTTATCATGTTTGAATGAACTATTCTTTGATTAGCTTAAGTGAATTCTTGTTGAAAGGTTGCAATTCTTTTCCAATCCAACTAACAATACTTGTAGGCCGCAGTTGATTCAATGGTGATGAATTTATAATTTTTAATTATTGTTATCGTTATACTTTGATGATGGAGTGATATTGAATTTAATACGTGATTGAACTCTATTATTCAATGTCTGGATTATTTGATCTCATTATCACTCCAATTTCAGCAGAAAAACTTTACAAGAATTTCTATAATGAGAAATCCCTCGTCCTGTATCAAATCAAATCAAATTTATTCACCAATTAACAACAGTGTTACAAGAAAATAAAAAAATCACCTGTTGTTAAATAATTTTGGCGTGGCTAAAAAAAAATCTTGTGCTCTAAGAATAATATTCATATACAATATTTATATCACTATTATTATTATTATTATTCTTGTATTCTATATTCATAAGAACCACGTATTCACAGTGAAAACTGGAATGGAATAAGTGAAAATGTGTCAATCTGAGAATTCTCATCAGAATGAATAGTATTATTTTGATAATAGTGATATAAAATTATTTCAATAACTATTATTGAAATAGCTTTGATAGATATGGAAATTATTATTTTACTTCACTTTAGATATGTAGATTACTTTTAATTTGTTATGGAGTACTTCACTCGCGTGAAAATATGAATAATTAGTCCAAGACACTGAGAAATAAATTAAATGTGATCAGGAACCCTAAGCTTCCCACTTCGCGTGATAGCAGAAGTAATATTATTTTTTTTAATGGTTAAGCATCCGATTTCGTAGTTTCCAGCAAAACACGATATCAAGCAATCAACAAAGAATCTTGATGCAGTTTGTGGGCTATCAGTATCAGTTTATTGGTGAGGAAAGATGGCATAGCATAGCATAGCATAGCGCATAGCGGTGGTGGAGTTCATTAGCATGTAGGAGCGTCCGGCCAGCCAGATAAGAAGAGGTTATGTCGTAGACGTAGCCTATACGACCTTTGTTACTTCTAATAAGAGAATGGGTCAAGGGATGAGCAGAGTTCTTGACCCTTCCGTGTGTTATCCTGGCTTCTCCACCCATAATTACTGAGAGCACCAGCACTGCGACGTTGCTGAAGAATATGGAATTCATCGCTGCTTCTTCCATTAATACATAAAGCACAGAAATGAGTTGACTGAGAGAGAAAGAGAGACAGAACACATTGATGGAGTGCAGAGAAAGAAGGGTAGAATGTAGAAAGGGTGCGATCAGTTAAAAAGAAAACTTGTGTAGAGTAATTAGAGTTCTATCAGCTAACGCACAAGTTTATACGATCTAGTCGAGCCAAAATATGAAAAATTATGTTTGTCTTTTGCAAACAATACGAATAATATTACATACAATAATTTCAATTTGAGGTATTTCTTTTTTAAAAACATGATAATATTGTTAAATTAATCACTAATACATTCATAAATTGTGCGTTATTGAATTCTGTATATTTGTATTGAAAGTTTTGGCAAATAAATTTGATTTGATGAGAAATGATGAAGGACATGAGAAGAACTAATAACTTATTGATTTGAAGAAAATTAGGAGGTTTCAGGGAAAAATCAGTGTAATTTGATGAAGTTTCTTGGCAAAGAGAATAGAAAATTGACGTGAGTGAACCAATGGAAGAATGAGCAAATTCATTTTCGCGTTTTGAAAAAAAAGTTCATACAAAAATTCTGAAACACAAAAATTAGATCAATAACCTTTCAAAGAGTTTTGTTTGAATGTCAAATAGGATGTTATATGATACAAGCAGATGACTTGATTATAAACTGGTAAACCCAATGTACCTAGAATGTATTCTAGGTACCTTGGGTAAACCATTTCAGTGAACTCATTATCCCCTGATCTCACACTTATTCACACATCTAAACAACATTCCGAATGAATACAAGTTACGAATTCATGAGAAAATGCATATTTAAGGATGTTAAATGCATGAATTGTATGTTGAGATACACACATTTTATTTTATTATACTTGTTTTGAGGGAACATATCATATCAAAACTGATCAACGAGCCTAAATCGTGAAACCACATGAAGTAGGTAACATAGGAGTAGAACAATAATCAATCATTGCTTGCAGAAAGTAGCACTTTGTTTGGAAAACAATGTTGACTTAAAATATGATAAGCTATGTGGAAATAGCCGATACAGTTTTATGAGACGTGGTGTTTGTGTCTTTTTTGTGAAGAAATATCAAATGTTTTACAGAATCTTTTATTGATCTGTGGATACCGGATCACGGTATGGCATATTGGAGTTCAGACTGTCATCGGCTGAAAATTCTTTAAAGTCCGACGACCGTAATATCTACCCCATAAATTGTCGGATAAACTTGTATACTGTATAATCTGGAAGTATTATATACGTGGAAGATGAGAGAAAGCGTCGTATTTCTTCAGGATCCATTTCAGCATTTGAGATGGATTTGATTTTATGAGTACAATACGCGTAGAAAAAGGATAGATTCATATCAGCACCATCATTCCTCAAGCCCATTCGAAAATATCCATATTGAGATTTGATAAATTCTGAAAGACGTCTCTTACTTCTGACACTGGAAAGAAAATGTCAAACAGTGCTACATGACATCAAATCTTGAAAGAACTGCTCGATACACATTAATCCTGTCACCCACGTTGTCATCTTTCAGGATTAAGAATAACAAATCGAAAACTTATGCGAACATTTTATTTCTGAGAGGCTTAAAAGATAGATTAATTCAGATTTGTTTGGCAGTAATTGAGAGGATTCATGACAGAGTTGTTTCTCAATATATTTTTCGATAGCTAAGTTTGCCTATTGATTCCTTGGAATAACAGTCCACATCAGTCTGTGGAGTCAACCATTTCAAGGTGTAAACCTACTTCTTCTATATAATATTACAGTTCGAAGCTCACAAAAGACCAAATAGGCTACTCATTCATCAGTTTCGTCACAAAATGGATCAGAATAGGATGAATCATCTTCATCGTATTCATCATTTAAGCCAGATGGTGACACTGAATTTTCTCATACATTCGCAATATATTATTGATGGATGTGTATCGAAGCTCAATAAATTATACTGAGTTTGACATAGTAACTTAATGTGTAACTCAACAGTGAGAATTTTCTGGAAGTGGGTTGCAATCAACTGCTTCAATTATTGTGATATTCAAATTATCCAATCCTTCAGGTTTCTACAAAATACATGTACTGAAATTTACTAAATGGCGTTACTTTTAGAATTTAATAATGTAATGGGAGGAATAAGTCGCTAGTTGAAACTTGGAACTTCTTCCCTTTGTCGTGATCGTTATGAGAAGCGGCAATTGTGTTTGAAGTGAGGGCGATAGATTTGAGAGGATGCCCCATTTAACAACCAGTTTCGACGGCTGGGGTCGCGACCTCCCCCTCCACCCCGAGATAATTCTGTTTATCGGCACTTGCCATCGCTAACCCTCCACCCTCACCACCCCACCATCACTAATCATCCGTTGTGGGACCACGAAACGATCTCAATGAACACCACTCCAATCGAATACCGGAGGATTATTGTTGTGAATGTTATATACGAGTACATTTTCAGTCCCATACGCCCCCTTCGAACGTGGGATTGTGAATTCCTCTCTTCCCATGGGATATTTATGCCCTATATGTAACAAGAGCTTCGATTATGTACTCGATATTTCTTCATTGTTCTTGCCATGCTCATCGGTTATTCCTTTTCTGAACCTATCTTCTAAGCAACCATTGTTCGCGCATGTGCAGTACTTGATCATCAATTATCGTCGATTATTACAAGTAAGACATACGCAATATCCCCGTGGGATGGAGAAGTTCTACAAGTTCATTATACCACAAAAGTTGCATGCAACCATATTGTTCCACATATCCTCAGACACCTTTTGTCATGAGCAAGTTGGATTTATGAAATTGAAACTGGTATTGTCCTGTACTCCTCGGTCTTCGTTGTTGGAGGCAACACATCTTCCCCATCCCATATACTCAAACTAATCATTTCATGCACAATCAAGAAATTCATTCAAAATACAGGCAAAAAGCCGATACTAGTTTCAATTTGAATGATTCATTAATATTCTATTGACAAAATAATTTATCATACAATATAATAATGATATCCTATTATATTAAGCGAGCAATATATGGTTGGGTGGTTATCTGGTTATTTGGTTACATGGTTATATGGGTATATACTTATGTTCAACGGATCTCGAAAACGGCTGTAACGATTTTCACGAAATTTGGAACATAGTAGGTTTATGATATAAAAATTCGATTGCACTAGGTTTCATCCTTGGAAAAACTCGCTGAACGACATCAAAAGGATAATACATCCTTGGCTGAAACAGCTGTGGATAGTAAAAAAGTGAGTGAGCGAATGAGTATGTGAAAAATCAAAATATCGCATCCCTGAAATTCATAAGATGACGTAGAGCCAGCTGTAAAATTTCGATCATTTTAGAGAATATTGTGTTCTGTTTATCAATAAATAAAAACAATGAGCGAAGCTCGGTGCCCCGATATTTATATCTTATAAGAAATGCACCTGTCTAAGAGAAGCTTGGATGGCAGAAAATAATAAAACACTACACCACTAGTCCCACTGTCTCACATAAGAGTACGAACAGAACGGTCAGGTCGAATTTAGGTTCGCTAGCGTTCTCTCATATGAATTTCTATCTATATCAATGACTCCAAATGTGTTTTTATTATTGGACAGCTGTTTAGTGGCATCGATCTTCACTGCGACTTTCTAGTTCTGTTCGCATCTTGAATTCTACTCTGATTTCTTTATACAAATTTTAATGTGTATTATTATTTCCGGTTTCTAGCCTCAGTCATTCCAAAGAGAAACTAACTAAAGAAAAAGGGTCTTGTTTCACATAGAATAAAGAAAAATCAATATAAGGATGTATAAATAAATAAAAGAATGAATTTCATTGATATATTGGAATAATGATAATAGAATAATTAATTTCGTGTCAATAACTATTATTCTGTTGAATTTGAAGTAATTTCCCCACATTAAAGAGAAATATAGAAGGAAAACGTTACATGATTAATAAACTGCAACATATAGGGTACGCTGCTGTTTGGGAATCATCTTTCCTGCAAACGGTGACACACGAATGGTCAGAATTAATTGACTTCTTAATCGGAGCTTGTGTAGTAGCGGCTTCGATCCTCAAGCCTTTCTCTGGCGAAGATCTAGCCGTATCATCTTCTCAGGAGATGTCCATTTGCATTTAACGCCTGAGCTGCAAGTGACCTTAACTTCTGCTCATAATAATTAATGATCTTATTATTCAAAACACCTGTGAAACGATAAGGCGACCAGGTATCAAGTATCAAGTAACCTTACATTCGCTACCTGTTATGATGCAGATACACGACCTAAAGCACTTGTAGCAGCGAGGGTGATACAACTGTACTTGAGCCTTTCAAAGTACCTTCGCCATTTCAAACGTGGTCAAAACTTGCAAAACGTGCAATTATGATGTGTAATATATTGTCATAAGACTTCATGATGATGATAAATGTATCGTAATATATCTGATTTTTTTCCAAAAATACTACAAGAATCGCCATATATCTCTCGAACAGGCAACATAGTTTGCTGTTGAATTATAGCACTTGTTTATGAACTAGTAAATAGGACATTTATGGGTACAGATTAAGGAGTAAAGGAATTCATAACACCCCACCTCCAAGTTTTGGTTATGAAAAACAGTTAGTAATGGACTTTGAAAGCACACTAATTTGAATATTTCATCATCCGAATTCAAAAGTATTGTTTGTATAAACATAATATGGAGAGACATAACCCCTTTTCGAACTTTTCAATCTTATCTAAATTTTGGAGAGGAATAGTACAAGACATCACTATATCCTTTTTTTTCTCTATAGTTCTGTGCGTTTTTTGTAAAAAACATTTGTATAGTTTTTAGACTTCAATACACCAAATCATGGACAAGGGGGGTATATTAACTCTAAATACAGATTATATCAATGGTGGATAACAATATATTAGAACAATGTATGTAGAACTATATTAGAACTATCCAGGTTCGATTTCGATAGAGGTTCTATTCCTACATTATAATATAATTTTAAGTCGTTGAATATTAATTTTTTTTTTGGAAATATCACAATGACTAAACTTTATTTAAGAGTACAAGTAGTCTCATATTCGGTGTTCCATACTCCTCACGCACACCTGCATCTACATTGATTGCCTCACTCTGGTCTCTGAGTCAGTCACTCTCACTCACTCTTTATCTTCCATTGACCCTCTCTGTCTCAGTCAGTTACCCTCGCACAAACTACCCTCTTCCTCTGTCTGGCACTCGACGAGTTTCTGTCTCTTTCGCTAGCCGGTCACTTTGCATGATATATGCAGCGGCGGGTCGCCGGGCTATTAGAGAAATGTATGTTTCTGCGGGATGCTCAAAGCGAAATAGTGTATTCTTCCTCTTAATATATTATTTTATCATGTATTGCAGTCAGTGGTCTCAATGGGAATGGGGTTTTCTATTAGGAGAGAGAGGGTGGAGCTCGATGAGCAAGTGGAGAGGGGTCGACCATATTACAATAGATGTGAGGCGCGGTTGGACTAGCAATATTTATCGGCTCGAAGACGCCTGCTGCATCGCAAACAAGCTGCAACTTGGCCCTTACCAGCTTTCCTCATTCTGCATCTTCTCATTACGTTCATCCTCTTCCCAGCAGAAATCCACGGGAAATTGGCTGTGACTATAACCGAGGATATTGCACGACCAGTAATTCCTATTTTCAATCTATTCTAAGCTGTTAATTTCTTCAAGAAATACAATAAGTCTGGTGTCACAATCTCTTTTGGATTTCTTTTACTGTACACCTTTACCCCTACACAGGTATTGGACGATACCATCCACCTTTTTAGATATGTCAGGATAATAAGCAATCCGATAATGAGAATGAAAATGAGAAAATTATTTATTAAGCGGAGTTAGAGCTGATGAACACTGGATTAAATTGTGATAGTGCGACAAAATATTTGACTATAACTTGGTGTTTTCATATTCGAAATTTGTAGCTCATATATATTTTTGACGAAAAATCCAATTTGAACTTTCAACCAGGGCCGGATCTACCATTTTTTCTAGGGGGGGCAAGCTTTACATTTGGCGCCCCCCTCATGATCGACCATCACCAACCGATTTACAAAAATGAGAGGGATTATTACTATATTAGTCGTATACGAGGTTGAAATAGAACCTAGGTTGAATTAGAAGGCAGTTTTAAAGATAATATAAGTCTTCTCATTGTTCATTTTCATTTACATACATAATTGAAAACAATGGTGGAAAAATCAAAGCCCCAACTTTAAAATTAACTTGATGTGAGAATATTTATAAAATATGAATATTGCTATTAATACTGGGGATTAATTTTCAACTTATTTTTACTTTCCTTGCCCTATTACCATAGGTAAGGAAAGTATTGCTTTCCGAAGAAAATTAAGGTACCCAAATTTGTAAATTTCTAGACGTTTCAAGGTCCCCGGAGTCCAAAAAAGTGATTTTTGGGTATGTGTGTGTGTGTGTGTGTGTGTGTGTGTGTGTGTGTGTGTGTGTGTGTGTGTGTGTGTGTGTGTGTGTATGTGTGTGTATGAGTGTATGTGCGTCTGTGTACACGATATCTCATCTCTCAATTAACGGAATGACTTGAAATTTGGAACGTAAGTTCCTTACAATATAAGGACCCGACACGAACAATTTCGATCAAATGCAATTCAAGATGGCGGCTAAAATGGCGAAAATGTTGTCAAAAACAGGGTTTTTCGCGATTTTCTCAAGAACGGCTCCAACGATTTTGATCAAATTTATACCTAGAATAGTCATTGATAAGCTCTATCAACTGCCTCAAGTCTCATATCTGTAAAAATTTCAGGAGCTGCGCCCCATCTATGCAAAGTTTGATTTTAGATTCTCAATTATCAGGCTTCAGATACAATTTAAACAACAAATTTTGAGTGGAAAAGATTGAGCATGAAAATCTCTAAAATAAGCTCGAAATTCGAGAAAATGTGATTATTCAATCGCAAACTGTTGATTCTATTAAATCATTCACTAGGAAGAGATAGCAGAGACCTCGTGTGTCTCCAGCGTTATTGTCCTGTCACCAGCTGGCTCAGATTTTTGAATAATAGACTTGAGTGAAATAGTAGACGCGTGAACACTAGCGTCAGGTGATCAATTTTCATAACGGCAAGGAAAGTTGTGTAAGTGCGCCACACTAGATTTTTAACAATAGGATAATAAGTAGGTAGATAATCATTATGAAAAAAAAATCGAATCAAAGAATATTCACAAAATGCATTAATTGCGATAAGCAGAATACCATATACAAAGAATGACAGATATGGAGTTCTTGATCATTACAGTACAGTAGCAAAAATCACTCATCACAAAAGTCTTCAGTACTGGTCAATTACTCGAATAATAAAAAACAGAAGTAAAACTGTTAAAAAATCGTCTGATGAATAACTCAAGTGAAAATTATAGTTATAACTTTTTGTGTCATGAGTTTCTCTTGTGCTTCCTAAAACACCTTCATGTGTTTTGTGTTCACCTTCACACCAAACACTTTCATGATCCAGGTAATACATTAGCATTAAATATTCTTCAGAGGCAGAATTTGCAATTGAAGCTATGGAATTAATCAAGAATTTAAGATTAATTATCGAATGAAGTAAATCGTGAGAGATAACAGACTAAGTAAAACAAAAACGTTATGCAGAGAAATGATATGTCAGTTAATCGAGAAAATAAAATATAGTTACAAGAAAAGAAATGGATCCACAAGATAATTTGATTAAGTTCTTAATTTTTCGGGCTTTTTTTGAGAATATGTGTATTATTCCATCAAAAGAAAGCAAAGCATGTTCAATATTTATGATGATTAAATCTGTTAGTCTTTGCTGGGTCATGGTATTCCTTAAATAGGTATTAAGTTAATAAGTTTCAATTTACTGAAACTTCTCTCTCTAGATGCCACAGAAACTGGAAGTGTCACGAATGTTTTTAGAGCTACACATATGTTTCGATAACCCTCTTCCAACTTGCTTTTACACAATATTCTGAGCAAAGATGCTGCTGTTGCGTCTTCCAGTTCATCTTCTACAGTTAGGGCATCCAGCTTAATACTCTCGATTTCATTTAGAAGTTCTTCTTCGTTCAAATCGTTTGCATAGGTTGTAGCCAATTCTTTAGCATTACTTTTCAAAGTTTTAACGTCTAGTACTTTAATTTGAGCCCCACACAAAAAATAAACTTGTCAGCAATCATTTTCAATGCATCATACCTGTTCGTCAGCTCAGTAATAATTATGTCATAAATTTGAAAAAGTGATCTCAAAATCTCTTCTCCCGTGAAATTTGTACCTTCATCTTCATGGCGTCTTCTGCCATTTTCTTTTTTTTCGTTCTCTTGTTTCCTTGTGAGATAGAAATTCATGGGTGGCTAATTCTTCAAGAGCAGAGAGCACTTTGTCCATGTGTTTATATATTATAACTTTCACAGATTCAATCAATTCTTGCCGACCGTCTGTTTCAATCTCTGATTTTAATGAAAGAGGAACATGCTGTTTTAAAACTTCCCACCTTGATGTTAATCAATGAAAGTAGTTGTAAAGGCTATTTACAATTCCAAAATATATTTGTGGTTCACAAATTAACACATGCCTCTGCTGAATTAAGCCCAACCAAATTTAATGAGTGGGCTGAGCATGGAACAAAGTAGGCTAGTTCATACAGCGGAAGTATACTGCAACTATAAAAATACTTCTTATTTTGTTCTGTTGGTTATTGGTTTTGCCAAAATATTTTAGTGAATTAAATATTTAGAATGTGCACAGAGCTATATCGCGCTATTGGAACTTCAAATTAACAATGCCAGGTATAAACGCCTAAAGCAGTTATTATTTTTGTAATCTATATATTTTTATAAGAAAATGCTGACTGTAATTTGACGCCCCCTTCAACTCGGCGCCCGGGGCACATCCCCCCGCTGCCCCCCCCCTGGATCCGGCCCAGCTTTCAACGGTAAAAGCATAACCTATTTCCACTTTCCTTGCCCTATTACCATAGGTAAGGAAAGTATTGCTTTTATTTTAGGTACCCTAATTTTTTGGACATATTATTCATCATCGACATTTGAGAGTTGAATAGTTTTGGACCAAGTCTGTTCTATCCCAATCATATTCATGATATGATCTGTTATTGTCTCCACGAATAAATGGATAGCAAATAATTAAAAACGATTATTCAACGTGTTTATGAAACAATAATGCTTCCTCATATATATAGTACGAGGGTGTACTACGAGGGAGCATTAATGATTAGCAATACTTTTCACACATATTCTATGTTGAAGTATAACAATACGGGGCAGTCCATCCAAAAGAGATTATCTCATGGCAGAAATGATATCGTAGCGTGGAGACAGTTCTATGACATATTGTTCGGTTCTTTTGATGACTGGTGAATTTGGTAGAGACAGCCACAGCTGTCCGGAAAGTTAGCAAATCGCGTAGATCAGTGAACATGACGGCAGCTTGCTTGTTTCATGCTCAGGCATTAACCACTACCACTTGCACCAACTCACAGCATTCCTTTTACTTATTGTTTATTGACGAACAACTAGTCAAGACAAGTAGCCTGACTTATTTATTGTCCTATTCATTATTGAAAAGCTATACTTAATTTCCATCGACTTGTCGACCATCATTTATGTCCAACAAGAACTATTTGCTCTCCATCTGAGTCTTTCCTTTCATTCACCCCCACTTTGAGACTCTTTTCCTACAGTATTTGCGTTCCCAATGCAATTCGACCTATTCTTCCTGCTTATTAGGATGGAAAATACCATTATTTCCTTTATATCATTGTATATTATTATCAATCCCTCCTCTTCCATCTATCTCAATTCACTTCCTTAGGTACTATACTTGATCATCCTTTATTTATCATACTTTTGTTCCATCCTACTTTGTATTATTGATCAAAACTCTGATACTCTGGTTATGCAAATTAAAACTCGCTTATTTGAAATAAAATGTATAATTGATTTTGTAACTCACATTATCATTTCGATCCTCGCATCTCATTCATTGAACATGATCGAGGATTTTGTTAGAATCTCCAATGTTTTCATTCTATCTATAAATTTTTGTATGAATTGCACATAAAGACATTGAATATTCAATTTTTTTTATTTCTCATACGATCAAATAGTATACGAACATTTGAAAACTGGATGCCACTTTCAATTTTGAAGATTCTTCTATCTCACATCAATAAACCTTATAATTTCTTTGTATAAATTTTGTAACGTACTCCTGTCGTCCTTCTGAAGGAAATTGACATTGAAAACTCTTTGTAGTGTTCGAGTTTTTACAAAAATTATGTAATGAGATTATGCTGGAATTGCTGGAATATAGGAATAGGGCACATTCACCTAATATTTCCTAAATTTTAATAGTAAACAAGTAGTATCGTTTGAATTTTTCATATTGATTGATATCTAAGATCTTTTGAGATAAGCTGTGGAATATCTTCCTATATTACTGCACAGCATCGGGCCGTTAGAAAAGTATGATATGCATGATGTTATTATTGGTTGGGCAATGCACCAAAGATAGGCTCAGTTCATCAATAATTCCAAACCCAGTGTATAAACTTTTAAAATTGGGAAGAAGATATTGTAAAAATGTTAATCACTCTTCGTTGGGAATGTACATCGAATAGCAGTAAACGTTGTTCGTACTCTATCACCGTATAATTGCAGATTGTAGTTTCCAGAACCTAGTTTAAAGCTGACATGACTGGTCATAAAGTCCAGCCAATAGGATTGCTCCAATGAGGGAGGCTGGGAATTGATTTTCATTTGTGTATCGCTGGGAAGCGTGAAGACCAGTCATAAAATATGCTCAACGGTCTCACGGCTAATTACATCTATAAGTTTCAATTATAAGAAATCATCTGTGAATTACATGGCTGTGTGAACATAGCACGTTATTCATCTGAATTTATTCCCTCTAATTCTTCTGCAGAGCTCGCGCTTTACGGCATAATTCTGAAATGTAGTTTCACTCGGGCGATAAATTGCATGATCCTTAGCCAAAACGTGCAGGGCTTCGTGCAAGTACTGAAGCTGCCTAATTTTTCAATAGGCCATACATCACTCAATTTCCCAATCGTGTGATTTCAATTCAAGTACCTCACAACAACAACTGTTCAACTCATTTCACACATGTTACACAACTTCTCTGATTATGTTGACTACACCTGCATATTAAACATGTTTTACAACGAATACTTTATCTGTATATACAACACAGTCAATAGAAAAACACTTCATTCAAATGGGCTACTTTATAAATTAATAAAACAATATAAAAATCTTAAAGCACTCTTTATTTGAATTTTTTTTTTAAATATTTCAACAACTAGTTTCGGTGATCACACCATCGTCAGGTTAGGCCTATAGAATAAAAAAAATATTTTAAATACTATTTGAAAAAAAAAAAACATTTTTATTTTATAACCTGATGATGGTGTGATCACCGAAACTAGTTGTTGAAAGTTTTTTTTCTTGATAAAGGGTACTTTAAGATTTGTATATTGTTTTATTAAAACACAGTCAATATACGCTTATCCCATCTAGGAATAAGCTTGAGTTCATATTCTAGATGAGGGAATAATTATCCAATGTTGTGGATAATAGTTTTAATTTTCTTCAAATTTTGGTACTTTTGCGAATTTCATAGAACTCGAGTGACGCTTACCTCATGAAATACTGTAAATAACACCCAAGGTTTAAAGAGAGCTCCGACTACCTTGATAAAAAATGAAGCTGCTTTAATCTTGCTTGAAAATGAAGAGGTACCCTGAAATTTGATGGTATGGATGTAAGGTACCTCGATTTAGCAAAGTGTAGAAGTTGATAAAGTTGGTTTATTCAATTCATATGGCAAACTCTGGCTCTATGAATCGAGGGCATGTTGAATTGAATTTATTATATTGTGTACGGGTGCACTGTGGGGCGGAATGGAATTTCCTAGATGTTAAACACCTCGCATAACTCACCCTTCGAGGCTAGCTCTATTAAACGCGAAAATGCCTTACAAGGTGTTGGCGATAAGAAAAGATAGTGGAGGAATTTCTTGCACGTAGCCTAGATCCGGTGGCAAGTGCGCGCGCAGGAGCAAAGTAAGAAATTAAAACGTAATAAAATGTGGAACTACTGGGTACGGAACGGGCTGGACGATCACTATCTGCGGCCACTCCGATTCTAATCTAATTTGAACAAGACTCTAACAAGAGTGCGGCGACGATGTCCAGGCCTCGATCTTGTGCTCACAGGCCAGATAACAAAGGATTTATTCGTTTCCCTGTCCCGAACAATGGCCGCTCCATTTAACATCGTGCTAATAAACAAATGCTACAGCACCAACACTTTTCTCACCCTGCAATTTAAACACCCCTCTGTATAAACTTATCATCATACCTATGCAGTATACGGTGCGAGCACTCTGCTACAAATCAGCTTATTGGATCTGGTTTGTTGTTTGCTTCTTGAGACATGCATTATATATGGTCGTTGCCTCACTGGCGCAAGTGAAAAACAAGGATGAATTTTGTACAAATTCATGTTTGTTCCAAAGTTATTCATTTATATATATTTCTCATACATTACCTGAATAGAGCTTGAAATATATTAACCAATTACACACCCATGAGTATATTATTACTTTCATATAGTTGTGAATAGTATTTGAAAACTTGAATGAACAACTGGAATTGAATAAGGGATTTTGCAATTGTTTTTGAAAACAAGCTCTAGAATGTTGTTGAGTGGTCAATCTCACCATGGTGTTTTAGCATGTAAGCTTCCGAATATTTATTTTGCAATCGATTAGTATTTTCGAATTAAAATCATAGTCTATTCCAGGGATCATATCAGAGCAGTGTATATCATGAAAAAGTAGAATAATTAAATGTCTCTGTCACGAAAAAAATTTAATTATTGAAGTTTCTCCATGTTTGAGAATTATTTTACTTTGTTGGAAGATTCTGCTAACAATGATATTTTTATCTAATCATAAATGAATGTCTCCAGTTTTCCAACATAAAGCTGGTGCACGGTGGTGACTTGGGAAGATTGCAATGAGCTTATAGTATCAGCGTTCAACATGCGGCGGTCCGGTTAGCCGCACTCTTCCAGCGTCAGTGTGCAGTGCACACAGCTTTATGGTTTGTTTCCGATTTTCCACAAAATATATACAAATTTCTTTCAGTTCTAGAAACAGTCTATTCCTGATACAGTCGTTTGGAGTGTATGCTCGTATGGCTGGGATTTCTTCAAGTCTTTTTTCCGTGATAAAAAAAGTTATTCCAATTCCTCTTTTTACTAAGGAATGGAAAGCTATCATGAACTAGATTCATGGAATGGGAGCAGAGCAGTGTAAGTTGAATAGTAAAATAAATTTATGGAGCCTCAACATGTACGTGCAATTTCCTCTACTCCTCAAGCAACTACCCTTTATAAAATTATTAGGTGAGTCATCAGCAATCTACAACTTAATAAGTCGCAATAATTACGAAATAATGTAACAAGACCAGTATGGAAGTTGGCAGAGGCTGTTAAACATTAGATTGTCGGCGGTGCCTATCTGAATGCAATAGTTTGCAGCAATCGAGAGCATAGCAATAATGATGTCAATAAATTATGATGTGGCTTAATTCAATTAGATCGAACACGACGCAACCGCGGCACAACAATAACAAGGGATTGCGTCTGACTGGTTTGAGACCTGCTGCAACTGTAACTCAAGTTGGTCTCTCGTGTCGATAAGAGCCGAGTGTTATATCGTTAATTGTCGGACGGTGGTGGTTGAAGGCAGTTGCTGCTGCCGGTGTCATCGTCCCCGGATAGCAGCAGATTTTGCTATTGGTCAAATGTACCGACTTTTGGACGGCTTTAGCTGTGCGGCTAAAAACAAAAGCCTAAAAAAAGAATGTGCCTCCCAATTTGCTATCAACAGTGCTGAACAATATCATTCAAAACTTTTAACTAATGACATGCTATGTTATTTAATTTCTTCGGATATTTTCATGAGTAGAAAATCAAATTTTCCTCAATGATAATTTCATTCTCTGCGTTGTGTGGAGGAGTTTAATAAAGCTACTTTGAGAATTCTCAAATGAAAGTTTATTTTCTCCAAAATCATTATTCCGACAGGTTTTAGAGAATGATGTTATTATAACCAGAGACAAGAGTAATATAGTTACTACTTACTTACTTATCCTTCATCTATGTTATAACTCATATCAAAAAGAGTTATCTTATCAACAGTATATTTATCTTATCAATGTAAATAGTCTTAATGTATTTTAAATCTCGTCTCATTTATTGGATTCAAAATAATGACACTTGAAGAAACATAAACGTTCCAGACTGAATTTCATAGAATACAAATATAATTTTACATTATTTTGTGAACTGTCTATTGAAGAGAATAGAATTTCATTTGATTTTGAAGTAATAATCACACCGATTAAAGAAAACTATCCAATCGGGCTTCGTGTCAACAAAGTAGTACGTTTCTGTCTACCTGCTTATGCTTCGAATATATTATTCTTCTGACACTAGTTCCCACTAATCAACGTCGAGCACAGACAATAGAATATTTCCAAGATTTTATTCTCTTCAGATTCTCAAATGATCCATCAAGACAATCAATATTTTAGAATATTTCAAGTGTTTGTGTTATAATTTATTATTCGGCTTTTCTTTGAATGTATCAAAATTCGAAATCAGAATTATATAGTTACTCCAGCTATTTATTTTCGAAGTGAAAATAGTTATGATGTGAACTTAACCCCACTTTGGACCTTCTATTTAATTTAATTTAGGAACTGGAGACGTTTTGGGCTAGAGTCTGTTTTTAATTCCAATAATGTATTTTTTCATGCAATGAATAAATAAATGAGAAACGTCTAAAATGTCGTACTGTGATACCACAGAATCAACTGTTGAAAGAGAGATGAACCCAGAGTGGAGCAGAACCAACAGTAGGGCTCAGACTGGGGCAAATTGTAAACATTGAGACTGGGGCTGGAGAAACCGGCCTTTGCTAAGGGAGTCGGCCTCGTCTGGACTCGGAGGGGCAAAAGGCTTAATTATCGTTGTGCACCGACTTTAGATGATGCTCTGATTGCGTGCATAACATTAGTTACACACATTTCCTTAGCACTCGATCGTGGTCTGGCTAGGAGTCTGGGAGCAGTACCAACAAGTCAATTAGCGCATACCGGTCGCATGCTTGCTCGAGTTTATCATTGTGATTGAGGCGTACTCTTTTAACACCCCTTCCTTCTCCCTCGCACAACCTCACTCCGTATCTCTCCTTTGCTACTTGTCTGGGGAAAAGCTGTAACCATATCTCAGTAAAGTCTCTAAACTAGTTTAGACTACTGTTTTTTCTTCAAAGGGGTCAGCTCTCAACTTTAATTACTAGCTCAAGTAAAAGGAGTTGGAGCTCTATCTTAAGAGAAGTAATTACTGACAATATAAATACCTACCAATCTTGGAAAGAGTATGAATAAAACATATTATATAGAAGAAGTGAATCACAAGCTCACCTGAGTTATCACGATGAGTTAGTTCTAATAAAATTATTATGAGTAGATGAAACTTGAAAATAAAATAATTCTATAATTGTTCAGTTTCAATTCATGAAGATATTTTCTTGGGCCACTCCCGTGTTTCGGATGGACACGTTAATCCGTCGGTCCCGGCTGCCTAAAAAGCAGTCGTTAGGTCATGTCAGAGGCCCTGAAATTGATCAGTTGCGACCTGAAAACTCTGACACCAGACCTGAGCCAGCCAGGTCACTCGATATTACTATTATTATTATTAATTCATGAACTCATTCAGTTCCTGAGTATGAGTGCGAGTATTCAGATTAAAGAGAGCATATTGGAATAGCTCGTAAAACATTGAAAGATAAAACTTATTGCAGGAATTTATTATTTGGAAAAGATGTCAGCATATTCGAAAAGGTTTATGATAATTGGAATTTGAATTGTTAATGAGATTCTCCAATTGATTCTAATGGGAATTTTGTAACAAACGATGAAAAAGTACAGCCTTTTATTAAAATTAGCTTAAACTTGGAAATATTCATCTGAAATTCACTTGTCAAGTTTCAATTACTTCGCAGGTAGAAAACCTTGAAATTTGTGGGTAATGTTTATGATCAGTCGTACCCATATCCACGACTTGCCACGAGTTCAATCTGCATTTAAACCGCTTAATTAGATAATATTCAGTTGTGTTGGTTGTTGAATAGCAGAGCATAGCAGAGCAGAAAGTCGACTCTCCAATCACGAAATGAATTGATACATCAGGACGATTAGCGAGGCTGAAGGGTGCACGAGCGCGAGCTCCAAATTCATAATTCACAGCACAGATTGTGTTCGAGCTCTAAATCTCGACGTGATACGTGGCCTGTGGCGTTTTCGAAAGGGAAATAATATTCCATACAATAAGTAGTTCATTGTATTTTAATGTGAGCCTGGCGGCGAGCGAGCGTACTATCCTCTTTCCTCCACGGTCTAATTGTTAATCCTCGCCACGGTTCGATTTGCATTATCGGAGAGCATCAATTCTGTTTCATTTGTAAAGGTTATGTTCGTGGGACAGAAACGCTGCGCTGCCAATTAGATGGGACGCGGGTCGCGGGTCGCTCCTCGGCAAAACGCGCGTTACGTTCCCCATGCAGTGCAGTGCAGGATCTGGCGTCATTAGCTTTCGCTAATCAGTTGAAAGCGAATCCTGTCTGCGACTTCATCCAATACTGTGATTTATAAATTGAAAGTGTTGGAGAGGATTTTGAATCTAATGTATGAAGAATCATTTCCTCCATTACGTTCACAATATTAACAACTCAAATTTATTCATTCTTATTATTATAGTCATATTTTTCCACCACTGATTCATGAGCAATACTGTTGATATTATATTTATTATTTTACCTTGTAAACTTTATCCTTTGGACTCAGAAGTAATCATTTTTATAAATAATTAAATTATTTTTTATCTTTTTAACTACTTATTAAAGTTCAATTCCAAGCATCACGTTTCAATTTTCACTTTAATAGAAAGAAGTTCAGCTTGAATCAAGTAAACCATTTTGTTCAAACCTTTCCATATCGTAGTGTGAGACTGAAATCGCACACTATTTAATATTGGGTATATTAACACGATGTTCTTGCATATTAGTTTTGCTTTCACCATTCTCTAATCTCTTCAACCACTCGACTCATGGCAATAACAGCATTCAAATCTTCAAGTTATTCATTCGCTTATTGTTGTTCTTCGGTGATCAGAGTACGTGAGAGGTTGAGAATGAGAGCTGGAATCACGGAAAAGTCGATCGAATGTGCATTAGAATTCAGGCCAACATAGCAAGAATCTATTGGGATGCGCCAATAAAAATTCATACATATATGGTTCGACCGATATCGTTTATGCTAATTGAGTTTTTAGTCAAACAAACGCCCACGACCACCCATAGTGAGATGTTACCTAATTGATAACGTGATGCGAAAGAATTGGTTCCTCTCAAATGAGAAACTGTAGTCGAGATTGGATGGCCGTAAAATTCAATATTATTTCTTGAGATTAGGAGATAATTTCATGCGTTACAATATTTACCATCCGAAAATTCAGGCAACATCGAATGCATTGGCCAAACAAAAATCCAATTTTACGGGCAGATAAAACTCATATCACGTTATTTGGGAGGTCGCTAATAGGCATTTATAATGGCGGGCGCACGGCACCGTATTAGTTATTCGTCTGTTCGATTGTTTCACTTCTGTTATAGATGTGGTCCCATGAGAAGAATTAAAATTTTATGGTGCATATGAATTGCAATGAGGCAGAGAAGGTTTGGAAAAGTTTCACGAACCATCAATAAATTTGGAAATGCAGTACACCGATTGAAACACTCGGAATAATCTTAGAAGTCTTAAGAATCTCTTCTATCAATACTCGTCAAAAATCAGTGTGGAACTTTGTAGCGCTGTCTTCCTTTCGTAGTCCTTTTTCATTAGCTGGAGTAGACTGCATTAACAAGCTTGAAATTACCCTGCATTTCTTGATCGAACTATGAGCACAACTCTACTGCAAAAATATCTTCAGAATTCATGAAGGTTTACAATCACTGCTATATGATCTAGAATATTGAAGAATATATTAATTTTTAACCCTAGAAAGGTTCTAAAGTAGGCGGCGCTTGAGGGAAACCATGAGTAAATTTTACTCACCTTCCAGTAGATAAATAGATAGATATATATTACGTCTGGTTGGCCTCAACGGCGTCAGACAAGTCAAAGTGCTAGCAAAAGCGAGACACCATTAATTTTTCATTAAATTTATATATAGTATATAATTACTATTTGTATTTGACTCTATTACAGTAATCAAAATAGTCCTTCAGACTATAAAAGCATTCCTCCTTTAGAAATAATTTCAAACTTCGTTTAAACTTTTTTATCGTTAATATTTCCCGCGACCGAATTGGTAGTACTTGGTGAATCTTTCTACCAATATAACTAGGTTTTTCTTCATACAAAGTCAATTTATGATATTCCGAGAAGGTACTCTTATGCCGTGTATTATATTCATGCATCGTATTAATAGTCTGTAGTGAACAACTTCTAATATATACACACATTTCCAAAATATAGAGACAGGGAACACTGAGAATCTCCATTTTAATAAAATAGTCCCTACAATGTGTTTGTGGATGCAACCTCAACATAGTGCGCAATGCTTTCTTTTGACAAATGGAAATTTTCTGAAGGTTACTCTCTCTCGCTCCCCATAGGGCCACTGAATATGTAATATGTGACTCCACCAAGCAATGATAGACCGACTTCAATAGAGGCTTATTATTTAATTTACTTAAATTCCTTAAGACAAAAATTCGACTCGCTATTTTACTTTCAATCTTATCCAATTGTTCCCCCCAACCCAGCCCTTCCTCCAGTTTCACCCCTGAGGAGTCCGTTGAGCTCTTGATTACTAATTCCGACTCTCAAATGAATAATTTAGGTGTTTCATTGTGTCTTAATCTCCTACTCTGATGGGTTTGTAGATGCATATAATTTGTTTTCGAGGCATTCAACATCAATTTATTATCTGCAAAATATTGGCACAGACTATTCATCTTAACATAGGACTCAATTTCCAATTTTCTCAAGTCTTGGCTTCTTGTCACCAGAGTCGTATCATCTGCAAAAACATACAGATTCTCAATGGGAACCGACCCTGCAACATCATTCACATAGATCAAGAACAACAAGGGGCCCAGAATAGAACCCTGAGGGACCCCAGAAACAATTAATTTAGGCTTTGATCGTGTGAATTTTATTTTATTTTTAGTTTCATGTTGAATCTCTGTGACTTGATACCTGTTTGTCATATACGAATCCATCCATTTCAATGCAGAGCCCCCAAAACCATGAAGTCTGAGTTTATTCATTAACAGATCTACATTTACACAGTCAAAAGCCTTGGAGAGGTCGGCAAAACAAGTGATTACCGCCTCTCCCGACTCAATCGCATCAATACAGTAGTTGAGGAAATCTATTAGTAACAATTTGGTAGAAACCATATTGCTTATTACAAAGAATGTCGTTATCCTCCAGGTAATCTATAAGCTGATTACAAATGACTCTCTCCAATATCTTAGAAATAACCGGAAGCAGAGAGATTGGCCGATAGTTATTCAAATCAGTTTTGTCCCCACTCTTAAAAAGAGGTTTGAGTTTTGCTGTTTTACAGCCATCAGAACAAATTCCTTGTTTTATTGAAGAATTTATCAAGTGTAACAAAGGCGAGACTATTTCTTCTACACAGAATTTTACTACCTTCATACTAATAGAAAGTTTACATAGGGTAAAGAACTACAGTTTTCTCCCAAAAACTAAATTAAATGTCACAAATGAAATTTGAGAATAAAAAAAGCATACATGGTAAGATTGTGATGTATACTAGTGGAGAGCAATGAAATAATTGATTAGATGAGTGAAATATGACATTTTGCTAAATGATAGCTATTATATAGCTTTTGACTCACAATGTGGCCGGAGCGCTTCATGAAGGAAGTGGCAATTGGTGTTTAAGATGAACATTGCGTCTGAAAGCGCTCCATACAATCAATAGCTATATACATAAAATTAAATAGCCAATAATACCTATTATACATAAAATAATTCAGACTGTTAGTATGTCGTATTTCGAGTATTTGAAAAGTTTATATAATATTAATGAAGCAGTAGTATAACATGAAATAATGCACATGATATTACATAACAGAACAAAAAATATAATATAACTTTATTTCTTTGTTATTTTCATTATTCATAATATCCATTCAATTCTGTTCTAATACTACATATCATGTGAGGGTGAGTCTTACTCTACTGTTACAATTCGAATAACTACTATTATTCACTGTAACAGTTTTCAAGTAGAAGATAATGTTTTATAAGTACTTTTGAGCTTGTCATCGCAAATAACTGACGCACTATCACTGCAACATGAGTATTTTATCAACGTACTAGGTGTCGAACAGTTGCAAAATGAATAAATCTAGTCATTCATTTAGATGCGATATACACTTTTGATTGTTGTAATTATTATTGAATCCTTATCTGCACAAAGCACGGCACTGAACTATTATGAGAAATATTCTTAGAATATTGTCTTTTCAAAATTTATTCTATCACATGGTGCTCTCTCTATCCTTGTCTAGTCATCACTCAAAATCACTCATCTCAAGAATTCAAACACAATTGGAATGAACAGTATTAACTGCGACTTCGTTTACCACGTTCAAAACTTTGTATGATAAAAGCACGTTCCTTCCTTAGCTATTGAATGATATTCAACAGCTGTAAAGCCAAGTAGGAGGGTAGCGTTGAAGATTTCAAATGCGATACGATGGTCGAGGATTTCTACAGCAGTTCGTCTTTGGATCGGCATGCCAGTAGATGGAACGCTGTATAGTTTAGATAGGGACTACAAGCAGTGTTAGAGCTGGATCCTGACGGAGGACAGATTCCAAAGGGAAGAGGCGCTCCTCAGCGATAAGTCTCCGATTCAGAAACAGTTGCCGAGATGAGCACAAGATACAACATGCGACATGTTTACAGCCAAGCGTTGCCACCGCGACAAGCTCCTATGAGGAATTAAGCGAACACCGCGATCCTATCTTCCCTCCTGTACTGAACCGCGGGTCTACCGTTTCTCTTTCTCACTCCCACCTGTACCCTCACCCATTCTTGCTCTTCCTCTCCGTTTCATTTTCCTACTTCTCCCTCTCCTTCTCCATCTAGAAGCACATACCGTCCCCGACATTCCCATTCCTTTAAAACAGAACGAAACAATTAAAAAGCCAGGTCTTAGTGGCGCCCCGTGTTCGCTTATCACTGAACTTATTCTCCACGCCATATATTTCTCAGCGGATTAATTTTGTGTGAAACGTAATTTGAAACATGTTTAGAGCAACTTTGTTTTGAAATTGTGAGTTGATCTGAAGATAGTGTTGGAGACATCCCTCTCAATAATCAGTGTCTGTCACGTTCATCTTGCCCCGATTGTGATGATTCAGAATCATGCAGAACGTTTTGTATCATGATATCAAAGTCCTATTCAATAAAATTAAGCACAGAGGAACGAGCATACAAGAGCTTATTGGGACTCTGATAATGATTTTATTTCCCAGGCAAGGTATTCGTGAATATTATTATGTTTCCAATGTGAGCCAGAGGTCAAGCGAAATTACATTTCAATGGTTTTCTGCTTTTATTGTACATTTTTCATTGAGCAATTTGACATTGCTATTGTATGGATCATAAATCAAGGGGATATAACATAACTCAATCACATTCAAATGAAAAATTATCTATTACTATTATTGGTTGTTGTGTCACATTTATACCATGGAACTATACATTGAAGCATACCTTATCCTTACTAAAAAACTTCGCATGCTAAGAATATGGAAATACTATGAATGGAGCAAACACTTTCTTTGAATTACATTATTTTTTGCTCGATTCTAGCTATACATTGTGATTACTGGACATGGCAACATTTGTTGGAAAAAATAGTCGAATGATTTCTTCAACCATATCTCATCATTTAATATATTTCCAACTCCATTACAGTATTTTACTTGGATGATGCTTAATTAACTATTGTAAGTGAATGAATAAATTAATTGAAAATCTTCCAATGCGGTACAAACAAAGAAAATACTATGACATGTCCATTTTATTGTACAAATATTTTCATTCTTCATGTTTCTTCTAGAGATTTAAGTCTCAATGATTCATATTCTGACAAATGATCACACTACCTGTATGTGGAACAACAACTTGGAGCGTGAAAATTGTCATAACGCATGAGTGCAGAATGCTCTTTATTGCAGAACACTGCTACTTGTGTGTGGCCAATGGGCATGAGAAGCTCATAAATGGATCCATCACCTACACCAGTCACACTGCTCCGTGCAACTTGATTGAGCCGCGATGAAAAAACTGTGCAGTTTGAACTTGATTTTACGAGAAGAAATGCAAGCGATCCGTATAAGGGCCACCTTTGATGGAGCGCCTCCGGTTAACGAAGAGCTTTGAGGTTGGCAATCAGAGTTACATTAAACGGCCACTTAGAAGGTAAGACGAGCCTTTGAAGGTTACATAAAGCATACAAGTCATAGGACCGTTCATCTTATTTGTTCGCCAATATATTTCTCTTGTCTTGGCTTTTTTCAACACGACGGTCCCTTTAGCTTCTTGCAAAGGGATTTCAACCACTGACCGCGCTACCGTTTTTCAGAAATCATGTTCTTGCCAAGAACTTCCTACTGCTGAATTCAGCCTTTGCGGAATAATGTGGAGAATAGTCATTCTTTGAACGATGTACATCACAATCACAATTCAGACTGATTCTCTTCGATCATTGATCATCATCCTTATGTATATTGATCATCATCAACTGTATATTATAAAGTGTACTGTGTTGAATAAAAATATTATCTTATCTTATCTTATCTTATCTCATCCTACTTAATTATATTTTTCCACTTCCAATTCTATTGATATTGCTTTCATGGTTATTAAACATTTCAGCAGTAGGACTACCAATGAAACTTGAAAGTTGTAGCGGTCATGGACATATGGACAACAGAGTTTATAATAATTGAATAATCCAAGCTAAATATGACTGGAATACTTTCGATGTATATTTTAACCATATTATAGCATTGAATGAGCCTCTATTCTAAACTATATCTAATATCATATGAAACGTATAAGTTGGCTTGTTCTATCAAACTATCTCCGATTTTTCAAAATTCATATTTCATTATTTCGTTATCGATCATTTTGACTGGTCATTATAATAATCTTCAACTGTTTCCTTTGAAAGGTCCGATATAGGCCTATTATAAAAATGACGGAGGAGTGATGTTATGAAACAATCAAACTTGAAAAACGGGTGTTTAAGTATAAATCTACTATTATATGTACTTATGAGAGAGTAGCCTACGGTAATTATTGGGAAATTCCATGTATTGGTTGAAATTGAGGTGGAGTAATTTTCCAACAGAAATAAATACACTGATTGATACGAGAATGATTATCAACGAATAAAATACTCACATTTTATAATGACTAAGAATAGAATAATGGTCGCTTCGCAGTGATAAGAATTACTGTTTTATTAATTCTCTGGTGGATCATCCAGTTATGAAATGATCAAGAAATACAATCCCTTTGGTTCTATCCAATACAGTTTTCTTATCTATATTATTCTCTCATTATATCTCATCAGTCTTATGATTCAATGATCTATTTGAAACTATTCAACTCAATTCCATCCAAATCCATTCAAAGTTTTTGAAGATAAGCTCAACCTGTTGACAGTGCTGCAATCTGTTTGAGAGAATGAAGGTCACTTAGATGAATGGTTGTTGGATCACGCCCAAACGTATCGGCGATTTATCAGCCGATCATGGCAAGCGCACCAAATATCCAGCTCGATTCGACCGTGCTCGATGTGGAATTCGAGCAAGAAAAGTTATGAATAGCGAGGCTACACGTGAGAACGCGATCAGGTGAATGGAGGTGTGGGCGTTTCCCTTTGGGGTGCCACGGACGGGGGGTGATGGGGCACAAAAGAAGGCGTAAACTCCGTACAAGGCAAGTACTTTTTCTCACGTCTGGACCCCATGTACTACACACACCACTTGCAGCTCAAGACTTTGGCGCAGAGAAGAAATCAAAATTGAAATCTAACCTGCAGGCTCACCATGCTTTTTGATAAATTTGCATATTTTATTCAGTCTCTGTTTCTCACATTATAATACATTGATGTATTAGATCCATATGGAAAGAGTATTGAAGTATCATTAATGAAACGAACTCAGTTGTCCGAATGTTGGCAATATTTTCATGATAACAATCACTGAATGGAGGATGGTATGCATCATGCTGTTAGTGAGAAGTATACTAGCTATACCGACTCTCTAGCTATTGCATACTCTCTAATACCGACGTGCAATCATCAATGAGCTTAAGTTTAGTAATCAAGTGTAAGATGTTGAAGTAGAATGGGAATGCGACTAGGTGCCACCCCGACTATTTGACACCCCGTCAACCTGTCCCCATTTAAAACCGGTTTTTAGGAGACAAGTTGATGTGAGCCATCCCCGTCTACTTGCCACCTTACTAGTCGGGGGGACACTCTGATGCGAGGGTGCGAGATGTCAGGTTGTCGTTCACGGTCATGACTAGTTGGTACCTCCGGTCCAGTAGGTGTCAAGAAGTCGGGGTGACAACTTGACGGCAATGATATATTTTTACGAGGGTGCAAGTAGTCGTCTACTGTCACCAAAAACCTATCACCTCGATTCTCTAGGTTATATACTCACTGGGTTTATATTAAATTTGTTTCAACGGTGTCTGCGAGTGTAGAAGACACAGACACAACTTGAAGATTCTCATTGGCCTTCTTATGGTCTCATTGCCATCTGAGCGCAAGTGTATATAAATAATTATTTATTCTCATATTAATTACCAGACTTCATGTAATACCTCAGTTAATAACCAGACTGATAGCTTCATCTACCATATCATTGATGGATGAAAATTTGACTGTCCTAGAATTAGGCTCAATTTACTCGTAAACGGTGCGTCTGACGGGAAAATAGTATAACTCAACACAATGTGTTTTGAGTTGTGTTCTACAACTGGTTCAGTCATCAAAAGGGCTTATTATTCATTTTTTTCTGTTTCAACCAACTCGAAAAAATGTGTCCCAAAAATAGCAAAAACGGCGAATATCTTCCGAACCATGCGTTTGACGGGAAAATGTTACTGAACTAAAAGTGCTTAGAATTCAATTCTACATCATAACCAGTAATAAAAATTGCTTTATAGAAGGATGCTTAGGCCTCACGAAAATGACGAAAGTTGTTCAATGGAAAATTGCAAGAGTTATTTATTAGTTAGCTGGCCACAGGCATAAGAGTTGAAAATATAGGTTAGAATAATTGCATGGAAATAATCAGTATCCCTTCTCTATGCTAGAATGCATTATATATATTTTTGATCCATACAGCCAGATCTAGTACTAAAGCAATGCCATCTCGTTAGATTTCCATCGTACTATTTGGAAATATCTTCTGTGATTCGAAAAACGAATTAAGTAAAAGGTGATGTTTGTGAAGCATATTCACAAATGTGTGATCAACCAATTATTAGTTGTTAATCATATTTAACTAAGAAAACCCATCTTTATTTCTACATTCTGTGATATTATACGATTCATTCATCATAGCCACGTATTGTTAGTATGAAGATCTAGATGATACGGTAGCTAAAATCTTAGCAACTAACAGCAACATAGAATTCTCCAGTCGCAAACTCATAAATTTCTCATACACTTTCAATGTGAAACCAAGAACCTCACATCTCTTTTGCTTTATACTCTTATTTGTTGTCGATAGCAAACCAACATTTCTATAGTATTTCTCTTCTGGTACTCACATCACCATAGAATTTGCAATCACTTCATCAGCTCAACTTTGAGAGGAAAACATTTTCATAAGCCAAAGAAAAATAATAATTGTACCACGAAATAATTGAATACGATAATTACTCAATTATTCAACAGAGGATGAATAATATATTGGGAACTATAATTTACTGTTTCAATATTTGAAAAAAGGAATATTTTTTGAAAGTAATTAATTCATAAGTTCAATCCGTAGTGCATGAATATGCCGAAATAACATCTATTAGTCATTTAAGTTCAAATATTTACACGATGATTCAAATTGATGGAAAAAGTCTGCTAATTGTGTAGGATTATGTAGAATGCTATCAAAGTTAGTTAATAGGCCAGCACGACCTTCACTATAGTTATGTATAAAGCTTTCTATCCGTTCTAATTTAATTAAATTTTGTCGGCGGATTCCATTTACGAAGCCCCTAATTAAAAGAAGCATTCCTTTGTGATTTTACCACGTGAGTGGTGCAATAAAAAAATGACTCATAGCACAGTTTACAAGATGATACGGTTTCTTCCAGAAAGGGGCTGGTCCCGTTCTTATGAGTTCTCTCACTCTCACTCGTTATCCTCCTTTCACTCGTTTCAGAGATGCTTTTCAGAAACCACGCAATGGACGTGGGGTCCACTCACCCGCTTATCAAGTGTTCTACTTTTTCCAATTAGAAAAATTAATTGAATGAGGCGTTACAACCATTATGGCTGCTTAGTCTGTGCAGTATTACTTTTATATTGATAGTTTATGTTCATTGTATGATCAAATTTCAAATTATTGTGTTCGAAATCATATTAACAATAACAGTATTTATATAAGCAAAAAGTACTGTATGAGGCTAGTAAATGAATATTCTGACGTTATTTTTGTGAATAACGGTTTGCATGGCTTGGCCGCAGTCGGTAAAGCATGAGTACAAAAATATATAACCCTGGTTGAGGTTCTTACAACTTAGATAAAATTCTTATAGGCTCGCTCAGGAGCTCCCGCAGTTCACTGCTCTTGGACAATTTATATAAATCTCTGGAACGTATTATTTCCAGAGATTGGATTATCAATGCAATATATCGCTGACTAAACCAGCTTATTCTGTGGAGAATAAAATCGGATGGTAACTTTCTTAATATTTCAATACTGATAATTCGATAAATAAATATGAGATTGGTCATGCATGGAAATGGAGAATCAAATAAAGGATACACCATAAAAATTTGATACATATATTGTACAAGTAAATATCAAAGACCAAATAAATGTGGAAACATATAGAGCAACAAGCACACACAATAAATATAAGAACAAATATATCAAAAATAAAATATCACAGATTGGCTCACTACTTTTTAGCTCTTTAGCACGAAACGTTACCATGTGCTTCTAATTCATTAATAGTATGCATCTATTCTATGCAGCTTAGGTATCGACTTGCTGCTGCTTGTCGATTTAAAAATCTCACTGTATATCTTCTTTCCAAAAATCATAAAAATAATCAATTGATAGATCATAAATTATAAATATATTACATCTATAGATCTCAGTATATTTCTTAATAATATAAATATATCTCAGGGCTCAAGGTTCGGCCTCTGATGGAAGTAGATAAATCAATTTATCCAGTGAACAAGGGCTACATTATATCTTTACAAATCGCTAAATAAAATCAATGATCGAGTGAGCATATGTACTTTATAATATTAAATTTAAATACTCCTTTAATCCATGCGCCTAGGAACATCCTACTTCCTTAATATTCTAATTTATTTTTATTTGGTGGTTTATGTATGTTTATTACAGATAATAAATATTTTTGGACTTTATAAGTTGTTTCTCCCTCTACAACAATTAGCCATGTGCTTTCCAAAATCCTCTAGTTGAATACTATTTGTTTACAACAAATTTTTACCAAGGTGTCTGGCTAGATTTCACATTATACGACTTGATCGATCGACTTGGTCGCCGATCAGTAGGTATTTTAAGCCTAACCTCAAATTTTCCAATACTTTATAATATATATATATATATATATATATTATATATATATATATATATAATAAGTAGCAAGTAAAATTCTTTTCTATTCGGCTGTTCTAATTTTAGCCATGGTACCCGTTATTATCTAATCTTTCATTTGTTGTTATCGCATTTGGCGATAATAGAATAGCTGTTTCACTTCAGACCTATAAAATTCTTCCAAATAGCGATTTTGCTTGCCTATCAAATTTTAATATGTTACAATATTTAAGAGGTTTTATTGTCAAAAGTCAAAGTTTGATAATGTTTCTGTAGCATTGAAACAACGAATGAATCGTTGATATGTTGCTTTATCTGTTTATTCACATTTTTATGTTGTTTAAAAATTGTTTAACTAATTGCCATAGAATAGAACAATATCAAAAGTATAAGTTATATCTGCTATTGCTAACAGCCTGCTTTAAGCAATTGTTAGGGTTTTTATGTCGTTCTGTCATGATATTCCTGGCAAATAATGTTTGATGTGGATTTGTAAATCAATAATAGTAACTGAAATACAGAAGATTGTGATGTAATCAGAGGATGGAGCGTGAAATATGTTCATTTCTCTACAATATCATTCCAGTAACATATATTTTCCTGGGCTCTAGAAAACAGGAGTCCATAGATGACCACGTCAAGAAATCAGGCTGGAATTCCTGGATTCTAGAAAAATGTAACCTTTTGACTATTTATTGAAACCTATGATTCCACAGTATCTGAGTCTATCCATCTAGATAGTTACCAGTTTACAGCAACAAAGTTGCTTGGTCTTCAGTGCATTTCATACTATATTTAATGGCACTAACAGAATTCTATTGACCACGACATTTTCCTCATTTTGTTTGAACCGTCCATTTAAAACTAGAAATGATACAGCATCTAGAGAAAACAATAATCTTAATGGATATCTAAGGACATATATCAAGGTGAATTCTACCTGCTTACTGGCTCTTGTGAAAACTCAATACTATTTATACAAAAGATAGGGATGCTGCTTGTAAATTATAGCTCACTAAACGTAACACTGCCATGTTGATTCTATGTGTGGCTTGTTCCGGTTTCGGATTTAGATGTGACCGTTTTTCGCGAAAGTATTGGATTTGTTTAAAATAGTATAAAATATTATTGATGATCATATAGAAATATCTCTTTATGTCAGCAGGCGGTTTTCAAGCGAGCAGAGGTCATTGATAAACGGTTATTGCTCCTGTTATAAACGTTCCTTTTTACAGTTCAAGTTTGAAAAGTCAAACTTCCACATTCGATAAAAATGTGTCCTGGTGTAGAGTGGCTCTTATTATTTATTTAAATGTATTATTTTTGATAGCGAACTTCCTTGTAAGGCCTATTGTTAAGAGAAAGCTTTTATGATATGTTTTGAATGGAACCTCTTTATTTTCACAGATCAAATCAACTAGCAATGATTGTAACACTTTTTTGAGTCTTTTCTGGAGTTCAAAAGAGAATATTTGCTATTAATCGATATTAATCGATATTAATCGATATTGTTATTAGATAATATTTGTTATTAATCGAGTCATTGTGGATTAAGAAACTTAATTGTCCATTTTCCCTTGTAACAGGTCTCTGATTAATCCTTCCAATGCGGCTTTATTTCATTTCTCTGTAGGATAGTATACACCATTAGCACATATCAGATGACAATATCGGGGCACCGAGCTTCGCTACGGAGTACAAAAGCATAGCTTGTATTTATTTATTTATTGATACACAGAACACAAATCTTTCAATTGATTGAAGAAGGACCAACAGGCACAGTCCAAAACTGTTTCTTACCTGAATTTTTATGTATACAAGTAGTCCAATTCAGTAGTCCAATAAGAAGGTGATGTTCCATACACTTTTGAATTTAATTCCAAGTTTCAGTCTGAAAATTTGAAAACAGAAAAATTCGAATTTAGATTTCTTTACAAACCAAATTTAATAACAAAATAACACTCACTAATCACTTAGAACTGTAAAATAACTTTGGAAATGTCGATATAGGTACTTCAATTTGAATTTAAAAAAATGGATCTTGAATAAAATCATATCGTTGGTCATATTGTCAACAGATCAGATAATGTTGATCAAGTCGGTTTATCTATAATATTGCCAGATAATACTTCTCGTGAGATCAGCTGATTGGCTGCAATAGTTCAACAGCTGAACATAATTCTGTCTCACTCCCACACAGGCACTCTCATCTTCCGTTATCGACAGACGACGAAATTATCATATGTTTTTCCAAGGATGAATAATTATCATCCTTTTCATGTCATTCAGTGAGTTTCTCTAAGCATGAGACCATGTGCAATCGAAGTTTTATACCAAGAACCTCCTTCCTATATTGCAAATTTCATCAAAATCGTTAGAGCCGTTTTCGAGATCCGTTGGACATAAATACCCATATACCCAAATAAATATATACAGAATTGCTCGCTTGATAGGATTTGAATATGAATGTTCAGCTGCACTTTAGCACAAAGAATTATTTTTGTAGCATTATTCTTTGCTACTAAACGAGCAATTACTGTTTATATGTTTAGAAGTTCATATTTTTAGATGTGCATATGTTTGTATGTCACCGGATCTTGAAAACGGCTTCAACAATTCTCACAAAATTTAGAACATATTATGTCTATAATATAGGAATTCGATTGCACTAGGTCTCATCCTTGGGAAAACTCGCTGAAGGACATTGAAAGGATAATTATTATTCATCCTTGGAAAAACAGGTGATAATTTCGTCGTCTGCGTTGATGATGGAAGTGAGTGAGCGAGTGCTTGTCTGAGACAGAATTATGACTCAACTGTTGAACTTTTGTAATAATTCAATCAGGTACGTAGTGCCGGTTGTACAAAAGTCGGTTGAATTTTAATCGTGATTAATTCCAGTTGAACCAATCAGAGAAGTCATCTTTTTGAAATGGTCTTCTCTGATTTGGTTCACGTGAGATTAATCAAGATTAAAATTTAACCAGCTTTTATGAGAGAATTTTTTGCATTCCTCTGGGCATCAATCTCAATCCACTGTGATTAGATAGAACCTTTATGTATGAACTATAAAATATATTATAATTTATTTTTCCCTGATAAATTTTTTATGCTTTTGTACTCCAGAGCGAAGCTCGGTACCCCGACAACATTACTATGAGAGTTTATCAAATTGCGCTATTCATTATTCTTAAAATGGTTTTAATACACTTTCTCATGTTTGAAGGTTATAGTTTTTTCTCTTTATTCTCGCAGGCTTTGATGAATCGAATATTGAGTGTACTATCAGATAAATAATATTATTGCGATCCAATCATTGAGGAGACTCCTTGGTCTTGGTGTTACTGGAATTGGAATCGAGTGGTATATCACGAGTTGCACAGCCTTGTTGGTCCATCACAAATTTGTAGCTTGTGATGTCTCTTGATGATACCAGGAAATGCACTACGAACGTGAAGTGAGTGACCACATTTTTGTTTGGCCACACGATACAATCTTGAAGGAATTCCGATGAACTATGAGCCGGACCACTCTGGCAGTCGGTGCTTCTCTTTTGTCGAATCGTCAACTAAGTTGTCGGAATGGAGTTGATCCATCTTTGAAAACCTTTTTCAGTCTACACAATTTCCCGTTATCTCGCGATAGGATAATTCAAGTTAGGACTCATCATGTAAATGTCAGGTGCTGGGTCAAATGGTTGGTGCTACGCAGCTAAGAAGTGAAGTGATACTATCTCATAGCTGATGCCATTTACCGAAAACATCTTGTGGTCTGTTGACCCTACACCACTTGCTCGGTCAGAAATGGATGAGGCCAGTATACTTACATGTACGATTCTTGACTGCTGGGTCAATATTAACATTTCCAGGATAACAAATTGGTTCCATTATGTGCTCCTATACAAACAATGTGTACAATAAAGAATATATTTCCAGTGATACATGTGATCACCATGAGAAGAATTCAATGTTCTAGAAAACATAAATTTTTTGTCATTATTTAATGCAAGTTTTCCACAACAGTTTTCCCGAATCAACATGCTTAGCCGGCATAGCCTAGTGGTCTGGAGTTTTGTATCTTCAGTGTGCTATCGCTTTCTATACCTGAAACGTTTTGTTCAAGTATTATTTTCTATTGTACTATATCAATCAAGTTATATCGATCCAAACCACTTGAGAACTATACAATGAAAATATATTCTATATTTTGGTTTTCTGAAACAATTGATTGTAACTGACTGATTAATAGTTCAACTGACAAGTTAATGAGCTCAAAAATGATCAAAAAGTATCATTACTATTATCAACAGATAATCAAACTGTATAAAGTGCACAGATCCCAAAGCCTATAGAAGAAATAAGAGATATTGGTAGATTTGAGGATAAGGATTAATACATAGCCTTCGGCAGGTGATTCAAATTCCGAACACTCCGAGACCATCACTGGCCTCCGCTGAGCACGAAGCTGTGCATAAAAAACTCACTCCTTGATTGCATCAATGGTTTTTTCTGGAGAATAGCTCAATTACTCATGTATTACCATTCCAACTTGACCAATAAATTGGCTTTTTCTTCAGCCATTGCAATACGCCACTATTCTATTGAGATTGGAGAAGTTTCTACTGATAAATTTACTGCCGCACTCAATATGTCGAATTCTTGTATACGATATTGAATAAATTCCCATTAAGATGAGAGGAGAACAATCTCAACTGACTCACATGACTTATTGAATAATAATGTTAAGATTCATCAACAGAACAACGTATATGGAAGATGAAGATATCGTGATCTATTAGTATCTGTATAGCACATCTCTTCCTAATCTATATAACCTAATCTAATATGTCGTATCAAGAGAAACTGCATGAGATAACAGGGAGAATGTAGGTTTACATACAAGGGATCAGTGCATCAGTGTTATCCAGTTTACTGTTTTCTTTTGCGGTAAGAATCTCAACTAGATCTGTGGTCCAATCGATAGTGCTTCAACCCACATAACAGTACATGCAGTCGCATTACCAAAGACATGACTAGAACTAGTAGCTAGTAGTCGGTTCCAAATCTATTCATTTCCTCCCACTGCACCTCAATGAACATGCGATACAAACAAGACTCGATGGACTAAACAGTGATCTGATATGGTTCTAATAAGTTCTGATCTCAAAGATCAACAAGTGGCCATTCAAAGAGAACGGAATAGGACTGAGAGGTGCTCACGACTGGGTCTGGGTCTGGGTCTGGGTCTGACTTGAAGGGTGCTTCAACTTCGCTTGTTGTTCGATTGTACTTGAAGCCTTTTCATTCACGTTTTCGTTTGAGTGCTCTGTTTTTAACATGACTCGAAACAACACTGCATCCACAATATGTATTAAATTTGTAATTTTTTCTACTCCCCACCTCGACTACTTCGTGTACCACCAACATCCGAATCGTGTTCAAGACGAGAGAATGAATTCGTAATGAAACATGAGACTTACTGGTTCACATTGTAGCCCAGATGTCTTTTGGATTTAGTACAAGGAGTATCTACTTATCCATCAACAGTATGATACTTTTATTTCAACAATGGGATGAGGAAAACGAGGATATTTAGGAAATATAATAAGGGGTGAGAAGTATGAACTGCATTGACGCTTATCATGCAGGGCAAGATTAGGGAAAAGAGAAGTGTATGACGTAGAAGACTGTCATGGCTGTGTTATTTGAGAGATTGGTATGGCTGCAACTCAAATAACTTTTCAGAATTGTTTTGAGAAGCGCTGTGATGATTTCCAATCTCCGATAGGAGAAGGAACCAAAAGAAAAAGAAGTATGATGGAAAATTCTATGAAAAAATGAAACTGTTCAAGTTTTGAATTTTTTTTCAGGAAGAGAGAACTGTAAAAAACCGATTGCGAGCTTCATTCATTGAAATCTGCGAAAACGTCAAGAGAGCTCAGAATAAGAGAATATATTCTCTAAACTTGGAATGATACCCTAGAGACGTTTGGACCTGTTTCTGAGTATAAGGAGCTATGCTTATAGTACAGCGAGGTGGGTTCTGAACCACAGGGTCTCGATCTCGAGGAAAGCTGAGTGTTATTTTCCAGGATGGAAACTGGGATGAGGTATTTCAAAGAGCAGAAACAAAACTCTCCAAAGTCACCATATGAATTGGTCATAACCTAAAAACATTAAATGCTGGAATAGTATATTTCGCACCTTGGGCCGAAAATGAGACTTTTCCGGCTCGAAATCGGTTTTCAAGTCCGAGGCCGTAGGTCGAGGACTAGAAAAGATTGAGAGCCGGAAAACATTTTTGTCCATGGTGAGAACGTTATTTTTCGCCACACAGAAAAATAAACAATATGAATATGAGAATAATTGTTTATTAGGCACTTCCGAAAGCAAAACAGGAAGGTCATAGCTCTAACAAATCTGAGGTAATCTGAATATCAGGAAATTGTCCAAGTATTTTTTTTTATTCTGATTTGTCTAAATAACCTAAAAGATTATGTTCAATTATGTAAGAGGTTGAGTTGATATTTTTTATTCTTCCAAATGACAATAAGATTATAATTATTATAAATGTTTTGATTCTTGAATAATAAACACAAATAATGATAAGTTTTTTGATCAGCTGTTTTAGCACACTTGAAATTTGGCCAATCTGAATGTCAACGTCAACAATGCTTTTTGTCGTTGACTTCAGAAGTTTAGGTTAGAAGTTCTATCCTACTCTGAAAATCGAATTTGAATAGTTTTATAATATATATCTTATCTGTATTTTATTCATCCAAATAAAATGACAGTATCTTATTGCAGAATACTTATTCAATTCTAGAAGCATAAACTGATTCCGTTTCATAAACCATTTTGTAAACACGTTCACATCAAATCAGAATCAGCTGACTTCAAGGTTATTTCACAGCCCTAGGGCCGTAAAACTTTTACCGGCCTGGTCAGAAAACAATCATTTTCGGCCTCCATATGACGCACGAAAACCACCTCATTACATCCAAGTGGGGCAAAAAACAAATTTCATGACCTTTTCTATAACCGATAGCACTAAACCACCAAAGTCATCAATGAAGCTACATTATTTTTAAATGGAAATAGAAACTGTGATTGTCCTCTCATTAAGCACTCTTATAATGTTAACTATCTAGGTATAATTGTAGATGATCGATTGAAATTGGATGAGCATATATCGTACACAACTAAGAGAGTAAGAAAGCTCATTTAAAATTTCTACCAACTTCGTCATATAATTGGTAAAGATATGATAAAAATAGAATATTTCTCACTTTTAAGATATGGACTGTTAGTTTGAAATGCAGCAAATTACAACTTAATAGATTCAATTTTTAATGCTCAGAAACTTATTCTTAAAGTTATTACAAACAGAAACAATCGTTTTCCAGCAAGTGAATTGTTCATCGAAAGTAGAGTTCTCAGCGTCATACATTTATATGTATTAGTTTTAGTAATTTATATCAAGAAGAATACAGATTTTACTGATTCAATTTTCCATAGCCACAACACCGGAATTAGAAATCTGAATTTTCTTCTCGTTCCCAGAATGAACACGTTCCCCAGAATAGTCAGATCTCTGTACAATATTCAGGTCCTAGAATTTACAATGAAATCCCGCAGATCGCAAAGGACGAAATAAATATAAATAGATTTAAAAGAGCAGTACGAAATTGGTTATATGATACTGGAACCTACAAGACCGAGGAGCTCATTGTAAATTATTGGATATAGGATCCTATGAATACAGACTGTCATCTTTTTATAATATAATTTTAATTGTTATATTCTACCTTTAATAACTAACCAACCTCTATAACTAGAATTACAAACTAAATTATTTATAGATGTTTTAGGAAAGAATATTATCACCCCGACACATATTATTATAGTAGGGTATCATAATTAGGACTAAGTTCATCATTAGCAACTTATGTATTTATATTATAATAATTAAGTATATGTTTTGTCTTTGTCAATAAACTCCTCTGATTGCAATTCATTGGCCATCAGAGAAATTATTATCATTAGCTTTCTTAGTCCTCTAGTGTCAATGAGAGAAAATCAGAAAAAGAAGAACTGTCATACTCTACCAACACCCCTACCAACTCGTTGATACTTTTGAAAATATTATTTATTCTAAACGATGTTGTTTTGAAATGATTATTATGATCATATACTGGGAAGCTATTGCGTGGAAAACAAGGAGAAGAAAAAATACGAAGATCGAGTGAGAGTGACGGAAGTGAGATAGTGTGAGTGAGATAGACGTGGAAGAAAGAAAAGAGCGTCATGATGATTGGGAGGAATATCAGAAGGAGAGAATAAAGTGGACCATTATTTTCAAGTTGGTCCATTTTAAACTACCGATTCACTCACCTTGATGCGTCTGGCTTTTTATTGTAATGTGATAAAGAGCTGCCATTAAGATAATAACAACAGCATGTTGCAATGTGAAAAACGCTTCACCAATGCAATAACAATACATTTGATAAGACTTAACTGTGGAAATGGGCTGGAATGAAGAAGTTCTTCAAAAGACACTCTGGTGCAGACATTTGAGGAGGCCGTTCCAAATACGTTCATTTCAGATTGCTGACTAATAATTGCTTTTTCATGTTATGTATCAGACATAATCACACTCATTTCACATTGATATAATTCCCTTTTAAAAATTATATGTTTTTCTGGAAATCTGTTGAACATTGAAAAATATCAAATATATTTGAATATATTATCAGAGAGATATGTAAGTTTTTGGCAATAAGGTGGATTAATATGGTAGGTGAGAATTTCACAACTACGCCCAAAAACATGAATGATTTTCACAGAATATTTCCTAAAAGAGACTGAAGTGGAACAAATCCACTAAGAAAAGCAAACTATCAACAAGGCCAGAAAAAAAGAATGGAATAAGAAGAGAGAGGAAAACAGGAAAATAGAATTAATTCCATGAATGTCCTCTCTATATTATTCATTGAAATAGTTCTAAAAAGATAGCTCTCTAAAAAAACAATATCGCATCTCTAAATCATTGTCTTTCATCAACAACGAAGAAGACAATGATTTTGTCCCATTTGAAGAGAGAGGAAAACAGGAAAATAGAATTAATTCCATGAATGTCCTCTCTATATTATACATTAAGATAGTTCTAAAAAGATAGCTCTCTAAAAAAACAATATCGCATCTCTAAATCATTGTCTTTCATCAACAACGAAGAAGACAATGATTTTGTCCCATTTGATTGCAAGCTTTAAAATGAATGTTATAATGTGAGGTGAAGCAGTATTAGTAAGGTTGGAGAGGAATTTTGCAATATCAATGGATTAAATGTTTTAAGAATACAGAATGAATGCAAGAGTAGATCAGTAGAGAATCAATAATTATATACTATTTTCCACCAAGTAATTTGTTTTCAATTCACAAATGATTTTTTATTTTAATTCTTGCTATGAATGTTAGCTCTATGAATCGCTCTTCTGCGTTGCTGTGATAATTCTCTTTGCCCAGGAAAGGTCGAACGCGGATTCACGAGCACAAGCGCAGCACTCACGCCGGAAAATTATAGCAGCTTAAACTAGCCTATATCCATACAAATTATGAGGTGCACTTTAATTGCGTGGCTATTCTGATAGGCTAACAATTGCTTTCAATTGTATGTTGTCAGTATAGTCTAATAAATATTGGACCAAGTATTGAATGCTCAGTATCATTAACGGGAAGTACTGCACGTTTTCGTTATTTAAACAAAAAACTAGTGATTTCGATCATGGTATTGTACTTGTTTACTCGCTTGATAATCACGGTGAAGTGAATAATCCACTGGATAAAAACTACATTCCTCACCTGTTATGATGTTGAGAGCCACATTTTTTGAAATCGGTTTCGAATGGCGAAACCCTTAATCATTCTCGAATTCCCCTCGAATGATGATTTTTATGCAATTGAGTAATTTCTCTGCAGAGACCCTCATTCATTCCCGAATGAATGATGATTTTCATGCAGTTAAGTAATTTCTCGTCAAACTGTATTATAATAATTTCAGCGAATCGAACACATTCGTTTATAAAATAGAATTATAGTACTCTTTTCTGAAATCGATAAAAAAATAGATTATAAATACTAATTATTCAATTAATGTTCAATCTATTATTTTGTTAATTCCAAAAAAGGGTACTATAATTCTATTTTATAAATAAATATAAGTAGCCCTGAATTCATACACTTTTATGAACACATTCGCTTTGATAATTAAAAATCTTATTCAAGGAGCTGTGTGACGAGATTGACAGGGCTTATACTGAAATGATCACAATAGATGTCTATTGAAATAAATAGATAAACGACACGATAAGAAGAACTGGATATTACAAGGTTAGCAATGAACACTTCTTCGTGTGATTCGTCCGTCTCATCCGCACGCACATTCTCTCCTGTGTGTGATGTTATATACAAAGTATACGAGCTGTTGTGGTTGCTGCATTAATTTCTCAACATGAAGTCGATCCCCTGATGGTTCACAATGAGTTTAGGTCATTCACAATCGTCAGAATCGATACACTTACAATAGAAATAGACTAGATGATTGTGTTGACACTGATTTGAATAGAATGAGCAGGCCTACTCTCTCAGTGCCTTATGTATTAATCGATTAACGATTTCAGAATAGGGCGTCGAGTTCAAGTATGCGGATCAGAAAGACCCTAACTTTATAAGGTGGACTTGAGTACAAACTAGAATACTTAGTCATCTGTGTTAAGAGTTTGTAAGGCTCAACTCATACTTACGCGACTCTAGTCGACAGCATGTGTTTTCAAATGGTGACGTCGCGGAGACTAGAATCGACTGGTCTGAGTGTCAACATTTGGAAACATGCTCTCGACTAGAGTCGAGTCTCTTCTCGATCTGAGTAGCGTAAGTGTGAGTTGAGCCTTATAGATAAAAAGAAATGTTTCTTGAGGGGGAAGCATAAGCATTCTATTCTTACCTAAATTTGGTGAAAATAATTTGTTAGTCAATCAATAATTGATATCGATGAATATCATAGTTATTGAACATAATTCGACTCCATGACATAGACTTCACAATGTAATATGAAGTCTTCACATTTGGCCATGTGGCCATGGTACATTAGTTTGATATATAATATATCATAATTATATTCATCAGTGTATCCACGAATGAACAACAATAGCTTCGCTCTGGAGTACAAAAGCATAAAAGCATAGTATATAATATTTATTTATTGATACACAGAAAACAAAGGAACCCAAAATGCACAGCCCAAAACTGTTTCTTCCCCGACTTTTGATGTATACACTATAAATAATCTAGTCCAAATATTTATTTATTGATACACAGAACACAAAGGAACCCAAAATGCACAGCCCAAAACTGTTTCTTCCCCGACTTTTGATGTATACACTATAAATAATGTAGTCCAAATAACTTATTTATTTATTGATACACAGGACACAAAGGAACCCAAAATGAACAGCCCAAAACTGTTTCTTCCCCGAATTTTGATGTATACACTATGAATACTGTAGTCCAAAAAGTAGGTTCCATACACTTTTCAATTTCAATTTTCAGTCCAAAAATTTGAATACAGAAAAGTTCTAATTTAGATTGTTTACGAACCAAATTTAATAACAAAATAACACTCACTAATCACTTAAAACCGTAGAATAATGATTTACTTTAATAATAATTATATACTCTAATTTAGAATGATATGCCATGTCATGTCAACAAATTAGATTATTCTGATCAATTCGATTAAAATCTTTAGTTAATATATTTTCTCGTGGAATAAGCCGATTGATTCAACAGCTGAACATAATTCTGTGTTTCTCCCACACAGGCACTCGCATCTTCCGTTATCGACCTACGACGAAATTATCATGTGTTTTTCCACACAATGAATGAATAATTATTATCTTTTTCATGTCCTTCAGCGATTTTTCCCAGGGATGAGACCTAGTGCAATCGAATTTTTATATCATAAACCTACTATGTTTCAAATTTCGTTAAAATCATTAGAACAGTTTTCGAAATACATTGGACATAAATAAATAAATATATACAGGAATTGCTCACTTGATATAATAGGATTATACATTCTAGAATATATTCTTATAAGTTTTATCTCCCATCAATTGAGTTCAAAAATTGTTGTTGCTGCTGAGAACATGGTGGATCTATTTGAATGAGCAGAGCCAACCTATTTAAGTTTGTGAATCTTCTGAAACTAACTTCACCCCTCACACTCCACTTCCATCTGAACAACCGAATAATCTCTATTTGTTGAAATGTATTTCATTTGGAGTCTCATCAATAATTTGATTATGAATATTTTGAGAAATGAAAATGTTGTCTCTGAACTCCATGTTCACGATTTGATAATCGAGGGCACACTAATCATTGTAATGATATCCTCAATTGGAAGAGTAGAAGTCTCATTTTTTACGTGATGTTAAGTGTATTGATTCGAGAATTCTGTCAAACATAACAGAAGAATGTGCTGCTGTTTTTCTCAAATGAAAAATAAAAAAAAAACTTGCAGAATACAAAAGAAAGTAGGAAAGAAGACAGCGAGCAAGAAGTGGACCATCGTTTCTTATACGCTATTATGTTTCATAAGGCTGAACTGATGACCCTTGAAGATAAATTGTTAATCTTGCTCTTTTCAAAGGTGGCCACAGATAGTCAAGAAGTTTGGTCAAAGTGTCATCCTTCCACACTCTCTCCCACTTTCTCTATCTCCTTCAATCGTCTTCTCTCTCTCATCGATTCTTTTCCTACCAATTCTCCGTCATCCCAGCAGAACAAAACCAAACGAAAATACAATGAAGCCAAGTTCAGCAGTTTTTTATTCGCATTTTTCAGGATGATTTATTTATACTCTGCTTTAAAAGGCAAAAGGAAGAGATTCTGATTCATGCAACGGACATCTGCAAACTATCATGATTCCTCGATCAAATTCCTCTCTCTTATCTTTTCTCCAGACATTTTTGTTAAAAAAATTTCACTTGAAAATTATCAATTCTTTTTTCTTCTCTGTTAAGCTGACGACCTACATTCATGCCATGAGATCGATAAATCAAAAATCCAGTATCTCTGTTTAATAACAAAATCGTTTGAATAAGAGTTAAAAACGTCATTTTGGTTTGTAAATATTCCTGAGTGTATAGAAATACTGGGTGATTTTGTACCTATCAATATCAGAAATTTTATAATTAAGAGTCTTTTCCACAAGAATATGTCATTTTTGAACGCAATAAGGTGATTGATTCCATCAATCAAATTATTGGAATTATCTCTACTCCGAAAAACATTTTTTATTTTATTCACTCATTAACTATCTCATCTACAACTCAACTCAATCATTTATTGAAGTATTTACAGTTATCGAATATGATAGTTTGATACCTTGTAAGACCGGAACGGAATTATATCAATATAAAGCAAGATTTATCCAGAGTTGTTGAAGTTATGAGTATGATATATATCAAATAATTAAAGTGATATTGTATCATCACCTGTTTATCTTATCATGAATAGGAAATCACTAACTGGGTTTTTGATATGTGGGGAACAATAAAGTTATTGACAAGCTCAGAGTAATCGAGTCATCAATGTCCAATGAGACAATCAAATTCAGAGGGAAAAGAGTCAAATTTCATCAGGATTATAGTGGAATATATTTTTTTTATTTTCCATTGAACATGAAATGAAACATTTCCATACGTATAAATCTGTTTCGATTTATGATATCAACCTGAATGGAATGGAATAATGTATTCAGCACGGTATTAATAATTCATGTGCTGCAATCATTAGAACAATTTTGTAACTACCAATTTAGTTGGATATATAATTGCATATGACTCATTTATAGAATAATTTTTTTAATTTAGAAATATTTTTGTTTCTGCTCAACAACTCAGATAGTTGAAAGTTGTATGTTGGCTGTAGAATATTATTATGTAGATAATGCAGATAAGAGCTCGACAAAGATCTTCATGAGAACATTATAATAATTTAGAATGCTCACTTTTTTCGAATGCCCATAATTAAACGTTACTCTTACTGTATTCCAGTAACTTCATTAGGGAATCCTTCCCTGGGTTCTTACTTGTGAGAAGACAATTCGATTTTTATTCAAATAGGCTCACATAGAGGTACAATCTCTTTATCTCCCGTACTGTAAATTGATTCTTGTCTTCTATCAGATATGGTGCTAACATGCAACAAAACGTAGCAATCCTATGTATCCGTAAGGTGAAATGAATTGAAATATTAATTTACGACGCATCCTGAATGTGAACCAGCCATCGGCTCGATGTGACCTTAAACATGTAAATTGACTTGTTTCAATTTTTGGCAATGCATACATGCATCTGGCTGGGACCAGAGAATTGATAACTGGAGTCGAATCGAAGACATTAGTTTCGAATTCTATCTGAGACTCAGACCTCTCTTACACAGCTTCTTTGTGAGATGCTTTCGATATGATATTTAATAGAACCACGTATAACGGTTGGATTCGATATCAAAGCGATATCAATTTCATCTTGGGAAGAGAAACTATATACATTATTTGAGATCCGATTGTGAAAAGGACTATATGATGGGTGGATTCAGTTTTTTGTAAACTTTGAACATCAAATTTCTGTTCTATGTTACTTTATTTGATTCAACTGAAAACACCAAATTCCCTTTCTTGACAGTTGTTCAGTCCAAACAACTGAGTCTCCGGAAAGATTAAATTTTAATGAGATAGATCTTTTTAATATTATGATCATGGTTTAAGAAGAAAAATTATCTATGAACATATTAAAACAATGAATGAATACTTCAGTCACTTACGGTATTCACATTTTTTCCAATCTAAAGTTCAAGATTACAAACTCTGATTGAGTAGCCTTATATATGTTTCCAAGCTTAGGACTCTTGAATCGACGCCTATAAATGACGACATTAATGATTATTGAGATAATGTATGATGATATGAGGGATACCACTCTCATTCTACATCTTATCATTGAGTATCTATTGGAGAATAATGGGTTGATTATTACATGGAAAAATATATCACTGATCCAAGACTTTGTTTACACTGTTTTCATCAACTATATTGAAGGTTAGCATGCATACAATACGTCAGACTTTACTCCGCGAACATTCGAGGCTCCCCTGAGTCATTTCCTCACAAATATAACATTTGAAGATACAATGATCCATCACTCATATGTTCATCATCACAATCGTACAATTTCCAGTCTATTGTGCATGAGCATGAGAATTTGATTGAGCTGCAGACGTGTTGATTGATAGTCATCTGTTCTTGGACTCGTCAGATACTCTAGCATTGCATACAATAATCCAAATCCAGCGTGAGAATATTCTTAACAATGCTTGCTCGAAAGGCAGGTATCGTATATCAGACGAGTGATTGGATAGAGATATCTCACCGCTTATGAGGGATGAGATGGGGCCAGCCAGCAGCCTTGTTGCATATTAATCTTCAGCTTCATTAGCGTTAAATAGGTGGAAACGAGACTATTTCAGTTTGACTGACAGTAATGCCAATGACATGGCACCTAATCGATCAATCAACGAGCGATTACCCTCACACGCGCATGCGCAAACAGGATCTAAACGCCGCGGCTGTCATCCCTGAAAAACTGTCTTGAACTTTGGCCCACACTTCACTTTCCCATAACAAGATGCTAATTTCATAATACACATTACGATCATTGATGACTTTCTTGTCTAATATGTATCCGTTGTTGTATTACACACGTTGCCGAGGCCGAGCACCACTCTTTCTAGAACTGTAGTTGCTTTTACGCTGCAGAATATCCTCAATAATACTCACGCATCAGCATTGCCAGATAAAACGCTGGAAGCACTTTTCATAGATAAATAATAAATATCGGGGACCGAGCTTCGCTCTGGAGTACAAAAGCATAAAAAATTTATTACGAAAGAAGAAATTACATTCATAGTTACAGAAATGTTCTATCTAATCACAGTAAATTGGGATTGATTCCCAGAGGAATGGAAAAGTTTCCCTCACAAAGGCCCGGTTGCACAAAAGTCGGTTGAATTTTAATCCTGATTAATTTCATGTGAACCAAATCAGAGAAGATCATTTCAAAAAGATGGATCTACTAGATTGAAAATAACCCGGCTTTTTTGCAACCGGCACTAAGTGCCTGATTGAATGATTACAAAAGTTCAACTAGTACTGACTAGTCATAATTTTGACACAGTCCCACACACATGAACTCGCTCACTCACTTTCACCATCAACAGACGACGAAATAATTATTATCAGCTGTTTTTCCAAGGGTTAATAATAATTATTATTTTAATGTCCTTCAGCGAGTTTTCCCAGGGATGAGACCTAGTGCATTCGAATTTTTATATTATAAACCTACTATGTTCTGAATTTCGTGAGAATCGTTAGAGCCGTTTTCGAGATTCGGTGAAAAACAAACATATAAACATCTAAACATCTTATCATCTGAGCATCTGAACATCTGAACATATAAACAGAAATTGCTCGTTTAATAGTATAGGATAATAATTGCGCTTTACATGGACTAAATAGATGCATATATGTCAGATACACCCTGCTTTCTATTCAGCGCTCAATTATGATGCTTCAACGATATGTTTTTCATACATTGTATAATTTAAATACAGTTGAACAGGACAAACTCTGCTTTCCCAAAAAAATAAACATAAAGCAAAATCTCAATAAAAAAATAAACCTTCAAAGATATCAAGATCTTACTCCAATTTGTGACAAAATATAAAGCTAAAAACAAACTATAAGCTACTGAAGCTGTTAAATTACACTAATGAATTGTATGAAGTGGAAAAAAGATCAAGAGTTGTACTTTTTCTTTATTTATAATACAGAATGATTATAAATAGTTATTTGTGCAACTAGTGCGCAAAGTGACAGTTTGCTGCACCGAAAGAAAAGTTTATGCCCGAGCCGTAGGCGAGGGCGGAATGGCTTCTTGAGTGCAGCAGAGGAACTTTGCTCACGTATTTCACATTAAACTTTTCCTACAGTTACCATTGAATATAAAGAGTGGGTAATTATGGGTAAAATGATGGCTGAAATCCATCAAAAGTTTGTGAGTGTGATGCTGTTATTAATAACAACCTTAATTCATTTAAAAATTAATAATCCAATTGAAGTTGAAAATTCTCAGCCAAAGTTCTCATTTTTATTCATTCAAGAATCAGAAAAAATACAGATAGAACAAAAAAGTCACATTCAAAATACACGCCAACAGCTGATTGGGATAGCTGCAAGATGGCGCACGACAAGCGCGCGACCTAGCGGGAAGAATCGTACCTGAGTTTGTCTCATCCAGCTAAAAACTACAGAAACAGGATTCAGAAATTTAGACTTTTGCTCAAATTACCAAGAAAAATGCTCAAAGTAAACTGAAAAAGATTTATAAAAATAACATAAAGAAAGAATATTTATTGTAGTATTCTTATGTTTTTTTTTATTTATATGGATATCAAACGGTAATCATTTAACCTCAAAATTCAAATTTTATAATGTATATTTGCTACTTTTCTCATTGCTTGCAGTTGAAATAATGATTATCAATAGAAAAGAACTATTATTTATTATTAAATGATGAAAATTCGTAAACGATGATTATCTAATTATGATTTAGATGAACATTATTCTTGTTTTGGATTTCTATATTGGGATTTTATCATAAATGTAGGGTAGCCATTGAAATGATTCCTATCTAAATCTAACCACAGTCATTGTTACCAACTTAATTTTTGTTTTCGTGCACTAATCCTCCATATAACCCACCAACTATTCTGTGTTGCCATGTTGCAAATCTGGAGAGCAGAAAATTTTTTTCCCGCACTAGAGCGGAAAAGTGATTCTTTGCGTTCTGTAATCAGTGCAGGAATGGCCACTTTTCAAGGTAACTGTAGGAAAAGGAATTTACAACTTTGAAAGCACATAAATAATTATCAAAAATACTGACAGAGTTGAGAAAGGTGTAATTTTGTGCAAGTTTGAGGTGTGGGTGTTATTTTGGTTCGATGTGACAGCCTTTGGTAATACGACATACATCCCACCGATAATCAATTTCTTGCTACACTCGTACCAGCATATCAGGCGTGACTTGTGCAACCGCAGCGATCCGAATGTGATCCGATTTCGGAGGTCATTGTCTGGTATAGGCGGAACATAAACTATTAAAAGCGAGGTGGCCATTCAATTGGCCCTGAATGATAAATTCAGCGAAGCTAAAAGTAATTGTCTAGAAAATCCCGAACTTCTCCGAGGAAATGAGCTGGTGCACTGCCATGCTGAAAGTAATAGGACACTCTTGTTCATCTTGTTCAGCATGACGGTGCACCAGCTCTTTTCCACGGAGAAGTTTAGGATTTTCTAGACAATTGCTTTCAACTTCGCTGGATTGGCCGTGAAGAGCCAATTGCATGGCCATCTCGCTCACCGGATTTAGCACAATTAGATTTCTTCCTGTGGGGTTTCATTAAGGATAAGGTTTATTCCGCCTCTACCAGACAATCTTATTGACCTACGATATCGGATCACATTCGGATCGCTGAGGTTGCACAAGCTACGCCTGATATGCTGGTACGAGTGTGGCAAGAAATCGATTATCGGTGGGATGTATGTCGCATTACCAACGGCTGTCAAATCGAACCAAAATGACACCCACACTTTAAACTTGAAGTGTTTTGTAACAAGATGACAATTGATAAATCAATGCAAATTGATTTTTCAATTCTGTAAGTAATTTAAATAAATATTTATGTGCTTTCAAAGTTGTAAAGTCCTTTTACAATCACCCTTTTTTTTAATTCACCGAGGATGGTTATAGCCCTATTTTCGATCCTTTAAGATTTCAAACATCAATTTTCCAGTTTGTCAAGTTCTTAATTATATCCTTGGGTTATATCTTTGGGCACGGGTTACCTTCTAGAAGATATTACTTTTCAGTGACACAAATCAACTCATATCAACCAATTCTTCGATCATCTTCGATCAGACGTGAGGATTGTTATGCTCACATAATACATTCTATCACTTTGAAAGTAACAGGAGTTTTCTAGGCCCACATCATGTTCATAATGTATCACAAACTTCAATGAAAGAGAGAAAGAAAAGTTCAGTAACATAATATTGTATTCACCATAGCATTTATAGAGATCAGACATCTTGTTCAACATGCAACATATACGAGAACTATTGAACTATTGAAGCATAAAAGCATAGTTTTTATTTATTTATTAATAAACAGAACACAATTCTTCAAAATGATTGGGGAAGGACTAACAGGCACAGTCAAAAACTGTCTCATCCCCGAATTTTCATTCATACACTATAAATAGTCCAAAAAGTAGGTTATGTTCCATACACTTGAATTCAGGTCTAATTTTCAGTCCAAACATTTGAAAACAGAAGAGTTCGAGTACTCACTAATCACGTAAAACTATTAAATAATGATTAACTTCGAAAATGTTGATATACTTTAATTTTAAAATATTTGTTAATATAACTGAAAAAATAATGGATCTTGAATAAAATCATATCGTTGGTCATGTCAAAAAATCAGATATTTTGATCAAGTCGAGTAGAATTTCTAGATAATATTTCTCGTGAGATGAGCTGATTGATTGCAATAGTTCAACAGATAAACATAATTCTGTCTCACTCCCACACACGCACTCGCATCTTTCAATATCGACAGACGACGAAATTAGCAGCTGTTTTTCCAAGGATGAATAATTATTATCCTATTCAAGTCCTTCAGCAAGTTTTCTCAGGGATGAGACCTAGTGCAATCGAATTTTTATATCATAAAGCTACTATGTTCCAAATTTCGTGAAAATCAATAAAGCCGTTTTCGAGATCCGTTGGACATAAATAAATACCCAAATAAATAAATACAATAGAAATTGTTTTCCTTATATAATAGGATTATTTCACAATTTATGTATTCAAGTCATAGGCTTCATGATCCGACAGAACAAGGACATTGATGTCAGAGAATAATAACACTTTGAGTTCACGGGTTCAATTCACAAGTATCGTGCATGACGAAGATCAGATGTGATTGAATATTTCAAACATTCTGCAAAGAATTCAGTAAAACAGGCTTCTCATATTTTTCAGAACACTACCTTTTAAGAGACAACATCAATGGTTAAGAAAATGGACCACAAGCACCTTTAAAGGTATACTTGAGATTACTGCTTGGTAAAAAACGTGATCATACACAAAATAATATCATGATCACTTCATTCAAAGTAAAAAACTTATGTTTACAGGATCGCCTGAAAAGTTAATTAGGCTGACCAACAAAAACCTTGAAAACTGATACCTCAACGATCTAACCTTTTTCGATAACTCACGCTCAACATTAGCCAAGAATATAATCTTATTCAGCGGTTCTAGATGAATTCATTGATAGTCCAATATTATTTATTGTAAGCCAGTGCTCAATATCAATTTATGATGTGAGCGAAATGTCCATTTCTTTGATAGGACGAAGTTAGAAAACGATAGCAAGAACTGGAATATTGTCAATATTATGCAGTGTTGTGAAAATAACACCTTTCAATTGGGTTGGATATGGAAGTCCTCTGGTCTGGTAGCTCTCTCCTGCAAACAAAGCAATCTCCGTCATGCAGACTGTCACGTTATTTTTTATAGTTAAATAAGGATTAGCCTCCTGCTTGGCATCAATCGGTAGAGCATGAGAAATATTTCAATAATTATAAAATCTGATCGTGGTTTTACTAGGATATAGTCTCATAAAAATCTTTATAGGCCCAGATATGAGCTTCCACAATAATACTGATAATTTATAAAAAATATATATATACATAAAACTTATATCCTACAGTATTGAGGAATAAAAATAAATCGTACACCATAAAAATTTGATACATATATTAACAAATATCTCAAAAATAAATCAAAGCAAAAATATATAGAGCGACAGAAATATATAATATAAGACAAAACAATAATCGAAGTCAATAAAATATCAAAGGTTAATACTATTCTTTAAGTTCTATAGCACGAAACGCTACCATGTGCTTTCATTTTATGATCATGTGCATTTATTTGCATGTAGCTTCGATATCAGCTTGCTGATACTTGTCGACTTGGACAATTCTATTTCGAATAAATTTCTTAAATCAGCAAGATAAATTGACCAACTAATAGTCCAAATATATATTAAATTCTTTGGTTTCCAATAGATTTCTTTATAATAAATATTTTTTATCTCAGGGTGCGGGATTCGGCACCTGACGGAATAGATAGATCAATTCATCTAGTGAATCAGAGCTACATTATATTATCGCAAATTATTTTGCAGAAATTAATGATCATATGAATATTGTATTAACAGCCTAGAACTTAGTATTCTTTGATTGATGGATCTTTTGATATATGGATTGATTCGTTACTATCTAATAAAATACCTTTTTCGCCACACTTGGATGTAATGAGCTGGTTTACGTGCGTCATATGGAGGCCGAAAGTGATTGTTTTCCGACCAGGCCGGTAAAACTTTACGGCCCTAGGGCTGTAAAATGACCTTGAATATGTAACAATATTTATTGTTACAATTGTGAGTGATGAGAATTATGCGAATTAGCCTGAGAAGTTAGCCTGTTGTGAAAATGGATTTTGCTGTTCTGCTTTTCTGTGTTGTGTTGTGTTGACTCTGTAAGTGTGTGCGTAGAAGCTATGATCCTAAGAATAACATCAATTTTCCTGGAGCAACAGCTTAGTTCATGAGCCTTGCTTTTTGCGTTGTGTAGTGTCGACTCTATAGGTGTGTGTGTAGAAGTTGTGGGAAGATCAACATTTTTCCTAGAATATAAGTCTGGTTCACGACCTTATAAGGCAAGGAATTTATAGCTGCCTAGGAAAAATAGCTGTCACTTGGTGGGAGAATGTATCTTAAATTGTAGTTGTAACTTCCCTTTCTATTGGTGGAAATTTTTCTAGAGAATAGTAACTACCAATCACAGTTGGTGTTGGTTAGGTCTATTTAGTATGGACGATCTCACAGCTGTCCACCTCAAGACGAGAAAAGCGAAGTGGACTCACTCAGCGTCTGTCGACTGTCATAAGCAGTACTAAATGTAGTCTGTTCAGAACTTTGTATTAATCATGGCTTCCATGCCAGCTTTAGGCTTTTTTTAGTATTTGGCTCTGGAACCTTTTGTTCCAGCAGCATTTTTAGTTTTTTCCGCCTCTGTAGTCGCTTCAATTAAGAAGAGAGAGAGAGAGAGTATCAAATTGTCACCTCACCATGGAGATTTTTCTCTTATAACCGCTACTAAAGGTACGTCATAGATTTATAATATAATTAAGGAAATTATCTTCAATGAAAGCTTCCATCAAAGTATTTATTGTAATGTACCGTAATTAAAGTGTAAAAATTGAGAATAGTCCTTTTGATTTGAATGGAAGATGGTAATGGTAATTCAAACTGATAAATGTTGGAAGAAAATTAACGATATATGTTTTGCAGAAATTTAGAATACCTATAAGTAGGAATTAAGATATTTGTTTGATTTAAACTATTTTTGAAGAGGAAGCTATTAACCTAAATTTCAATTTACTGTTGTGTAAACGCAAATTGACTGATGTTTACAGTATATTATTATGAGCTATATCAGTATTTTGTTATAGATTTTATTTGTCTTTTGATTCTAATGAAAAGCTTTCATGATTATTTAGGAAACACCTATCATGTAATTTATTCTTTTAAAATTACACCATATATGTAATTTACGTAAGAGAACTGACTAAACTAACAACAATACTCGGAATACCTTATTATGAAGTAATTCAATTAACTTGTGAATTATGTAGGCCTATTATGGAATAACTATGTACTCATCGCTTTGTGTATAGGGCATAACCCTGATTACAAATAAATTCTATTCTATTAAGTCAAGAGATTGAAGTAGGTAATGTCTATTTATGTTTTAAAGTAATGATTGTATTGATTTGAGTTTCATATAACCTAAAATAGGTCGATTTTATTATATAGCTGAAGTTAAGTTAATTTGTATTATCCTAGTTTATTTTTTTTATTCTAACAGCGGTGTAAGTACGGGAACATCAAGTATGGGATCAACGTACGAATCCATCATTTCATGGGTTCATGAACGTGTGTCTTTAAGCCGCTGAGACGCCTCTGAATCGATGGCCGTCCTAGAAGCTTGGGGTATGCTGTCTCCTGTCCATCTGGACGTGTAGAGCTCGATCACCGAGCCTAGATTCAAATTGAAGAAACGGCTATGAGGTAACAACCTTTTTTCCAAATTAAACGAACGTCCCAGGAACTCCGGATGTGACAAAATGGGTTTTAGTGACGACAGACTTTCAATCAATTAAAACATGCGGAATTAGACTTTTGTTAAATCATAATTTTGAGATATTATTGGGGATAGATAGATTATTAATTTTATTAATTTGGTTTGAGTAATAGATTTTCGGTTGTATCTTTACATTGAAAAGTGAGGCCATATTTTCTCTGTAAGGATCCAGCTGGGAATTTCAGTTTTCTTTAAATTTATAAATAATTATAATCTTCTAAACTACTAAAAGTTGAATGAGTATATGAATTTTTAAAGGTCCCTTATTGATTAAATTAATGTTTTAAAATAATTCTCATCTTAAAGTTGTAAAGGATCAAATGAAGTTTCAAGGACCCTAACCTTTTCTAAATTTGTTTTGATGACATATATTTTTTGAATAGTTTTTTTTAAGGTAGTATTCCATGATGTGATACTTGAGGAATGTTTGTCTTTGCAGCTTTCATGATATGAAGATACAGAATAGTTATTATTGGGGATCATTAATATTTGATAATGTTTTGATAGTGTTTTAAAGTTTCCAAGTGTGTTCTAAATTTAATGTTCTAAGAATTTTATGAATTTTATGTGGATCTTTTCTTAACATATGTATGGTTATTTATGATTAACTTTTGAGAAATATTTATGATGATTTTTAATTCTTCTTTCTGAAATTAGAGTCCTTTAAGCTTCTTATGATTCAATCTGAAACGTTTTCAATGTAGAGCATACGGAGTAGGTTATTACCGTATTATCTATTTCAGAGATAACTTTTAACTTTAGTAATTTTATTTTCGGTTTTCATAATGTAACTTCCTTTTTGTTTTATTAATTGTTGAATTTAACTGTAAGAGGTGACAATATAGTTGATACCTTCTCTCTCTATTTCGTTGTCTCTCTTGTCATTTCTGGTTTCCCGTTCTCTAGCACTAGGTATGTTTATCAAGCATCCCTTTTATTAAGTTATATTATGTGTGCTTCTAAATTCAAAATTCAAAATTAACTTTCTAAATTCATAGCACGGCACAAATAACAGCTGATCGTGTCCGATCTCACAAAAATCATAGAGAGATAATCTCATAACGACTGTAATAATCTATATAATTATGTATCGTGAAACGCGGTATTATGTCTTTAATATATTTTATAAATTACTGTTTCATAATTAAATATTTGTTATTGTGTTTTTGATATCAAACAATAGAATACGATGATATCTCCATAGCCTCAACAATATAATGTTGGTTGCATTGTCCATTGTCAGAAAGGTAGGCTACGTATCGCAAGTATTTAAAAGTGAAGAATCAAATTTGAAATCAAAGTACAATAATTGTATCAATATTTAAAAGTGATGTAGAGTAATAATTGTTTCTTTTTTATTATCGAATTCCACTTCTTAATGCAATACAATCAACAATAATAATAAGAAAATACAGCAGAGATCTGAAGTTTAAGGTAAGCCTACTGGTGAAACTCAGCCTTGACTGAAAAATTCCTAGTAATTTTTCTGTAATTCATTATTAAAACTTTTAGATAATTTTTATTCAATATTAAACCATATAGAAAAAACATTAGGCCCACTCAAGATTGAATCTTCGAATGTTTTCTCTATGATTTAACTATTTTCAGAGCAATATTTTGTTGTGAAAAGGTCGGCAAACCGGGTAAGTGTTGTCAGTCAGGTCCCTTCTGTCAACAATATGGAATGGCCGAGAGCGTAAAGGCGTAATACATCAGACACTCAAAGCTCAGTGAATAACAAACAATGATCTATGTTCGAATCCCGGTCAATGACATTTTTTTTTTGTCAATGAATTTCGACTTTTATTAGCTATTTTTTATATTAGTTACCGTAATTTAAATTTCAATCAATTTTTTTGATATATTTTGAGACAAAACTGTGTAATATGCAATTATATTTAATTTTTCACATTATTTCAAAATAGTAATGAAAATTCTATTCATCCATCTATCCATGAGATATTGCACCGGGTGCAAAGCGCGAGCTATAAAAATTCAAACAATTATTCAAAATATTAATAGTATAAAAATATGGTCACTATTGTAAATTATTAATTAGTAATATTGAAATTAATTGACAGTAAAAGTTGTCATAACCAAGATTCAAACTATCAAAATAGGCTGTTTGAATTTTATTTATTTTTCAATTTCTTATATATTGGGAAGTTTTTTTTTTTTTTGGTGTGGCGGAAAATAGCGTTCGCAACATGGGCAAAAATGTTTTACCGGCTCTCAAACGCTTCGCCTCGACTTCGTCTCGAACTTGAAAACCGCGATCTCGAGCTGGAAAACGTACATTTTCGACCCTAGGTGCGAAATATACTATTATACTATCTTTACTTGCGCAAGTATTTTTACCAAATTCTTAATTTATAAAAAACCCTTTCGACGAGCTAGCTTTGATTCTTATTTCATTTCGAAGCACTGAGGGCGCCCTATCACTATTTCGAATATTTTTCACTCACATGCTGGAATTTTCTATGAGCTGCTGATGTCGATCCAAACTCCTGGTGGTCCTGGATTATTTGTAGCCGGAGTCGTCTCTTCCAAGGGGTTAAAAAATTATTAAAATGACTTCTGCTTTACATTAGCATCACAAAGTCTTATGAGAAAATTTAGTAATTCAATTTAACTTTAAGTTATTAAAAGGTACAGTAAGATATTGCGCTCTATAATTTTTGGTGACCTCTCATGGTGGTGGTTGGCAGGCAAGTGTCGAAGTTCTCTCTTCTAATTCACAATTTTCATTTCCGATTTCCAAATTTACATGAAATTTAAATATTCTGTTCCTCCTTCATTCATGGCTCAAATAGACCATACCAAACTATTAAATTATTACTTATGTTACATCTTTAATAATTTATTTGCCCTCGGGCCGTATCCAAAACATAAACTGCACAATAATAATTTACAAATTCTTATCATTTGTAGAAATATATACAAATATATTTGAATCAGCTCACTATTGCCGCCTATCAATTGCCACCATTTGATTGGTGCATGCAAATTATTATAGTATTCATGCGCCTAGTAACCTCCTACTTCCTTAATACATTTAATTATTTTTGTTTGGGTTTTTTAATATGCTTTTCACATGCAAAGTAATTTTTTACAGATTATAAATTGATTCTTATATTACAACAATTAGCCACGTGTAACCTTTGGTTCCTCAAGTTGAATACTGTTTCGCTACAATAAGTTTCTGCCAAGGTGTTTGGTCAGATTCTACGTTATGCGACTCGGTCGATCATTAGGTCGCCGATCAGTAGATGTTTTATGCCTAACCTCAAATTTTCAACATTTTATATAATATTATACAGGTAGCAAAAATTATTTTCATTCCTATTCGGCTGTTGTACAATTTGGCCATGATGCCTGATATTATCTAATCTTTAACGTTATCATCTTTAGGATATTAGCCTATTATTTCACTTAGACCTATAGATTCCTTCAAATAGGAATTTTTATTTATCCATTTGGATTTTTGAACGTTACAAGACTTGCAGCTGAATGCGGAAGGATTGAAATTAATGAAAGTGATTTTTTATTCCAAGTGGATTGATAGTGAAAGCATAATTCTTATTGAACATTAACAATTATGTCCGGTTGTGTTTCAAAATTCAATGATATCAGATGATCAATAAAAAATAATTCTCTTGAGATTCGTCTACCAATGAATAATTTCAATGTTAAGCACTAAACTGTACAAATGTAGTTCTCAGTGGTTTCGTTGTACTGTTCATCACTCATTTTCTACCTTCTTTTTGCATCACTTACACCCTGTAGTTTGAACAGGTTCTAATCTGAAGTAAAAATTTTTGTTTGACCAATTCTATTGAACCTCCTTAAATCAAACTAATGTATCATGACTGGATCACAACAATATTGGATTTTCTCTCGTTCCAACCCTGAATCTCAGTTACAAGTAAATTTATATGAATATATGAAAATGTTATAAGTTCATCATAAATAGCAATAAATTTAGCAATAACCAGCTCATTTTAATTGATTAGATAGGAAGTTAAGTTGATTTTCGAATCTTAACTTATAATAGGCAGGAACATCTCCCCTCTACATTTCTCTCCTATTCAGAGTTTACCCTTCATTAGCTCCGCCTAACCAATCCGTGTTAAAAGCAGACTATCATTTTCACTCGAAAACCAATTGCGTGACCATTATAATGCATTGGTCGGTGTCGCTGCGATAACCGTGGAAAACATGCACTATACGAAAGACGCTATCAACATTAATTATTTGGATATACTTTGTATTCACCTCGTAAGCTTTACCTCTTCTCCAACCCCTTTCATTCCTATTCACCAATATCTACCATACACTCTCCTTATTTTATTCATTTTTTCCAATGTATACACTCTCCCTCTTCATCTAAATTGTGTATGGTTCACGTATGGATTTCCCTGCATGGGCTTCGTAATTCTCCTTCTCTGTTTACGGTGTTTGGCAGCAATTTTGCTCTCTCTTCCCCCGGTCATTCACCATCGGACAATACAGCATGAGGTCAAAAGGCAGAGGAATACGTGCGTCCAGTACTCTGATTACGATCTAACGCCTTCCTAACTCCGATGCCGAGATGATTATCCGTTTCGATTCCTATAAAAATAACATAAACAGGTTCTCATTTAAGCAGAAATATTTATTAATTTTTATAGTTTATTCGTGTGTAATTGCCGGTAATTATTTACCGGCTCAAGCAAAGAGTAGGCATTTCTCTTGTCGAGAGAATAATCGCAACACATCTCATTCACTCGCTCTCTATCCAACAAAATAATACAAGCTTCTCTCAACTCTCGACCTGTACTCTACTTGAGGTCGACTCTCGAAATAATTATCGATTATTTCCTTCAACCTCCTATTGAAATTCTAGAGAAACTCGCGACCCTTCGCCATATTGAATGTTTGTAAGCCAACATATAGATTGTCAGTTTTCAATTTCATCCGAATCCACACTCTCTCGCATTCAAAATTATTGAGAAACTTGTTTCCAAGTCCTCATTATTTCATAGATCGTTCAAAATCGTGAGAGATCGTATATTGCCAGCGAATGAAGGCGCACTGATGATCTTGGTTTCTATTTCCACTGGATAATTAACAATGTATGATGCATCGTTCGCGAATATCCTTGTTAGCATAGTAGCGTGCAAGTAAGACCTCTCAAACTACATAACAGTGTCTTCAATATCTACGTGTGAAATCGAGTGATTCTGTTCGTTTGATTCCTCATCCACTCTTAATATTTGTATTGGAGGTAAAATCGAGCTATTTCCATGTGGCTAAGGAAGGAAATACCTGTATATCGGAATGAGGAATTAATTTGGAAGCGAAATGCATAGAAGATTTCTAGATTCACTAATCTCACCTCAATAATGAAAACGTTTTAATTGAATCCGTGGTTGAAATGTGGTGAATGTGTTTTTCACAGAGCAATAGCTTATGCACAGACCAGTTAAAATGATAACAAGGAACACTATCGATATACTGTCTCACAAAAATTAATCAATTAGTTTACTACTAATTAAATGGGAATGGTGATGGAGGAAAATAAAAAATTATACAGCTTGATACATATTTTGTAGAAAGAGATGTGAATCAATCCAGTCAATTGAAATATCAACAGAAGCTTAAATCAGGACTGCCCACAGGGAAGCGTTTATAATTCTTTAGGGAGCTCAGAATCAAATCTGGGTGGGAAGTCAAAAAAAAGTAACCAGCAGTGTTCAGACTACTGGAGACTACTGGAGACACTTTTTGGGTTCCCAATTCAAGGAAGGGTCTAATTTCAGAGAGGGGGTTCATGGGTCCATGGGCATCCATGGGTCCATGGGCATCCATTGGTCCATGGGCATCCATGGGTTTGTGGAGGGAGGGCGTTCCTGCTCAAATGACAACCTGAAAGCAGACCACTTCCTTTACCACTTTCGACTACTATTTATATTCATATATAACCTAAACGTTAGACTTTATTACCTTCAATTCATGGATGAATTCATAGTGTAAAATATAAATTATAATTCTTTTACAGTATGACTATAATTGGAATGATGTAACAGGAGAATTTAACCTCTTCTCTCTACATTGTTATCAACTTCAATTAAAACTATAGTGATGCCGATTACAGCTTGCGGTTTTCTTCAGTAATATTGCGCACTCTGGATACTTTTAAAATATCACTCATATCCTGAGTGACAGCTTGTGACTGAAGGCGACCTGACCATGTATCACGTTGAACTTTTATGTCTCATATTATCTTGATGTGCAATAAAACTTACCGCTTTTACTTCTCCGTTGACGTATCATGGCTGTGGAATTTCCGCTGTGGCATTGGTACCTGATCCATTAGTTCCTTATCGATATTATCATTCCGTACAAGTAAAAGTCAAATGGAAGCATTGTGAAAGCATTCTGAGAAAGTAAAAGCACCAATTTCAAGGAAAAATGCGGCAGCTGTCTTATCTTGAAAAAGTATTTCATCATTGTGCATTGGATTACAGTCACTTGTCTCCAATCTTCTTACATGTACAAGAACATTCATGTCATGTTCATAGTTTAATGACTTTTAAAGAAATGACAACTTGAAGACAGAGAATAATTGTGAGTGCTTCTACTTAGTTTTATCATCAATTTGTTTATTGAAACTGCACTAATCACTCATTTTTGTTGATATTGAATCAGAATGATTCACAAAACACCATACAAATTTTATTGGATGTGATAGGAATTCATTAACGTTCAATTTTCTACTTCATACAAGTTCTGTAATTTCTATTCTGGAATACCGCTTGCATAGTATTCTTGGAGTAGAAGGAATATTACACGAAACAAGGAGAAGATAAATTTTAGGAAGATAAAAGCTAATTTAACGCAACATGTTTGAAATACAAAGAGTCAGCGAAAAATCTTCATATGTACTCTGAACGTGAATGAGGAAATTCTCAAATCCATGAGAATACTCCAATCCGAAATCGTCAGTCTTCAATATTCCACTTTTCAATCACCAAATAATCAATATAAGTAGAATTTATTTAATAATTAAAATCAGCCTAATTAATCAAACTAGTACTGTATTTCTTTACTTTGAATGTCTTCTGTAATGTTCCATTTTTGACCAGGTAGAGAATTTTTTGACTGAACACCTGCAGGACAAATGAAAATACAAATCAATGAAATACGCTCAGGCTCAGGCGAAAAGAAGATTACCAACAGATAAGTATAATTTAATGGCTGGAACGACCACTTACATAGCAGTCGTTAAGTATCTAATGTTTTATTACTGTTGTAGATTTGCAATCTGAATAATCACCTGAAAAAAAATACTCAAACAGGACAAAGATGTTATAATGTGCTTATTCTAGTGATTTGTTGAGGATATTTTGGAAATCAAGATGACGTGCGCTAAATTTCTTTGTATTCGAACAGAAAAATCCTATAAACTATTTCCTAAAGATTTGAATATTTGATGTTATTTTTTTTCTCAACGGAACTAACGAAGAGATTTTTGGAACAATATCAAGAACTGCAATATAAAATATGCTCAAAGTAGACTGTATTTCATCCTTTAAATCACCAAGATTCTTATTAGCATTTATTTATGGATTCCCTTACAAGCACCTATTGGAGTTTTTTGAGCTTGTAGCGAATTTTCAAAAGAGAGCCATTTACGTTGTATTCTGTAATTAATAGAAGAGTAATAAAGAAAAAAAATGTTCTTCTTCTTCATAGTTGATCGTAATTTGTGACGGAAAATACTGGTGAATCTTAAATCAAATTCAAGACAATTGGAGATAAAAATTTAAATTTGGAACTCAATTTCATTTCTAGATGAATGTATTGCATATTAATGTCATTCTGTGCTGTGAAATGCATGCAGTGTAGTATCAATTTTTACTTTCCTTGCCCTATTACCATAGGTAAGGAAAATATTGCTTTCCGAAAAAATTAAGGTACCCCAATTTCTATACGTTTCAAGGTCCCCTGAGTCCAAAGAAGTGGTTTTTGGGTATTGGTCTGTATGTGTGTGTGTGTGTGTGTGTGTATATATATATATATATATATATATATATATATATATATATATATATATATATATATAGATGAGTGTATGTGCGTCTGTGTACACGATATCTCATCTTCCAATTAACGGAATGACTTGAAATTTGGAACGTAAGGTCCTTACTATATAAGGATCCGACACGAACAATTTCTAGATGGCGGCTAAAATGGTGGAAATGTTGTCAAAAACAGAGTTTTTCGCGATTTTCTCGAAAACGGCTTCAACGATTTTGATTAAAGTTATACCTGAAATAGTCATCGATAAGCTCTATCAACTGCCACAAGTTCCATATCTGTAAAAATTTCAGGAGCTCCGCCCCATTTATGCAAAGTTTGATTTTAGATTCTCAATTGAAATGAAATGAAATGAAATTTATTGATTTCTTTCACAAAAAACATAACAAATTACAATTTAAAAAAGTAGGAACTAAGTTGACCACTCTAACCAGTATTCGTGGTCAACATACAGAAAAAAAATTAATCATCATTACAAAAAATTACATAATGATTATAACTTGATTTAGAATTATACAAAAATAAAATCCATTGATTTTTGCGTCCAGCATTTATTAAAGATCTCTTGCATTCCGTGACGTCTGCAAACCATTGTGAACAAAAATATACAACCAGTACAATTTATCTTGAATATTAAAAAAATATATAGTCTGTCATTATTATTTTATATGAATGTATTAAAAAACCATTACCACTCTACGATATATTTCTCACGATTCTAATTATCGAAAAGAGAAAAAAATGTATATAATGTTTAATCTGTATATTATTAGAACCTGTTTTTTTATAAACATATTCATACTTATGTCAGTGTTGCATCAAGAAAAACTAATTCTTGGAAAGACATTAGCCAAGCTCTTAAAAGTTTTAAAAAATACTTAATATTTTCAGATGATTTGATTTCGTATGGTAATTGATTGAAATACTTTGGAGCTACATATTGGGATGATTGCTCGAAAATTGATTCATTGACTTTTGGTAAACGAAACATTCTTTGTGTGATTCTTCTTGTATTGTAATATAAATTCTCTGTACCAGTATTGCCAGCTCTGACATAGAATAGCTTTAAGACTTTATATACAAAGAGGACTTTATATAAGAAGCCAATTATCAGGCTTCAGATACAATTTAAACGGATAAATTTGAGTGGAAAAGATTGAGCATGAGAATCTCTACAATTAATGTTCAGTAACATTTTCACCTAAAATTGAAAATAAGCTCGAAATTCGAGAAAATTTTATTATCCAATAATTGCAAACTGTTGGCAACTGTTGATTCTATTAAATGATTCACTATGAAGAGATTGCAGACCTCGTGGGTGTCCAGCGTTATTGCCCTGCCACCAGCTGGATCAAATCTTTGAACAGAAGACTTGAGATGCGCGGGAACACTAGCGTCAGGTGATCAATAATTTTCATAACGGCAAGGAAAGTTGTGTGAGTGCGCCACACCAGATTTTTATCATATTTTTGTGATCAACACCGGTTGAAAAGCTGAGCTGAAAAAACTTCTCGTAGTTCTGTAATTTCTTTGATATGGTAAGGTGATCAGGATCAATCTACCTACAGAATCCAGTCCATAATGATAGGCAAGATTGGAATTGGCAACATAGGCATGACGAAGCTGGAATTGACTGGCGGTCACAAAGGTGCGACCCGGTCATCTCGTCACTTGTGACCCATCTCGTGACTATAGATGTATTCCACATTGATCCCGATGCAGTGTCGGCTGATCACTGAGCTAAGACGTGGATCATCGCATTCGGACGGTAATAATGGTGAGAAAAAGGATGGAGAAGACGCAACGCAACGATGAAAGCAATCCATCCGACACTGACGTGAAAAGTGTGAATTCGAACATCCATTTCTAAATTATTCCAATCTTTGTGAAATCAATAACGGTTTCGAATGATAATGCCAGTTGTTGTTGGCATCGGACGTCTGTTCCTCTGTTCGTGTTGCACTGACTTTGTGAAAAATCTCCTCAACAATCCATATCGGTCCCCTTATTCTCACTTCTCCTTCTTTTTCTTCCACTCTCTTCCTCGATGAAATTGCAACAGCACTCTCTCCTCGAATCTCGTTTTCTCTCACCCGCTCTACAATTTATTCAACGTGCAAATTGCACGCTAAATTTTGTACAGTATGGCATTATAGTGGTGCGACCCCGCGAGCCTTGGGCTTCGGTCTGATTTCGAGTTCCCACAACTTAACCAGAGTACAGTACTGTACTTTCCAATACTAGCATCGATCACGATTCTATCGAATTTTTGGCCCAAGTGATAATAATTATTCATTATTGAGTTATCATCCACTTTTTAGGACAATCAAATTTTTACCAACCCTCATCAGCAGGAACTAGGATTTCAAGTGATGAAAAAAATACTACATTCGATTCTATTGATTTGTTATTTTTTATTGAATTTTTGTTGAAACATTTCAATTTTCATTTTTTCATCACTTCAATGAACAATTGTATCGTCACCAAGAATTTCCTCAGAAGAAACAAATTTTCTCAATAATATATAAATGTAATATATTGTTCAAAGCCGTTTCTTGTATCATGGAAAGGAATGAATTTGATTGATTTTAATTAAATTTTGAAAATCTTGCAATATTCATGCACTATAATCTCTATATATAAAAATAAATGTATTTTTGTGTGTTTGTTTGGTTGTCCCTATAGACTCGAAAACTCATTGACATAACTGCATGAAACTTTGGGAATATGTTGAGTGAATTGGTTGTGAGATTGGGGATGGTTTTTGACCAGAAATTTTAATAGGGGGGCTAATAATAATTATATATTAATCCATTTTACAGACCTATGTTTTCGAAATATTGTCGGCCGAGTGGCTAACGTAGAACGGGAAGATCATCATGATTCAATATCATGTTGTGATAAAATGATTCAGCATATGAACTCACCAGCTGTAATAAATATGTCACTCTGTGATAAAATTGTTCACTGGTATTAAAACGGTAGTTTTAAGCACATAAGAAGTCCGTATTGAGATGTAAATAAAAATATTGATTGTCAGATAAATTTCATGATTCACCAAATAAAGTCAAGTGTGCACTGAGATACATTGACTTTTTGGCGGTGCGAAGTTCACCGGGTAAGCTAGTGAACAATTAATACAATGAAAACTTGAATGTTTTGTGATAAAGTAACAAGCTTTGAGAAGATATAAACCATTATACTATGAGGTACTCAGCTACAATTTTCCTATCTAATTTCCATATGTTCATATTAGCAACCCATAACTTTGTTGAAACATAACAAAAAACAGGGCAATATTTGATAGTCCGGGCACAAATGTATTAAGAAAGGCATTCCGTGGTCATTTTCAGTTAACAGCCGTGGAAGATGTCACAATTTCTTCCTTAGGACTAGTATAAAAAGGAACGCAATTATGATCAGTCAAAATCACAGGCTAACACCTCTAGCTCTATCTTGAATTAGTTATGAAAAACTATTTTATAGTTCTAGTTTTTTATCTCATGCATATGGAAAACGCACCAGAAATCAGAGCGTGAAGAACATATTTGTTGACGTACAGCGTGTTAAGACATATAATTTTGAAACTAGGAAAACTATTTTAATTTCATATGTTCCACATTCCACTATCAAAATGTTCCACATAACTATCAAAATAGTACTTTATGTCACAAGTCCGGTATCGATAAATTACCGCATGAGTATGATTGTTTCTGCCTGAAACTTAGTTGAAAGCAGAATTATCATACGAATGCGGTAAATATGTTACCCTACAATTTACGTAAAATATTTTTGTCATACTTATCTGAGAAAGGAAGATGCATTTGTCTATGCATGAACCATTTTATTAACAGCCTTCAGCACTTACTGTATCAATATAATACTAGTCGTCAGGCTCGCTTCGCTCGCCATATCCGTTTAGCCAGACATTTAGTCTGTACCCCCGACTGGGTCGTCCTAACATATGATAAAAATGCTCAAATGAAAAATGCAGATCTCATTCTTGGACAATCCAGTCGGGGGTCCAGGGGGCGAAGCCCCATGGCTAGACGGATATGGCGGGTGAAGCGAGCCTGACGGCTAGTAGTAATATAATATTCCCAGGAATAGCTCTGATCAAAGTAGCAGTACCCAATCAATTTTTCCGCGATAAATCAGGACCTCCTGAATAGGTATTTAGGAGGTACTGGATAAATTGGTATTTAGGAGGTCCTGGATAAATGCATTCCAATCTTCAACTTGGTGCCAACCTAACAAAGTCAACTCAACTTAATGCCAATCTGACAAAATTTTTAATTTAGTTACCAGAACAACTGTTTCGAAGAGGTACTCTCTCTAGATTATAGTTCTATATTAACATATGGTATGGACATTTCAATTACAATTTTAAGATATTGGAATAAGAAGAATATACATGCTGAAAGATGAACTTCAAACCCTTAAAAACCACCTTTAGAGTTAAAATATCGCCAAAAGATTTCTTAGTGCGCCTCTAAAGGGCCAACTGAACATACCTACCAAATTTGAACGTTTTTGGTCCAGTAGATTTTTAGTTCTGCGAGTGAGTGAGTGAGTGAGTGAGTAAGTCAGTCGGTGAGTGAGTGCCATTTTGCTTTTATATATATAGATAGTGCACTCATATATTAATGAACTTGTATGTCGATTTAGAAGAATTAGTCAAATGAAGTGTTCTTTGATAACACTGTTGAAGCAATAGAATACCATCTATAGCCAGGCTACTCAAAAACAGATCAGTCATGTTAGAACAGCCGCAGAATGAGTAGACAATGCAGTGTATAATAATAATAATAATAATAATAATGGACTTTTCTAGGAAGAGAAGACTGATGTGAGAGTGAGTGCGCATGTCAATTGTGATAGTGGTGCTACTGAAACTGAAGTAATGAACTTCTTTCTCTAGAAAGAGAAGACTGATGTGTGAGAGAGCACATCGATTGAGAGAGAGTAGAGCTATGAAGACCGATGTTTGTGAGCCAGCATGCTTTTTTACTCCGTTCCCCAACTCATCAGCTAAATTTACCTAGTACTACACTTTTTGAACAGCCTTCCTAGAGATGCCACTAAGGAGCAGCCATTTTGTGGGGTTTTATGGCAGTACATTTGAGAATCCAATCTGATTTTATTTGCTCATAACAAAATCATGCATTATGCATTTTAAAAACAATATTCTGGTTCAAATAATATGTAAATTATTCACGTTTTCGTTTTCCAATAATGGAATTTCATTAATGAATGGTTCAATAATTAATTTATCATTGGAAATTATTCTTATTCTTGTAACATTTTATGATTCATGAGGCATTGGGCCAAGAGGAAGACCACAAAAACAGTTGAAAGTTCCCAATCAATTGAATCAAAAAATCAATAATTCAGTTCCTAGTTGGAATCTAAATACTATATTATTATTTTGGAAGTCTTTATTTAACAATAAAGCCAAGCAATATTCCTTGAAAAATATTAAAAATAACATATAAATTGTTGTTTAATCTATAACAGCTGATAAATTTGAAAATTGGTGAACTATGACCCCACTAAATGACTATTTTGCAATGCATCAAGGGATCGTGTCATGACCTGTATTATAGACCTTGATTGCATCCAAATACAGGTCATGACACTCATGTTCTTTATAGAGCAGCCATTTTCAGATTAAAATTTCAATAATAAATGCTTCAATAATTCATTTATTTATCATTAAAAATTGTTCTTATTTTTGTAACTCAAGGATTATGATTCAAAAGACATTGAGACAAGACAGAAATATGCGAGGCCAATTTCAAAAAAAGTTCCCGATCAATTAAATCTAAAAATCAACAATTCAGTTCCTAGTTGGAATCTAAATATTATTATTCTATCGGAACAATTTATTTTACAATTCAAAGCCAAGCAATATTCCTTGAACAATATTACAAAATAACACATCATGTTGTTCAATCCATAACGATAACAGCTGATAAATTTGAAAATTGGTGAACTAGGACCCCATAAAATGGCGATTTGACCTTGACTTGGATTGCAACTGAATAATATACTGCTACCTGCAGGTCATGTTTCGAACTATTTGGAACCAGGAGTTTCGTGATTTTAGTCAACAAAACCCTTACCTGGAGCGCTGAAGACAGCTGTTTGAATGCTCCCATTTCGGAACTGGGAAACATACTCGACTGTAAAGAAAACATAATGATCTCTTTACAGTACAGTATGCTGTAAAGAGATAATTGCTGTACATCAGATGCTGTAAAGGAAATAACATGTTTTCTTGTTCTGCAAACAGCCGTCTACCGGCTTGATTCAATGAGTAGCTGTTTAACAGCTGAAAATGAGTAAGTTTGACAAGAACAATAATTATAGTAGGAAGAGAACTGAGAAAATAAAGAGAGAATTCTTGTTTGTAGTTTTGGAAGTTTATAACTAATAAAATATACGTTTTAAAGGGAACCTTCATATGGAAAGACTTGTAGAGGAAGGTTCAACAAATATTTTCGTGCAAAAACGGCCAAATATCTCAAACGTTCATGGAAATACAAGTGATATAACAAAACCCAGAAAAACTTGTCCATCTTGTTTTCGAGGTGTTTCCCTGTGATTTCGATTGATCATCATTAAGTTTCACATTATAGTAGTCCTGAGGAAGAAATAAGGACATCTTCCACGGCTGTTACCCGAAAATGAACACGGAGTGCCTTTTTCATGACATTTGCGCCCAGACTATAATCCAGTTACACACACATCGATTTTTGGACGTCCAATTTTTTGCCGTCCTTATGAAATCTAGTAGATTAAACGGAACTTTGCAAACCTATAACACATCATCTGCTTGCCAAGTTATGATAGAGTTGATGGCGACGGCAAGAAGGCTGGGCGCAAATGTACTGGAAAAGGCACTCCCTGGTCATTTTCGGGTAACCATACTAATAATGCATACTAATTATTTGAATTCCAAAAATGTTTAACCAAAACGATCTAAGAGTTTCGATCCAATCTCTTTCTAAATTTCTAGCACACACTATACCCTGGAAATGGAGAACATAGATTTCACTAGACTAGAGTTTGAAAGACAACGATTAGGGCATCGTCAAGGCAGTACGCTTGTTCAATTTCTGTTATACTTGCCTTGAAGCTCATTTGCTGCCTGTTTCTGAGGATTCTATTCAGATCCAGTGCTGTGCGTTACTGAAGCGTTTCAGTTTTTTAGAGAAAGGAATCGGAAACACCAGAGTCGGCCACTTCAAAGTTTAAGAAAAGTGTTGATGAGGGAGGATCCGATCACAAGGTCTGTCGGTTGGCGTAGCGGGGAAAGGGGGAGCAATCAACACCTCGGACCCCTCTGCAGCACTTGCAGGAGTGATGCCGTCAAATTGATAAAATAGTCGCTACACCTTTATTAGTATCAGTGCACGTTTCCCTGCTATGCAGAACGAATCAGCTGATATTGGTCGTGAGCAATGTGCACACACTTGTTACGAGACCTTCATTTCGTGATCGTAAATCACCGCCGCACCAACATTTCTCGCTTTGTATTGGTCTTGTTTTGGCGGGTCGCTTACCGCCTTTAACAAAGTTCTTGACGGTCTATAATCAATCTTATTACAGACTGGGTAATGGGTATGTAACTCGATTTCGAGCTCAGATTAGACGGCTAACTGGGTTAACTGGAAGGCGTATCCATCGATCGTGGTTCTTCTGAAAAACATTGAGTCCTCATGAGTGTCTTATTATTTGTGTGAAATTCATTTCCACAGCTATTCACCGTTCCAGCATTCCTTTTAACACTGTGAGATTCCACTACTCAATATTCTCTTGTTATGCTATTATTTAATTGCTTCTATTAATTTGTTAATGCTGTAATCCAAAAATGCTCTATTATGGTCAAATTATATTCCAACACACCAGTTCAATACTTGATGGACTAATATTGAAAAATAAATATGACATTATACCATTGTGTAGAATTTATATTCGCTCCATTCATTTGTTGATGACTTCTTGTCCTTTTCTGCATTTGGCTTTACTCTCTCCTGTTAACAAGATGATGAATGGAACCCAATATTCAAATAGACTAATATTTGTCTTTATCATTTCTCTATTCAGTAAATGATGTTAAAAATTCATATTAACATTCCTATTGTTTTGTAGAAATTATTTTTCATTTTGATCCCCTATTAACGTTTATGTGCTCATTTCGATTCTTAGAATTACTTTCTTCCAATAACCTGAGTATCACACCAAGATTTCTTCGGAATAACAGAATCGTTTCCGATTTTTCATCTTGTTTGATAGTGTGAGAGATAAACTATTTGATAAATCTCTAACATTCACCATAGACAAAATGGTATCAAGTTATTGATTGCATTCACAGTGGGCCTGATAGGTTTGGGATGAAACTGGTACCTGAGTAAAAGAGATATAGCTGAGAGTGTACTACGATAAATGACAGTTCATTAATTTGTTTACAACGCTCGAGAAAAAAGGATAGCCGAAAACTGAGAGTGTCGTATTTCATTTGTAGGAGGTAGAAAGTCGAGTTGTAAGTGTCACAGAGTGGGGAATCCGGCTGATCAGCGGAACAGTGATTATTTATTCAACATTTTAAGAGTATAGTGATGATGAAGGGTGAGTTGGAAGGGGGGAGGGCTTATCTCGGCCTGGTCTGACCCACACACAATGGAATCTGGCCTCTCTACACTAATCTTGTTGGGCTCTATTTGTCAAACGGATCAGCTCCACTTATGTGACCTTTTCGTTTTAAAGGTGAGCCCAATTTCTCAGGTGTAGGCTATAAGATAACACTCTTCTTCACGATTTATCGACTACTCCATATTCACATTTTTTCTTATTAACGGCGATGACTCCAAAACTTATCAAGAGTATGATTTACATACGGTTAGCTTCCCGGAAAAAGTCCAGCGCACGCTATTGGAGATGAGTCGGAACGGTTCAAAGGCATCCAACACCCAGATTGTGAATGAGTCTGGAATGTATTCCAGCTTTCCAATGATGATTAGTTTCAATTGATTGCCAATGTGCAAGACGTTGGTGATGTGCTTTCTCTTGGTGAGCACAGCCTTTGACTCTTGATGATCATAATACAAGCCTCTTAATATATATGCCTATGCTTATCAGAATTTAAATTTCATTCTTGTCCAATAAATTTGACTAATAATCAATATGATAATATCAATTAAAATTGATAGACTATCTAGACTATCAGCTAGTTCGATCTATCAGTGCATATTGAATCATAAGTCTGTGAGAAATACTTTAGTGTGATTCAGAATTCAACTAAAGTAAGGTAATTTTCCCCAACTGATTGAACGCGTTACAATACATAACTTGATTTACAACTACTCGTATAACACGATTTATATAAAAACAAAACAACTAAAATTTATTTTCAGTTTTCACAATATTTTGAGAATCTCCAGTCTACTTTTGATCAAAATTCATGACAAATATGAAAAGTAATTTTCACACATCCATTCAATCACAAGCAATGCGAGTAATGATAATTTTCTCTTTACTTGGAGGTTGGAGTGAATACGAAAATCAATCTCGTGAAACATAGTTTATAATACTGTATATCAATGAACCACACAACAAGATAGAGAGTGAATTTTATTGAGTTACTAGGCTTCTTCCACGTGAATACGTGGTGAATAGTTGCTAAGCTTCACCACATACAGTAGCCTACATGTGGTGTATTCTGAATATGAAATGTCTCTTTGAATGAGTTCATCCCATTGTTTTAGTAAAGTATGCATCGCTACTCCTCCAAGCTATCCTAATCGCAAGCTATAGTATTCCTGTATCTTATAATAAGGTGATTGAGATTGGAATCGAGTTATCGGTTCTCTTATCTAAGACTACTGTAGCTAAATCCCCAACAGAAGCAGAATCAAGGCTACTCGTATTGGGAAAGAGAGATTGATTTTTGTTATGATTGTACATTAGCATGAAACTCATGAAAATATCGCTTATTCTAACCACATCAAAACCAAGTTTTGGTGTATCACTAATACACAAGATCATGTAGAAGTGATGCGTGCTCATATAGCATAACATTTCATCTGAAAATGATAATCATAAGCTGGAAGTCTCTCTGGAGAATTATCATTATAACCTGTAAAACATAGCTGTTACCGTTAGAGAAGTTATGATCTTCGTTTAAGGTTATCGAATTCACACACATGAATATCGAATGGAAATTATTGAATTAGAATCTTTTTAAAAACCGCTTTTGCATTGATTCCGGTCTTGATTCCACGGAAAGATGTTGCTGGCATCTATTACAACTGAATAAAGATTTTCCATCGAATTACAATAATGGTCCAGATCTAATTGGCTATGTTCCACGTCATGTATGATTTTCAATGCTGATACTCATCCCAGTCATGAACTTACAGTTTAACATATAAATCGCTGCGGGAATAAGTCTGTTCACGGCGGTCAAACAACGATTTCACTTTTCCATTTTTTAATATTCCAGATCGTGATTCATAATAGATATTTCCCGATCTCTTTTCAATTAGTCTTCCAATTTCCATCCTTCCAGCACACGTATTAATAGCTCAGATTTGAATATCGATAGTATTAAACTTACCACAGTTTTGACTCTCGTCCATTCAACAGTCGTTCATCGTCAGCTCAACAAAATTTGAAATAACTCATATTTTTTAATAGCCTACACCAGTGCGGTTACAAAAATGTAAACTTTTTCAAGTAATAGTTTTTATGTCATACAAGAGCTCATGAATATATTGTAGCAGTAAAAATCACCTTTTTAGTAAATCTTTGCTTTTAGTGTTCAAATCCACAACAATAAACAATATCATTAGATTCTATTGCAGATATTCGCACTCTCCAAATTCAAGAATTCTCGAAGTATAAGATTATTTTGTATTTGAGGAATCTATGATAACACACATCCTACATTAAAGACAAAAAGTCCAATAATGTTTCAAACATACTAATTATGTAAAATCAGTAAACTTTCGTAAAGTCTGGACACGATCATGCATCCCGAATTGATTATAATAAATGAATTTATAATAAAAGAAAAAAATTGAAATCTTCACCTGAGATTCGACAATGAAGATTTCAGATTAGATTCATAATGATGATTATATAAAATGAGATAGATTCAAATGTAAGAAAACGAATAAGACTTTTTCAACAGAAGGTGGAGTAATGGATATAGCAGATTATTGATGAGCCTCATTCCATCAAGCTGGTTGCAGGTTGCACCACGCTATTTTGTAGTAAGAGAAATTTCCTCAAGCAAATTGTGTTCGGTCCGGTTACGATCTTGGAATAGAATTTGTAGCTCAAGTTCCAGCTTAGAATTAGCGCCAGTACGACACTATGACGCGCCACTTTTGATTGTCCGACTGCTATGTGCCTGTGTAGGTAGGTCCCACAAATCGCATAAATTCCTGGCAAGCATGTATATAGGTCTGTGAGTTCGCACAAATATAAATTATCGTAGCAAATAATTGAGCATTATTTTGCTAGCGTGTGAGTTTCGCTTGCAAGGCGGCTTCGAAGAGGAATCCACAATTGTCCAAGTATATATCACCGACAGAACTGAATTAGTGGTCAATAAACGTTGCGCAGATGCCATTCTGCGGCAATATCTCCGTCGCCGGCGCTGCTTTGGTCTATCCACCAATGAAATTGGAAATAATGATTCATTTTGACGTCACGTAGAGTGGGGAAGACACTATTGGTAATGAGCTGGACAACCAAGGAGAGGACACATCGGCTTCTCATGAAATATCTGCGGCTAAATAGCTTTTCCAAGCGGATCGGCTGAACAAAACTTAATCGTCTTTCTCTGAGCTGCATGGACTCGTGGTGTGATCAGGCTTGCTTCTTCACCGGTTGGAATAACGCTGCGAAGATTTGTGTGTCTCAGACTCTGGTCACTCACCCCACTCTAATTGCATTTGTGTAAAATATTTAAAACATCACATTTTTTACTCGAACGCTTTTAACTGTATTGCACTCAAAATTACATTAATTGTCCAATCAAGAATATGAAACACATACATCCTATAACTGAAACCTGAGAGGAATCGAAAGAACCGAGGGAGTTGTATTCACTCGATTAGATTCCTATCGAGTGCAGACGAGTAGTGGCAATAGTCAAATTCCCTGTGAAGACAGTTCCTAGCCAATTTTGTCCGGTGTAGTCTCTGCTTCTTCTAGAGTAATTTCGCAAAGAGGCCAAAACATTCAAATTTCAAACTTTTATATTTGATGGAATAGGATCTGGAACTTTCCAAGACTTGAGTGAATGGAGAAATTAATATTTCAATAGAAATGCACCAGCTCAACCACTTTAGATATAAACAATCTACACTTGACACAGAAATAATGTAAGACTTCTCCATACTCAGGTGATGAATGAACAGCTTATTGTCAATAGCACAATTTTTCAATAATATCACATGTGGAATTGAGAATATCTTGTTCAATCATCCCTTGATAAAATCCATTCAATCTGTACAAAAGTCTATATGAATATTCCAGTCTTTGTATAAACATAAAATGGTGTATCGGTGAAGGATGGTAGAAGACAACGTAGTTGAAGTTGATGAATCAGGAAAAGTTATTGAATCTATATTTTTTCAAATTGTGCGATTCAAAACAATTAAATAGGGAATGGAATATCGATTTCCAAACAACCAATGACGAATAGCATGACATAAAAATCATTAATAATTGATACCTGAAATAATGATCAATGCTTTTTCAAAATCATGTACAAGAATATTCTGTTTTTTTATTCACTTCTTCATATGAAGAAGATAACTGATTCAACCACCCTTCCCTCACAACATAATTACATGTGTCTGATAGATTGCATATCGTCATATTTCTGTTCGATTCAAGACAAGCACACACATTCTCCGCGGAATATTATCAAGATCTCAGAATTTTCACCATCCATCGTACAACATAGAATGTTTGTTTTCATCCTGAACGGACTTCTGTGTTCGGATAGTTTGCACAATGTATGCAGTCAGGAGACAGGAGCAACACTCACTTATCATTTGGAAGGATGGTTTGCAAAAGTTTCTAAATATCTTGGAAGAGTGGAATTTAAGGAATCCCTCAGATCTTCCGAGGCTATTACACCCTTGATTGTAATGGTGAGTGACGTGAATTTATTGCTTAGGGGCAAAGTATCAATGTAGAATGTCTACATATGTCAGATGCATCACTCAAGTCTTGCGCACAATGTTGTTCAAGAGACGTTCTTTAGCTAGGTGTAACAGATGCAGGTATTCACATTCACTTTATACTTTATGGTGAGGATATGCTGGAAGAGAAAAAAATATTTGGAGTAGACAAATCATCAAATAATTTCAGTATTCACTGACGTATAATTTTTTCAGTTAATTAGTCGTAGAATCATCAAATTAAGTTCTATCTAGACATCAAATTTTGAGTGATCTAATGAGGTTCTATGGAGTGAATTATTCCTTCTTGATGATTTATTTCTCACTTTTCTTTGCCGATCATGATGAGACACAATCTTCCCAGAGTTTTCTGTCAATGATTCTCTTATTCCCCTATTCTTTTCTTTTAATATAGGGGTTTTGAAGTTCCAGAAAGCTCTAAAATCTTCAATGGTTTTGATTCAGAGTCAAACTTCTTGGAAGAGCTGCTTTGAGTAATGTAATAATCAATTGCATACTTCAAGTATATTCAATTGATTATTACATGCTCCATGCAGCTATTCCCAAAAGTTGGAGGCTGAATCAAAAGCATTCTAGATTTGGGCTTTTTCTGAGAAATGCATCATGATACATCTTCAAATAATTTATGCATTATAAAATTTAGATGAGCAAGCATACTTTGAGAGGAACAGTTGAAGTACAGAAAATAATACATCCATAATATTACATCTAGTTGACATGAATATTGTAGTATTCTTTTATTGTAGTATCTTCTCTAATTATAGACAAGAATGAAGAAAGAATGTAATGTTATGCAAAGGTTATAAATTACCGTAAAACCGGATAAACAGAAAAATTTTCCTTTTACAATGACAATTTCATAGGGGATCATATTCTAATTGGAAAATGACTTTCAGTTAGAACGCTAAAGAAACATTAAGATGTTCCCATAATTCTCACTAACTCTGTATAATGTACATTTTTGATTGTCTGATTGTGCCCTCTTTTTTGCTTTCACTGTGACATCTTGCAACTTGTTATTCTCACGTTGAAATTTATGCAATAACTCACTTATTGTCCACGATCAATAATTGTACCCATTCTATATTTGAGCTTCAACTATACCACAGAGAAAAATATATTCTTTATTACTCCATACCCGTAGCCATACTTTCAAAGCAATTTTGCTACATTGTTGATACTGTAGAAGGAATTATACTACTGCTGTTTAAAAACAGTATTAAATCAGTATGGAATTCTAAGGATTCGTGTAGATGTACCCGCATTTTCATTATTTATCTGATCCTTGGGGGGGAGGCCTAGGCCCCCCTGCCCCCCTAAATGGCACCCCTGTGTCCAAAGTTACCCAACCTCTGTGGGTAACTTGGGACACCATATTTTTTTCCGAACAGGTTGGAATAATGATGAAATCGTTTGAAGTATTATTAAATACCTAAGTTCTGAGCACAGAAGAAATAAACTATTGAAATAATAATGGAACTGAATTTCAAGTCAAAGTTGAAAACTGCCCCAAGTTAGCCGGTTTGACGGTATCCTGGAAATTCATACTCTTAGTGCAGAGAGTTCATGGATAGATAATTTTGATTGATAATCCGATGGCAGTTTTTCATTATTTTGCAATGAATCAATTTTTCTCAAACTTTCAATACAAAATGTTCAAATGATATAGTTTCATCAGTAGTCACTGTTTATTCGAAAATATCACAATGTAACAAGTTTTACAAAGACGCATGAGTCTAATTATTATTGTATCATTTAATGCCTATTCGATAGTATAGTATGAGTAGCATGAGTGTTACGGAATACAATTATTACGGAATACAGAATACAAATTATAATTTGATATCAAAGATCTGGGATTCCATGAAGAAAGATATAGAATTTGTTGTTCATCAAAGCTCCAATACTCAATCATTTTTTTGAAGTCAATGGGTATGTTATTACCTTCATCGAATTCATTTTCCACCACATTATTTGAGAAAAAAACTTCATATTTCACCCGTTCAGATGACAGAAGATTTACAATTCGTATGCTAATTGTCGAGTAATATCAATATATTTGAATGAACGATAAGTTTATTCAAGGATTGGAAGAATGTAACTGGTATAAGGAATCTTTTTCTTTATCATAAGACAGGTGATTGTAGAAGTTGTTATGCAAAATAAACTAACTGAGAAACTATAATTTCTGGATTAATTTCATTGAATAAATGCTATCAGAATCCGGAGTGATTCTGGATTAATACAATTTGAAGGTCAGTTTGAATTTATCGACCAGTTCCCGATCACGATGTTATGATGACACCGTCGTGTCTTCAATATCAGATTAGTTGGGCTACATTAAACACTAGTAATATCGAACCATACCTGGTTTCATGGTCAAGTACATTTCAGCTCATATTCGAATGTAGGATGCTGTTTACTCTTATAAAGAAATTGGTTATTAATTACAAATCAGTATTTTCATATAATTCAGAACTCTTCTCTGCAATTAGTTATCAATGAACGCTTTAATTTATTTTTCATTCAATTCAGTCGTTTTCAAATTTTAGTAGTCGAGGATGAGGAACATATGCCTGAATCGAATCCTCAAATGAAATTTCATAGGTTACATCAACCTAGGTCAAATAAAACAATATTTCTTACAAATATATAACAATATTTTTAAACTCTTCCATACATAGAACAAACCTTCATTGATTATACACTATTCATCAAGCTTGGAAACATTCACGTATTTGGACATTCTTCTGAGAATTGTTTTTTCAATCTTCAGCTTTTTCGTGGATTTTCAAAGTTCTCTTCATCGACTTGGAATGCTAAATCCGTTACATTAGTAAATTGCTATTCCGATGGAAAAACATTAGTGTGAGGTTGATGGTGGGCGAAAGGATCATGAAAGAGGAAGGTGGAAATAGGAGCATATTTCCATCAACAAATGATTCAATTCGAATTTGTCTCAAACTTTATATTATGGAGATGCCAGTTTAATACCTCTAAGTATTAATTATTGACAAGATGAGTAATACATTATTATTACTTTGCAGCTATCGAAGATTTTTCTTCTTCTGTGAGGACAAATGCTGATGAATTTTCAATATATGATATAATTTTTATCTCATTACACAGTTTCTACCCCAAACTCTTCCACTAATTTCAATTTTCGACTGTTGAGACTCTGGAACAGTGACTATCTATTCCAATAGTGGCATTAGTTCCAATGCATTGAAATGAGCAGTCATCACGCTCTCGCCTCTTGAACTTTGCTACCAGAATCTTTTATTTGAATCTTGGAAAGATCATGAGAAGTGGAGAATATTCAGACTCTCATTGGAGCGCAGCTCATTCGGCACTACACTGATATTGCTCTTTAGTGCATTGCAAATAGAGTTGCTCTTATAATACCCGTTTGTTGCCTTCAAATAGAGTTATTACATTATGTTTGAATTAAGGCTCTTTCTAATACAACAATCCCGACTATTATTTTGCTCGCAGGGTGACATCACTGGGCATGTCCTTAAATAGCCTTTCATCTCTTCAACCAAATCTTTAGTGACTGAATGAGACTGATTGAGCTCTCATTTCATGAGACGACCAGACGACTGTTCACACATAATAGTAGTTTTACTGAATATTATTATGAGAAATAGAAACTCCCAATCAATTCTACTCACACCATCAAATCCCATCCAGGTAATCAAAGGAAATTATTTTAAAATGAATAAATCCTGAAATACATTAATAAATTCATAATGAATTACACTACTCTGGTTTTTGAACTAAATAATTATTATGACGACTTAAATTCAAAATCTACACATTCTCTCTTTATTATCTCCTCTTATCTTCAGGCTATTCGCTACCCATTAATAATTCCTTCTAAATCATAACTTTTTTCAAATTATATTTTTTATTTTTTTTCACTTTTGGAAATTATTGTCGACTGAATTTTCCTCATTCATATTGCCGATAATATATTATACTGTATATGAGTATTGACTCATTTCAATCACATTGTATGATAATTCAATAAAATCATTATAAACGAATAATAATGGGTAATGATAACTTTTATAACTCTGTATTCTTTATCGAGGCGAAGCTTGTGCGTGGCAAACAGTAAGGATTCAGTTTGAGGAGGGTTTTGAACCACCAAGGAACAATATTTAAAATAATATGACATTCAAATTATAGCCGAGTGTGGTCAGGCACATAATTTACCAAGTTTTCATTCTTGATTCCTCCATGAATGTCCTTGATCATTTCCAAATAAATTGATCTTCCACTACTTCAAACAAATTCCACTTCCAATAAACAACCCCACTTTCAGTGTTATAAGATTGTTGAAGGTCAAGTTGGCGACTAACCCAGTTTGGGAGAGAAGAACAGTTAGCGAAAGAGAAAGAGTCTGAAAAAGGAAGAAACAGATTGCTTAGTTGTTGGTGGTGAGGAGGTTTGGCGGTTGGGGGTGTTGATGGACGTTTCACCAAACAAGTTCAGAGCATGGTGCATTGTGCACTGATTTGTATTGATGAGAGCAGAACGAGCGGCTAGCCTAGCCTGTCTGCTGATTCTACAAAAGATACCGTTTTAGGTCGACGACCATGCGTGCAAAACTTGCAAACAAAAGCTCACTCCGAGGGTGGTCCCTGCACAGTGACATCTTATTAACCGTTAACTCTTGTTTGTCCTTGAAAACGATTCTCTTCCAATAAAAAACGAAGTCTGTTTATGATCTACAAAGCATGCCGCATTTTAGATCTGTCCTTCAAAAGTGAAAACATCATCAGATAATAGAGAAAAGGAAAAAATGACTTTAATAAACTCGGCATTGGGAATCCAAATCTATTGTTTGATGATAGGCTCTAGGCCGGATGATGTCAAAGTAGAATTTTCTTCAAACATCAACAGTCAAAAACACAAATGTGTCCCAAAACCCAGAAGGGCAGAATTCTATCATTGGACTGGAAAGAACAGCAGTTCCACTATACAATAATCGATATACCAAGAGCAAAAGGAGGCAAGTTTGTCCTGTGACTCAGAAAGAGTTCATCAAAATAGGCAGAGCTCTACGATAGAGATCATGCATTTCATTTTGGAAGACTCAAGAAATACAATGAATAATTCTTGTATGGATTAATCTTATTGGATATGTTTACTGTTGTTATCTAGAACATTACCTGAACTTGAACTGCACATTGCTCCATTTTCTATATTTTTATTTATGAATTTACATTTTATAATGATTATTGATAAAAGACAATAGTAAGATTCATATGAGTGGGAAAATACTCGTACAATATTAATCGAAATTATGTGGTGGGTGTTGAAACGTTGATCTCTATGCAAAGAATTTTTGCTTACAGGTGTCAGACCGGTTACACGTTATGGTCAGTGTTGCCCGCTACGGTCTGAACTAGGGGCAGAGACCTTTTGAAAGAAGACACTCCATTGACACGCGGATCCAGTCCGTTGTCCCGTTTGCATATTCCTGTATGTTTACACTTGTTTCCAACATATTATGTTATGCTGTCTTGATGCCTCAAAATATTCGTCGGAGCAATATCGAATGAAAGGTCAGTTGTGAGACTCGAACCAAGGACAAGGAAGTTTGGCGGAACACGGGACACCCGTTGACTTGAAACGGCCTCTTTCCATTAGATGGCCACAAACTCTATTTTCAGTTTGGCCCACTTGGCGGAAATGCAACCACAACACCCATTACAACACTCTTGTTTGCTGCTTTAAAGTTACGACTCACTGCAGTCTGCAACAATGTTCCAATCCTCATTCAAATGCACATCTAAAATTTACTTGCCTTGCTAACAAGTTACAACTACCGACTTCCATAAAATCTCCAGTTCATTATCGTGAGAAACATTCTCTCTGTATTGATGAGACACTACCATGAATAGAGATAAAATTAAAAACAACGTATATTGATCTAATTACTTGGAATGCGGTGATATTATTCGTATTATTCTACAACGAAAAGTTCTAGATACATATTTTCAGTTAAGAACAAAACGTCAGTACACCTCAAGGATAGTATGTTGGCATGTACCAGCCTCGAGTATATCGTCTCCTATCAACTTGAATTGGAATCTTAAAAATGTTAACGTTCATCTCTAGGTGCGAAAAAGTTATAACAATCGGGTATGATCAGGAATATTGCATTTGAGATAGATACACTATGGATATGATATTATATTGATTTGAATGGGTATGATATTATAATGAGCCCATAGTCATGTCATGAGCAATGGCATTGTAGTAGAATTCTATACAATTCCAGACTGTTCTAAATATTATTTCCTCACAGGATATCCACTCCTCTATAAAACCGAAATCCGAAAAGTACAAGTAAAAAACAATACATCATGTAAGTAGAACTAGCAATTCAATGTTTTCTTGTGATCCAAGAAATGCTCTAAATTTTTATTTCAATAAATTCGTTTTGTGAAAAGAAAGATGATCTTACAGATTACCTACTACTGCTTACTATATTTTTGAAAACACAATTTTTGTCACATTTGATTTTCTCTGATGAGAAACTTAACAACAGTAGAAATCTGAGTGAGTTTTCCACAATTGGATCATAGAGGTGGAATGACACATATAAAATTGAATATAAGGCAGGAAAATTCCTTCATCACGAACCAGGAATAGAATAGATATATTCCCAATTAAATTGGTAAAAATAGTAGCATGCATATAGCCATATTTTCCTCGTTCTAATGGTAAAATGTTTTATCCTGTATAGTGATTATATTGAAAGTAGTATATATTTCTGGTTAAGTACCACATTTTGAAAGTAGTATATTTCAATTTTTCATGGGAGAAGTACCAACATTCTCCAAACAAACGAAAACTCAGATTATCGTGTACGTGATACAATATCAACAGGTAGCTCTCGATACAATCTCATCCGATCTGGATACGATGTTAGCCTTGATTCAATCCGAAGCGAAATCCGATCGAAAAACGTTCACACACAATGCATTCAAACTAATCAAGGAAATTGTTTGGATTAGGGGAAAATCTACTTTGAAAGCTGACCGCGAGCGTAATTTCACAAAGGGATTACATGTAATCTGGAAGATTGAAAAGGTAATCATGCTGTGGTGAATATGGAGAAGGGGATTTCGGGAGCAAGGTGAGTTATAAGGCTTTGCAGGCCTCAACTATTGATTATGTGAGTTAGACGTATTTACAATTGTAATATCAGAACAACAGAGCCGCACTGCGGTGGACAGTATAATAGCAGTGATGAAAAAACCAAGTCAAGATTACAGGTTGGATAATCTAATTCTGTGGCGATATGGATGTGGATCTGTTGTGTGAGGCCAAACAGACAACATGTAGTCTGCTGCAAATTTAATTTAGGCTTTGTGAAGTAATCTGGTCAATTGGAGTGCGCTGCGGTTTTCGTCTCCCAGAGCTACGTGATCTGTTGGATTAAAAATGGGGGAGACCAATACTGTGCGAGGACTGTTTTCTGTGTTACTACCCAGACCCACCCATCGACCGCATAATCTGAACTAATTGTGCAGCAATATGGACTGACCACTGCTCAGCTCTTGGTACCCTTCGACCCAGGTTGCGGTCACTCCATCATCAACTCCACTTTATTTCTTTCATATAATGCACTCACTCACTGTCTTCTCGTAGCCGCTAAATATACGAATAAGACGGCTGCTACCGTATTGATGCCCGACAAAATTACATTACAAATCTGATATGATTCAAAGCAGAGTCCGTTCATTCGTACAACCAATTTTAACAGTCTGTAACTTCTGTAATTCTGTTGTTATTATTGTTTCACCTGCAACCGGTCTTGCTTGCTGCAGCTGGCAGCTACATGAGTGTTATACATGGATCAAAATCATCGTGTGGAAAGAGATATTACAATGCTATTATTCCCTTGATAGTTCTTCCCATAATATCATTCTGGGTTGATATCTTCCTGATGCCATAAGACCAGTAACTATTTTTCTTAGAGAATCACATTCAACTTTCACAAAGTAGCTAGATGGGGAATTAAAATGTAATATACAGTTTATAAAGGAGACACAAAGCATACATTCCCATGTTATGTTGGAAGCTACTCTGTAGCTTATTTATGTACCATTTACATACACATAAGAGTGTTCCGGTATATTAATCAAGTTTGTTGGTTTTCATGCTCAATATAAATATGAGAATGGAGAGGATTTAGAAGTTTATTGATTCCTGCACATGTTTTTATGAAATCGATTTTATTGCTATTTATTTTCCCGCGTAAATCGGTTTTATTGAATTAATAGTATTTCTCCCTCAGTATTTCCTTGTAGTATTTAAACAATTTTGTACTAAATTTAACTTTTGCCTTTATTTGTTACTTTACTGATGCTCAATTTGACTGGTTTTGGACTCAATTGTTAAAAATTTGACTGGTGGCAGAGGTTTATTTATTGTGACATCTTAAAATTATTGAGACCATGAAATAAAATAAATATCTAAGTAATAGAAGATATTATTATTGTCAGAGGCTAGGAAGAGTACCAAATGTACTGTTACCTGATAGCAATGAAGATTACACTTATCAACAGCTGTGACTGAGATAAGAGCACCGTTCTAAACGGCATATTTTGGAAGAATTATTAATTGAAAATTATAATTTATTGCAAATAATTTTTAAATTGTTTATAGTCAACCATCAAATTTGGAGGTTACAACTTTGTTTATGTTAGTGAACAGCTATTTTGAATGCAGTCAAGAAATTAGTCAAAATGAATTATTTGTACTGCTGAACTTACGTTTCAAAACGATGATATAATTACTTCTAAAAACCAATAATCATTGTAATAAGGATAAGAGTTTCAAAATAAAAATATAATTATTATTGTTAAAATAATTTATTAATGGAAATATACAACATGTTAAATATTATAAAAACGAGCATGGTCATGATACAAGCATTATCATTGATAAGAATTATAATATTCATTTTCTTTTATTTATTAATGTAATAATGTATGAAATATTGATATTATATAATAATTATTATAGAATCAACCGCATGGACTGATGTAAAAATCTCTGTAGGCCAATCATAGGTCAGAAAAATGACACCAAAAAGGGATGATATTCTATTTTTGTTATTAGCAACTAGAAAAGACCTTATCATATGCGGTAACACATTATATGTTGAATAAGGGGAAATTATGAAGAGAATTTAATTACTAATAAAAGGCAGATAATTTAAGTTTATTTATTGTAAAGCAAAAATTATTCTCTTACTCATCTCTGACGTGATGTTTACGTCATACTATTTCCACCAATACCAAAATTCTATGCAATTTAAGTAAGACGGAACTGCTCAGCAAAAGTTTTTCGAGAAGAGAGACACTACTTCCCTTTCAATGCCTTCACTGTAAAGACCTTGTTCTAAAAGTTACCATTTTTCTAGTGAGATTCTTATTTGTTAAATTTATGTAATTTGAATGTTAGCCTATATCTGAGGCAATATTATTCGTTATATTTGTAAAATTATTCTATCAATTGATTACTTCCATGAATCTAAATTTTATTATTCATTTTGTATTAGTGAAGGAAATAATTAATTTATAAAGAAAATCTCCCATGTGCTGAAGATTGAAGTTGGGACGAACCATAGAAACGAAATTAACCAAGAAGGATCACATGAGTTTTCTTTTTATTTTATGGGGCCCCACCCTTCGCTTCGAAAAGTATAAAAATTACTTCCATTTTACTTCGCTAAATAAACTGGCCACGTCGAAAGCGCTATTAAGATAAGTGTACTGAATTATAATTGTAAGTTTTGTGGTCGTTTAACTGTCCTTATCTGCCTGAACCACGACCCTGATTAAATTTCACATATTGTAATATTTTCCAGTTAAATCATTGAAATCATACTTTATCTTTAAGAATTTTTAAACTTTGTAAAGGAGCGTGCATGATAGCCCAGCATCATAGCACTAATTCAGATAAGCCTGTCAGCAGAAAATTATTCAAAACCTGTTATCAAATCTTGAAATTGTACTGTTTATTAATTATTATTACTGCTCATTATATTTCAAATTTAATACTTTATTTCCTGAGTTCGATTATTTCTTTAGCTCTTCAGATTTGTGTTTGGCACGTTTGTACTTGTTAAGCACCGATCAAAAACGATCATTGAAATAATTGATCCAAATTTGGTTCAAGGAACAGATGTAAGTGAAGGTATTAAGTGGGGTCAGATCGAGATCATACGTTCTCTGTCCTTACCTGCTAATATCTCGGCTTCCATCTGTGCCCTTCATCGACTTAGGAATAAACGTTCCTACCACAGATTAGAAACAGTTACAGCGTAAAGAATCATACAATAGAGCCTGAAACTTGGAAAGATTCTGTCCGCGAAGTATCTTCCGAACGGCATTTGGTATATCAAATCTAGCCTAGACCGTCGGAATTTATTAGTGGCGCAATCCCGCAAAATATATGCACCAAGTTCCTTGCTCGACCTGTTTGATTTTGTGCACTGTCCACAATACAGGTAATAATTTAAGGTCTCTGAATCTGGTGTCTAGCAATTGCTACACTACGACGTATACTTGCAAAGAATATTATTCTCATAGAGATAGTCATTGAACAGATCAAGGGTGTGCAGGAGTTTGTGCCTCCCGCGATTTGGACTCTTAAATCTTATATTGAATCTCTCAGTCTGGTGTTCAGTAGAATTCATACACAAACTCATAAATTTGAGATTACAACACCGAGGGTACAGTGTAAGATTTTATACCTGTGTGACGGCATTTAAATAAGACCACCCCACATTATTCATTCATTTTTTTATTTATCCTTTTCATGTTATATATTTATTGTATAGATGTTTGAGTACTTCAGGAAATTATATTTCATTTGTTTTTTTCAGGTTTTATTATTATTTCTTTTTTGCTTTCTACTATTGCTCTAATTCTGTTTGTGTGAAATTGCAAAAAGACTTTTTTTTATTTTAGTTACCAAAATCAAGTGACTGTCTCATTCATATTATAATGTACAATAACAATAGTGTAGAACTTCAATCACAGCTGTTAAGCTACTGAAGTTCTTTTCTTTTTTTCCATCATGATACTGTTTCTTTATAATGATTGCATTGTAAAAATATTTGTAAAATATGTCAGTTTTGTGAATAAATTCCAATTTCAATTTCTTTATTCAGAGGTGCCCCTCCAGCCCCGCCAAGGCCAATGATGCACGTGCTACCGATTCTCTTGGAGACCTCCGCCAAGAATTATTTTGTAATCCCTTCCAAGAATCTCAATGATGAAGTCTGTGTTGAGACTCGCACCTTCTTTGGTACCCCTGGTTCATCTCATTATGACAGTATTTTTGTATCTATGTGAAATGGATTTTCGTGTTGTCTATTGTTTTCATGATCAAAATAGTTGAAGAATCTGTGAAAATATACTTTACAAAATTGTAATAAATAAGATTAAATTACTTAAATAAATAAGAAACTATATTTTACAAGGCTTTCAACTTGGTTGAAACTCCTTAAATACCCTTAGATTTCCTGGTACACAAAAACATCCCATTTCCATTGACAGGCTAAATTCTTCACACATTGTTTGACGTATAGTTTAGGCTCTTCCGCTGATTCTTCTCTCACATTCTCTCAATAGTTGCACCATGGAATCTTGATCACCTCTGGGTTTTGACCGAACAATACGCTGTTGTTCGAACGTTGTCCATCGCGACGGTGGACAGAATCAGTGTCACAAGATCTTGAAGTGTCGCGGAGAGGGATATAAATGACTTTCATTCTCGCATCGGGTGGACAATTGAATGGGACGACACTTGTTAACACTGCAGCGTTTGATTGGAATGCTCATTCGGATCACCATAAGCAGGGCAGGTTTGCCTCGAGATCTCGCAGCGATATTCAATCGCATCAGATAATGCGTATTATAAATCAAAACAGATATCGAATATCTCCTCACCTATTTCGAGCGAACAATGGATGGTGGGGAGCTATCAATCAAGGCCGTGACAGGGGTCATCACGAAGCTGCGGGCGACCGTAGGGGACCATCGGCGAGCGGTGAGGCGGAGGCTCGGTGTCCCCTAACCAATGCCATCTCCCATTGGCAGGATGATATATGTGTGGTCCGGGATTATTGGTTCTCACAGTTCCCCTTTCTCTCGCAATCAAGGACCATAGTTAATGATGACTTCATCACAGACGCGCTCCATGTTATAAATAGGAAAATTATTTCTATTCCAGTTTAATCGAGCACGCTTGCCTGTTTTGTAGCTCACATAGTGGCCAGACTGAGCAACATCTGAGTTGCATGTCTTACAATCAAATTTATTCAAGTAATATTTCTTCGATGATCGAATCTAACTATAGCCGACTAATGAGCTGTAGCATTTCTGGATGCGCCCCTCCCTCGCCTCGCCATAACTAGAACGTATATAATGAATTCGACTTACCTTATTCACAAACAATACAATACACGAGGCCCACATATATTTTATCGGACTAATTTGACTATGTCAACCATGCAGGAATATCATGGTGCTTGCATAATCATACTTCAGAATGATTCATGTATTAATAATTAATACATGAATCATTCTTATCCAAGCATAAGCTTGCGTTAACTTCTTTCAAAAATGATCTTCTTTGGGATCATCAGCTCCTCATGAGAATGTGCAGCATTAAAATTCCCTTTCTTAACACCTTTTCATTCTTTAATTAGATAAATGCCAATTTTTCCAGCCAAGTTGAAATGGATTGGTGCGATTTTTTTTCATTAAATACTCGAATCCAAGAATACATGAAAAGAGAATGTGAGGGTCTGATTTTTAAATAATATTAAAGATTTATTATTAGAAGTGCAATTTTTCAATGTATTGGACATATTATTATTTGACAGCTATTTTATATTTCCTCTCCCAAATACTGAAAATAAATCGATATTTTCCTATAAGAGCACTAGAGAACTCAAGGTCACATTTCAGCGTTTAAAAATGATTTGACGGGATATAATTTTTCAATCGAATTTGATAATGTAATCTGAATGAACTCAGGGATCTAAATGAATATGAAGCTTGAAAAGTATTGAAATGAAAACGCCTTTAAGCCTAATTATCAGTAAATTATCATTTACTCTCGCATTCCAGAACTTCGCGATTGTGCACAGTGAGGATAGAATGTAAAGTTACATTCTATACTCTCTGATTGTGCATCGAGAATCATTATCAGAATTAGAACAGTCCTTTATGTAACAGATGAATCATTCATGCAAATGAGAGAATAAATAAACAATTTGTTCAGCAATGCGAACGGAATGGGCGTTTTGACTGAGCGCTATAAAAATGTGATCCATTTACCATAACCTCTCATAATCTCTATATTTGTGTTGAGCTTGTTCTCTGATTCGAATAGCAGTTGTTAATTTGCTTGGAATACATCAACCTAAAATTTATTACGAATGCTAAACAATAGCTGAAACAAATTGGTGCCAAATTACTGTCTGCAAAACAGTCATACATTCTTTTTATATGCTCGATCAATATGTATGGCATTCATACTGCTGGAGTCATCCCAAATTTTCACCTTTTCAGTTGCCATAATGTCATTTAATTACTGATGGCGATCATTCTCTGTCTTGATCGCCCACGCTAAGACCTCGTTCATATTGTTCATTCGCATGTTTATTACAGTTTCAAGAAACAATGAGCCAGATTTTTTTTGTTAAGCAACGATAATACAAGTCAACTACAGAATAAGACCTTGGATTCTCAGTGTTCTAATTGAATATTAATTCAACTATATAATATTTGAGGTGGGGAATAAACCTAAAATAAAAATTTTAAAATCCTGCCAAATATTAATATGAGAATTGAAATGTGTTTTTGGACAACTTGTTCAGTCAACTATCAGCTTCAAATTCAATATCTATTCAATATGACACTAAAAACAAATGCTACCCGAGTCAACTGATATTAACAGTTTATGTGGGTAAATTATAAAAAAGAAATTATCTTCTTTACTTTTGAAAAACGTTCGATTCTCATCATAACATTCTACGCCAGTGATCGAAGCTATACTTGAGTAACACAACGTGATATTTTATGATTCAATAGAGATTATTACAATTGTAAAAAAAAATTGTTTGCCATTTCTCATTATAGTTGTGATGAGTGTGTAGTGATGTTGAGGTATTTTTCATAATCACAATATTCATATTTGTGTTCTTACTTTCAGAATACCTTTTATGAATTGGAGAATGTTATATGCGGAATATGAAGCTAATCAACTAACCTTCATGCAGATTTGAAATTTTCCACCTACTAAACAAACTGGCAAATTTAGTTCCATCTCCAAATCTTGGATATTCCAATTGGAACGGAACGGAGGTTCAATGCCAAGTTAGGAGTGAGTCGATCACAGATCACACTTCACAGAAGACCTTCTTGATGTGAAGAAGTGATGGACAAGCTCGCATAAGATCTACCAGGCTCAACAGATGAAGATACATCATTAGAGTTGCGTCACATCTGATACTGTTCGATTATCATATTCGACGATCTGACCTTTTCCCATTCACGAGATGAACAAGTAATCTAATAAGTGAACGGCTAATGGAACCAACATAATAACGTCAGCATGAATAATAACTTGGCGTCGATAATGATATGTGAAGGATTTGATAAGTACAGAACGAAGACAATAATCATCCATGATCTTATAATACATTGCAAGTTAGTATCCTGAGATTTTTTTAAAGAATTTACTTTTCAAGTTGAAATCTCATTTTTATATTTATTAGATAATTTACAATCCAATATCTTTCTCATGTGAATATCTCACACAATGAGTTCATATTGCCCAAAAATATTAATAGATAATAGTAATCTAACAGTTGGCTTAATGTTTAGTTTAGTATATAAGAAATACAATAGCCGAATTAAGACTCAACCACTGTATTTCTTGAAGAGTTGAGGTAAAAGTTTGTTCAATTCTTGATCCTTTCAACTTTTGCATTCATTCATTCGATTATGAGATGGTTGTTATCAAACTCAAACTTCCATATTAAACTTTTTATAGTTTTGTGAACATCAACATCATACCTCAAACAATCCAATGATATGATATATTTGTCTTTATGCACTGGCTTCGACAGTTCTACAAAAACCTAATAATACTATTTATTTACTAGCAGATCTTTCACAATATTCCCTCGATTCATTTACTATTTGATCCTCAAAAAGAAACGGATGAGGACAAATTGTCCTGTCTAGTGATCCTACTTCTCACTGACAATCATACACTCCCACTGCCACAGCCTTAGCCGAGCAATCTCTTTCTCACAGCCACTCTCTTATTAAAATATTATTTATCCTCCCCTATCACATCGCCCTCCCCAATCTCCTCGGTTCAGTTCCCGTCAGACCAGCCCACGCCTATTTTTTGCCCTTTGTTTACACAATATAAAGTCATTATCATAATATTGCGAGATTAAATGATAGGTTATATAGCCTATTGAAAAGTGGTCTGGAGCTATTTATCTGTTCTGGCAAGGTGATGCACTCACGAGGTCTGTGGATTGAGCTCTTCTCTTTATCGGAGTGCCCTTAGTCTATTACTATTAGACTGTAAAGGCGATATCATGAGCCTTATCCCAGAATGGCATCGTACTTGTACTTTCAGTCAGTCATAGTTGAGATATTCAACCTAATAGTGGATTTTTCAAACGGTTAACAATGATGCATCGTTTTTGAATGGCTGATAGGAAACTACATAACAGTCTATGTGGTAGGTAATATGCTCAATAGAAACTTAATACTTAATGGAATATTCAAATACTATTATCAATTCCCTACTGCTATGAAGCTTTAATGCAAAACATGATGCTAATAAGTTCAATTTTATGCTATTCCAGCCATATGAAAACTTTACAGTCTTAATAGATATACTACCTTATGAGTGCATTATATAATAATCATTCTCAGGCCGTATCACTTATTGAGCAATCAGAGCAATAATTATTATGTCAATGTACTACGGGTACAAGAAACCTTTAGTATATTATTCACAGTCAGAACAGCATTGTGTAGTCACTTTCAGTAATGATTTGCAAGTCGTGTTACATTGAGATTTCTATTGAATCATATGAATTGAGTTTACTTAAATACACGAGAAAATTAATTAATCTGACTTTTCATTCATATTGTGGAGATAAGGAGTAGGATGTTTTTATAATTGTTTTAGGGGAAATAGTCTCCACTTGCTTGGTACCAATTTCTTACAATTGAAATGTTGCTGAATTAGTGATAATGATTTTTATACTCGGTCATGGAGAAAAGATTAATGATTGGAAAAGATGAAGAAAGGTAAAATGAAAAGGGAGAACACAGAATAAGTAATTGAAAATGGAGATAGGAGCAGATACGATGTGTAGGATGCGATTGTCAATAACAAGATCAAATTATTGAAATAGTTATCTTACATTTGAGTATCACCACAGACAACCAACCAAGTTGTATCTGTAGTTGTATCACTAAAACTCAGTTCAATAAAGATATGGTCTTATCTTAATTACCGGCTATGCTCTCGTAGATTGTATTTATTAGTCAATGATGGAAAAAAGAGGAACATATATAATTGTAGTATTGGACCAATTTAGACATTCACAGTCAAACAACAGCATCCCACAACGGAGGAGGCTACTATCCGAGAACTAGAATTACAGAATAGATTATGAGATGCAATTGAGGTCTGGAAAAAACAGAGCAAATTACTAGTTATGAAGATCGTCAACACCTTCAAGTTATAATACAGCTCGCCGCAGGGTTAGACCGAGTTGATTTATAAATGGAGATACCCGAACAAAGAACAATAAGCCCACACGGCATGGCAACGCCCATACATCAGCTCTGGAGCATGTATTACTTAGTATTTCCCATGTGAGAAACTCTGCCGAAAGCTACAATCTTGTTAAAATGATACAGATTTTATAAAAAGGGATGATCTAAGCCATCATCAAATGCTCTACAATATTCAATGAGAGCCAAAGAGAGCATTGTCATTGTCATTGTCAACCCACAATCTAACTACATCTTCCTGTGGAGACTACTTGTCACATTCAGAATTTATAGGCTACATTTCAATTGAGGCTAAGGCTTAACAGTACTTTATGCGTCCCATAATTCATATAATTCCTTACGCCCGTTATTGAATTGTAATGCAATCAACGTTTATTACGCCTCTTTATGTCACGATCACATTTATTTATTACGAGTAATAATGCATTTGGATAACGCGTCAGAGTATTGCCTGGATCATCTCCCTTGGACATTTCCTTGATTCGAGTAGCAATGAGAATGTTGATCATTAGCATTGTTATGAATAGTGAAGTAAATTAAATAGATTTGCACACATAATCAATATTTCCTTTTAAATTCCTTGTTATGATGTTCTATTCTTGAATTGTTGAATTTTGAGAAAAATATGGATGATAATAATTGACCGAGCGAAGTGAGGTCTAAGATTCAAGTAGACGGTTTGGCATTTCTCTTAATGTTCAAATTTTTATATGTTGCGCATTTACTGCGAAATGCGGTGATTTATTTTCATGAAATTCGACAGGTATGTTCCTTTTAAAATTGCGCGTCGACGTATATACAAGGTTTTTTGGAAATTTTGCATTTCAAGTATAATATAAAAGGAAAAAGGAGCCTCCTTCATACGCAAATATTACCGTAAAAATCAGACTATAGAATTATTCATCATAAATCAGCTGTCTAGTGGACTATAATACTACCCGTTCAAAAACATCGAACATCTTGAAAATTTATCTTTCCATCAACGTTGTAGACAGTTGCAGTCAAACCTGATAACAGCGTTCACACTCACATTCCGGGACGACACGTCACGGTACGATAGGACAGAAAGCACTATGCTTATTTAGGATTTTTTCTAGACATTTTAAATTGATAAATTATTTATTAATTTTTGAGAAAACATAACAACAGGTCAGTGTAACTTACTGTCAGTGTAACTTACACCCTCAGTGTAACTGAGCGCGAGGTCTACTGTTCACATAACTACTAGTTAGTAAGGAAAGAAAAAATTCTGATTATAAAACCGTTATATATTTTTCTAGTGCACTTTTTAGTAATACAGTATTGTATTACTGGATAATCGAGAATTTTGATGTTCTGTATCAAAAATCTACACGAAATAGGTTGACTTGTGATTTTTACGTATGAAATAACTAGAGACCACCTGGGTTGAAGAACTCGCTCATGAACTGTTTGTTGTATTGATCCACAACTTGTGATCATACAGAGTTGATGAGAATTATTTTGGAAAAAGCTGAATATATATTTTACAAGTAGTATGATATTACAGTAGGAGGTTTGATGGGGATCATATTCCAATTGGAAAAAAAACTATCTGTAGCTTCAAAACTTTTGTCCGCCATCTTGGATCTTTCACTCAGATCCAACTTCATTTCGAATCCAGCTTCATTTTGAATCCAACTTAATTTTTTCAAATGGGAAGGTTGTCATGTGATACATGATTCCGATACAGAGATCCAAAGGAAAATCAATGGCGAATCCCGCACATCGATATCTCAAACTGATTCAATGATCTCAACATTTGAAGATACCAATGAATGATACAAAAATGAAATTAATGAGTACCTATACATTGAATAATCATGTGTTAGTGAACACTAATAGTAGCTTCTACTCACTGAAAAAAATTGTCTCAGCAACTGCTATCACAAGTAGTATTATTAATTACGTGTATGTTACAGACATTCAGACGAACAAATTCAAATTAGTTTATTCATGAAATATGACATACTTACAAAATATAACAGTGTTATGGATAACATGAATAATTCTTCCTGCATGGATGATTTGTCCGTGTGCTGGGAGGAGTCGCAAATTATCAGACAGGAAGCAAAACACTAGCAATTAACGGAAGAGAATAAATATATAGAACTTATAAATTAATGTTGTGTATTATTCAGCTGAGATCATGTGTTGGCGCATAAAGTCTGTCTGTCGGACAGTCTATGTGATATCTCCTAAGTAGCATCAGCTTTTTTAAATTGGAGAAATAACATGCAATTAATTCCAGCTAAATGATAAAATCGAAACAAATTTTTCTCTTATGCAGTTTCAATGCTATTTTTATATCCTGAAATAGGACGAAGGAGTGAGTCAATTTTGGTGTCCAACGAACATGACATGTGAAAAGTTTCGAAGAATTCGTGTTCAAAATTTGAAGCTGATTGATCAATTCCCTCTATAGTAAATTTTAACATACAGACAGAGAACGACTTTGATCTTCAGTACAGTAGGTCAAAAGTGAAAACTCACTAACACTCTTTCAAAAAATAAACCTTTAAACCTTTTGATTATAGCAGGTAACAATTAACAATTTTGTTACTAGTAGTTTTGTGAACAGTAGACCTCATGCAGTTTTCTCATCCACAAGTATCTGATGTCACCTGTTTGAAATGTTAACAAACTCAGTTCACGTTTGAATTTGTATTCCATATGATATAATTCATCCAGTTCCGTGATAATCTTTCCATCTGATGAGAATTTATTTTTCACAATCAGAAATATTATAATTTCTTCAGCATTATCTAGTTAATCTGATTATTTTAATCATCTATTAAATTAGTTTTTTTTCGAATGTGAGAATATTGATACTGTTGGGCACGCATAATAATACCATGACTGCAAAACAAAATATTGAAACCAAACACCTTAAAGATGCATACCTCTAACTATAGAGAAACTATAGACCTTATAGAAATAGACACACACGGCTTCTCCAGACATCTGTGTAATCCACTTGTCAGCTGATCGATTATGAATAATACTATAGGCTGAATAATCCTATCTTCAGAGTAGATGATAATATAAATTATATAAAATTTAGTTACGTTAACATTTTTGACCAAACGTAGTGAGGTCTATGTCTTAAATCGGATTTTCTTTTGTCTGCATGAATGTATGTATGTATGTATGTGAAACAATTACGGCCAAGTGCGTTGATAGAATTCGATGAGATTCGGCATGAATATTCCTTTTTCAACATTGGAGGAGGTTGCTCCTACCATATTGGAGATTGCTAGGTTGAAGCGTGAAATCAAAAGGAGGCATAAGGAAATCATGCTGGGTAGACGGATTGCAGAAGAGAAACATGTGGAACACTTCAAACCTCTAGCTGAGCCACTAGTCAACCTAGTCGAAACCTTCCAACAGATGCCAGTTCAACAACCACAACTACCTCCATCAAGAGCATCCAAGAAGCGTCCCAGGTATCTGAAGCCTAGAATAAAAATGCACTCCAGGCATGTGAAGGGTAGGCAGAGACAATCCAAGCCAGAGTTGTTATCATCAGAACATCGTCCTTTCTCAACAGCATCAACACACCACACATATCCTACTCCACCAACAACACCATTTGTTAAAGATGCCACATATACAAGGCGTGGACTTACTGGTGCAAGTAAAGCAAAACATAAGCTCCAACTCTCCAGCATTGATGAAGAGTCACCAACATTTGAATCATATGGAACTGGAGAAGTTTCAAGTCCAATGGCAGGCACCTCAGGAGTTGGACGGCAACTATGGAAAGCAGGAAAGCAGGCATTTGAAGAGGATGAGGGTGAGGAGTATAATATGAGTAGAGGATATGATGATAGCAGTGATGAGGAGCTGTCTGGAGATGGACAGGATGATGATAAGAATGTTGAACAATTATTGAATGAAAGTCATGGTACAACAGTTCAGAATATCCTTGATCAAACTGATCTAGCTGGAAAACAGGTAGCTGATTACATTAGAGGATCATTGAGCAAGGACAATGACGATTTTGATGACACTTTTGGGCCAAGAGTGAGAGACAATGCTTACTACCTGGGCAATAAGTATTTAACTTTTGGAGAGAATGGTGATGAAATTGTGCTGACTGACCCTGTAGATCAGGAAGAAAAGACCTTCACAGCTACATTGGGACTTTGTGAGTTGATTTTTAAGAAGAATCCGAATCGTGTATTAGTTGAATCTGCTGACAGACAGGCCTATGGAGAAATATTGAACTGGACCAGTGTGTACAGACAGAACAATGATCCAAGAGGTGAGATTGTTAACTACAACAAAGCCAAGTATAAGAATACAATCAAACGCCTTTTGGATGATAGCAGAGATGGTGGTCAAAGACATTCTGAGAGACAAGTGACTGGGAGAGGATCTATTGCTCCAAGGCGTGATTTTAGTAAGGAGAAAAGTCAGAAGATCTATAGAGGAAGAGGTGTTCTGTCAGCTATCAAGGGAGCTGCTGGTACAATAGTTAATAAGGCAATCGACATTCTACCAGTTGAACTTCATATCCCTGGCTATCAATACTGTGGACCAGGAACAAAACTTCAGAAGCGATTAGCACAAGGTGATCCAGGAATCAACAAACTTGATCAGGCTTGTAAGGAGCATGATATTGCCTATTCCAAGAGTGGTGATACAGCAAGCAGAGCAGTAGCAGACAGCATCTTGGCAGAGAGAGCCTGGGACAGAGTGAGATCTGATGATGCGGGGGTGTTGGAAAAAGCTGCAGCACTAGCAGTCACCAACATTATGAAGGCTAAGGCAAAATTTGGGGGAGGTATGAAAAGATCACTGAAGGAAGTCAGCAGGGTGGTTGAGAAGGGGAAGAAACAAAAGATTCAACCATCGAAGAAAAAATCAATGAAAGGAGGTCGAGGTCTTTACTTGAGACATCAGAAACCAAAGGTTGGTACAGGTCTTTACTTGAGACAGCAGAGATCAAAGGTCGGTCAAGGTCTTTACTTGAGAAAGCAGAGAACAGCAACACCTTAGACATTATATTGAGGTACAATCAAAATCATAATGCTATACAAATATGTATATATATTGGATACATAGCAGATTAGATTCATTGTGCTGGAATCATCTGTGAAGAATAGACATTTTGTCGATCAACTGTGTATCTAGAACAATAGAGAAAATGGTACTCCTATTCTCAAAGTGGGCCGACTATGGTGAGACAAATTTACCATCAATCTCCCCATTTGATCTGAAAATGGTTGAGGATCATGTAGAAGATGAGGAAGAGGAAACTGATATGAAGGAGGACAATGAGGTAGAGGTGGAAGAGGAAGAGGAGGAAGAGGAAAGGGAGGAGGAGGAAGAGGAGGAGGAGGAAGAGGAAGAGGAAGAGAAGGAGGAAGAGGAAAAGGAGGATGATGTAGTGGTGAGAAATACTACTACACCTATACTTTTGACTCGAAGGAGCATCAATTACCTGAAGGAAAGAGGTTGTGAGGTGATTCAACATCAATGACAGGGTATTGTCTCTAGCTGAAACAGTGTTCTAGAGGTATCACTGAATATCATCCGAAGACTATCAGACAACATAGAAGACTTGCCAAGGACTAGTGCTGGAAAAGGAGTCTACTACCTGGGACATCACCTGCTCGACATGGACCAAGGAGAAACATCATGGATACATCACTTTTCTGCACACTCAATATGATAAACAACTTGGATTTTGGAACAGAGATATACCTGCTTGTAGTAAACTTTTCAATGAAATGGATGTTGAATTAATCAATAAATAGCTAATTGTATTCCAAACTGTTTACTTATTACCTACCATCTCCTTAGATATAGTTCTCTTTAAGTATATTCTGAGTGCCACTGACTGCGCTCAGAATGCTCATGCTCAGCCGGCGGGACAATTGCCAGCCGCAGCAGGTCGACTGTTGGTGGCGGTCGGACGACCGGTGGGGCGACTGGTGGCCGGGCGACCGGTGGCGGCCGGACGACCGGCGGTGGCCGACCGGCGGCGGCCGGGCGACTGGTGGCGATAGTGGGGCGACTGGTGGCGATAGTGGGGCGACTGGTGGCGATAGTGGGGCGACTGGTGGCGATAGTGGGGCGACTGGTGGCGATAGTGGGGCAACTGGTGACGATAGCGGGATGACTGGCAGTGGTGGGCCAGTCTACCCACTACATACAAAAATATATCCTCTGGTTCTGTTGATACTGACCTTTAATACTTACCTTTACCACCTTGGATTTGAGCATAGAACCTCCAACTCAGAAAGCTGACTTGCTAACCACTACACCATAGAGGATTTATGTTTAAAGACTTAAATTATATAGAATATGATACTTGTTCGATTGGCGGCGGCCAGGCGACGGTGGGGTGACCGGTGGCGGTTGGGTGACCGGCGGGGGCGACCGGCGGGCAGTTCAAGATCAGTAGGGAAATTTTTTTTCCCTTTTTCCCTTTTTCCCATTTATTCCCAACCTTCTTTCCCTTTTTCCCATTTATTCCTGATTTTTGTGTTTTTAATTTTTTTTTTTTTTTTATTTTTTTTTTTTAATTTTTTTTTTTTAATTTTTTTTCTATTTTTTCTATAATTTTTTTTATTTTTTTAATTTTTTTTTTTTTTTTTTATTTTTTTTTTTTTTTTTTTTTTTTTTATTTTTTTTTTTTTTATTTTTTTTTTTGAGGTTAGAGTGGTTGACCTAGATGACCTTGAGGTAGGTCAGGTTGACCTAGATGACCTTGAGGTGGGTGTGGTTGACCTGGATGACCTTGAGGTAGGTGTGGTTGACCTAGATGACCTTGAGGTGGGTGTGGTTGACCTAGATGACCTTGAGGTTAGGGTGGTTGACCTGGATGACCTTGAGGTAGGTGTGGTTGACCTAGATGACCTTGAGGTAGGTGTGGTTGACCTAGATGACCTTGAGGTTGGGGTTGGTTGACCTGGATGACCTTGTGGTTGGGGGTGGTTTACCTGGATGACCTTGAGGTAAAGGGCGACTCTGGCACACTTGTGTGCCAGAGTCGCCCTTTTTATACTACTGGCGCATAAAGTCTGTCTGTCGGACAGTCTATGTGATATCTCCTAAGTAGCATCAGCTTTTTTAAATTGGAGAAATAACATGCAATTAATTCCAGCTAAATGATAAAATCGAAACAAATTTTTCTCTTATGCAGTTTCAATGCTATTTTTATATCCTGAAATAGGACGAAGGAGTGAGTCAATTTTGGTGTCCAACGAACATGACATGTGAAAAGTTTCGAAGAATTCGTGTTCAAAATTTGAAGCTGATTGATCAATTCCCTCTATAGTAAATTTTAACATACAGACAGAGGACGACTTTGATCTTCAGTATAGTAGGTCAAGAGTGAAAACTCACTAACACTCTTTCAAAAAATAAACCTTTAAACCTTTTGATTATAGCAGGTAACAATTAACAATTTTGTTACTAGTAGTTTTGTGAACAGTAGACCTCATGCAGTTCTCTCATCCACAAGTATCTGATGTCACCTGTTTGAAATGTTAACAAACTCAGTTCACGTTTGAATTTGTATTCCATATGATATAATTCATCCAGCTCCGTGATAATCTTTCCATCTGATGAGAATTTATTTTTCACAATCAGAAATATTATAATTTCTTCAGCATTATGTTAATCTGATTATTTTAATCATCTATTAAATTAGTTTTTTTTCGAATGTGAGAATATTGATACTGTTGGGCACGCATAATAATACCATGACTGCAAAACAAAATATTGAAACCAAACACCTTATTAAAGATGCATACCTCTAACTATAGAGAAACTATAGACCTTATAGAAATAGACACACACGGGTTCTCCAGACATCTGTGTAATCCACTTGTCAGCTGATCGATTATGAATAATACTATAGGCTGAATAATCCTATCTTCAGAGTAGATGATAATATAAATTATATAAAATTTAGTTACGTTAACATTTTTGACCAAACGTAGTGAGGTCTATGTCTTAAATCGGATTTTCTTTTGTCTGCATGAATGTATGTATGTATGTGAAACAATTACGGCCAAGTGCGTTGATAGAATTCGATGAGATTCGGCATGAATATTCCTTTTTCAACTGCGCGTCGATGTCTACACAAGGCTTTTTTTGAAATTTGCATTCTAAGGATAATAAAAAAAGGAATTCCTCCATACTCCGATATCACTATATTTATATTATCATCTACTCTGAAGATAGGATTAAACTATACTTATGAAATTCTTATCTCACTGACTCACTGATCACGATTTCTGGGAAACCACTGGATGGATTGCAACAAAACTTAGAATATAGCTTCCTTATACCTCCTAGGTGCTCACTAAGAAATCTTTTGGTGATATTTCAACTCTAAGGGTGGTTTTTAAGGGTTTAAAGTTCGTCTTTTAGCATGTATATTCTTCTTCTCCCAATCTCTTAATTATAATTGAAATGTCCATATCATATGTTACTATAAACCTTTATTGATTGTTTATCACAAATGACAATGTATTGCCAGGTCTTGCAAGACCCATTGCATACTAGCACTACATTATAATGGAAAAAATGAACAATTAACATATTCAGAACATAAAATAAATATGTAGATGAGAGTACATAACTTTTATAATCTAGAGAGAGTACCTATTTGAAACAGTTGATAACTGGCGACCAATTAATAATTTTTTCAGGTTGGCATTAAGTTGAGATTATTTCATTAGGTTGGCACCAAGTTGGAAAATTAATTAAAATGCATTTATCGAGAACAAATTGATTGGGCACTGCTGCTTCAATCAGAGCTATTCCTGGGAGTATAGATAATTTTTATTTTTCATAAAACAAACTTTCATGACGGGAGTTGCTTTTATCAATTAATCTTATTCTATCAAGACTAATTTATTTTGTTTGTATATCCGACAGATCGCGAAAACTGCTTAAAGGGGTATTTTAAAAACAGAAGTTTCCGTTGTGGAATCTGTTTGCGAAGAATGAGGAAATTCGGCCAAAATTTAACTTGGGCGAAAGAAAGGGGTTATTTATTAAAACGGCCAAATAGCTGTTGTTGCTTTCCCTAATGTGAAAATATCTTGCAAAGAAGTAAGGCGCTTTTCTCATGAATCAATATTATTCCCAAACATTGATTGTTTTACCAAAGAAAATATAAGGTAGCTTTCGATAAAAATATTGGAGAATATGTATAACAGTTCGTTGACTGTCAGTATTCCTCATCAATAGCATCAATGCTCCCCTTTCCAACAATGCTGACAAATTGATGTGAATCTTACCATAATCTGGTTACTTTAGATCAAATGAAGAAAATAATGTTGATGATCGCTACTGTTTCAATTTCAATCATGTTTGACATTTCTGCTTTTGATGCCAGCTGTTATTATTATGTGAAATAAGCTCTCATTGAATGGAATCATTATCATTGAAGTCAATAATTATACTAAGAAAGCAATTTGTTTAAATATGTGTGTTTGTGGATGAATGTATCTATGTCGGACGGATCTCGAAAACGGCTCTAACGATTTTGATTATAAATCAGGAATATATTGTGCTTGCAACAAAAACATTATTTTGGAACAGGTCTCAACTCTGGGATAATTCGTTGAACTACCAAGAGAAAGGATTATTGATCCCTCAAGTAGCAGCTGATCAGATAAAAGTTTTCCATAGTCTGTTGAAAACGTAAGAAAGTGTGAGCAAATAAAAAACATTATAATAGCTGTAGTTGAGTTACCAAATTTGGCGACCTTATTTTAAAACATTGCAGTATTCATGGAACATCTGGAAGAATAGGTTCAGAAAGTGACGGGATGATAGCAAAAGAAATTTAAAATCGATCTCTCCATACATCTGTTCATTGTGAGGTGATAGAAATGCGACTAATTTCTTCAGCTTCTGTTGTATTGGTTCCTCTGTTGCTCTATGTTTGTTCGCAGCCATAGCCTTGATAGAGACAGTTGCACTGTCTGTTAATTCATAATCCGGACTAAATACCACGAGAACCAATCAGAGAAGCCTTCTATTTGAAAAAACCCTGCTCTGATTAATTCTCAATAAATTTAATCCTGATTGAAATTGAACATGCTTTTGTGCTACTGGGCCTGATATTTCCATGTTTCAAAATCAGCTAAAAACTAAATAGAAGAAAACATAATATTCCATCGGCTGCTCCTATTTCCTTCCATGATGTTATTATGACACAAGACAAACCTATTGATATTGATTGATCACAAGTAAATTCTAAATTTGTCAATTTAGATAGAAATTAAATTGAGTTACATGTTAGTTTACATCCAAATTTTCATCCCTAAGCTTTTGGTTTCAAGCTAAGATAAAAGAAAGAAATCATATAATGGTAGTCAATAATCAAAGCAATTGAATAAACTCTATTCAGACTTATGCAAATTCACTTTAAAATAATCCCACTTTAATATTTATGATTGTAGAGTTTAGGACATGTGAAATCAGCCACAATTATAAATGTCATACTATTATGAATGGACTCTTATGTATGAATGGACTTCCATGGAAGAAAGAATCAGTGGATTGGCTGCTTTTACACTTTTGGATGAGTGAAACGAAAAGTAAGCGACAGGCTATGCCAAAAATTCCAGAATAAGCAAGAGATCCATGGATACCAGAGTCATCAAATTCTGAATCAACCTAATTTGGAATTTAATCTTCAATTGCCAAAGCAAAAATAACATGATCACTGCTAATTTGATAACTGTCAATGGGAAATATTGATTGCCAATGAATAAAGTCGAGGGCGACTCTTAAGCCCCGCCTCATATCCTACAAAATTCGCTGCAATTGGACTACTCTTCTACAGAGCACTTCCAACACATCAATTAATTATTTGAATGATTTGACTCAATAATTTTCATGCCAAGTTGTGGCCTAATGTCAAAAACGATCATAACAATTTTGTTAGGATTTAGATTATAAATGTTTCAAAAAAATAGTTTTATCTTTCAATTACCGTAGCGAAGCACGGGTGCATGCTAGTCAGACTATAGAATTATTCATAATCAATCAGCTGACAAGTGGATTACACAAAAATCTCATCGAATTCTATCAACGCGTTTGGTCGTAATTGCTTCACATACAGACAAAATAAATCCGAGACCTCACTACGTTTGGTCAAAAATGTTAGCGTAACAATCTTCATTCGTAATACAAGATAATCGCTCAATGTGAAAACCATTCTTGGAGTGCATTCTTATTATGATTTTTGAATATAATCGACAATCTAGTTTGGATAAAAAGGAATGAGTTCTAGACATTTCTACAATTTGTGGAAATTTGGTTATTAACGTAACTATTATTAAACAATCGTAACATAGAAATAATAACAGGTTTTATATAAAAGATTCAGAAAATGATGCAAAAGTCGAATACAATGCTTAAGATCGCTCATTCTCAATTGATCGATACAGTCTCATTTTTATGAATAGAAACATGAAGAACATACACTAAAAAAGGCTCAACAGTCAACAAGTGAACAGAAAGAGAGTTAATTATGAAATTAGAAATATTGAATTTTAAATTTGTGTTGTCATGAACAAGAAACTCAATTATTGAGATTGATACATTCAAATGGAAATGATTTTCAATAAGAAACAATAGAATTGAGATATGAATAATATTAAGAAAGAAAAATAAGGTGGTATGATTGATCAAATTGCATTATGCTGATCAGTCTCTCGATTTCATGGATGTTGATTCTATTTTGGTGAAATGCTTCTTCTTCTACTACTTAAAAGTTTTGGTTTGCATTTCTCGAAAAAGAATCATAATCTGACTCAGCTTTATTTCTTAAGCAGAAAGAAGATACAGCGATAAAATTTTAAATTATTCCTATACAAGGGAATCGAACTTGTTGACATGCGAGTGCAGGATCATTAAACTTTGAAGTTATAGCACTTTTGGTTTGAATATGTCAGACTTGTTGGTTCCACCAAACTCATAAAGTTTATTAAATATATTGACATTCGCCTGTCTGCTGAAATGCATTTGAAGAAATACACAATAACTCAAACGGAAATCAGATTGATCGATGGGAAATTCCCGAGTTTCCTGAAGCTACTGCTTTGCTTTCTGCCAGTGTAGATACGATAGATTATAATACAGGAATTTACAACAATCTGCCAAGTGTGGGTTGGGAACTCTTCTTCACAGCCTGACATTATGTTCATCATTTCTACTCTGGATATAGTCTTCTGATTTTTCAAAAATATACTAGATCAACTCAAAAAACCATCTATGATCTTCCTTCAATGCTTATATACAGTACATTCGTAATTATCAAATTAGTCTGTAATATTGAGATATTATGGATGCATTGAGGATTAATAATTTTATTTCTGGTTCTTCCTAAGCAAGTTTTCATTCATCAGTAATGGAGATCAAAAATTTTAAAGCTATTTATGGTTTAACTTGCAAAGATAATATAAATAACAGAAATGACCTATTTGTGAAACATTGTAATCAAGGTATCGTCCGATGAGCGATTTCCGATGTGCGATTCAGCAAAAAATAGTCCACTGAGCGATCCATTGTTCAGGATAGGCAGACGCTAATAATGGGAGGACTTGGGTGTCATAAATCATCAGGGACTGTGACAGAGGAAGGCTAAATGGGTAGTGTTGTGTGTATACTCGCAATACGATATATTGATGATAATGATTGAATCAGAACTTCAGAACCCACTACCTTGAATAAAAACGAATCTTATTCTGTTATGTGAATCTGTATGGAATGTGTGGAATAAAATGTAAGAACCATTTCTCTTTTATATACTGCACTATAACTATAACGATTGTAGATTGGCATAAAATTAAAATCTGTGATTGCTTATGAATGTAGATTCATGGATGTGAATCATAGATAATCATCTTTAGATGTGAAGTTGATCTTAAATCTTCTTGATATCTGTGATATACTTTATACCTTATATCTATTTGTGTTACTCATTCACTTGAAGGAATGCAGATGATTGATAGAACTTGTTGAAATTGTACATTTTTATATATAAATAAATTATGGGCTATAATGAAGATTAATTTGAACTCTTCGAAGCAAGAAGCCATTCGATGTTTGCTGATTCCTTTTTATGGAAGGTGGTAGGTACTGATTCAATCACCATCAATAAAATATCGTATCGAGTATACACATAAGCTTGTGGTTTTCCTCTGTCACTGTCCCTGATGATTAATGACACCCACGTCCTCCCTTTCATATCGTCTGCTTATTCTTATTGTTATTCTGAAAAATGGATCGCTCAGCGGACTGCTAATACCCCAAATCGCTCATTGGACATAACCGTAATCAATTTATAAGTGAATGAACACAAAATCGTCTGATTGAACTCGCTATATTCTAATAATTCTGATAATTATTAATGATGATTCTTTCAAATTCTGAGTATAATCCATCCTTCCCAGAGACAGAGATTCTTACCGGGGCCCCTCAAATTCTTGATGAATGGGGGCTCCAAAGCAAATCTTGCGTGTGTTTTCGTTTTTCGATGATAATTGTCATTGAAACAAGTATCATAGACCAAACATTTGTTTTTATTTCAATATAAATGTTACACTATATGAAAAAGTGGTAGTGGTAGTAGTTCATCCACTGATGATCAAAATAATCCTGAGGTTATGAGCGCAGTAAAAATAATAATATAGGCTGCAATCACAAATTGATTTAAACCAGTACAAAAGGCTTCCTTTTCATCAGCCTCCTGGTAATTTATTTTCAACATGATATTGATTTTTTCTCGAGGGTCCAAGATTTTTTAATTATTGAGAGAGTAAGAGGTGAAATTTTGGTGAGGGGGTAGGGTGCAGCCGTTTTAGAGAAGCCATCCCTGGCAAGCTTCCGCCCATAAACTGTAAGTTCTAAGCTGTATATCTCATATCTTCCTGACAATATCTGCGTTTGCCACCAAAGTAGTGAATCTGCCATAATTATCTATCCTATTAATAGTGAACTATGTTTCTACTATTTGTGAGTTCATTCCAACATCGTGAAGCAAGACTGGTACAGGAGCATACGGAGAGGAGACTCATTCACCTGTTCAGGAGATGATTAAACCCTATTGAGAGAGTGTTCAGGGGTCTGTTCGTTTGGAAACAGTTTCAAGAGGACTGAAACTCGGAATGTTTGTTGTTGAAATTTGTCACAATGGACAGGCACACGTCTGTGCTTATCCCTAATATTGGCAAACAGCCTGGTGCCTTTTTAGGCATCTGTTTGAGGGATCATCTCAGGAGTGCTCCATTGGTTTCAACACCAAATTTGGCTCAAAATTCAACCCTTCCATTGGATAGAATCCTTCTACCCCAACATCTGGCTTTTGTGAGCGCGTGGTAGCCTCACCACATTTATCAATGGTGTTACTTATTGTCACCTGCATCCATAACAACACCTGGAAATCAACGGACCGTGTTGATTTAATCCCATTTCCAAAGCCCATTACTAGCCACTCCTCGGATACATCTATTGGTCGGTCTATCGGTTGGGTGTCCCGAAAAAGGCCCACAGGTCAAGATGACAAAAAGCTGTGCATCAACACAGCTACACACAGATTCAACAATTCGATATTGCTATTTATGATCAATCAATAACAAACTTTATTTATCACAAAAACTATATACATTCATTTAATTAACATGAGGTCAATTAACAATTAACGCATTTCCTCTTCCAGAAAGGCTCAAAGTATTGTATTTCTTTCAGGTTTTTTCTTTCACGTCATCCTTCCAAAGATCTTCCACATAACCCTTCGAAGTTGATTAGTTCAGATACTGAAGAATAAGATCCAATCTTGATGAACTCTTCATTATTTTATTGGTTATCCATATGTTTCATTCCTCCATCATCCTTTTCATCTCTTCTATCTCAAATAGTATCCTGATGCATCTTCTCTTTGCAGATTATTGTAGTAAATCTTTTAGTATCTCATATTTACGCATAGGATTTTTTTGCGAGTATTACGTAAATCTATTTAATACTGTGTAAATGCTTAATAGCAAACTGCTTTGTTTTCTTCACTTCTCAAGAATGAATAAAGTTAAACTTGTTGAAATTGTACATTTTTATATATAAATAAATTATGGGCTATAATGAAGATTAATTTGAACTCTTCGAAGCAAGAAGCCATTCGATGTTTGCTGATTCCTTTTTATGGAAGGTGGTAGGTACTGATTCAATCACCATCAATAAAATATCGTATCGAGTATACACATAAGCTTGTGGTTTTCCTCTGTCACTGTCCCTGATGATTAATGACACCCACGTCCTCCCTTTCATATCGTCTGCTTATTCTTATTGTTATTCTGAACAATGGATCGCTCAGCGGACTGCTAACACCCCAAATCGCTCATCGGACGTAACCGTAATCAATTTATAAGTGAATGAACACAAAATCGTCTGATTGAACTCGCTATATTCTAATAATTCTGATAATTATTAATGATGATTCTTTCAAATTCTGAGTATAATCCATCCTTCCCAGAGACAGAGATTCTTACCGGGGCCCCTCAAATTCTTGATGAATGGGGGCTCCAAAGCAAATCTTGCGTGTGTTTTCGTTTTTCGATGATAATTGTCATTGAAACAAGTATCATAGACCAAACATTTGTTTTTATTTCAATATAAATGTTACACTATATGAAAAAGTGGTAGTGGTAGTAGTTCATCCACTGATGATCAAAATAATCCTGAGGTTATGAGCGCAGTAAAAATAATAATATAGGCTGCAATCACAAATTGATTTAAACCAGTACAAAAGGCTTCCTTTTCATCAGCCTCCTGGTAATTATTTTCAACATGATATTGATTTTTTCTCGAGGGTCCAAGATTTTTTAATTATTGAGAGAGTAAGAGTGAAATTTTGGTGAGGGGGTAGGGTGCAGCCGTTTTAGAGAAGCCATCCCTGGCAAGCTTCCGCCCATAAACTGTAAGTTCTAAGCTGTATATCTCATATCTTCCTGACAATATCTGCGTTTGCCACCAAAGTAGTGAATCTGCCATAATTATCTATCCTATTAATAGTGAACTATGTTTCTACTATTTGTGAGTTCATTCCAACATCGTGAAGCAAGACTGGTACAGGAGCATACGGAGAGGAGACTCATTCACCTGTTCAGGAGATGATTAAACCCTATTGAGAGAGTGTTCAGGGGTCTGTTCGTTTGGAAACAGTTTCAAGAGGACTGAAACTCGGAATGTTTGTTGTTGAAATTTGTCACAATGGACAGGCACACGTCTGTGCTTATCCCTAATATTGGCAAACAGCCTGGTGCCTTTTTAGGCATCTGTTTGAGGGATCATCTCAGGAGTGCTCCATTGGTTTCAACACCAAATTTGGCTCAAAATTCAACCCTTCCATTGGATAGAATCCTTCTACCCCAACATCTGGCTTTTGTGAGCGCGTGGTAGCCTCACCACATTTATCAATGGTGTTACTTATTGTCACCTGCATCCATAACAACACCTGGAAATCAACGGACCGTGTTGATTTAATCCCATTTCCAAAGCCCATTACTAGCCACTCCTCGGATACATCTATTGGTCGGTCTATCGGTTGGGTGTCCCGAAAAAGGCCCACAGGTCAAGATGACAAAAAGCTGTGCATCAACACAGCTACACACAGATTCAACAATTCGATATTGCTATTTATGATCAATCAATAACAAACTTTATTTATCACAAAAACTATATACATTCATTTAATTAACATGAGGTCAATTAACAATTAACGCATTTCCTCTTCCAGAAAGGCTCAAAGTATTATATTTCTTTCAGGTTTTTTCTTTCACGTCATCCTTCCAAAGATCTTCCACATAACCCTTCGAAGTTGATTAGTTCAGATACTGAAGAATAAGATCCAATCTTGATGAACTCTTCATTATTTTATTGGTTATCCATATGTTTCATTCCTCCATCATCCTTTTCATCTCTTCTATCTCAAATAGTATCCTGATGCATCTTCTCTTTGCAGATTATTGTAGTAAATCTTTTAGTATCTCATATTTACGCATAGGATTTTTTTGCGAGTATTACGTAAATCTATTTAATACTGTGTAAATGCTTAATAGCAAACTGCTTTGTTTTCTTCACTTCTCAAGAATGAATAAAGTTAAATTTGTAGAAAGTATTATGCTTAATACCATTATTCAGAAAGCGATAATTCAAGATGCACAGAATCATTATCAGGAGAATTAATCGGTTCAATTAGAGAGAAATTCATTCTTGAATATTGAAACGTTTTATTTCCAGTATAATACATACTCGCATCGATTAGAGTCATGTGACGTGCTGTTGTTATGAGCTGTTTACAGCCAGCTCCACTGAATGGCGACAGTAATTAATTTAGAAAACTACTTTGGAGATAAAGTAGATGTTAGTACATTTATTCCTTATCATTATATTTGAGTTCACCATTATCAGCAGGAAAGGAATCTATTCTTCACTCAGAAATTGTATTGAACCTTCTACTAGTAGTGTCTATACTAAATTGAGCACTACTGTACAAACATTATTTGTCAGCCAGGGAATCGGGCATTCAATTGGGATTTTCATTTAATGATTATTCATTAATTAGCTTTTGAAAAAATGCAATTTCTAATTTATTCCCATCTGTAGACTGGCTGGCCGCTATGGCTTCGTATAAATTAGGCGCTGCTACCCAGAGATTGTCAATTTGTTGTTGTAAGGGTAAGCATACCTGACTAGCAATAATTGGGAGGTACCGGGTTCGATTCCTGGGTTGAAAAATATTTTTTGTATAGTAGTGCTCATCTAATTTCAATCTAGCTGTTAACCCTGTTGTCAATATTTGCAGTAGCAGAAGTCTTCGGGGTGACTTACAGCATTTATTTGGGATTTTCGTTTATCAATTATTATTGATCAATATTAGCATTTGAAAAAATGCAATTCCTAATCTATTCCCATGCGTCTCTATACAAAATATAAGGAAAACAAAGCTACAAGCTATTCCTCGTAATCAATTAATTTCTTGTAAATATTGAAAGCTCTGTCATAGCTACATAGAGCATTAGGAGGGGAATACTGCTGTTCATGATTCTTCTCACATCCCCCCCCTCACGATATCCCAAGACAATTGAATGGCTTGAAGAGAAATAAAAATTTGGGAGTTATTCTGAACATGTTCAATTTAATTGTTGGATTATAACCTATCGCAATGCACACAGAGATTTTTATTTTCTCATAACATAGTTTTTCAAATAGCAATGCAATTTATTAGGAATAAACCCATTGTCGTATAATTTCATATTTTGAAATTACAATATTACTTTTTGGAAAAGATCCTGTCGTTTTTGCAGTCTATCATGCTTTACATTGAAAGTGTTTCATTTTATTTGGAGAGTAAAGTATTAACAATATTTAACTTTACAATATAAATTACAATATTTCTGAGACTATTTTCGTCTACCTAAGACAAATCTTAGGATAGGCACACACCAGTTAGTTAAGACAAGACAAGACATGATCAGACACGTTCAGACACAATACTTCACACAGTTGCTCATGAAGCAGCACACACCGATTAGTCATTTGGAATTGGACATGTCTTCATAAGCAACTATGTGAAGTATTGTGACTAGTCTTGTCTTGTCTTGACTAACTGGTGTGTGCCTAGCCTTATCTTCTCTCATCCATCACACTCTTTCCACTATCTTAAAATCTTCTGTGTAGGCCTAAACTGTATTTCAAAAATATTATCCAGGTCAATCCTGTGGATAAAAGATGCCGGTCAGCAACGCAACGTTTTTTCGCTATAAACGAATGTGGGAGACCTTTTTCTCAAAATGAGAGTAAAAAATGACAAAGAATCTTCTCCAAAAGAATTCACAGCTGAATACGAGAAGACCGTCTTTTATTCTATTGTTGGATGAATCGTGACCCTGATAGAACGGGGAACTTTTATTAGCACAACCCTCATTTGCGAGAAGTCATCTCCTAAAAAATGTCTCGAAAGCCAATAAACAGGCTATTGTCAATTATAAAAAATAACAAACTAGGACATTCTTTTCGGTGTGTTGGGGAAAAAAGGGATGTTTCGAGGCACCTGCAGTTTGTTTGACATGTGACACAAGCAGAAGGGCGGGTGGCCGAGACTCGGCTGCCTTGTTGACGATTTATTAGGGTGCAACCATTTCCAGCTTTGAATCTACCTGCGTTTGACCACGGTATGTTCTTTTTATATGATGCAAAAAATTGTTCCAGTTCAGAAAATATTTATGATGATTCACACTCCTTTATCCATCCTCGAAAGCTCATCGGTAGAATAAGCATTATCCTTGGACAAGTAAAGAATGAAAAATATATTCTATATTCAAATTGAATACAGTCATCCTTGGTGTTAGGATGACGTTGCAGCGGCAAGTGGATAATTCCAGAATCAGATATTCTAAAATCATATAAGTTCAAATTTTATTTTTCCGATTTAATAAAAATTTCATCAGTGTATACCAAATAGCACATTTACGCCTAAATATGATGTGGTTAGCTGATTACGATTGGAAATGAGTAAAAACAAAACTCCCTGATGATACAACTGGTCTTATGGATACGATAATTCTCAAGAATTTGATTATGTTGAGAGTACTATTTCATTTGGTATCTATCTATCCAAGATGGGAAAGATAATGTTTCCACAAAAATAATTCCGTTATACTGTGTGACTAATGTGAGTTTATCAATGATACAGTGAATATCAGGAATGATGATTTAATAGAGTAAATATTGAGATATATTCCATGTGTTACATTGTGTGTATTGTATTGGTTGTCATTTCAGATTGTAGACTGATGTTTGAGCTGATTTCTATATTATTGAATTTCAACTTTCAATATTGAGGCCCATGTCATACGAGCGCTAATGCCGCGGCGTTAACGCCGCGTTTTTAGCGCCCCGTTAACTGGGGAATGGTATTTCCGTTAGTGCGCGCCAACAACGCTTTTTATAACTTGGTTCAGCGTTGCCAACACCGCGTTAACGCCGCGGCATCAGCCGAAGTGATCAATTGACAGAGTTAAGCATCAAAATAAAATTGTCACCGTTTTTTCCTAGTAGTTGAATTTTGCTAACTTGCATGAGAATGAGTGCAGTAGTCAATGCACTTTCAAAAACTAGTTTGGATTATTAGTCATTTCAGTCAACATTTTGAGATATTTTGATGCTGACCGTGAACTCCTGTGAAGATTTGGCAATTTCCACTGAAATTGTGTTCACAAAAAACACAGAGGGAGATGGAGCATGATCCTTGAATAAAATATGAACATGAAAATGATAAATTCTTATATCTTTTGTTGGTGGAGAGTCCCTTGCGGGAAGGTCCCACCTCGCTTTAATTTAATTATAATTAAGGCCCTAAATGAGCCTTAAGACTGTCATACTTCATGCCTGGACCGACTATTTAACTTCCCCATTCGATAAGTGATTCAATTCATTGTGAATCATTTCAATTTATGTGATTCAAAGGGTGAAACCGTTCGTGTTACCATTATAAACCCTTTTTTTAGTGTTATCAAGAGTAGCTTCTGTGTCGATAATATGGTGAGTGTCAACTCTTCATTTATGTACAATCTAGACCGTAGATTCATCAAGGCCCTATCAGCAAGTTAGCAAAATCCATAATACAGAAGACATTGCATTGTTTGGAATTAGAGGAGAAATAATAAGTGAATTTGTACTCATGAAAAAATAATAAGTACATAATAGCTATCAGGATCACAGCCAGTATGAAATTTTATACTGATGAATGATTTTCAAAAGATAATTTTTAAGATTTCTTAGTAGAACGATACCACCATATTTCCATTCTCAATTGCTTGTGATAAGCCTCTTCCCGTTTCAATGGGGACCGAGCACGAATTAAGTAAGAGTATTTCAAAGAATATCAATCGTTAATGAGTTTCCGAGTTCCAATGTACCCTCGACTCTACAGCTACAGAATTATCATTGAATTTCCCTTTCATATAATATCAAAAAGTTTTTCTATGATAAACCAGTGGGCCATTAATAGTTTATTGACTACAAACAACTACTGTAAATATTTATTTCTACTTCACTTTATCTCAACTCGGAATGCTGATAAAGGTCAATGGAATGTGTTCTTTACTAATAGTCGTAGAAATTCTATGATTGATGGTTATGATCTTTCTATCTTTTAGAGAAAATATTGTTCTATTTTGTTGCGGCTTCTTTGCATGAAATAAATCAAGATATGGACTTGTTCCACGACAGAAATTTCACGGAAAACCTCTTTCACCCATTCTCAACACAGATGTTTCTTCTGTGATCTTGTGCATCTAGTTTAGTAATAAAGATATACCTACCACGGAATGACGTTTCTTCGCTCCAATCTCCATAACGACCAGATGAATTCTCCAGTTTGCTGTTTTCCCTCTGAGAGAACTGATGTATCAGAGACATGGCTCTCGGAAACTAATAAACGTATAGCCAAACGTGGAAATATTAACCGCATTCTCCTTGCTTATCAATCAACTTGTCTTGCATTCCTTGAAAACCATAATCGTACATATTCGGCTCTTTTCCAGGATTGGTCCTTTCCAACCCAAACTCGTAGATTCTGTGACAAATAGATTCAACGAAAAATATAGTTTTCGGCTCAACTGAAAGAACGCCACAAGACTAGTAAAATGCACCATTCGAATTTCTATTGCATCTTTAACCTGATTCAGCCATTCTAATGTCACATTTGGCATTCTTGGAATGTAGATACTCAATATCTAATGTCATCAGATAATCTGAAGGAATAACTCAACTCCTTGACTATTTGAAAAATTTGGAAATGTGATCTATTCCTCATAAATCTTTTTGCTTTGAAGTCTGACCATTGTCGGAAAACCATTGAATAAATTGAGTCATTATTGATTGTTCTACCTTCAGCTTCAATTCTGAGAGCTTCAATTAAAAATGATAAATATATAAAATCTCTATTACGAGGAATGGAAATCTTACCTAAATCTTCAATGCATTTGAATATATGGGAGGAAATTGTGAAATGAATGTAAATGATAACAATCATGACAATCGTCACGAATGTACCGGAAACAATTGAGACATGTGATTACTCATTACAATGATAATTTTTTTTTAATTTCTCTTTTGTTCGCCTTGAAAGTGCTTTCTATCTAGGAAACGAATTTAATATTGGAATTGATAAGCATAAATTTCGATCATGGAATGTGATCCAATGTTTTCGATGCCTGTAATTGAAGCTTTGGCATTTTGAGAAAGAGCAAACCAGGAGGCTCAAGATTCGCTATCTTAAAAACAATAATTATTGGTTTCTGTTTTGATTGAACAGGTTGTAATTTTCTTCTCATAGTGATTCATACTGGAATCACAGAAAAATCACCTTGTATCCCTGCAACACTTGACAAACAAAAAAAAAGAAGAGGAACTTGAGTGATATGAGCGTTGAGTTGAAAATGAGATCTGGAGAAACTAATGAGAATTTGTGAATTGAGTCAGCAGTAGTTTGCCCAGTTCGCAAATTGACCTCAACTTCCTGCCAACCTGAACAAGGTATTCAACTATTTTTGAGTATTTTTAAAGAATTCTCTGCCGCTTCAATTCAAATTATTGAGTTGAAATAGAATAAGAAGATTATACAGTACCCTTTGGTATATTATTTGTCTATGGAATGTTTCAATTCATAAAAACATTTTCAAATGTCATAGTTCTCATGATGAGAACTCATTTAGAAATGATTATCATAAATTGGAACATTTTTTGCACCAATAAAATGGTAAAGAATTTTTTCAATTTCAGTATATCAACTGATAATGAGGGGCTCCCACAGGGTGGGTTTAGTCGTTGACTGAGCCCTTGAAATTCTTGGTGGGGGGGAAGGTTAAAATCAAGTCTTTCAGGTCTCAAAAAAGGTCTGCAGTGTCAGTATTACAACTGACGAGATTTTTTATATAGGGGGGTGGAAGCTGAATTATTTATAAATTTATGAGGAGGGCGTCCATGAGCTTGCGGGGGTACCCCTGTGATAATGATGATCATATCATATATCACATCGTATCATATCAAATATAAGCGATTCAACATTGAAATTAGATGAGAAATTCTTGGAAGCTGAGAGAACTACCACTATGGACCTGATGAAGATCTAATTTACGTTGATTTCCAAACTGCTCTCGAAAGTAATTCATCTCTAGCTGGGAATAAGTAAATATTATTCGCTAGATAGAGAACAGCCGTGAACTCAACTCAGAGAAGAGTTCAGTTTCTGATGAAGTCGTGACCAAAAAATTCGCCATAAATTCATCAACTGGTCCACATGACTTTTGACAGACCTATTTTTCGGGTATCGTTTATTGGCATCGATACTGGTAGAGAATCTGAACCGAGAAATGTAGCACGAAAATTCATCCGACGGACGTTTTCACGCCTTCAATGCATTGACATTGAAATGCTGTAAGTCGGATTGTAAAAAGTGGATGAATAACACTGGAGATGGAGAGTAATAAACGGGGAAACCTAACTCAAATCGCGCTGTGCTCTGAATGAAGAGTCATGTCAAAGATTTATGAGGTCGGTGATTTGAGTTTGCTCCGTTATAATTGGATCGTGAAAGGTGAGAATAATACGGACAAATTGAAACCCCTCTCCTTGTAATCTTCTCTCCTCTTCCCTCTTGTGAATATTCCTCATTAGATTGTTCACTTTCATTCGTTTATTTCCTGATACTATTTTCACCCTTTTTCTTTTGGATCAGCTCATTAGAAGACGCAGGGATGAGAAGGCAGTTATGCGATAAGGAATCACGTTCGCACGGGAATAATTCATTAATTGTTATTCCTCCAACAAGAGAAAAGTGTGAGGAGAATGAATATGGGAGAGAATAAAGAAAAATAGAGATATCTATAGGGAAGAGAGTGTGGATGCGGTATTCAGCCCTTGTTTGTTGGCATTGGCAGTCGCAGAGTGGCAGGCGTTCGCAGGCCAGGCGTGACGTATCTCTCAACAACACGCTCTGCCTGTCGCTGTAGATGTAATTAAAACTTGAAACTCACCTGACCCGGCTGAGAGAAGTGCTAGAAACGTGATCGAGAAAAGTCACTGATTTATTTGTGTGTTTTCACGGTCCAAAAGTCTTCACCCGAATAAATCAAAGGTCTATTTGTTTTAGATCGATCTGGCTGTTTGCTCCTCGCACCAAACAGCCAACAATAAGCACCTTCATGAGGCCACATCCAGCCTGGTAGCGCCTTGTGTTCTGCTTCAATGAGTCTCTCCCTCTATCTCCAGACGCGATTACGAATTCTCATAGTATGTTTTTGCAGTTGGAGAAATGCTCAAAATCTATTCCCAGAGCAGGACTGTAGTGTGAATCATATCGATTGGGAAATCAAGAATATCCAAGGTTTTAGACGTTTTTTATGGATTGGAGTTCTCTGAAATTCAACTTCGAAATGCCACAAAATATTGACACCTGAGAAAAGTGAATAATCTCTTATTCTTATTAGTTTTACACCTTCATAAATTTTTCTTCAATAAAACCATAACAAAGAGTAGTGAAATATCTCCAAGAATAAGAATTGATATTTTCATTTGATAAGTTGAATTCAGGACCATTTTGAAAGAACAATGAATTGGAATTTTATTTTATTGAAAATAAATAGAAATGGTTTGCATTCACGGAGGCTTTGTTTGTGGGAAGTACGTGGATCGGATGATATTATCATGACATTTCAAGTCCAGGTTTGAAAACGTGCATCTACATAAATGAAGTCCAATACATAATATATTAGAGTATATAATTAAGTTTGAGATTTAGAATTCCTTGAAAGTGTCAAAACATCCGAATTTTCAATTCGGATATAAAAATTGTGAATTGGAATGTGATACTATTTGAGCATAATAATTATTATATATCTGCTATACAATAAAAAAAATACGATAAAGAGAAATTCTGAATTTCATGGAAAACTCTTGCCTCTAACATCGTCTTTTACATCTTATACAACGAAGCTACAAGGATAGGATACGACTTTGGGAAGAAGAAAATAAAATTTGGGAGACGCAAATAAAATCCGAATGTAACAACGCTAATCAATTGAGGCAAGAAATACGGCGACAGAGGACAAAACGACTCGATTCGAATCGTAAAAAACGCTTACGAGTTCGCAGAGTGTGGATCGTGTTCCAATTTTTCAGGATTGCTTTGAAATTTAAATCTGATCAGAAAATTAATAGCCTACGAAAAAGCGCGTGGTGAGGAGTAGGTGTGTACGATAAAAACGAAATGGTGTGGTTTGGAGACTTGCGGCCGAATGTTAATCGGCCAACACGGTGTTGAGTTACGCGGCGAGTTTGCGTCATTAACGCGGCTGCAGTGATCTGATAGAGCGGCGTTGGAAAAGGCACACTGGGGTGGCCGCTTGTAATTGCCGCGATAAGCGAGATGCGCAGACATAAAACGTCCATTTCTTCGAAGAAAGTCGCACATTCCAGGCTCGTGTAAATCGCAGCACTCTGGTATTTTGTCGTCGGCTGCTGACAGGCGTACAAAACACGGTCAAGTGTGCGCTCGCCCGGTAACGGATAGTCGCCTCCCAAAACTACACACACCGAATAAAACTCGAAACAAATTAGCACGTGGACACCGACCTTTCAACTATCTCTGTTATCGGTTGGAGTGTCACCTGGAACCAGTTCGCATTTGTCTTCTCTTGAAAGAGAAACTTGGAAAGCATCTTCAAAAAATTTGAAGTCGATTTTGGAATAGGTCTAGTGTTGGCTGCCTCGTTTCTCGTCCAGCGGCTAAAAGAGTGGATGTTGTGGACCAATTGTAAATAAAAACGAATCATTGGGAAATTTGTCAAGCTGGAGGAGCTTTGGAAAAATAGTACCACTCGTATTAAACATGAGTTATCAATATCGAAGAGAATTCTGTGATTTGTTTTTAAAGTGAATTTATTTGATATTTTCATAGATTTTATCCAATGAAAATCTGGAATTTGGAAGCTGAACAAATTTAAACAGAGGAGATGTCATATATTTTGTCATGTCGAGGTTGGCAATGGTGTGTGCAGCCACGGATCTGTTTGTGTTCTTATACAATTTATACTCATTATAAATAAATTACTTGCTGATTAACTTGACTTCTTAGTTTCTTTTATTTCATAACAGACTTAACGTGGCTTATGTCTTGTTCCTCAAGAGGTTGAGCAGGAAAATTATACTTTGATTAAAGAATCCAGTACTACATAATCAGGTAGGATAGTTAGACAACCAAAGTATTTGGTTGATTTTGAGTAATCTTTTGTAACCTTGTTTATGTTTCTACTTAATTTTCAGCTATGAGTAATCTTTGTAACCATTAATATTTGCTCTGTTCGTTTTTCTATTATTATTATTATTTCTGTTTGTTTCTCTATTATTATTTCTGCTGCTTCCCTGAAAAAAGGAGATGTCATAATATATATTTTGTTATGTCGAGGTTGGCAATGATGTGTGCAGCCAGAGTAGGCACGGAACTGTTTATTTAACTGTTTGACTTTCCATATTGTCTTTTATGAAATATAAGAAACTAAGTCAAGTTATTTATTTATAATGAGTACACATTGTATAAGAACACAAACAGCACCGTGCCTACTCTGGCTGCACAAATTTAGATTGTTCAGCTTCATTGCATTTCCAACAAGATCATGGAAATAGCTTAATATTAAATGAATATTCATTGGTTGGACAACAGTCGGAACATATAAAACAGGCTATTGCGCGAAAACTTATTCCATTTCCTATTTTTGTCCCAAATCGTCCAAATATTATGTAGGTTATGTCCATTTCAATAAATTTATACATCAAATAGTTGAAATTATATTTTCAACTGCAATCAATAATAGTAAGGTGGTCGATTGGAAGCCCAGTGTCGATTGATTAATAAAAAATCGACCAAAAATCTTTTTGAATTAAATCGAATCCACTTTTATTCAATGACATCATAATAGCGTATTTCATTACAGTTTACACTATTTTCCTGAATCATTCTCTTGAATACATCCTTATTGGTAGAATTATATCTAGTATAAAATGGAACGGGACGAAATATAGAATACTCCATTAATGAAAAAAGAATAGAGATGATAAGATATAATGAAGAGCAAAGGTGTTGAATATGCTATGGAAGGAGAGTGTTAGTGGATATGCTAGTATAAGGGAAATAGCGTCGACGGATGTGAATCGGGGCCATGCCATACTCTATACTCACAAATATATAGCTGAAATAGTATTTAGCAATTGATGGATATATTCACAATCGAGTATTTCACATAATAGTTTCAAAATTATTATTGTTATTCTCATCATTAACCAGAAACATACCACGTGCTATCACCGATCACCACCAGATTGCACCAAGCACACACACCCGAGTTAAAAGGAAATAGGAGAATTGTAACCTGCAGAAAAGAAACTAAAAATCACTATTTTATTCAACTGCCGTAGCACAGAATAATTTGCGATCAAAATGTTCTTGGTCTCCAACAACGAGATTGTCTCCACATTGAGACATCTCCAGGTGATCTTCCACTGTCATTTGAGAGCAAGTTATCACTAACGACCGGCAGCACTTGTTTCTTAATCTATGAGAAGTGCTACAGAAATGAGACATCCTCGATGCCAACTAGAGGAAGCTGAAGAAGAATGAGGAGCGGAAATCTCCGGTGCGCCGCAACTATTAGCAGAATAGAAGGAAAAGTAGAAAAGATGGAGACCCAATTTGTACCTGTTTGTGGAACAACATTACGTTGCTAACACTTTTTGCAGGTAATCCCATAAACCGTTATACATTGGACATTAAGTGTAAACTACTTAGCTTCATTTTCACCAGTAGGCGGCACGTTTTTGAGCCGCTGCTATACTGGGGGACATTATGTTTTGCTCTTCAATACGATTTCTTCCCCTTCGCACAAAACTACTCACAATTTCCACGTTCTCTTTGCAGCTATATTCTCAACATCAAAACGTCATCGACATTACCAGTCTCACTTTAATATTATCGTGAAGATTGCAGAAAGTCTTCTCAGATGCGGAATAAATTGCTCCAAGCGAGGCACTGTCTCAAAGTAAATAACACCTATAACACCTATAAGGGAGAATGGAGGCGTGAGGACACTTTTATTATGTTTCACTATTTGAATGAGATAAGTTTATGGTGGGAATTAGAAATAATAGCAATGGAATTTATTAACAGTCGATTTACGAGGACATTGCCTACATCAGACTACATGTACCATCCTCGTTTAACGCTAATCCACGATTACATGGAGTGTAATCATGATTTGTTGCACAAATGGTCGTGTTTATTAATAATATGTTTCATTCCGAGCTCAAATGAACAACTGATTATCTACGTTAAATCAAAGTGCGTGCTCATGCGCATAAGCTAAGGGCCGGATGCACCATCCCAGCACCCAGCACTATCTCCCTTAAACGGAGTCAGCTGTTATTTTAAATTCAAAATGTAGCAGATAATTTCAAAAATGCCAAAGAAACGTTCTAGGACTATTCAAGGATTAAATTCAATTCGCAGGAATTTAGAATGTGACAACCTTACAGAATACTTTACCTTTTCCCCGAAATTCTAAGGCAATGGAACACTAAATTACCTGTACATGATGATTAATGAAAGCAAGGTAGTATATAAAAAAGTAGGTATTTATCTATCAATCCTAGGTCCGAACTGCTTGTTGATTTACCATCAACCCTTAGTACTACCTTAGTTAATCACAGTTTGATAGTCTATAGCCCGTTGCATCCATCACGATAGGCCCATATGCTGAACGGTCATGCTTAGGTTTTTGAAAATGTGATTCAAGGAACTGAACTATAGAAACAAAAAATAAGGTATGTAGTTCATACAAATGTTGTGTAGGACAATCAAATAGAGATTTTTACAGTTCCAGTTCCCAATCTAATTGATTATTCATTTAAACATTTCATAGATAGAGATCTCATAGACTGAGATGAGATTTCATAGATTTCAATATTCAAAAATAATGTGAGATGATTCTGTTAGCGGTTTACGTCACAGAAGACGGATTTCAACCAAGGCTTCTGCAATTATACTCATCGACAATGAAACAATCTGTTTGCCGATAATAATGATGGAAGCAATGTGAGTGAAAAAGTTAATTGAAGATTAAACACGTTTCGAATAAATGGAGAACTATTGCACAACATCATGATAAAGGAATGACAAAATTGTTGGTAGCATGTTATCAGACATTGTACAAGTGATGGGAAGTGCAGCTAGCAGCTGTAATTGAAACGGCGCCACGTCCTTGAAGCCGAAAGTGATGTGCTCACGCTTGTGCGTATTGTTTGTAGTCCTGCACATGCGCACCATGTCGCGTGCTAAACGTTTACCCAACTTCCGGTCGACTGAAATCGAAAGTGAAAAGCGACTATATCTTTTTTTCTATCGTAACCTTTTCACTTGACGAAAGTGAGTGTGTCTTGTAGGAAAATTCAGCACACGATACGAGCACTGAGAGGTTAAAGTGATAGTTTACGACATACTTCTTCAATTCAACGTTCTCACCTTATCATTTAAGTCATGTTAGTTGGCCCATTGTTGAGAGTAGGCTACTCGGCTTTGAAACTGATTAATTGCAGTGTTGCACTCATGAGTAGGACGAGTAGCCTACTACTCGGGATTAGTATAGGTGTATCCCTCCGCCTTTGGAAAACATGAACAAGTTAGGGTTATCTTCGATGTTTGATCTTCAAATTGAGCTAGAAAGTCGAGGAGTGTTCTGTAATGAAATCTATAAGAAGAGAATCATCATAGAACTCTTAATTCAGGAGTGCCCAGTGCCACCCCTCAGGTGTGCGGGGGAGGGGGGTAGACTGCCTCTTCACTTTCCTTATCCTTTTCCACTACATCACTTATATACAGTATTTTTGAGAAACTGTAGAAGAAATGTTAAGTTGCGTACAGACTTGAGCGCCACGAACACGCGCATTCCACCCTCAATTAGCTTAATTAGCTGATGCTACATTAATTTATTGTATCTAAACCTCACTGTTTCTACATATATTGGAATAAATTGGAAATTGCATTTATTCAAATGCTGATTAATGAATCATTATTATTAATTGAACCAAAATCCCAATTATATGCTGCAAATCACCCCGAAGACTTCCTCTGCTACTACAAATATTGACAACAGGGTTGACTGACTAGCAGTTAGGAGGTATCGGGTTCGATTCCTGGGCTGGCGAATAATTTTTGGATTTTAAATTCATCAAATTTCCATCTAGCTGTTAGCAGTCGTCCGCGAGATTTACAGAATTCAATCAGAATTTTCGTTTGATAATGATTATTCTTACTGTTTCTGTACAAATATAGATATAATCAGCTGATGAATAGTGAAATGCGCGTATTCGTGACGCTGAAGTCTGTACGCATTCAAGAAGACAGAGATAGGCCTAGTAAATTCAAAGTGAAAAATAATATTGCGGACGATGCCCACAGTGCTTTTTTCTTGTGCTCGGGTAATGGAAAGTGTGTTAACGTCCATGCCATTGGAATTCGAAACCACGGACCAGGAGGTGCTAGACCGGGGTTGTAACGCTGATTACCCCTAGACCAACCCGGCCGAATAATTTCCCAAAATAGCTGTAACATGAATTTAAATACTAAATGAATCTAAATGTATGAACAGAAGTGCTGAGAGTAGATCAGCATATCAAATACTCCTTCATTCATAAATGACAATCGGAGTTTACATTGAATATCGCCATTGATCATTAGCGTATTACATACTCCAACAATTGCGAAGAGCAAGTTCTGAAAATCAATCAAAGATCCTCAAACACGTGAAAAATGTATCAAAGTTTCTCTCTGACTGGATTACTTCTTCAGAGAAGGCTACAATATTTTTGTTCAGTTTTCCATCGATCAGTTCAGATTCCATACCTACAGATAGAGGTTTCAAGTAGATTTAAAACAATCCAGTTTATTATTTGAATTAGTCACTATAGTTCTCTATCATAATAGCAAGAAGTTCTATGCTACCGCTTTTCCACCTGCACTACAAATGAAGTTCTATGGAATTATATTTTCAATTCATAAATCTTCGCCAATCGCATGCATAAATTACTTGACGATAACCTGGCTTGGTATTTTTCAAGATTTAAGTTCAAATAGAATACAATTTCACGATTTTGAACATAAGTGAGTGAAAAATAATTATTATCGTTTCCAGTGATTCTTGAAAATTGATCGAGTCATCATGCTCTTCTCAGTACCTTCTTCCTCACTGTATCTTATGATAGTTTCTCTATCGCCCAACAAACTCTCAAACTAACATTTTCAATCATCATAAATTGAGAATCATTCCAATATTGTGAAATATATCCATATTCTTATGACTCTTCAACCAATAGTTAGTAGATCAAAAGCTTTTTTCTTTAATTTTAAAGCATTATTTCTAGTCTTGAAGAAATACATAAGACCACGTATGTTTGGATTAAAGAAGCATGGTTTGTTCTGGTTTCGTGACTGTAACCGTCGAATACATGTAAAGCAAGTTTATTGGAGTTGGTTGGTGAGTTTATCTATCATGTACCGTGAACGCCGCAGGGTTGGACTTGATCAGGCTTCTTTTATAGCGGCTACTGTACAGTCATCAACTTGCAGCCTCAAATGTCGTGCCAATCTTTCTGGGCTAACAACTCACCAGTGTGATGAAATTGTGGGAAGTTGTACATACTCAGCCTTATCATTATTAATCGCTCATTCTTTTATTGCAAGCAATAGAACGAGAGCCTGCGGTACGCGAACAATCAGTTCAAGGATACTGTCTAACAATATACCCTGTTCCGTTTTCACACACAACTTTAGTGGCCAATTACTAGTTGAATCATGAATTGTTCATACTGGCTGAAAACAAGCAAAGCATGCTGCGATCGTTAATAGAAACACACGACTCTAGTATGACGTTCAGGTTGAGCTGTCTTGTGTCATTAGGAAACAGGAGTATACTAAAGTTACTCTTGCTGGGACTAACCTACTGAATTACTAGTTATGGAAGAGATTTTGTAAACATTATCCAGCCACGAAGGAATGTGGTTGATGATGTATAGTACTTCCATCCTGAAATGATAAGGATTTTCTTATATCAATTACGAATATAAGGTGAAATATTTGAATGGATAAATTTAGGCGTAGTGATTAGAGAGAGAGAGTATATACTATGAGGGTATAATTTGTGAGTGAATATCGATAGATTGATCTCACCAGAAATAATGTAAGAAGCTTGTGTCCATCAAAAAGTATACAGGCTTTTAAATATTATTATGAGTGCTGGATCTCTAGTTTCGTTGAATAAAGATGTATTTGAAATTGGAAAATATTTTGATAATAATTATGAAATAAGAGAATTCAGGTCAGAAATGTTTCTGTCAGTTTTATATGTCCATATTCAGAATGACGTGATCTTATAGATCAATGATTACTGAATAAAATAATGCTGAGAAATATTGATCGACTTTTCAACTATTTCATTGGGTACAGTTTATCGAAATAAAGATTCATTTGTAAAAAAGCCAAATAATATGCCAGTTAATTATTAATAGCTTCTTCATGTGCCTGTAATGATGAAACAATGGGATCTGGAAAGTCTTCTCCTTCCATCCTCTGATCATACTCCATAATATAATCCACATTCATCTGAAGTATTTTGAAAGGCTTGGAGAGCATCATTTCTGTCAATGCTAAGTAGTTTTTATGGAGATGGATGCAGAAGAACACTGAAGGCTGTTCCGCTCACTTCAAGTACGGTAGCTGTTATTAATCTGAAACAGTAGTTAGTGCTGGAGGATGATGAGTTATGCAATACAAGTGCTTGATTTTTGTAGTTCGGGGTGAAAGCACAATGATGTAGCTGCATTCATTTCCTCATTAGAATCACAATTACGACCACTTGATCGCCCTGTAAATCACGAGCCCTCGCACAAAAGACTACCATGCGCATTTTATTAGTGCGTATTTGTTCTTGTCATCGTTTTGCATAAATCTTAGTACCGGTTGTAAAGGCTAGCTTTAAATTCCGACGAGAGACATGAATAAGTTCGTCCCCAGCAGATATTGAGCTCGCAGTAATAATCACGGGGTACTTGAAACCAACCTGCATGTGCAGCATAATGAATGTTACAATAAACAGTAGACTACACAGCACGAACGTTCGGACACCAGTTATAAATTTGTATTTCGTACAAGATAGATCACCATAAATAGCCAGCCACTAGTCTCTTTAAAATATTGAATGATATTAATCACTTGGGTAATCCTCGACGCCAGATGGCTCATCCACTTGTTCTACTCAGCTAAATGCATGCAAAGCCATCAAATGTATGAGGGCTCTTCAAATTATATACCACTTGGTTATAGCTTCCAAAGAAGTTGGTAATCGTCTAGTAACGAGTAGACGTTATAATTTTATCACTAATAAAATGAAGTGAACATCCTAAATAATATTCCAGTTGTGAGTGTTACAAGAACACTTTTATATCATCAATATATTTCCAGAACCAATCAGTGATAGGAAGTCTATGCGAAGATGAGATAAGAAGATGATGGAGAAATTATGAAGACCAGTACACTTGATCAACGGTGGATAAGACAATCCATTTCATAGAATTTAGCTTTGCTCTCCTCCACTCTATCTGAAGATAGAGAAGATATTGATCAATTTGTATCAATAACAATGCTTCGAATTTGGCTATTTTTGTATTTTTAAAACTGTGGGGTAAATGTTTGATTAGAATAGAAGTATTATGATAACCAATGTATAAGTTCATCTCTCATTCTCGTTGTTGGAATCGAAAATTTTCATAACATTCAAGTGAATCGGAAGATATGCTTGATTCTTATGAAAATAGATAATGCAATAATGGATTCGGAGATTGAGATTTCTGTTTTCAAGATCTGTTGATTCTTTAAATATGCAACCACTAAAGTTCTAAGATTCATAACAAGCAACCCAATGTTGGAGGTTTTGGAAAACTATAGCTGCACAACAGATTGATGATTCTTGTGTTATCTTGACTTGGGTTCACTTGTTGAACCCATTCTACTTTTGTTTGATAATCCGATACAGCCCACACCATTTACGTTCTATCCTTTCTTCGACTTTTTGTGAAAAGAGATTGTTCTAGAATGGTATTTTGTAAACAGTATTCGAATCAAGAAACTCTTCCTTTCAATCATGATTTAAAAAACTGCGTTGTTCGTGTCCATTCTTCGGAATCTAGTTCAACAATGTTGAAAAAGCTGCCAGGGCAGTAAGTGTATTGTGTGTGGAGTCCATGGGAACCAGTCTGAACTCATTCCACAGGGAGCTTTTGAATCGTGAACGACATTGCAAAAAACAGAGAAAGTTGTCAGTGTTGAAATTGAATATAATAATTGTTACTTTTTTATTGAAATAAACAATTTATTATTATCTCAACTATTGATGTAACACAATGATAATGGAGAATATTCATCTTCAATCAAACGATGAATTTATTGTCTTCAAGATTCAAGGCCAATGAAAATTTTGCCAAGGAACTTTATTCTGTTTTCAAGTGATCAAAGGGTCAATGAGTAAGCTATTAAGGCTCTAGGAAAATAGGTGAAATTTTCACAATCGGTGATCTGCTTGATTGTATATCACTTATTGAATGAGCGAAGCGAATTCTATGTTTTAAGTCAATCGGCGTTTGTCTGTTTGTTTGTTTGTACCGCAGTTACAGTCGTAGTTACGGTCCGATTTGGATAAAATTTGGTATACAAGTACTTTGAAACAAGGCGCAGAAACATATGTATTTAATTTTTTTAAATTCATCCCCGTTTCAAGATGGTGGCACTTTATTCGGAAATTTTACCCTGAAAATCAACCTTACTTTTCAATACTTTATCAGATCAGCTTCAAATCGGGCTCATTCTTCTCAGCGCTTCAAAACGGTATTATTTCATGTATCACATGTTGGAAATTTGCTAATTTTTGGAATTCGATTTTTTTACAAGTCCCAATCCAAGTTTCAGATTTTTTATCTTTTCAAACGTGCTTCAGAGCTCAAAAGTGTAGAGAACCTTCATTCTTCAGCGCTCCAAAGTGGTCATATATCACGTGTTAAAAGTTTTAAAAATTTAGAATTCGATAATTACCACCCCCTTCCGAAATTTCAAGTTTCAGCTTTCTTATCACCCTTTCTTTCAGCTTTCCCTTTCTTACCCCCCTTCACCAAGTCCCAAATTTCAAGTTTCAGCTTTCTTATCTCTTTAGCCGTGCATCCTAGCTCAAAAGTGTAAGGAACTTTTATTTTCCAGCGCTCCAAGGCGGTCTTATTTACATCACATGTTGAAAATTTTGAATTTTTTATAATTCAATCATTTAACCCCCCCCCCCCCACAAGACCAACATTTCAAGTTTCAGATTTTTTATCTCTTCAACCGTGCACTCTAGCACAAAAAGAACTTCTATTTCTCAGCGTCCACCACCGATCCTAATGCATTGATATCATCATATTCTAAATCCAATTCGTATGTGTGTTTGTGTGTGAATAGGCGGGCGTGTATCAGTAGTGCTTTTGGCGAGTGTAGCAAATTCTACTGTTCTCTGAACTACTAGTACTTCATGTTATAAATTCATGAACCTTTAACAAAATATTGGATGGGTCACTTAGTATGTAGATACGTATTGGTTGGAGTTTGGAAAAAAACAAACCACATAGTTTTCGACCACAGCACAATCACATAGATACGGTCACCCCGTCCTTCAGAGGAGACGATAACACGTCGGTCCCGTCTACCTAAAAAGTAGTCGTCATCTATCATCATTATCCCTCTCAATCATTACCCACGCACAAGCCAAAAAACTTATGTGAGCTCCACCCTTAAAAAAATAAATAGAATAACATTTTTAAGTTTAAGGTATTTAATTAAAATTTGGATGAGCAGTTGGCAAGACTGCAAAAAACACTTCCAATAGTAAAGTGGGATGATTGATAATTCATAAAATATTGTTTGAAAAGATAATTTGAATGCACAACTTGGAACCAGATCCAGCTACCATTCAAATCAGTCACAAAAGAATGAATTTAAATTTAGTTTTTATTGAATCACTATTCTGGCCGTTCAAGTTGGCCAGAGCGAATAGAAAAGCAAAGGAATTTATGGAATTCACGACTCTGTGTAAATAGCCAAAAGCAAACCACTTGGAAATCACATTGGAAATTCCGTGTTCTGCCGTAAAATATGGCGCAGGCGCTGAGGTCCGGTCCTATTATTATTTCCATTATTGATGTGCGGCTGTCATCGCCACAGATGAAAATTCGACTGTAAATTTGCGGCGGCGGTATTATTGGTAATCATAATAACAAGAAATGGTCCAGTGGTATGTGAGTGAGTGAGAGAGGTCGAGTCAGCAATTTATAAGAGCTGGTTTCGATTGCCGATGGAGTGCATCGTCAGGTACTGACTGCCTTCAAAAGCATCGCATGACTCCAAATCAACCTGAGACCCAAAATATTAGCGATGTACTCGATTGCACCTGCACATTACTTACTCAACAACTTGGGTACAGAGCGACTTATCAACTCTCCTTCTTTGATGGTTTATTCAGCATGCTAATTTGCTGAGTTTAGAACTTGTAACCCTTTTCTGATTTATCCACAGAAATCACGTTTCTCTACTTACTTTCCTCATATCACCTCCACTCTTCTTCAACAATTTTTGTGTACTTTGAATTCGTTCCTGCTTGGATATTGCGTGTTATCGACGAATCCCATTTTCCTGATACATTTCATCTTCTAATGCATACATTGGGCAGTGCACTATTTGCTCCGTACACGATAAGGTCACTCTACACTTTTCACAATGCTGTCTTGTGTTTCTCATGCTGCGATAGCAACTCGTCTTCACTACCCTTGTCCTACTTGTCCCACTCCATCTCTTCCATCCTATGTCTCTTCCACCCTGTAATCAATTGGAATAGAATTTGACTAATTAATCTCAATTGTTTTCATTTATTATTTTCATTGTTATTGAATTGTATTAGTAATATGTACTCTCAAATATTACATTGAATTCTGTTGTTATTTGCGACTAAGGTAATGCTTTTGATGACCCTAGAAGTGGACACAATAAAAATTATGGTATTCTATTAAAATGTTACACTTATAAAACTATCTCTTCTATTCATCCATAGAATCAATGATATGTTAATCCAATATTTGTTTTTAACAAAACTCTTTTAAATTGTTCATTCTATGTTGATTGATTCAGCTTTTTCAGTCTCACACATATATGAAATATTTGCCTCAATCTCAATTGTATGTAACTGTATTTCTCTACTTGAATATTATGGGTCTTTCCAATTTGAGACTAATGAATTTGAACTGCAATTGTACAATTGCATCCTTTATTATCACCAAAATTTCTCCATTGTAGACACTATCATAGAGAAACAATAGCGTGAGTAGATATCCCATGGTATAGGGTGTTTATGTTGTAACTTTTACTGTTATCTCAAACCGATAGTCCACGTAGTTCTTTCCCGTGAAGCTGTGTGACGCTTGTAGTCTCTCAAACTGTGCCGTTCATACACTATCACCCCAACAAAACAGTGAAAATCGACAATAGTCGACAGTAATCGGTTTGAGATAACAGTAAAAGTTGCAACATAAACGCCCTATACCATGGGATATCTACTCACGCTATTGTTTCTCTATGACACTATTCACCAATTTAGGGGATTACTCTTATGTTACCTTCAATCACTGTGAAACGATGAGCTAAGATAGCGAGCGCAGAGAGGTTGACACTCATCCGTTCATGCCCCGAAGTGAACACCAGTCTCTTGATATATTATATCTATCTGAATTTAATACTCGTTTGATTTACGCTCCAGTTAGGACTTGCTGTTACGTACTGAGATGTGCAAACTCAGATAGACTGCTTCGTCTGGACAATCTATAGGTCTATCAATCGATGAGCACATACTATATCCATATATCTATCCAATCTATGGTACTATCTCGTTTATAACGGAGGAGGAAGGAGACTTGTCAATCCCTCTATTTGACAATCGATATTGAATTCGAGATTCGCAATACAAGAGCCTGATCGATAGCCTGTGCAGAGTGTGATGTGATGTTAGCAGATAAATCCAACCTGATTTATTGCTGAATGCAGGTTTGCAATCATTCAATTCAAATCGACTTTGCCATGAGCTCATTACGTTGCTCCTATTCCTCCTATGGCAAGTATCATTTACCACGTCTGTGACAATATTGTTGATCTCGATGGCCCCTCTTTCGAATATCCTCTAGAGCCGCCCCCACCCACCACTCCAAGGAGCATTGCTTATCGGAAGCCATATTGTTACAAAAAACGGCACTTTTCTCACCCGAATGTGGTTCATATCGTTATCGAGAACTGTAATAGTTGTGAATTTATGAACACTGATCTACCATTTTGAATAATTGACAGAACTTATAATTATTATAATTGAAGCTTACCAATGATCATCATTCTCAATCACAATCAACGTTCCAAAAGGATTTTCAATGAGTATTTTAATAATCTTTTTGCATTGCAATATAATCATTATTCTAGAATGAATAATTTACCTAGTTTCAACTGCAGTCCTGGAAGTGGATTGATAAAGTTGAATTGGAGACAAATCATCCCAAGAATGAAGAAAAACTACTGATAAATTGAATTAATAATTAATCAATAATCGATGTGGAGCAAGAATCCATCATTTACAGGTTTCCAAGCAGTTTATTCTCCCATATTCATCACCTCTCTCCCAACACTAGATTGATAGATTGAAAATTGATGTGCAAATTGAACGCAAGTTGTATCAGACATGATTGATAGTTTGAAGTATAGTTGAAAGTGGTATTCAATATTATGTTGAAGCCAAGGATCGTATCAGTTTCAGAGCATGGAAAAAGGTAGTAGAGAACATACTGCCTTCAGCCCACGCTGCTCTGTGCATAGAGCAGAAAGATCTTTCGCCAACAGTCAATCGATCTCATTTCGCAATAAATTATAGCCTTTCGTTGGATCATTATTACTGGCTGCAAGCCCTATCACGACTAGTCGCTCTGATTTGCATTCGCATGACAAGTGATTCACACACACACGCCGTGTTAAGAATTGAAAAGTACAGAGTGTGTTAGTTGTAAGCTGGCCTACAGCTTCTCCCCGACATTAAACCTCAACTCTCAATTTGCCCGGCTGTAAATCACTTTCGATCATTCCCACACTCTTCAATAGAGATGTGAACGCACTGAATGTATGCTAATTTATAATTACAGTCATGGCTTAACAGACAAAACTCACCATCCTTCTGCAGTGGATTGAACCTATCAGATAATTGGGTTTACGTAGATAAAGTAATATCTACATTATTGATCATCTCCATCTTCCCACTATAGATTGAGCGGAGATAACATACGAAAATAGAAATTTCACACAATTTCATGAAACAGCCAGCCAAAAATGAGAACAGATCCAACACAACTTTTCTGATCTGAAAAAGGACAAAATTTGTTTCATTTGATATGCGGATATTATCATTGTTTTGATTGCCATATCCTTGATTCTCATGACATAACTCAAACTGACATTCAATGATAAATAGTAGGTTATTAATTTACTGAAAAATCTAACATCACTCAAATCAAAAACTATTGCTAATAAATTCAATGACTATTTTTCGCAGGTGGGGCAAAACCTTGCAGAAAAGGTAAATTTCTAGAGGTGATTATATTATTAATGACGAAGACTATTGTTCGAATACCGAATTCCACTTCAAAGAGGTTACTGATAATGATATTTTGCGCACTGTTTTAGAACTGAGAGGAATGTCTGCACCGGGTCATAATGGTATATCTACTAAAATTTTTAAACAACATATAAAATTATTCGTAAAGCCTCTAAAGTACATATACAACTTGAGTATCTCACAAGGCATCTTTCCAGATACTTTTAAGATAGCCAAAGTTTTTCCACTGTTCAAAAATGGAGATATGTCTGAAAAGAGTAACTATAGACCGATTTATTTGTCAAGTGTTTTTTCTAAAGTTTTGGAAAAAATAGTTAAACATCAATTGAGTGATTACATTGAAACCAACAACATTCTAACTAACAAACAGTTCGGTTTCAGGAAAAACAAAAATATCTCTGATGCTCTTTTCAGCCTGATGCAGGAGATTGATCAGGCTTCAAGTGTTAATCTGGAAAGTTTAGTAATATTTCTCGATTTGGCAAAGGCCTTCGATACCGTTGACCGACAAAATCTGCTGAAAAAACTCGATTTTATTGGAATTCGTGATATTTCATATCAATGGTTCAAAAGTTATCTTTCTGATAGAAAACAAATTGTTCAAATATTAGGAGTAGATAGTAAACCAAATGTAATAGAGTATGGTGTGGTCCAAGAAAGTACTTTGGGTCCTTTAATCTATATTAATAATGTGTCGAAAGTTCCAATCAAGGGAAATCTATTTTTATTTGCTGACGACACAGCAATACATGTGACTGGTAAAAATAAACAAGAACTGTACCAAAACGCTACATCAGATCTTCATCTCTTGAAGAAATGGTTTGATAATAACATATTGACTTTAAATATTAAGAAATCTAAATTCATAGAATTTTTTTTCCAGAAGAAGGCAAGAAGACAGAATTAATAACATCACTCTACATTCTTGTACTGAACCTACCAATATAAAATGTAACTGTGAATCGATTGAAAGTGTAGTAGCTTATAAATATTTAGGAGTAATGATAGATGAGAGATTGAAAAATCTAACATCACTTAAATCAAAAACTATTGCTGATAAATTCAATGACTATTTTTCGCAGGTGGGGCAAAACCTTGCAGAAAAGGTAAATTTCTAGAGGTGATTATATTATTAATGACGAAGACTATTGTTCGAATACCGAATTCCACTTCAAAGAGGTTACTGATCATGATATTTTGCGCACTGTTTTAGAACTGAGAGGAATGTCTGTAAAGTAAAATTCGCAAAGCCATTTACATTTTTTACCAATTAAACAAAATTCTATCACTAAAAGAGCTATGAAATATTTATTTTTCTTATGTCCAGTCACTTATCGAAGTGGGAATTTTAGCTTATGGGGGTGCCTATAAAACATTACTAAAACCCTTGGAAGTTACACAGAAATCTATTATGACAACAGCATTCAGAAAACGTATACGCTCTCCTACTGATGACTTTTTTGAAGAATTCAATGTTTTAAGTATAAGGCAAATCTATGTAAGAAATATATTGTTATACATGTACAAAAATCATAAAGATATGTTAAAGAAAATTGAGCACAGCTATGGAACTCGTTCGTCAGAAGCAATAGGAATCCAAGTTCCAAGGCTAGTCAAAACTCATTCCACTACTAATACTTATCATATAGCACACACTCTGTATAGGAATCTGCCTGAAAATCTACGTAATACCGAAGATAAATCCAAATATATTTATAAAAAATTGTTAATGACTGGTTAAAGGAGATTGGGAGGACAAATATAGAAGTGATAATTCATTCATTGTATAAATAAAGCAAATGTCGTGTAATGATAGTCCAAATTCAACTCTAAATGTATACATCTTTTATACTTAAAATCCTTTAAACTTCAAATTTTCTCTGATATTAATACCTGGTTTACTCAAGAATGTGATAGATGCAAGTATGGGGACAGTCCGACGTTAGCCAATCATCGCCAAGACCCTCTTCCACACACAGGCTTTGCCTTTGTGGAGAGTTTTCATGAAGTTCTTTAAAATATAATGTTGTATTTTCTGGAGCTACGATATAATAGCAGCTAGATTTAGTTATAATTTTTTAGTTCAACTGTAAGTTTTATTTATGATTGTTTGGTTGCAGAAGATGTAACGTTGTTGTATAATATGAATATTTGTACCCTGAAATCATGATAATAAGAACCAATTTCATTTGATTTGATTTACATTTATCAGAATCAGTGATTGTCAGTATAATTATTGTGATGGATAGATTGAAGGGAAAGTAATAAATAACTGAAATTCCGGTTATTACGTCTATATCAAAATTTGGATTTTCCAATTAAGTCGTTACTTTTGAAGTGAAAATTGGACTTGAAAGTGAAAAGTGCAAACATAATTTCATTCTCTTATCGAAACATTTATTCTTCAAAATTTGGGGGGAGAAAGGAAGTTTTTAGCTATACCGGTTTTCTTCTCTCAATCATGATTATTATATAATATATGATTCGTGATTGCTAGTAAATGTAATGAAATGGAATAAATATCATTAGTTTTATTCTCATGAAATAAATTAATTCAATCATCTGAAATCGTGGAACTCCTGCTTACAACATTACTCATTATTGCTAAATTCATGAAATCAACCTATAATATTATAGAATAAAGAATCGGTTCATGTACGGGATAGGAAATACACGAATGACGCATCATCACGTCTGAACTACTGAACTGATCAACTTGAAATGTTGCATAAAGATTCTGAATTTACCGAGGATGGACTTAGGGTTATTTTCATTGCTATTGATCAATTGATTCCAATTTTTTAATTGAAACAAATTTCTTTAATTTGTGATTCAAACTCAACGTAAATAGAAAAGCCAAAAAACCAAACAGGGTTTTCTCCAAGTGACTCCGTAGCTTAGTTGGTAGCGAGTGAGGTTCAGGAATCAGAGGTTGAGGGTTCAAAGCCTTATCAATCTCATTTTTTTCTTGTATTTTCCATCTTTTATAAATATTATCCACATAATTTTTAATGAAATAATAAATAGTTATCATATTTTTCATGTTTCCTAGACCTGAGGAGATTGCATTTTATAACACCAAATTTTCCCCGGTGCAAGCACGGGTTACATGCTAGTCATTCATAAATCTAACAAAATCGCAGCCCTTTCGGGACTCGAACATAATACGTTGATGATGAAAAACAATTACATATGGACCATATTTCACTGAGTAAAATGAAAAGGAATAATTCGTGTCATTAGAAACTAACGAATGAGATGGTGGTTGGACGTAAAACGGTTTTCAAAGAGAAATTTCGTGATGAGAATTCATGGAGGTAATAATTCCCTTTTGGCCCTGAGGGGATAATTCAATTCGTGGTGAGTAGGTAGCTTGCACTGAGGTGCTTGTGAAGACTATTAAGTCGAATGCCGTGTGCTTACATTATGCGAAGCTGAGCTACGCGTTGAAAACATAACATAGTGACCGCTGACGCGATAAGAGATTTAACTGATTAAAGCAAAATTATGAACTTGAGCTTTCGAATGAGCTTTATTAATTTATAAATATTACATGGTTATTTAGTACCAAATTAATATTTGGAACAAGGATGTTTCCATGTTACTTCTTCGTAGAAGAAACATTTTAAATTCCACTATGATCCTTCCAAAATCTATTAACATTTTTTAACTGAAAAGAGCTGAAGATCATTGAAGTATTTATTATGTGTAAGAATATTGTTTTGAATACTCTCCTTGAATTGGAATGTCAAATTGGAGTCCACCTATAACTATTGCAATGAATCTATGAATGTGTAATACCATTTTGAGGATGTTTCCAGTGAATTGAACAACAGATAGGTCTATCTAGATAGGGATACAAAAAATGGAAGCAATCAAGTAGCAAACTCAAAGCATTGTTGGAATGACATTCTATCACAATTATTGATTCTATCAAACGAGCGTTAGCGAGTTCTTACTTTTGACTTATGAAAGGCCAAAGTCGTTGTCCGTCTGCTTGTATGTTCTACAATAACTTTAGAAAGAATTGATCAATCAGCTTCAAATTTTGAACACGTACTTTTTACAGTTCAAGTCCGTTGGACAACAAAATTGAAAACGTCCTTTTTCAAGATTTAAAAATAACATTGAAGGTGCATTCGAATATTTTATGATTTATCATTTAGTCAGCTGAAGAATTCATTGCATGCAATTACTTCAGCTTTTCCATTCATTCATAACATCAGCTGAGGCTATTTGGGAGCTATCACACGCGCAGACACAATCATGATTTCAGCTGGTTAATATAAAACATAATTATTACAACTTTTACATTAATAAAATAATACGGGTTTGTATGAAATGTGCGGTTTTCGCCATTCATTTTCTCTTGGAACCCTCTTATTCGAAAAAATTAATTTGGATTCATATGAGAGTCAAAGATGTTTAAGGGGCAGAGTAATTTATGAAGAGTAATTTTTCGTTGCAAATAGGATCCTCGATGAAACCTACTGTCAAATTATTCTTGACATATTTTGCTGTTTCCATAACTTTTATTAACTCTGTATAATTCAAAGCTGCGGGTTTCAAAAATTACAATACAACAGTTCTTGAGCGAGTTCTCCAACTCAGAGGGTCACTAGTTATTTTATTTTTTACATGCAATAGTCATACTTCGTGTGAAAATAAAAAAATGAAGATTGAATCTCTAGCTTAATCAATCAAGTCAAGCTTGCCAGAAGGGTTTGTCATAAATAATAATAATAATAATAATAATAATAATAATAAAATAATAATAATAATAATAATAATAAAAGCTTCATTTACATTCATCAATTGAACAAAAGCCTCTCTTTATGAGGTAATTTTGGTTGGCAAAAATTTTCGAATATTTACAGATTTACAATTTGTATTTAAATTTGTCTCGTAATCATTGTCTGGCTTCTTCTAGATTACTATAATAATTTATAAATTTTCCACTATTTTACTCCAAAGTTGCCTGTCTCGTGCAGTGGTTGCCCGAGCATCTCCTACTCTCTGGCACAGCTCGTCCCTCCATCGTATTGGTGGCCGTCCTCTGCTCCTGGTCCTGTCTCGTGGCACCCATTCAGTGCAAATTCTGGTACAGCGGTCTTTATCCATTCTCGCGACGTGGCCTGCCCATTTCCACTTCAATACGTGAGCCTCTTTCTGAAGATACTTTACGCGCATTCTTCCTAGTATTTCGGTGTTTCTTGTGCGTTGGTTCAGACGAATACGAAGAATACTACGTAGCATTTTTGTTTGAGTAGTTTCTAGTTTCTTGTCCAAGTACTCGGTGAGTGCCCATGTTTGCGCTCCATATAATATCGCAGGATATATGCACATGGTCAATGCTTTAGCTTCAAGGGTGTTGGAATAGTTGCCCTTAAATATTCTTCTCAACGACCAATACTTCTTCCATGACTTATCAATCCTGTGCTTGACTTCTTTGGATGCTCTGTTTGTGAAAGACAATATTTGGCCTAAATATTCGTAATCCTCCACATAATCAATGTTGCCACAGTTTACTTCAATCCTAGTTCTTTCGGAATTTGTCATTAACCTCGTTTTCTGAGCGTTTAGGTGTAAGCCCATCACTTCACTAGCGTCAATCAGTTCCATGAGCATTCCCTTCATTTCCTCAGCGCTCTCTGACACCAACATTACGTCGTCCGCGAATCTTAGATTTGACAGTTTTCTTGCATTGATTCGGAGTCCCTTTTCCTCCCAGTTTAATCTGCGGAATATGTACTCTAAGCAGGAATTGAAGATGAGTGGAGAGAGTGGGCAGTCTTGCTTCAGTCCTTTTTCGATTTTTATGTCTTTTCCTCGTCTCTCCAGCTCTACATAGATTACTGTATTTTCATGTAAACTATTGATTACTTCTATGTAGTTTATGTCGATGCCAGACTCCTCTAAGGCATCCCACATCCTGCTGTGATTGAGACTATCAAACGCCTTGTGGAAATCCACAAGACCTAGGTAGAGTGGTATGTTGTATTCGATGGCTTTCTCTATGATCTGATTTGCAGTTTGAAGATGGTCAGTTGTGGAGTATCCTGGTCTGAATCCTGCTTGCTCGGTGGGGTGGTTTTCGTATATTTTATTCAACAATCTGTTCTTTATTATTGAAGCGAATAGCTTATAAATTACTGAGGGGAGAGTGATTGGTCCCACTATTAATACCCGTCCGTCACCGGCCACGACCGTGTCCGTCAGTCACCGTCGGCCACCATTGCTGTTTGGGGCATTCTTGCCGGATAGACGGTCCGTTTTTTTATCATTCTTCCAGTCGACATTCCACTATAGTGCGGTCCACGTTATTATGTCAGTATTTGATCAACATTGGACTTGCTATCCTTGTCTATCATTTTGACAAAGCAGATAGCGCTATACTTTTCTAGCTCCGCAAAGCTACCAGATCGTTATTTAACAATGTAGAAATATAATCTGGCAAGGCAGAGAATCAGCAACGCTGTTCTCCTATCCTTTTCCACTGCCATTATAACGTAGACTTCACTATATCAGTGAAGTCACATCGCCAGTGTTTTTTGTAGCTTTAGTGTTCACTAACACTTGATTATTTAATGTATGATTATTTAATGTAACCTTACTCATCCATTCCATTTTTGTATCATTTATTAGTACCTTCAGTTCCTTGCCTGGTTGGCTTTCTAGCTGCACAAGTTTTCTCAATAAGCTCCATGCTTGTCGACTAGAAAATCAAGCCTTTCCACTGTTTTATTCCATCGGTCTCTTCTTGCACCATCCAGCTCCTTCAGAAGCTCTCCAACAATGCGTTTATCTCCACTCTCTTTGAATCTTTTGTAGAGGATGTTGCGTTCATCAAACCAGCCAGAAATATATTCTTCTCTGTATCCCCTTGGAATGTGTTTCTTGGCTATTGCAATTACTGCACTAGCAAACCACTGGTAACTGTCCTTGGTGGTTCAGTTACACACTTGTCAAGATCTGTTGCATAGTCATTCCACCTTGCCTTAGAGAAGTTCCATCTCGGTCGCTGCACTGAATTATTCAGGGATATCTGGATGCCTATGTCAATGAGAACAGGCCGGTGCTGACTATGAGGAAAATCAGGTTAAACAGATCGAATTGCAGGCAGTGGTTGTCCAGAGCTATTTCTACTAGTGAAGAACAAGTCAGGATTATAGTCTCTTCCACATGCAGCCAATTTGAACGTCCCTCTATCCTTGCCATCGAAAACTAGATACATATTGTTCCTTAAGTTATTTACATAAGTAATTTTTACCTAAGTTATTTACATAAGATACATAAGTTCCTTAAGTATATTGTTCCTAGGGCTGTGCCCTAGCACTGGGAAAACTGAAGTGTCAGCCTTCCATCTATGTAATAAACTAGCAAATGCTGAGCTGAAAGTCTTAATGAATGGTGCTGCCTTGAAACATAATAAGTTTCCGAAATATCTTGGTATCTCCCTGGACAGGACACTCTCTTTTAATCAGCACCTAAGGAATGTAGCAGACAAGTTGAAGACGAGAAACAACATTATTCGGAAACTATGTGGCACAACTTGAGGCTCATCTTCCTCAACTCTGAGGTGCTCTAGCCTGGGCCTGGTGTATGCTGCTGCTGAGTACTGTGCCTCTTCCTGGATTGCCTCTTCCTAACAGTTGTCACACTCACCTTGTAGATGTGCAACTGAACAATTTGATGCGAATAATTACAGGAGCCTTACGATCCACTACAGTTTCCTGGCTCCCAGTGCTCAGCAGCATACCCCACCTCCTCTTCGCAGAGCACAAGTTCTCCTTCTGCTCTAAGAAAGGATTTCGTCCAATCATCTACTCCCAATCCATCAGGACATTCCGGATCTATATAGAAGGGAGCTGAAGTCCAGAAGGCCAGCGGTTAGGATGGCAGAGCAATTGAGAGATGAAAGGTTCTCTCTGAACAGAAGATGGTGAGAGGAGGTGCCCCGAGGAATGCCAGAGAGCTATTTCTCATGCACTAAGCCTCCTGGTTTTGAGCTCCCCCGGCCAATCTGGGTGACGCTTAACAGAATTCGAACCCAGCATGGGAGATGCAATGCATCATTTTTCAAATAGGGACTTGCAGACTCCCAAGTATGTGACTGTGGGGCGATGGAGCAGACAGTGCACCACATTATATTTGATTGTGAGAGTCGTGTCTACCTAGGCGAGGCTAACTACTTTACTGTAGCCAGTCCCTAGGCAATGCAGTACATTTCATCCCTCGATGTGCACTTATAAAAGTGTGAAATTTTAAAAATTTGACAAAGAATGTTATACGCTAGATAAATAAATAAATTAGTACCTTCAAATGTTGAGATCATTGGAACGGTTTGAGATATCGATGTGCAGGTTTCGCCTTCAATTTTCCTTTGAAGTTCTGTATCGGAATCATGTATCACATGACCGCTTCCCATTTGAAAAAATGACGTTGGATTCAAAATGAAGCTGAATTCGAAAAAAAGTTGGATCCATATGACGGATCCTAGATGGCGGACGAAAGTTTTAAGCGACAGAAAGTATTTTTTTCCTACATTTACCTTGAAAAGTGGCCATTCCTGCACTGATTACAGAACACAAAAAATCACTTTTCCGCTCTAGTGCGGGAAAATTTTTTTCTGCACTCCAGATTTGCAACATGGCAACGCAAAATAGTTAGTAGGTTATATGGAGCACCAGTGCAGCAAAATCAAAATGAAGTTGGTAACTGTGGTATAGTGTGGTATAGTGTTGTGGTGCACGTTATAATAATATGAAGGCAGTGGACAACAGTGGATGACAGCGACAGCCACCACATGAGTGACAGCCGCCTTCATTCATTTACTACTACATTATTCAATTTTAAATAAATTAAGGTTTTTATTAATAATAAAATTACACAGAAAAACATTTGATGGATTTCAGGGAATTTTACCCATAATTACCCACTTTTCATATTCAATGGTAACTGTAGGAAAATTTTAATTTGAAATACGTGCGCAAAATTCCTCTGCTGCACTCAACAAACCTTGCCTACGGCACGGGCGTAAACGTTTCTTTCGGTGCAGCAAACTGTCACTTTGCGCACTAGTTGTACAAAACCATTTCAATATGGAATAGGATCCCCATGGAACCTTCTAATGTAATAATCATAAAACTCAACAGGTGACACCAGATAATCTTGTTGATGAGAGAACTGCGTGAGTTCACAGAACTACTACAATATTCTCACCAACTCTGTATATTTACAAGCTGCGGATCTCGGAGATCAATACAACAGGTCATGAGCGAATTCTTCAACCCAGGGGGTCTCTAGTATAGCTATTTGTTGATTAATCTACTAATCCAGTAATAATTATAAAAACCATGCCATTGCCACTAATACCACTAAAGAATTATATATTTTTCACAGATGGAAACAAATTAGGTATTGCATTTGTTCAAATGCTAATTAATAATGCGTATCATGTTTGTGTTCAATATTTCAACTTATTTACAATCATTCATGGGAGTGAGTTTTAAGCAAGAATAATAAGTCTTGTTAAATCATTGATCGCTTGAGCCAACTCCTCTGAATATGATTCATGATTTTTAAAATAGCTTCTTGGTGGTTCGGAAACCACCTAAAACTGTAGGTCCATCCATCTCTCATTATCATCCCCCTTGAGATCATGGAAATTGTGATTTATTATCATTATTATTGTTTTCTATAGATTTTGTTGGTAACTTTTTTGTTCGTTTTTGTCCAATGACTAAATTTTCATTGATTTTTTCTTTTAATTGACTTTTTAAATGAATTTATTGTATCAAAGGAGTTTCATACGATTGTCATGAATGCATAATGGATTGAAGAGCTCACAGTGATGAGTTATTTTCACTGTTCAATTAACAATCGAGTAGAAGTGAGTATGTGCATCCTTTGAATGTATCATTCTCATGAATCTCAATATTGGTTAAATCAATAACTGAACTGTTGAATCATAAAATCTTTGAAATGAAGACCCTCAGAAATCAGTTTCTCAACACCTTGCAAAATTTATGAGCCGGAGTTGATGCTTTGCTGATTAGTAGGCATTTTGATCGTGAGTTGGCTAGATCACTCGATCATCACCAACAATAGCTGGACCAATGTTCGTGGAATAGAAATTAGTATTTAACAAGTTGAGAAACTTTTCACACGTCTCATTCCCTCCTCAGCAAGGAAGTTAGTAACAATTACGACCTGCTATGATCAAACAGCTGATTAAAAAGTGTGACTCATGACATTGAAAGTGGAGAATGTGTTGTGCTGCATTGTTTTGTTTTTTCTTCTTATAGAATAACTGTTCCGTGACTAGAGGAAGAGCGGTTTTCTCTTTTTCTCTCCAACCAGGGCCGATGCTTGCGCATTCGCGTGTTTAAATACGTTAAAAGGATCGATTTATAAATAAACAATATCCAGATGACATCAGATCGGAAACAGAAGACAACGGAGTCTTGTACACGATGTAGGCTGACCCGTGGATGTGGAGTTGCATCAACCAGTTTTCCTTCACTCGGCATCCAAAGTGTTTACACGCCGTGTCCTCTCTTTGCTTCTTGATCGGTCTCACAGCTGTGTGGGTATGAATAAAATACATATTATTCATGGACGACTGTCTTTTGTTTATTCACTAGCTCGGTTGACGGCTATGACAAGAACATGACAAATACAAAGCACTAGCTACCGAATCAGGCCGAATGTGCTCTTCATATTATTATTTGATCAAGCATAAAAAACACTCCACTGATAATATTGTTGTTCTTGGCTTCTCGCTTCGTTTCTCGATGTTGAAGAAGTAGGACATTGAAATATGAATGAAGGTAAGAATGTGAAATGGGAGATTGAATAGACAATGAAAGAATAATGGGATATAATATTCAGTAGCCATGAAGGAGAGAATGAAATTAAGAATAACAAAATTGAATTTTTGTTATTCCGACAGAACTAGAACCACTCTCAATCTTGCATACTCTTCAAATCGAAGCCCTCTGATAAATTCAAATGGATTTCTTGTGTCAAGAATACCCATTTTAGAGTCCAAATAATATAAATTGATAGGACAGAATCAAATAATGAGAATGAATGTTGACTTTGGTTTGAGTATAGTAATTCAGTTGGTTGCAAAAAGAAAATGACTAGCAGACTGGTTGATTTCCTCCATTTGTAAGTTTTCTAATAGGAACAGCATGAGCAGAAAAATGGGGATGAGTGTACAGAAAGGGTGATGTCAAATTGATCACATGATGGATCCGGAGATCCAAGGATGCGCCTCAAAGCTCAGAATGCGATCGTTTAATGAAATTATAGAAAGCAGATTGAATGAAGAAGTGAGGAAAAGGATGGAGAATGATAAGTTTAGGCATATTTGAATTCACATCATCAAATTAATATTGATATTTGATATATCAAAGAAAAAAATTGCCTTAAACATGTACGGGAATGGAAATACAAGAAAGATGACATCAATAAAAATGTTCTATGATTCTTCTATTCAAAATGGCGGATGATTGAAGTTACAGTTTTTAAATAATAATTGATAAAGTTCAATCAGCCACCATTTTGGATGAAAGTAGACCTATCAAAGAATATTTCTGTTGATGTCATCTTTCTCGTTTTGAAAAGGCCTTTAAAATGATGTATCACACAATGGGTGTTAACATTTTGAATATTTGAGTTACAACCCCTCATTTCCTTAAAAACTAAAACTTCAATCAGCCGCCATCTTGGATAGAAGTATCATAGAACATTTTTATCGTTGCCATCTTTCTTGTTTTAAAAAAGCCTTCAATATGATGTACCACACAATTGGTGTTTACATTTAAAATATTCGAGTTACAACTCCTAAGTCACCCCCTTATGAGGGGTTTAAATTCAGTTGTACGTCAAAAGGTAGACTATTTGACTAATAACTTATCCTAGAAGTTACAGTATTATATCTACAATAGTCTCCAACTTATTGAAGGGTTCCCATACATATGAATCTCACTGTAGATGGACCCAGCTGATATGGGCAACTAGTGATGGCTATTGTGTTCCTAAACTGATCATGATAATTATTATTATGCTCCGTTTAATAATATGACTGATTTCCCTCCAAGATTCCCCCCTTCACGTCTGGCCTACACGTTGCAAATCAAATAAACAAATGTCAAGATCAGCTGAACGAGTAGTAAGCGAACAAATCCGATAATTATAAAGTACGGCGTCAAAATTGGTAATTGCCTTATTTGTATACCGGTTTGCTATATTTTGCAGAGTCGAACTCTCTCGTCCAAATTGTAAGGATGCCTGGCAAGGCCGCACAACTCAATATAAATTCCAAGTCAATACTTTCTAGCCTGCGGGAATTTTCATTAAACGGGGATCTGTGTGATTGTGTTACTGGAGAATAAAACTATAGTGATACTGTATCATTCAATACAGTTATATTAGTATAGTTGGATCGCACCTCCGCTGATCGAATCATTTCCCAGCTACTGAAATGTCAGAGGAAAGAAGCAAGTTGAACTTTGGTTTGGTATCCGAAGCTATCGATGGATCAGCTACTGGTCTTTTTCTCACCCAGTATTATTTCGATGATAGATGATCGACAATGAAGGCGGCGCAGTATTCTCACCAACCGTGGCCTGTTAAATGCTGTGCTTGTTCTATTCTCTATTTATCATCTTCATGTACAATTCAGGCATTATTTGAGCAGCGTATTATATTATTTATGAGCTGTCGAAACATATCAGTAGAGAAGAACTATGAACTCATGACTATTTATAATTAATTCTGTGAGGCGTTTATTATCCATATTGTGAGAGGTCCATGTTACATGAGTAGTATATTATGTTTGGTGAGGTAATTAATATAATAAATGTAAATGTTTATTCATTACTAATAACAGAATCGGAAACAAAACAACTATTGAAAACTGTTGATATGTATTTATTTATTCAATCAACATTGAATAATTATGTTAGAGAGAAAGCATAAGATTTTTCAAATTTATTTTCATAAAGTACAAACATTTCAACTACACAGCACAAAACTACTCAGCTCAAAACTGTTATTTTTTGAATTTTTATAAATATTAACATGGTCCAAGGAATTGGTTATGTCATAGAATAAATGTTCAGGAACCGTATGATAATTAAATGTTGAGACTTTTATTACACTTGTATGTATTTTAGTTTTATTCTGACCGAGAATTCACAAACTATGATTTTGAATGAAATAGAATAGAAAGCTGTATTGGAACTAAATGAGTATATGAGCATATTAATATTTAGAATAAAAATTTCAAAACTGAACACTTTTTCCGTATTCAATATAAATCTTTTGGAGATTTTGGGACACTCCAATCGTGAAGGAGTTATCCGACAATATCGCCTGAATAGATTGTACCTTAGGAATTGATCATATTTTACTGTTTTGATAAATATTAGGTCATCTATCAAGCCTACTTTTTTAAGGAAATTCTATTCCAATCCCATCTAAATCGCTTTGTGGCTGATTAGAGGCTTCCATTGAAGTAGAAATACGCCTTGAATAATGATTCACGCCCAATGTCAAACTCAATTTTTATAAATAGATGAATTTTAAACAAGTAGAGAGACTCTTCTCCATCTCAATATTATGAATAGGGAGTATAGTTGGGAATACAAGAGGCAAGTATAGTGAGTGACTTATCAGACATACTTTATTACTTACTTACATAATATCTAACGGGTCCTCCATACCCCGGCACCCGGCACCGGTACCAAACAAGTTGTGGTCATTTTGATAAAGGGAGAAAATAGCTAGGTACAAATCACAACCCATTTAGAATTAGTGGAAACATTTGATAGTAATGAATTAATAAGACAAGCCCAGCTATGAAGTTGTTATGTTTGAGTTATTATTGCATGTGCACACCGCTGAGTGCACTATCTCTAACCTTTTATAAGGCTTTAATTAATGTCTAACGTTTATATATTTCTCCTACTCGCGCAGCACGCTATCCAGGTGATACGAAATGTCATTCCATTATTAACCGACGGCAAAGAAGAACACCTACGGTATCCTCCACCCTGGGCAGGCATATTATAGGCAACACAATGTTCCTTGGTGACTAACGCATAATCACCTATTTCTTCTCCAATCCAATCAATCTTCTCTCTTTCTCATGCTTCATAGTTTCCCAGATCTCTATTCTTTTCTTCTTCCATGTATAAACAAGCATTGATTTATGTCTCCTCTGTATTATTTATTGCATTGTTTCTATGAGGATGGATAGATACGCATTTAGGCATTGGTGACTCACTTTGGCGCGTTATTAGACGCGTTTTGAACTGACACAATGGAAATGGGAACAAATGATCAACAATAAATAATGGATAAGCTTGCTATAGTTTTCTCAATCCCCAGTTTCAACTAATGTAATTGTTATGTAATGTATTATCAGTGCAAAAACCTCACTGCTATTATTCTTATCAGGTTATTAATGCTAACTAGTTCATGCTATAGGTGTGGTCCTAATAAACATAATTATGTAATATTTTTGAATTATGTAATATCATTTGAAACGTTGAAATAATATTGAGTATGTGATCTTGTTATAGTTTGAATCACTATTCTACTCGTATCTTAATTACATGATTATCAGGAAAATTTAAGTTCAGATTTATGACTGAATCAACAGCATGAATGAATGAAAGAGAAGTAGTTACAGTCATTGAGAAGTATGCATATATTGAGAACTGAACCTGATATGGAAAGAACGTGGATGGGCAGAAGTTATAGAAAAATATAGATGGAGGGGATGCAATGAGAAGATGAGATTTGAAGTTTGAGGAGTTGTGAGGGATGGTTTAAAAGCAATTCTAGAAACGAGTGAGATTATAATATACTGAATATTCAATATGATTTCCAATTTTTTCGGTTCCTGATTCGAACACAGTTTTATCTAGTTTTTATTATTAACTACCAGGTAACCCATGCTTTGCAATGGGGAAAATTTCATGTTGTAAAATGCAATCACTTATGTCCAGGGATCATCGAAAAATAGAATATTTATTCGTTATTTTGTCTAAATTTTGATAGAAAAACTTCATCAGAGTTGACTATTCTCAGCAAAAATAAATGATTTTGATTGGTCTCGAACCTGCAACCTTTGCTTCACGAGCCGTGTGAGCTACCAATTTCACGCTGCGGAATCACTTGGAGAAAGATGTTGAACTTTTATTTTTGCGTGAACTTTGAATCATGAATGGATAAATTTGTTTAAATCATTAAATTAAGATAAAATGATTAATAATACAGTAATGAATATAAACATTTATCCATCTTCTGTAAATTCAGAAATTAATAGGTTCATTAGTTCATGAAAAAATATTAATGCGTCAATCGTGTATTTCCTATCCTGTACATGTATAAGCCAACTCCTTCATTAATAAAATTATCAAATTTTTGATTATTTCAATGAGAAATTGATATTTTGTTTTCAATAGTTCTCGGTTCTATCGGTTATCCAAAGATCCTTGGTTTTGAAGAATTATTTGGCACCCAAAGTTTATTGTATATTGCAAGGTGTGAAATTCGAGTTATTCCAGCTCTCTTATTTCCTCTTCTATTTTTTCGATTGGATGAAAAATTTTTACCTACATATAATCATTCATTCCTTTGAACTAAACGTATAATTTCCATTATTGTTTATATTATGTTTGTTTTATCTTCTTTCATATTCATTCTTATTTCATTTATTTATCTTATATTGGCATTTTTATATTAATACTCGCTGTCAGCACTCAAACTTTGGTTTTGCAGGCGGGCGCCTAATGTGTTCTTATTTTGATTAACAAAGTTACTTATTGTAACGTCCTTTTGGGGTTACATGTGCCCAGCTGCAGTAGTCGGTAGAGCAAATGAGATTTGAATATTTCTTATATTTGCGCCTGCTGAAATAAAAATACCATATGGTTCTTACCAGCTCTTCAAGGAGCTCATATGAAATTCTGCTATCAATTGCTGCGAACTGCTTCCGCTTTATCAATCGGCAATTCTTACCGCTGCTCTGGTTGACTCCACAATTATAGATGTTGAAGATATAGATAAATAATTGAGGGTTCTAAATACTGCACAAGACAATTTATGGTATCGACACCAACCCAACTCGTTACCATCTGACAAAAGGGTCAGAAGTGTGAGATAATACCGAGTGTGATCGAAGACGGTATTAGATTATAATTCCTTATACTTTCTATTGATTTGTAATACTGCTTCAACTTAATTCTATGACCCTGTGTTTCAGTCAATTTGATTTCGGTAATTATGTTGAACCATTTAACACTTTGACTCCCGTGAGTATCTAACAGATACACAGTTGACTGTACTTTGACTCCCAGGTGTATTTTCGGTAAATTTCCCCTACAACCCAGAATTATTAGTAACTCAATTTGACACAGAAGTGACCTTAGGATGAAATGGAAGCAAGCACTTTCATAAGAATAACCATGAATCATAAAAAATGCATGAGTATTACTTAGATACTCATGGTCTCTGGAAGAGTTTCACCTGGAAAATTTCACCTCAGCCCATGAGTATCTCTGAGATACACTTGAACAAAATAAACAAAATGTGAATTCACATAGGATAAGGTTTACTGGAAGTGCTCTGAATCAGAGTGAGTAACATAAATTAGAATCTGACAAATATGATGCTAAAATGGGAAATGAAGTTATTTATTTATAAATTATGTTGACTGAAATCATCAAAATAAAAAAAATATTTGATGAGCTCACCTATATTATGTGTTAAGAAATATTATTTATTGGAGAAATATTATGTATTGAGAAATACAATGAATGATGGAAATACTCTTGTAAAATTACTTCTTAGGACACTTATGGGAATCAAAAAAACATTTTATACACATGAACTTTTGGGGTTATAAAATGCATGCAGTCCGAACTTGAGGCGTGTGCTTTTGTGCGCTTTTCCTGTTCTGGGTTTTTGATAGTTTATCATAGCATGAAACACACCGCCCCTTCTCGACAATTTCTTGAAGTTTTATCAGCTTTGTCATCATCATTTTTTACTTCTTCAGTCTCACGAAACAACAGTTGAAGAGCAAGTTTCTCTCTAAATGCTGTTATGCTCATTTTACTATGAGGGTTATTAGGCTACTTCTTGGATGGTTTCAACAGTATGGGAGTAATACCTGGGAGTCAAAGTGTTTTAAATAAATCTTGAGAACGTAATATTTCTGAAGATTTAATGATTAATGCTGTATATCGCCGATGTATCCAACACATTCGATGAACGATATAGTTGGTTGATAATTTTGTTAATTTGTCAATAACGATGAAATATGCTAGTACAAGATTGGTCATGCATGAAGACATGATTATAAATGAAAGGTACGCCATTCAACAAATAAAATATATAATTTACATATAGATCCAACGAGCAATAATAAAATATGAAACAATAAATATAAAAACAATAAGAGAAAATATGAAAGAAAATGATCACAGATAGCTCATTGAAAATCTTACTATGCTTACTAGCATTGATTAATAAATCTCGTATTTTTACTATCAGCAAATATTATATATATTTATAAGGCTCAACCTGTCGACTTACTTTTGCTCGTCAAATAAAATTTATAATTCTGTATTCCAACAATATCAAAAATTAAATATTAACTCGGCCTTCAGTGGAATTTAGATAAAATAAATTATCTTAGGAACTTTGAGCTTCCTGGTGATTCTTTATATGATATTGATATTGAAAAATATTGAATAAGCATATAGAACAAATTAAATATCGATAGATACAAACTCTGTGAATACTCAAATCTTTAATTCTCATCAATGTTCTTGATAAGACTTTCCCTTATATTTAATTAATTGCGCAAGTAATTTTAAATCAAGCTTGATTTTTAATTATGACCCTCGACGAGCTAGCTTTTTTATATTCACAAATTCGTGGCACTGAGGATCCCCTGAATATTCATAACTCACGTGCAAAGATTTTTTCCAAATTTGAAGATATGGCATGGATTTCGCCTTGTGTGTCCTGTGCCTTATTTCTGGTGGGCTGATGTCATCTTCTCCAGTAGGGGAATAATTAATTTAATAACTCTTGTCATACAACAACTTCACTGAGTTATGATAATTTATTTCAATTATAGTTCAAGATTTAAACTTTGGTATAATTTACTTTAAAATAAGGGTTCAGTCTATGGATCTCAATTTTTGCTGGTGACTCTGGTGACCCCTGGCAAGCAAGTCAGAGATCTCGCTTTCGTATTTTCTTAAGATACTTCCTTCTTCTAAATTTGCATAATATTTATATAGTTGCTACTATTGGTGGATTTCACCAAATCCCCATGACGTATTTTGACTCTGACAAATAGTTTGAATATACATAAATTTTACAATAATTTTACATTTTTTAATTTAAAAAAAGACCACGTGGTGACTTTTTGAAATAATATTTCTTAAATAAATTTATTAAAGATAATATTTTTAGCGCCTACCAAATACTGGATTCTGATTGGTACATCACCAGTTCTTGTATAGAATGTGCTATTGTATTACTGCGCTTAATAAAACTAGATCCCATTTCCTTTTTACTTTTATTATACTTTTTATAAGTTCGTCTGCCCGTATATACACAATAAATATTTTTATTTTTTTCAACGTTTTATGTGCCTTTCCCTTATTTAGCATGCTTGAATTTACAAACCATCTTTTGTCCTTGCTTTATTGAATACTATATGCTTGCAATTATTTTGCTGGAAAGTATCTGACTGAATTTCAGATGTACAGCTTGACCACTGGATGTTGATGTTGCCGACAAGCTCTATTACCAAAGAACCTAACCTCAGTACTTTATCATTATTTTTATTAAATAATTAAAAAATGATTTCTATTTCGTATTGTTGCAAATAATCATAGCATTTAGAGTCGTTATTATCTTATCTCTATTTTCCAACTGATAATATAATTGATGATAAAAGTTTCTGGTTTCTTTCCATGAGACCTAATAATTTATTTTAATAAATAAATTTGATGTGTCCTAAAATGCACCGTTATATCATGTATTATGAGGATCGATTATCATTTGCTTTGAGGTTATTTTTTTCATCATGAAATAAAATTGATTGATGCGGAATCGTGATGAACAATGAAGTAACTTGCTGCACTGAGTAACTAAATGAAGTGGAAAAACCTCATCACCATGCCTTAATTGAGAAAATAAATAATAATTAGTTTGATACATTCTACTGCTAATTGGAAAGTGATCTACCAGAAGTCATCTAAATTCACTCTATTGAAAAGTCATCTACCAAATTTTGATTCAACTTCATAAGTAGTCTTCTACGTATCCAAGTTGTAGTATCCATTCCTTGTGTTGAACTATGAAACTAATTCAATGAAACAAATTTATTTGTGTTTTCAGATCGGGATCCCGATTTTACTGTTGGTTCGTTGCTTAGGCTAGTTAATGGTACTTGGGATTGTGTAACTGTGAAGTGGAGCTTACAATTATCGGCCATAAGGTTGATGTAGGTGGCTAGTGAATCACTACTAGGAAGTGCATACCTTCACTAGTCACCCGTTAAGTGGAGATATATATCTATTTAATTCATTGTTAATTCAAAAGACACATAAAGTACAGAAATAATATGTTATTATTCCTTCATCAAGGTTAAAACAGATCTGAATCGTTTTGAAATATCAAGCCTACTCAAACTCAACAGCATTTTATATTCAGAGGCGTGAGAAGATCATTCAAGCTCAAAATAGCCAGCTGCGCTGACATTATCTCTTTACCTCAAATTATAATGATAGGTTTCATACGAAGCTTTCATTTAACAAGTCGAATAAAGTATGGCGTACGTCATATTTCAGAGCAAATCATACTGATTTCAATGACCACTTCTTTGAGGCCAATTTTATGCAGCATTATCAGTATCAGTGCCAAATGCTCTATTTTAGTGAATTTCATATTCAATATTCTGATATTTGAGACTCGTTACACAACTGGAATGGAGTGTTAAACAAATAATAGAATCTGAAAATAATAATCCATTTATTCAATAATAATGTGTGGACTGTATACCTCATTTCTACAGTATGACATGTAACTACAGAATGAATTTTTACTGTAGCTGTTCACTATTACACATTACAATATTGAACTGCACATAATATCATTTCTGTCCCTATCATTTTGATGATGTACTTATTGTATGAATCAATGAAGTCTATAGAATGTTTTATTTTTTATTATTTATTCATTTTATAGGATGAATGCTTTTGATGGAGAGACTAGAAGATTATTCATCCTCATCGAATAACTAACAAAAATGGTTACCAGAACGGTGAAATTTATTGGTTCCAAATTTTCAGATCTAAACTCCAAAAATGCGGTATTTTCCAATTCATTGAGTAACAAGGTATATAAAATCCAAACACAACCACTTAGGGAAATTCGTATATTTCTATTGCGTATCTCTTTTGAATATTCACTATGGATAGTAGTCTATATCAGAAATCTTCTTGTTTCTGGACTCCATGCTCTGAGCTGGAATCTTGTAGTTTCCATAGTTGTACTTCAACCTCGTTTCAATTGAAACTTGAAAATTTTGAATTAAATATTTTTTAGCCCTAAAACTCGTTCAAACAAGTACTGAAATAATACAGTGTGAACATTATCCTCTGGTCGTAGTTGAATGGAATGCCTCACGCAGCACTGGACAGTGTTGTGGTTGGAGATAAGATTTTTCCCGCCAAAAACGGAGCGGAAGCTGGGCGCCAGACCGGATGTTGAGTCAGACGCCACCAGCCGACGGCCGCCATTGGTCGTCAGATGCCGCCACCGCCACCGCAGTGCGCATACAAAGTGACGCAGCACCCATCTGATCGGGCTGCTAATCAGTTAAACGCCAGGAAATGACCGTCGTCTCAATTCACCGAAATAAAATTATTACAATAACGCCAGCCGAATCAACACAATGCATTTCTATGTTATTCTTCCTTTCTCGGCACCCTGCATCACTGATCAGATGCAACAGGAAGCGGCCTGCTACCAACCTGCAACAATAAACACTTTTAATGTTTCACATTATTGTCACAAATAATAATGATGAGGATTCACTTCAGTATCTATGCCACTCTTGTCACAGATAATGTTACTTTTTATTCTGTATTCGTTCCTTTCTTGTGGCAAATAATGAAAGTTCACAAATGTAGATATTCAATTGTATGACAAAACAAAGATTTGGTCAAATCCTTAAGCACAGCATTGTTGAAATGTTTTGAGTCATTACATTAGTTACATTTTACTCCATCAATATCTTACACTTCGAAAACCCTCTCATTCCAAGGGGATAAAATAAAACAAAAAATGAATAAAAAAAAACTTTTTGGATAATATTGAATGAACTGTCATGCAATAATTATTATTATTATTTAAATATTTTTCTAATATCTGTTAAATTGGGGAATAAATCGTTTTACTAGATCAACAATACCATGAAGAATCAATCCTCTAAATTTCATGGATCTATCTCTTACCGAATTTAAAATGTTCTGTCCAAAAAATTTAAACTTTAGACACTCATACCTCAAAAAGTAATGATCGAAAAAAAATGTTTTCTTGAGAAAACTTTTTCATTTTGATGGCTTGATGATATACACATCAAAAAACTTTGAAAAATATCACCAGTACAAAGTTTATTTTCAGCCTTTGCACAGCCGTAAACAAGGATAAATGGAGAGTTCCTGGCCTGGGACTCTGATAAGCAATGTTACTCTGGAAAAATTTCCCTCCAATATTCTTCCATCACTTTTGACGTAAAAAATGCAATTCATGGTAAAATGGTTGTAGGAATTTTCAACAGGATAATTATTGGGTACCACTGTGAAAGAAGAACTGATTTCTGTGAAGTATTTATAATATGTTATATTGTAAAGCTATGAGTTAAGTTGAGAATTATTTCATTGAATGAATATTTCTAATCGGAATACCTACTTTTCACTCATATGAGAGATATTGACATGCGATTCTACTTAGAATTTCTTCTATCATTATTTATTTATTTATTTATTCCATTGTCATTACAGATCATAATTATAATAAATATAATATGATTGGGAGAAGACAACAGGCATAGCCCAAAACTGTCTTCTCCCAAATTTTTACAAATACAAGTTTCAAAAAGAATAAGGTTAAGATTTCACTTTTACTTCAAAAAGTCCAATTTCCACTTCAAAACTAAAGACTAAACTAAAAATTTTGAATTTTGATATTTAAAAACTGATTAAAAACAAAAATATTTCACTCAAATCTCTACAGATTGGAAATTTTTGAGTGATTTTGAAAAATTTTAAGCCAGAAAAGAAACACAACACTTCACTATTGAGGGAATTTCACCAATCAAAAGCTAATCAATAAGATTGATTATGTCATTTGTCTCTGGCAAAAATTATTACTAATTGCTGTACCATTTTTAATAATAGAGTAATAGGTAATATTGGGGCACCGAGCTTCGCCTCAGAGTACAAAAGCATGGTTATTTATTCATTGATAAACAGAACACAATTCTTTAAAATTATTGGGGAAGGACTAACAGACACAGCTCAAAACTGTTTCTTCCCCGAATTTTGTGTCATACACTATAAATAGTAACACTATAATAGAAAAGATCCATTCAGCATGCACCACCAATTAGGAAACAGGATGGCTCATGGGCTAGAAGCAATACAGAGAAAGTTCAAGCATTTGCTGATCATCTGGTAAACACATTTAAACCACACAATCATAATGAGCTGGAAATTGAAGAAGATTTTATCCAGGAGAGCGAAGAGTTTAGACATGTTACACAGGATGGAGTAGAGAAAGTAATAAAAAAATTAAATACAAAACAAGCACCAGGATTTGATTTAATAACAGGAGTAGTATTGAAGAATTTACCAAGGAAAGCTATAGTGAAACTACCTAATATTATAAATGCCGTTTTTAAACTCAAATATTTTCCTCATAATCATGTGGAAGGTAGCTGAGGTGATAATGATCCCAAAACCTGGAAAAGAGCCCCACAACATCTCGTCATACCGGCCAATATCTTTGCTCTCAGTAATGTCAAAACTTTTTGAAAGAATATTGTTGAAAAGGCTGACTCCTTTTATGGAAAGGAAAAAAATTATACCAGATCATCAATCTGGCTTCAGGAAAAACATTCAACAATTGATCAGGTACACAGGATTGTAAATATAATAGAAAGGTCGTTAGAAGAAAAAGAAGTTTGTTCAGCAGCATTTTTGGATGTGATTCAAGCTTTTGATACAGTCTGGCATGAATGACCGATTAATAAGTTGAAAAAGCTACTTCCAAAGCAATTCACATACATCTTACATTCATATTTAACTGGACGATACTTCAGAGTGAACCATGAAGATGCTTATTCTGAACTAGGAGAAATGAAATCAGGAGTACCACAAGGGAGTGTTTTGGGCCGATTCTCTATCTTCTGTTTATAAGTGATCTACCATGTCTCGAGAATAATACAATAGCAACATTCGCCGATGACACAGCAATATTAGCTATAGATGACAAGATTGAAAGTGCCACAGCAAAACTTCAAAGATCTCTCAGAAAAATTGAAAACTGGACAACAAAATGGAAGATTAAACTCAATGAAGCAAAATCAGTACATATCAATTTCACTAACAAGAGGGCTCAACCCATACCAATAACCATTAACAATCAAGTAGTACCATTTACCAATGATGCCAGGGAATAAAATACAAGAGACTCTGGTGGCTGATTGGAAGGAACTCCATCTTGTCAATTCCAAACAAAGTACTCCTGTACAAACAGATTCTAAAGCCGGTATGGACGTATGGTTTACAACTTTGGGGGTGTACCAAAGACAGTAACATCAGTCATACAACACTTCCAAAACAAGGTGCTGAGAAACATTGCTGATGCTCCTTGGTACGTCAGAAACAGCGACCTACACAGAGACCTGCAAAGTCGACCTGGTATGCAGCGGAATCCAGAGGCATGCAGAGAAACACGAGGCCCGACTCCACCAACACGACAACATCGAAGCAATCCAGCTGCTGGAAAATGAAGGATCTGTGAGGAGGCTGAAAAGGAAGAAGCTATTTGAACTGGTCTAGTGCTGATTCAAGTGTCTTGTGTCCAGTGAAAAGCAGAGCAGTGGAAATGAGTGAAACCCACCTGTGTAGTACAGTCATACGCAGTGTATAATAGTAGAGAATAATATTAGAATTTGAATAGGAGACCCTATGGAGGATTCTCTTGTATGAAGTAATTATTAGTATTATAGGACAGAGAAAAGTTGCTCATTAGTCCCTAGACTAGATAGCAATCTATCGTTGAATAAAAAAAACTATAAATAGTCCAAAAAGTAGGTTATGTTCCACTTGAATTCAGGTCCAATTTTTCCATTTGAAAACAGAAAAGTTCTAATTTGTATTGTTTACAAACCAAATTGAATAACAAAATAACACTCACTGATTACTTAAAACTGTAAAATAATGATCGACTTTGAAAATGTTGATATACTTCAATTTGGAATGATATACTGTGTTGGCTACAATATTTGTTAATATAAATAAAAAGATGATGGATCTTGGATAAAATCATATCGTTGATCATGCTAACAAATCAGATATTTTGATCAAGTCGATTAAAATTTCTAGATAATTTTTCTCGTGAGATAAGCTGATTGATTGCACTAGTTCAACAGCTTGACATAATTATGTCTCAATCCCACAAACGCACGAAAACACGAAAACAAAGACGACGAAATTAGCAGCTGTTTCTTCAAGGATGAATAATTATTATCCTTTTCATGTCCTTCAGCGAGTTTTCACAGGGATGGGACCTAGTGCAATCGAATTATTCTATCTTTTTCGAGATCCGTTAGACATAAATAAATACCCATATACCCATGTACCCAATAAATAAATACATATATACAGAAATTGCTTGCTTAATATAATAGTATAGTCCGGTCGCAAGTGTCATTCCGTGGTAATTTTTGGGTAACAGCCGTGGAAGATGTCTCAATTTTCTCGTTAGGTTATCTTGTTTTCAGAGTGTTTGCCTGTGATTTTGACTTGTCCTCATCGCATTTCTTATTATGCTAGACCTAACGAAGAAATTGAGACACCTTCCACGGCTGTTACCCAAAAATTACCACGGAGTGCCTTTTTCATGACATTTGCGCCCGGACTATCACCCAATTTCTCAAATTTCATACAATATTGTTGTATTGTTCAATATTGGGACTATTACCCAATTTCTCAAAGTCCATACAATATGGGAGTATTGTTCAATTGGGACTATTACCCAATTTCTCAAAGTCCATACAATATGGGAGTATTGTTCAATTGGGACTATTACCCAATTTCTCAAAGTCCATACAATATGGGAGTATTGTTCAATTGGGACAATTACCCAATTTCTCAAAGTCCATACATTATAGGAGTATTTTTCACTATTAAAACAATTCCTTTCACATATCAGAATCTGAGTTTGAAAAAATAAATCCTTTGCTTGAGCAAGCACAATCTTGATAAGTTGAGATTTTCAATAAGTTACTTGCTTCCAAGAATGTGATACAGTCATGTATATTACAGTCTATTTCATGTAACTTTCATTCAACCATAAAATTTTAATTACATTATTTCATTTATCTCGAAAAGGATTGCTCCAGCGATCTGGTAAAGTTATAAATTGAGTCGGTCTTGATTTCTGCTACCTTTTTAGGTTTTTTCATCGAAGCGCCAGAGAAAAAGTCTTTTGTGCGAGCAATATCGTCCGCCATTGGCCAGATAAATCTCGAACGCTTTACGAGCGTTGTTAATCACGAAGGCCACTCAAATGAGTTGATTGAGATGAGCTTTTTCCACTCTATGTTTCTTTAAAAGCGCGGAAAAAATGTCGCAAAGCTTTGATCTAACCTTTGGCTGAACTTGGGAAAAAACCAGTATTATATTCACATTCAGATAGAATTTAAACGATCAAATTTGAACGAGCACAATTATAAGAGCGGACTGTACACGAAGGGCAATTAAATGGAGTAATCGGTTCAACCAGGAAAGACTTCGACGGTCGCTGTCAATAAATAAATTTCCCCTTCTATGCTTTTTTCTTAATCCTGGACTTTTTATCACAAATTGTGAGACGAGAAAACTTTTTACCAGCACTCAGCGAATGGATTTGTCAAGTTCCACGGATAACTTCCACACTCTCGATTACCCACACAACAAAAGTGAGAGTCATTAGGAGTGCTTTATATATTCTAGTGGAAATGCTTCGATATTTTAAAGTTACTTGCACAAATTTAATGTCTAGTGGAAATTGATATAAATGTAGCAGTGCGTGTCAGACATGTTAATAGATTAGGGGATCAGGGAAGAAGGACTATACTCATAGTCCAAAGCTACTTTTGTAGCTTGATATATGAATTTAATTCTATGATTGATTTCCCCAATAGTAGAATTCACAGTAAAAAAATGAATTCCACGTCACAATAAACAAGTAGTGTGGTAGTGCAAGTATCGTACTTGGAAACGAAGTGACTTTCATATAGACATCAAATTCAATTGCATTTAACAATCTCTATAGGAATGCATTATTCATTTCCATTCTTTCTGTCAGTTATTTCAGCTTCCATCACCTCTCATCCAGAACAAAACTCACGAATTTTATTATTGCTCATAGCTGACTCAATGAAGGTTGTCTGCTCGATATCCTTTGGAACGGATAAAATGAATGAAAGCAGAGGGATAGGATAGGGTGGTGGCAGAGCATTATTCGAAACACATCCCTTGCCTGGGTCACGTATTGGGAAGCATCCGGTGTATGCGATCAACTCAAGTCCAAACCTCAAGAGAAACAGATAGGTGATCGCCCACACCGAACCCCTTCCTTCTCTGGCACTAGGAGGCTTTTGTCTCAACCTATTGTTTCAAAATAAACAATGCGTTTGTAAATTATGTTCGGGTGACATCTGTGGGACGATTTTATTATTGGGATTGCTCTCAGCCTCTTCTCTTCACTCTTAATTTAAGGTCTGCGCCAACCGTCATCCATTATCACCTCTTTACACCGTGCTGCTGAGGTGCCGCATGCGGTGGTAATTGATTGTCACACTTCGATCCACTTGAGCCGAGATTTATTGGTAAAATATGCCGGCCGCCGACTTTCGGTCGCATAAATTCAAATGCTGTTCCATACTTGCTCTGAGAATGTCTCTAAATCACTTCCATATGTACAATACTTTAGCCTGTGTAAAAATATGATTCTGTAGCCAATTATAATTCATCATAATCACTTTTGAATGTCAGATGAGTAATCTATCTTCTTTTATTACAATGCATGTGGAGGATAACAAATGATTCAGGTTTTTAGGTTTAACAGAATTAGAATACTGACTTGCATTCTCTTGATTTTGTAATGAAGTTTCTCGTGGAGTTATCATCATTTCAGAATCTCTCATTTCCCTGCGCCACTCTGTATGACTAGAGGTGCGTACAGATACACGCGCCGCGAACATGACCAATTCACTTTTAATCAGCTGACTATATCTGTATTTTTACAGAAACGGTAAGATACCTATATAAAAAGCTTGTCATCAGCTGATTAAAAGTGAATTGCTCACTAAATCTGTACGCACCTTAACTCTCTCAAAATAGTATTCATAGAAATAAAAGATGAAAATCTAAGTACCTTTTTCTCGAAATTATTTTGAAAGGGTACTTAGATTTTCATTTTCTATTTCTAATCAAGAGTAGTCCGAACGAAAAAGATAATAGTATTAATCTATTTAGAATTTCAGGTCATACCAAATCTTTATTATCACAGGTCCAAATTAAGCGAAAAAAATCTTAATTTATTATCACATCCCTTGTCATTCCTTCGCATACTCAATACAAGATACATGATATAAAATTGATATGATCGATCTATCCAGTTAGATAAACTAAGAAAGAGATCTACTCCTCATCAAGAAAGGAGAACCTCAGAGGAGATCCAAGGCTGTTGAATACTTTTTATCAACCTTGTGACAGATCGACATCAGCAGCTAATTAGTACAGACGTTTCCAAAGTGCACTGATTGACTGTTACAGAGGAAAGGATCGTTTGTTGCGTGGTGTTTTGTGTGTATGTGTGTGTTTGTTGCAGAAGGTGAATGTGAGTATTGCAGATGCAGGCGAGGGTCATCCTTCGATCTGACGGTGGAGAGTGTAGAGTGAGAGCGCATCAACGGGGGCGCAGTGCAATCTTTTAACGTGGTCTGCGGCAAGGATAGTATACACAGTCCTTTATATCGCTTTATATCGCGATATATACCATCCTTGGGTGTGCGGGGCGCATGACGCTTGCCTGACGGATTTCGACGTCCGACGACAAGACGGAGAGCCACCCTAGCACTCTCACCCACTCAACAAATTATTGCTGGTACACCTCGATTCCATTGAAGCTAGAGTTAAGTGTTGATTACTTGGAAGCGGCGTTTCTACGATTTTTTTATGAGATCTCTTCTTACATGTTTAACATAACAATTTCCTAGTCCAACACCAACCTGAACATTTTTCATGTTTTAAGATGTGAAGATCTCGATTATTAAAAGTTTAAACACTTGATAAGTTCATCTGCTCACGCGGATTTTGTTGTTTAGAACATGGCCCACTTTGTTCGAATAGACAATTCTAGTTTTATTCAATTTGTTCAAATTCTTGCTTTGTTCTAATTGCTCATTTGAACAATTCTAGTTTTCTGTGAGTAAAATAAACATGAAACTGTTCTTTTCTTCTATGAAAAACATTTTATATGTAGTACTCATTTTCAATTTTTCATTCTTGCTCACAGTATCCTTTCCTTCTATGTATTTTATTACTCGTCAACTCTCGCTTTTTCTCTCTAGGAAAACATTTTTCTTTCTACCTTTCCCCAATAGTCTCCTGTTATTCTTCTTATATTCACGGTATTCTCCCCTTCATCCTTTTTTTTACTACTATCATCTTCATCTTTTGCTACCCATCTTCTCAACCTCTACATTTTGTCTTCTTTCTCCATAAGTTTTCCATTCATCTCATTTTCTTATGTAATCACATAGATTAGTCACCTATGACACCTTTACTCACACTTGTTCGTGATGTAAGAACATAGGCTGCCCATTTTATTCTCACTCTTCTATCACAGGAATTCCACGACATATTTTGAATTGAATCGCACCCTATCTGCACCTCATCACAACTCAACCCGGCTGATTAGATGCCGCACGTGTGGACATTATCTGTGCGGAGAGCAAGTGGGTTCACACGGCACAGGGCGGGCGAAGCACTGGTTCAGGTGTCAGTCTGCGTCTGCTTACTGTGATTCGAAACGTGACACAGGCTGATTTAAAGACGTTCAGATTAGACGAACGGATTGCACGACTTTCGTTCACTTGGCTCGGGTAAACATCGGTAATTCAGTGTCACCAACAATCAATTCGACAATGATTTTATGTGTTCCACGGCATATTGACACAATATTCGCTCAGCACTCAGCCACCTTCTTTGGTTTTTTCAGAATAGAGTTGAAAAATAAATTTATAAACATTCAATATTCATTTTCCCAATGTAACCTGGTCGAGTTGAAATGCTAATATCACCATAGCCTGGTCTGGTATGGTATTATGGAATTGCACTTCAGATTAGTTGAGATAAGTAGAGGTAATTATTCCAAGTTGATGGCAAAAGAGCTTTTTTAGTTGATTTAGATGAATAGTTCAACATTTGATGCTGGAATAGACAGTCCATTGCCGAAGTCCCAGCCCGTAAAGCCAACCCTTCATAATTTGTAACTAGCAGGTAACCCGTGCTCTGCAAGGGTCTCATAAAGAACTTGACAAACTGGAATCATGAAGAATTTAAATAGGCCTACAACCATCCTCGGTGAATTAAGAATTTAATAGAAGGTAATTAGATTATTAGTTCAGACGTGATTATGTGATTTATTCGTGAATTTCCCGTCCCGCACATGTACAAGACAGTTCTTTCCTTCATTATATTATAGATGATCAGTGCAGTGACACAGTAATTACTATAAAGTCATAATTGTCAAAGAGTGAACATAGTAAAAAACATTGTTACAAATATTATTGATTTTAATAATACGACAGATTTAGATAATACTTTAGATTGCGACAGACAATCAGTTAATAGAAAACGATTCTGAAGTCAGATTGAAAGAGCGACCTTGCTATTTGTAATGTTTTTTTGGCAAAATGAAATGATGAGAAAAATTATGTCAACATTATGACTTATCAGGGAAAAGTTTCACTTTTCCACACATGCTACGAAATTAAATGCTCATTGTAGTTTACCATATCTGAAAACATTTCATAGTCCAGCCCCATAGCGGCTGCAATAATTTGATATCATGCAGGTTGTCAGAAAGAAAACACCATTTATGATAGAGTCTAATGGGTCTTGTTCAAAAGTTGTTGACGGCGTGTATACAAACATTTAGAACTGTCTCAGGACTTATTGGATCAAAGTAACAAAAAAGGAGAGCAAGCTGAAGAACCATTCTAAAATATGTAAGGGAATGTGGAGGAGTTTGAATGTTTCATAAATCAGAAGTGGAGAAAATGAAAAACATAATGAGCTGTGGGCTTTACAGGCTGGGACTTCGGGAATGGTCTGTCTATTCCAGCATCAAATGTTGAACTTTTGACGTTTAGTTACCAACTGTAGCCTATAATAATTACCTGTGTCAAAACTTTGACAGAACGTTAGCAACGGACACTCACAATAATTACCTGTCCATTCAAGGTTGCCATGCTAGTTAGTTGAGAGACTAGATCACTTACGAGTGACTATCGTACCGACTTTTTATAATGAATTGGACAACTTCCTATTCATAGACATCAGTCATTCTGGATTATTGAACTAACTGTACAGCATCAGTTTGAAAACCATAGAGGAGATTACTCTTATTTTCTCCATCCCAATCCAACTCCACTCAATCATTTCAACAAACGCTGGTAATGTTCATGTTCATTTTTTGTGTGTGTTCTGGTAAATGAGATTCACATGCGTGGGCGGAGGAATTGTTAGATACAGCTCGCCCTAATAATATTGGCTGTTTTTTCCACGCTTGATTGGGAATTATAATATAATATTTTTTTATATCATAAACTGATAGAGATACTACTATGATAATTAATTCTCCGGAGTACACAAGTAAATTGGAAAAATGAATTATCTCATTGACTTACATTATAACATGAGATGTTTGGCGACGTATTCATTCAGATGAAATTAAATTTGGAATATATTATCCTTGATTTAACATGAACCTAACTTACAATGATTAACAAAGTTATTTTGTTAATTATTGATTTTGAATGATCAACTGTAATTCTATAAGGTAATGGCCGCTCCAGTCCTCTTCTATGGTAGTGAATCATGGGTGAAAACGAAGCCACTTGAAAGAACAACGCAGGCAGCCGAGATGAGATTTCTTCGGATAACCAGGCGGTGTGACAAAAGATATCATTCAAAGGATGAAGATATTAGGAAAGAATTGAATATCTACAACATAAATGAAAGAGTTGAGGAGAATCAGTATCAATGGAGGGAGCATGTCCAAAGAATGTCAGCTGAGAGAATACCATTAAAAATCTACAATATTAGCAGTAGACAAAAGAGATGTTGGCAGACTACACAAGCGATGGTAATAAGGAATTTTCAAATATTGTAGGTTCATTCGAATAATTAACTAGATTATGTGAGTCGGAGCTGGCTATAGTCTAATCCTTGTTAGTAAGAAGAAGAAGAAGAAGAAGAAGATGAAGAAGAAGAAGAAGAAGAAGAATCGGTATACTTCAATTTCCTACTTGAATAAAATTGTGGCAAGCGCTTCGGACTCAAATGCAGATTTGGCAACTTTGAGTCAGCAAAACTGACTTACAGATATACGATTCAATCATTTTTTAATCCGGTGGTTCGGAAACACCTTACTCTGTGAGTACAATATTCATTGTGATAGTTTATTCAAGCAGTGGATATGATAATTATTATAGCTTCAAATTAATAATAAACTCAATCAAATTGTTTACTGCATCCTTATTCATAGATTCTATGACATCAGTTATCAGTCTTTTCCCGAACTGAAAGCCCAATCATCCTTTTAATATTATCCGAAATAATCTTACTCATTATTCTCTCCCAATTTTTGCTTCTCTCCTACAATTCCTTCCTTGTGATTGCTCCTTGAAGAAGTTGATAACTACTCCATCTTTTTGATGAAGCAACTAAGTTACTGTTTTCAGCAAGTAATAACCGTTCTAAAAGCATGTCGATAATTTTTACGATGCAAAAGATGAGTGCATGGTCAAAACTAATAAGTTGTGAAACTTTTACAGGTTTTAGTGGTAATAATAAATCGGCGTGATGTTCTAGTCTCTCATGCGTTGTCTTCCACCTACATACAGCACCAGAAGATGTTCTTCCAGTAGATAACTGGACGGTGCAGCTTTCACCTGATCTTCTTTGATTTCCCGTTTTGCAAGAATTCAAGGCGTTAATATTAATTCGCCCATTTTTGCATCAAGCGCCAAGCAGTCAACATCCAAAAGCTTTCGTTTCATTCTTCTTTACACATGTGTTCGTTTCTCTGTGTATTGTTTATCATCCAGTCTTATTACCCGATTATTATCTTGTTTCGTAACTTGAAATTCGTGATGTAAACAAAAAAGTATCGCTAATATCATAAGAAAGTGTATTCTGGACGAAGACTTTTATGAGGCCCGACATCAGCTCCGTTGGATTCGTATGGAAGAATCTGATTTTTACGGCACTATTTTCAAGTCGTTCTTTTTTATTGCAAAACAAAAAATAAAGCTGTGTCCTAGATACGTAAGATACAATTAACATTTAAGAATACGATAGAAGATCTTGGGAGATTCTACTTTATTGTGACTTATGAAGGAGAATAGTAATATTATGATTTATGATTTATTCATTCTTGGAAAAGAGATGATGATACAGATGGCTGGTTCTTTGAACACCTCATCCTTCAAAAGAATTAGTTTTATTGACAACTTCCATTCCACATATTCTTTGGTTTCACGGCATAACAATTTTCACGAAAACTAAAAAAATAATGGGAATTGATAGGCTACAGTGAATTATTTTAGAAATTCAAGAACTCAGATTCATTCCTGTCTGTCTCACAACAGCCAAAAAGTGATAAAAGATATAAAATTCTATCATGAATTTGATATGAAGAAGATCTATCATTTCACTTGCTCCTAATAAATAATAAGTACTGTGATCATTGGTGAACACTTAATCCAGGGATTTTAATGTGTTTTAGTGGTTACAGGAGACCGGAATGTTTGGAGGCGAATTCTGAAGACGGTCCCCAAGGAATAGTGCCAGGATAAGGAGACTAATACAGGGAAGAAGAATGGTATATAACGAAATTTTATTCCATGGTGATTAATGGTTTTGGTGGTAAACAAATCATTTCTCTGTACTATTTTGGTTAGTTCATTATCCTTTCAATTGTGAATCCTATCATACCTCACATGAACTCTACTTATATGTTTCTCAGCTTTTGCCTAACAGTTCAGCAGCTATTCATTTCTGAATCATAAAGAATGGAATAGTAAATCGATTTCCCCATGTATACATTTTGTGCTATTTGTAGCACTATTTATATCGTGATTCAAGAATGAGTTGGGGAATAGTGATAATTTTCAGTTATGAGAATTGAGAATACCTTCAGTACAGTTTTTAAGATTTCATAATAGTTCGAGATCATTCTCATTTTAAATAATGATATATGATTGAATATATCATAGCTGAAAATATTTATAATATATTCATATTTGAATTTATCATATATCATAGTACCATAGCTGAACAAAACTTATTACAAATTAAGAATTGGCCAGATAGAAATAACCTATGTTTGAATATAGATAAAACTAGCTACATAACATTCTCAGTAAATAAAATAGGGCAGCCTGTTCATAATGAAGAATTGAAGCTCCACTCAAAATGCACTTCAAACCTAGGTATTTGTGATTGTTCTACTATGAAAAATTCAATAATATTAAATACCCTACTTGGGTATCATAATAGATGATCATCTAAAGTGGGATGTACAAATTAAGTCCGTCTGTAGAAGAATTAGATATTCATCTTACAAATTCTATCAAATAAATAAAAATCAGGATAAGATAAATTTAGAAATGGTATATCATGCTCTAGTTAAATCAATTCTGCAGTATGGCATAGCTGTTTGGGGGGGGGGGTTGTTTCAACTGTCATATTATTGAGGAATTATTCGTGGCACAAAAACTAATCATTAAAATTATTTCAAACAAACTTAGATTGTACCCTACCGAGACTGTTTTTAGTGACTTCAAGCTGATGACAATACGTCAATTATATATTAAAACCGTAATTGAATACTTGATAAAATATAAATCCCTTTTTCCTCCCACTTCAAATTCAATTGTAAATAATTATCATTAAAGGCCCACTGCAAATAGATATATGCCACTTATCACACCAATATTGAATGTTAAGTAAACAGTTGATCTGTACAAGCACTAAAATAATCAACCTTATTCCGGTCCACTTCCTCATAGTAGAAAAATTAACTAGAAATGAAAACCTACAGTAACTTTTTCTTCCATACGTATGAATCTCGGGATTTCTGCTCATACTACAGTTTGCAATTCTTTTAGATACATTTGTTGAAAGTGGACTCGCTTACAACTTTGACACATTCTCTTTTTTCCTACTTTCTTCTCCAATACTTCCCTTTTCTTCTCCTCTTCACCCTTCATTCCTTACTTTGATACCTCTACCTGCCTATTACATGGGAAACTATAGTTGGCCAGGTATTTTTTCCTCCTCTCTTTCTTTTCAGCACACCCCGACATGAAGCCTGTTTTTGTTTTTATTGGAAATTCATTTTTGATTGTGATTTTTTATGTTTTGATTCCTTTCATGTATATTGTATTGTGTCGATTTGAATGAAATTGATTGAATCAAATCAATTTCCTTCATGGTGACTCCACTTTTCATCTGCAGTTTACAGTTGCTTTATATTGCTCAAACTTAGCCGATCCATTGCCTAAGAACAGAATCTGGATATTTTTTGGAAGTAATGTAGAGAAAAACGGCACAGAATCTTCGTGATAATGTAGGACATGAACAGTCACAGTTGAAACAAGACGGCATGTCATGCTATAGTGGCTCAATACTCTCAAATTGCCGTGGCCATTTAGCAACACCAGTAGCAGTGTACTTAATTTGTAACATTGACCTGATTTGTATAAACTGAAATTATTGTGCGTGCTGCCCGTTTCAACTTTGTTAAATGAAGCCAGATCGAGAAAATTGGCCAACAGATGTTTGATAGAGCGTGATTTTCCCACATATTCCATTGTAGTTGAGAGGAGACACGCAAGTTGGAAGAAGAATGGTATATAACGAAATTTTATTCCATGGTGATTAATGGTTTTGGTGGTAAACAAATCATTTCTCTGTATTATTTTGGTTAGTTCATTATCCTTTCAATTGTGAATCCTATCATACCTCACATGAACTCTACTTATATGTTTCTCAGCTTTTGCCTAACAGTTCAGCAGCTATTCATTTCTGAATCATAAAGAATGGAATAGTAAATCGATTTCCCCATGTATACATTTTGTGCTATTTGTAGCACTATTTATATCGTGATTCAAGAATGAGTTGGGGAATAGTGATAATTTTCAGTTATGAGAATTGAGAATACCTTCAGTACAGTTTTTAAGATTTCATAATAGTTCGAGATCATTATCATTTTAATTAATGATATATGATTGAATATATCATAGCTGAAAATATATAAAATATATTCATATTTGAATTTATCATATATCATAGTAGCATAGCTGAACAAAACTTATTACAAATTAAGAATTGGCCAGAATAACCCATGTTTGAATATAGATAAAACTAGCTACATAACATTCTCAGTAAATAAAATAGGGCAGCCTGTTCATAATGAAGAATTGAAGCTCAACTCAAAATGCACTTCAAACCTAGGTATTTGTGATTGTTCTACTATGAAAAATTCGATAATATTAAATACCCTACTTGGGTATCATAATAGATGATCATCTAAAGTGGGATGTACAAATTAAGTCCCTCTGTAGAAGAATTAGATATTCATCTTACAAATTCTATCAAATAAATAAAAATCAGGATAAGATAAATTTAGAAATGGAATATCATGCTCTAGTTAAATCAATTCTGCAGTATGGCATAGCTGTTTGGGGGGGGGGGGTTGTTTCAACTGTCATATTATTGAGGAATTATTCATGGCACAAAAACTAATCATTAAAATTATTTCAAACAAACTTAGATTGTACCCTACCGAGACTGTTTTTAGTGACTTCAAGCTGATAACAATACGTCAATTATATATTAAAACCGTAATTGAATACTTGATAAAATATAAATCCCTTTTTCCTCCCACTTCAAATTCAATTGTAAATAATTATCATTAAAGGCCCACTGCAAATACATATATGCCACTTATCACACCAATATTGAATGTTAAGTAAACAGTTGATCTGTACAAGCACTAAAATAATCAACCTTATTCCGGTCCACTTCCTCATAGTAGAAAAATTAACTAGAAATGAAAACCTACAGTAACTTTTTCTTCCATACGTATGAATCTCGGGATTTCTGCTCATACTACAGTTTGCAATTCTTTTAGATACATTTGTTGAAAGTGGACTCGCTTACAACTTTGACACATTCTCTTTTCTCCTACTTTCTTCTCCAATACTTCCCTTTTCTTCTCCTCTTCACCCTTCATTCCTTATTTTGATACCCTCTACCTGCCTATTACATGGGAAACTATAGTTGGCCAGGTATTTTTCCTCCTCTCTTTCTTTTCAGCACACCCCGACATGAAGCCTGTTTTTGTTTTTTATTGGAAATTCATTTTTGATTGTGATTTTTCATGTTTTGATTCCTTTCATGTATATTGTATTGTGTTGATTTGAATAAAATTTATTGAATCAAATCAATTTCCTTCATAGTGACTCCACTTTTCATCTGCAGTTTACAGTTGCTTTATATTGCTCAAACTTAGCCGATCCATTGCCTAAGAACAGAATCTGGATATTTTTTGGAAGTAATGTAGAGAAAAACGGCACAGAATCTTCGTGATAATGTAGGACATGAACAGTCACAGTTGAAACAAGACGGCATGTCATGCTATAGTGGCTCAATACTCTCAAATTGCCGTGGCCATTTAGCAACACCAGTAGCAGTGTACTTAATTTGTAACATTGACCTGTTTTGTATAAACTGAAATTATTGTGCGTGCTGCCCGTTTCAACTTTGTTAAATGAAGCCAAGATCGAGAAAATTGGCCAACAGATGTTTGATAGAGCGTGATTTTCCCACATATTCCATTGTAGTTGAGAGGAGACACGCAAGTTGCAATAACAATTCAAAGCGGTGACCTACAACGTTGGATCAACTTATTTCAACAAAAGTACTAATTGGCTGATAACAGCTATAGTGACAACTTTGATGGCCATAGAATTATGTTTGTCCCTATATTATGAATATCACTTATATTTTATGATAATTCCATGTCTATCTTTCATTCTCTCAGTTTTAAGTTCAGAAATTGGGATCTCTCTTGTATTTTTCATTTTTTTTCAATTCTTCTATTAGATTGGTGAACCAACTGTGATTACACATTTTATCAATTCTAGATTAGTCAAATCACACTTATGAATTAATTTTTTCCTCGACGGACAAGGTGAAAAAACTACGAAATTTATCTGGAATTAATCAACTGGAACTTACTAACGATTACATGTACAATATTATCATTTAGTTTATTGTTTTCGCATGAATTATTGTAATAGAATTGGCATGATCAATGTAAAATGAATTTGGAAAAATTCAATTTGAATTGAATATCAATAGCATTTTATACTTTGAAGATATCACAGTTGAACGCAATTACGTAGTGGACTGAAGTATTTTATCAAGTGAAATTTTATTTCCTGGTTCATTCCATATTTCATTATACAGTAGTTCTATAAAACTCACCAGATGAGCAAAAATATGAAAACATATTCCTCTTTCTACTTTACCAGTTACAATATTACGTAGAAGATGTTAACTAATCCGTTCTGTGATCCTCGAACATCTAAACAATAATTGACATTTCTAATCATATTATTTTTTTACCATCAAGCTTGAAGAAATGTAGGCCTTTCTACGTGGAATCCACAAATGTGCTATAATTTGTAGCCTAATTTGCTTCACAAAAAGAAGGATTTCGTCAATTATGAATATCCTAGAATACTTTCAACATAGAACTGATGCAAACTGCAGATGTAACCTACTGTTAGGTTGGAGAGTCGATTTGCTGGGAAATGATGGATAGCACAAACCTTGAACTAATGTGTTACGATGTACTCTACTTGCCTGAAAAAAGGCTTTAGATGTGTTCCGGATGATGCAACTATGAGTTAACACAGTGCCTTCTTCATTTTAGGCCACTAATGGTCAATTCTGAAATGTTTTTTCAATTTATCGCTGTAAAAACTAGCAATTGAGGAACTAATTGCGTAGGCACGTTAAAACAGGCTTTGAATGTCATGAGAAAATTATTCAGGACTTGCTTGCTAGACCACCATCAATCTACCGCTCCAAAGATCAAGATCAAAGAAGAACTATAAAATTTGAAAGCAAAATCAGTGAATAATTGGAATAGGGATCAAGAAACTCCATTAAACTTTAGATTTCGATGGTGGAGTTGGTTTCCACTTATTTCAATTTGATTTGTACTTTCATAACTATTGAATCTATCCCTTTATAAAAAAATATTCAAGTCATAAGCTTATGTTCAGACCTCAACAACAATACCAGTGGTAATTTCTCAAATTGGAGAATTTGAATTGAAGGAATCGAGTTAGACAAAAAAATTAGCACTGTACTTGATGAAAAAATTGAAGTTGAAGATTTTTCATGAAACGTAGTAGGAATGTTTGAATTTATATTGCAATTTTAATTTGAAAACTTTTATGGTAAGTGGAAATTTAAGTCAAGATTCAATCAAACTGGAAACCGTTTCAATTGGGAAGAATTGAGACTAACTTATAATCTGTTCGATAACTGTAACTAATAATGATCTAGAATGCTTCCATAACATCATTGCATTGCATTTAGAATACATTACATCAGTCCTGATATAGAATAAAAAAATCTTGCCGTTATGAAAATTGATCACCTGACGCTAGTGTTCCCGCGCATCTTAAGTCTACTATTCAAAGATTTGAGCCAGCTGGTGACAGGGCAATGACGCTGGAGACACACGAGGTCTGCTATCTCTTCATAGTGAATCATTTAATAGAATCAACAGTTATAATCACATTTTCTCGAATTTCGAGCTTATTTTTAATTTTAGGTGAAAATGTTACTGGACATTGATTGTAGAGATTCTCATGCTCAATCTATTCGACTTAATTTTTTTTGTTTAAATTGTATCTGAAACCTGATAATTGAGAATCTAAAATCAAACTTTGCATAGATGGGGCGGAGCTCCTGAAATTTTTACAGATATGGGACTTGTGGCAATTGATAGAGCTTATCGATGACTATTTCAGGTATAATTTTAATCAAAATCGTTGGAGCCGTTTTCGAGAAATCGCGAAAAACCCTGTTTTTGACAACATTTTCGCCATTTTAGCCGCCATCTTGAATCGCATTTAATCGAAATTGTTCGTGTCTGATCCTTATATTGTAAATTTCAAGTCATTCCGTTAATTGGGAGATGAGATATCGTGTACACAGACGCACATATACTCATACACACACACACACTCACTCTCTCTCTCTCTCACACACACACACACACACACACACACACACACACACACACACACACACACACACACACACACACACACACACACACACACACACACACCACACACACACACACACACACACACACACACACACACACACACACACACAAAACCACTTTTTGGACTCAGGGGACCTTGAAACGTATAGAAATTCAGAAATTGGGGTACCTTAATTTTTTTCGGAAAGCAATACTTTCCTTAGCCTACCTATGGTAATAGGGCAAGGAAAGTAATAATCTAAATCCAGTAGAACACGTCAAGTAGTATGTTATCTATCACATTGGTGTTCGGTATGCATTAAAGGCCGGAGAGTTAATGCAGGATACAGGTTGAGTTAACATCTGATCAATGAGTAGTTTTATATGCGAGTGTATTCTCCAATCAAGTTTAATAACGTGCGGACTCCTGTGCTTTCATGAATGTCGAGCTAATGAGTACAAGCATAGCGTATTGAAATTGCAAATGAGGTATAAAGAGACAGAGTTTGCTATTTGAATTTACTGTCAAACTGCATCATAAGGCTACAAACAAGTGTGAGCTCACCCATAGAGTCACGCTTCAAAAGAAGGCCGAGGAATTCACCATAATTTCCCTTTTTTTATCCATTCTAGTTTTCTTTCCAGAAGAATCTATGTATTAACCGCCTTGTAATGACCAACAACATTTGGCGAATTGCCAAAGTGGTGGACAATTCAAGTTTTCTCATTCATCCCGATACAAACTAATTCAAATTATGTTTGTCATTCTCTTATCAAATTTTATAGCTCTCATAAGTCCAAGAATGAATATGCATGAATAGAATTTTATAGCATATGATGTTTTTGATGATGAGTAAACATACCAAGATTGATTACTTTCCAAACAAACAAACTAAGTATTTTCTAACGGAAGTTATGAGTCCTAAATCTTACACTTCTCTTATTGAACTCTCAGTATCCATGGTTCTTCAGGTGTTCCTTATAATCATCTTTAATTCCACTATTTAGAAACCTTCTCCAACTCTTCCTCTTATCCTCATCATTTTCCGTCGATCTTTCTCATTCTCATTTTCTCTTCCACCACCAACCTGTTCATGTATTTGCCAGTTTCTCTACTAACAATTTTTTCTTTGTAACTCTGTCTTTCTCTCTATACTCCTTTCTGTCTCAAACACTCCTTCGCAGTTGATGGGACAGCATCATCAGAAATATCTTTCATCGAAAGAAGGCATTGAATGGTTCCAATTCATTTATCCAATGAGGAGTACTCACTCACTTTACTCATCAAATTCCAAATCATATTGTGATAATTTCATTATAAGTGAAATTCGTCGGATGATTACTAAAAATTGATAGTATTTGATTATGAAAATTGAAAATTGTAATCTGATCTTGTAAAATTTGATGAATTCAACATGAACTAACTTTGAGGCTGTATGGATGAGAAGTTCAACATCTACTCCAAGTCCTCAAATCTCACTCTTGATGCATGAAATGGGAGAGCAGCCCTATATGCAATATCATGTATTTTTGTTTGAATTATTATTTACATGATAAAATACTGTAATGTTAATTTATTCCATATCAAGTGACATTCATAGCCTACCCTTTCCTCTTCCATACCCAACAAACATTCCGGATACCAAGATTCTTCTTCTGCAGCTTTTCCTCCTTCTCCTACATCTCCTGCTTCTCCTCCTCCTCCCCTCCTCCTCCTCCTTCCCCTCCTCCTACTCCTCCTCCTCCTCCCCTCCTCCTCCTCCTACTCCTCCTCCTCCTCCTCCTCCTCCTCCTCCTCCTCCTCCTTCTTCTCCTCCTTATCCTCCTTCACCTACTTTTTCCTCATTCTTCTCCTTCTAATCCTTTTTGGCACTCGGTTCTTTCGAAAATTCATACTTTTCTATTTCATTTCAATCATCGAATAATGGTTACATTATTATTAATGTAATACATGTTCATATTGCGACAATCACAATATTGCTGCAATTCATTTTCCTTTTCCTCCTTGTTGTTCTCCTCTTCCTCCAAATTCTTCCTCCTCCTTCTCCTAATTATTCTCTTTCTTACTCGTAGTTTATCTCATTTCTCTCTCCTTTCTCCTCTCACTTTGCACCAACATCGATACATTTTTCGCATACTGCTTTCTATTCTCCTCCGGTTCTATCCTTCATGTCTTCTCATTTTTTCAACTGTTACTCTATCATTCTTTCTCAATTATGATCCTATTCCTCTATATCTCATTCATTCTTTCTCCTTTCTTACCTCAATAGTCTTTCATTTTCATCATTAAGTTTTGTTGTGAAGTCGATTAGTAGCCGTGTACCGTGGTCCACCTGAACGGTTGCCAATATACCGATATGGCACTAGGCTTGGCCATTGGCCCGTTCTCGGCATACGATGCGTGGGCTCTACAATAATAATAATATTGTACTGGATTGTTACTTACAGGCCTCATACACAGAGAGCAACATGCTCATAAAGATGGTATTCCAATAAATAACGCGGCACGGGAAAAGAGCCCGGCGAACGGCGCTTGCTTCAATAAAGCCGGTTTAGATCATTTGCTGATAAAAGAAAATCTGATAACTTTGTTTGCTGCGTTCGCCGACTCTGCTCACCTTTATTGGATCACGAAAACTGTAAAACATATTTTGATCGGGTAGACGATGCGGATCCACTCAAACTGAAGCGCTCTATGTCAATATCCACCAAGAAATCGAGCTGGAAATCTATAAACCACTAAAAAATTTATGGATTGGTAGCTGCTCATCCAACTCATGATTTCTTGTGTGTGTTTTTGGAAAAATATTACAATCATTGTTCTAATAAAAATTAAGTATCTGATCAATATTCCCTCTTTCAAGAACTCTGTACGGTCAAGAAATGAAGCTTCTCTCACACAATCTACGGAAAACAGATATGATGAGTCTACAATATATATATATATATATATATATATATATATATATATATATATTTTTTTTTTTTTTTTTTTTTTTTTTCAATAAATGATGTACATTCCTGAGTAAATATTGATCTTTGTATTTGCAATCGATTTATCGTTTTGATAGAGATTTCATTAGATTTTATACGAGCCCAAGGGGATGCCCGATTTATTTCAATCGTAAGTTAAGAACATTATTATTGTTTATTCCATGGAAAAAATTTACTAACTCCATTCGTAGAGCAAAATCTGAACAATTGTGATTATTAATGACCGAAGTATATCGAGAGTGACAATATGTGGATTGTCATAAATATTTGGATCTCGCTGGCGTTATGTAGTAGCAGGGATAGAAACATATTTGTAAGCACTTCTCTACTCTCTGGTAGTAGGCTACGTGGTGGGCCTCACATTTCACACATTTTCTGAGAGAGTTGAATGGAAATTCGACATAATGATAGAAAAATAAACTCACCGTCATACGATTGAAGAGGTTATTGCCCCATCACTAAAAAGAGAAATGAAAACCTTGGAAACTGAGGCAGTGGGATAATGAATGCATCCAATCAACCAAGTTCATCAACCTTCCAATCGTCGAACCGAAAACCAGTGACAAGGTGAGAAAGACTAGTAGAAATGCTAACAAACAGACAGAGATGGAGGATATCCCTTGTTACGTTCTAGAAGCTGCATAATCATTTCCTATAGCTACTTAGGATACGAAGACGATAATCCTGGAGATCTCGAGTGAACGAATTTAAATTAACTAGCAGGAAAATCATCGTTTAAGGAAGAGCATCTTGATTTCGGTTCAAGGGAGAGCATTTGATGAATGCACGTATGATCCGTGGAAGTGAACAGTGTACCAGTAATTAGAATCGGCTGGCAAGCAAAGTTTTACTTAGTTTACTGTTTCCCTCAACCTTCACCGGGTACATATCCTTCACAGCTGACAGGCTATCAACGGCGATGAAGAAAGCGTCAGGGACATTTGCAGCTAAGTTCAACGCCCCGACTACAACTACAACTGACAGTCAGTCATGTGCACAATCCATGTCATAGCGAAATAAGTCTCCAGGTTTTTGTGAAATCGCGCCAAATCAAGTCCACATTGGGAGAATTTGTTCAGTTGACAATGCAGTCTTCTTCTGCTTAGTCAGAGTATCAGTTTTTTTACTATATGTCTCATCACAGAATACAACATGGCTAAGGTGAACGTGATGTTTTCGAGCTCAAAATTTTAGAGGTTTTATTCTTTATTTTGTGAATTTGAAGTTTGTTTCATGTTTTCACAAATGTTTTATTATCAATCTATACAAATTTAAAATTGTTTGTTTCATTCTGAATTATATTTTAAGATAGTGATTTGGAGTAGAAATTGGAATGGACATAACCTATGTATAATATTTGGACAATTTGTAACTAAATTAGGTAATTGAAGAAGTTTTGGGCAATAGCCTGTTTTTTCTCTTCGAATGTATTCCTTTCCTCATTGCATAGTTTGTGCTAGCCTAATAAATAAAAAAATAATACATTCTGTGGTCTTATTCACAACTTAAATACCATTCCATAGAGGAAACTGGAGCATTCAGATCTGATATTGTGAAAAACCCTAGCTTATAAAACATGAAGTGAAACTACAGTGTCGTTTTGCAGATTTGTCCGATTTCTATAAATGTTTAGTTGGATCTGTTTTTGTTTTACAATGAAAGAGATGTTAATTTGAATATGAGCCTTTAGAGTTAGAATTAGATTCAATAATATGGGAACATCTGAATTATCAGACAATGCTGGTGAAGGTGGTGCTTGTATAAGATTGTTTCCAATAATGTACCTAGAGTGAGGATTAATACTACTTATAGTGTTAAGGATGAACCCTCCTCACTACTTATAGTGTACTAATAGTATGATGAATCCATTGAAATGTAGGAATATATTTCCTTTAAACGTCCTCTCCTTTCCTATGTAGTTGAATTTAAAGTTGGAATGAATTCTCCTTATCTCCTTCGTGTTATTCATGACAGTTAAACTGATAACGAATATTACTATCAGGAGCTTGATAATGAAGATCGAAACTATATATAGAACTATATATAGAAAACTATTTATAGAATATTTTGATTAACAGCTACTGGATATTGTTTTTTAGGCTGTTCTGAGGATGATAATCAGGTTCAATAGACAATTGAATTCAAGTTGATATGATTTGTCAACCAGATCCGATTTATAAATAATAATACAAAATATGAAATTTTTTATTACAGATAGAGAAAAAGTTTTTGCTAATTTGATAGCTTTTGTAATCTTTTGAAGTTCGATAAACTCAAGCTCATGGAGATAAATTCGTTATCCTGTAGTTGAGAAGATTCTTATCATTCATGAAAATAACGACTACGCAAAATCAACATCCTACTAATCACAATGAATATACAAGTAAACTCAAATAATCGTACACCTCTTATAAAAATAATCATACATTTCTACGTAGAAGATGAATAGGAATGAGCATTTTATTACATACTCATGATGAATATGTTTGATAATCTCTGCAATAAAAATGTTTTCCGTCTCACCTCCGAAACTCACTCATATTTTGAAGAAATTCCAATCAAAACATTACGCAGATCTGAATTGCCCACGCCTATAATCCTATTCATTTTGTGATCATTAATTTCTCGGAATAGAAGAAGGGCGCGACCTAGGCGTGGGATATGTGCCAAGAAAATTAACGTGAACAAGAAAAGTACAATGCACGACAAACTCACACACACACATGAAGAGTTGTTACTGTATAGAAGGGCCACTGCCTCCGACTCCCACACCATTACGCAATCGCAACTAAAGCAACGAGAGCAAGGTTGTTCCCAGGAAGTCTGGGGCAATTTGCCAGCTCGTCCTTGAAGTGAACGAGGGGCAGGACTGGGGGGACAGGGGGCAGGGGCCGAGGAGTAGCTGTTGTAATTGTGCCACTCGATCTTGGCCCGATTTTTACACCACTTTGCTTTTCCACACGGCGGAACATCTGGGCACGCGTGCCCCCTTCCCCTCTAGATCACCTGGGGACCCCGTCAAGTCGAGCCACTCCGTTCAAGCTTGACCGGGCACGTGGCTATAGTCATTCATGTCTGTTCATCGTTCAACATGATTTCGAACTAATTTGATCTGAAGAAGATCGGAAGCTCGGTTTTTGGAGAGAAACTTGATTAAAGTACGAACCGTATTTTGATAATAGGAAATGTGGTTTGTGAGATTGATTGACAATGATTGAGTTATTGATTCAGAATTGGAAAAAAATGAATGTATAATACGGTTGTGTTGGAATATTTAAAACTCGCTATGTCATTCGAAATAGAATTGGATTATCCTAAATCCATCTGATTCACTGATTTCCAAAAGTAGTATCCAGGAAAGATTATGAAAAATTAATCAGTCTCATGATACATAATATAGAGGGGTTTGCTTCTGAACTGTAAACTTTTCCAACATAATATCATATCTTTGCCAATGGGACATTTCGAATAATAGAACACTCAAAGTATATTTGGTTTGGAAATGAGTCGATATATGAAGTCTATAAATGCATAATATAGTTGATATATAGGCATAAAGAAGGATAAAGAAGGAATAATTTTTATATGTACATAGAGAGACTCAGTGGAGTTTTCACCCTAAGGGAAACAATAGTTGTTGTCTGAACGAATATGAGGGTGACAATGCCTTGGAGGAGAGGAAGGACTGGTGCACTTTTGATCAGGTTGTATGGAATAGCAACAATTTAATTACTCCTCGCCACTTCGTTTTTGTAATGGTAATGCGATCTGTAGGGATGAGATCTCGTTCTATCAAAAAGAGAAGCGATGTCAACTAACGAAACATTTTCTATAGAGAGAACACAATTCAACAATATCATCATGAGATGGAAATCTATGACTTAAACTTGAAGAGTGTGATATACCTATGTTAGCTTACTCGCTTTATCTTATTCAAAGCTGCAACTCAATTGAGAAATATGCAAATCACTCAATCAAATTGCAAATATAGCTTGAATTTATTGCTTTCTCTACACATGATTCATCAGACTGACGCACAATATACTACTCAAGTCTCCTACTTAGCCTTGTCGTTTCCTATGTTATTTTACCTGGCCGATTGTACCTCGAAGACATGGAGTTGGATTAAATCCAGATGTTTGTGGTGTACCAACACTCATTCACAGTAATATTGCCTTTATAATTATAACTCAGTATAACCATTGTTCGGAAACTTCAAATTATGATGTCAGTATTGTTGATTAAGTCATAAAGCACTCCAAGTCGGGGCTGTGCACTGGATTTATTGTTCTAATAGATAGGTGTTGGTTGATTCATGTGACATAATATTGTTCACTTCACCGTTGTCCACATCAAAAGAATTCTCATTGTTTCAACTTTTTTAGACATTAGGCATAATATATTTGCATAATTATGCTTCCCTGAAGAGTTACAGTAAGACTTCCTTCATAAGTTTTATATACTACAATTCCACATTATCAAATAAAACATAATTACTGAAAAACTCTGTTATTCTTGAGTATCATTACAATGGGATCTATATTATACAGATCACTGAACTATTTTGATGTACCAAATTTAAATAAATATGTCCCCTAGATACCCCTGTACAAAATGTGAACGTTTTATGATGCAAAAATTTGAACTTGAATTAGAGCTGTAGAGGCCATTTATACTGGAGGATGGAAGTTGAAGATAAAAATAATTTTCATAAAAAAGTGTTTATAATTTCACTGGATCTGATGATAGAATAAACATTTTTATTGACAATATTATTTACAATAATGAGGAGTAGCTTTTATATGTACAGTATCTATAAGGTATCTACAGTACTCCATTGAGAAATTTAGGAGAGTAATGGAAAAATACATCTACTATAGCACAAAGTACAAGGAATACTTCTTATTCTCTTTCCCGAAGGAATAAGAAGGGATACTTTATAAAGGAATACTCTTACTTCTTCTCTGTGACTATAGTTAAGAAACCTAATGGCTGTTGATGACGGTGTGTTTAGATGTTGAGGATTGTGGTTAGCGTGTTCACAGCTAGACTGTTACCATGTCTCAAGCAAACATCACGTTCTTCATACCAAACACATCATAAATCTCAACGTTTAGAATTAATAACTTCTAATACTTGGGCATTAAACTTAACATATTAGATTTTATTCTTATCAGAGGAAATTATCAAGTGAAATTATGCTCATAATCGCATTAATTATATATACATGAGCTGGATGGTCCATTCAGACTATGCTCGGACAAACAAGGAAGTTGCAAGGATGAATTATGCGGAGAGCCTTCCAGTTGATTAACGGGTATTATTATTATGTCCGAGCATTCAGGCCTAAGACCAGGCTTGGGAGAGCGATTCACTCAACAATGGTTCCAGCTAGTGAATCAGAAAAGAAAAAAATCCTTGTTGAAATTTTCTTGTGTAAAATGGTTGAATATGGTGGATGTATAGAGTGAAGGTTTGGTGTTGATTATTATAAATTGATCTAGTACTGAAATTATGGTATCGAATGATTGACTATACTTGCCGGTATTTATTCCGATTATTTGACAAAGGATAAATTGAAATAGCATGAAGTACTGTTGCAAACAGTATGAGAAAATTATTTTGTAAAACATTCATCTCATTTTTGATAGAATGTGACATTTGACAACAGTTTTTGCCAAATAGGAAATATAAGTATATACAATTATATACAACAATAATTGTAGCAAAGCAGTTTCAATCTGGATGAGAATAGGCCAGGAAAAGTTAATCATGGAGAATAAATTAGGAAATAGAAATGGAATGTAAGAAACACTTGCAAGTAAATAAGTAGATTCTCCCCATAATATAATCGTCCACTATTAGTATATTACACCGAAAGTCCTGATATATATGTACTTGTTTTATAAGATATAATAAGATAACACACATACAATGCTTAGGCTTGCATAGGCTTCGTAAAAAACAAATGCCCAACTTAAAAGATTTCAATTTAATAGATATCGTAGTATGTTTTGAAAATCTTTGATTGCTTTTCCATCACAGCTCATATTGTAATCTGCATAAATAACGTAATTCAATCAATCACAAAACGGCTAGTCTCTGACATTTTACCAGGTGGAAGAAAAGTCTGAATGTCACACACGTTGGCAAAGGAATAATATGGTGTAATCAAACGTGAGCACAAATGCAAACAACGTGAACCGTATTTTGTTGTTATCGGCCAATTTTCTCACCTGCCTGCGACATGTAAATGACCGATTCGCTCTTACACAACCGCATCTTTTCACACTCAGTTTGGCCAATCTCCAGAAATGGCAAACTCAGGATTTTCGGCTGGACCTTTACCGACTTCCGGACATCGTGGACTGGAGAATGGGTTCGTACATGTGTCGTGTCTCACGCAAACTCATTTCAAACCTGTGGAAACGTGAATGTTCCAATGTGAATAGTTCAAAATGGAAATAAACTCAACTAAACAGAATAATCAATATTTTTGTCTAATATTCTTCTTAAATTGAAAACTTACACGATAGCATTGCAAACTGAATGAACTACAAGTGTATCCAGTAGCTTTTAAAGATTGCTACTCCATTATTTGGAAGATCTCTGGTAAACTGTAACGTGTAATTTATCACACTCAATTATCTGCTCAATTATCAGTAGCAAGCCAAGTTCAAGAGCTGCATGATCCTTATAGCTATGAGGAACCTGTCCAAGTACTCTATTATAATTATAGTAGTTGAAATACTGGGATAGTAATGATATATTATGACAAGTGAGCTATATTCAATAAGTCTGGAGAAAATATTCCCATCTAATGATCCAATGAAATAGATATAGAAATCAACAGATTTAGGATCTTCTTCACTATTCTCTAGAAAATTATCAACAGAAGAGAGCAATAATAGGGACATATACAATTTATGAATTCATTATGATTAGTATTAGATTAAAAAATCATTTAACTAGTCATCACATTCAAATCTAACTCAGTAACTATTATTGATACTTTACAAGATAGCTGATCCACAATCACCAATAAATTGACGAAGACATTTAGCAGTTATACATTTTCTGAGAGTCACTTGTAATAGGCTTGGAAATTTAGGCTATAATGACTGTTCTCAAGTTATCACTCATGGAAAACGCATACAGAAATCTTTATCAAATAGTTTCATATTATTGACACATATACAAATTCGATTAATATTGTTTTTGAAGTGAAAATTGTTTCCCAATTCATTCCTAGAACACCCAGCACAAGCATTATTAATTATATGTATTATTGTTGAAGATTTTGAATAGATACTCGTAAGGATAATAAGCCAACCAGTGCATTCTCAGTTGAAATCTGGACCATCATCTAATCTAGCGAAAGAATAGGCAAGAGCTTGATTGAAGGTTAGGATGTGCGCGATCTCACTGCACACACTTCCGTCGATTAGTGATGAAGAAAACAAGAGATGCCCATCTCCCATCTCCCATCACCCATCACCCATCACCCACCTCTGGTTGCCAAACTTCAGTCGGCCAGTGACTGACATTGCTTCATTAGTGGAATGGCGAAACCGACGTTTTCACGTACGTTATTCGACTAGGCCGGTGTTCTGTCCTGGTTCCTTCATACGCGGATGACGTCAGTAGAGTGGGAAGGAAATATAAACTTTGAACGAAAGAAAGAGAAAAAAACATGGGTGAATCAGTGAAAAAGATTATTCGGATGTGCATCGTCGGAAGAGGATTTTAATCTATGGCGGATTATGGAACTGTACCAAGGTCTGCATATCAAATGAAACATTGATGTATCACTGGAGCAAAGCGCTAGGAGCTTGCATCACTCATCGCAGATTCATGACTAAATCTATGATCTTGAAACAAGTGAACTGTTTGCATATTGACAAATTGTATTTCTTGAGAGGAAGTGTAGATAGAATCAATCACATCTCATTCAAATATCAATAATAATATCAATATACTATCCTGGATACTATTCTCTAACAGGATACTATCCTGCTTGAAAGTATATTTATACTGTACTTAGAAAAGTTTTCATCAGTTTTTTACCTGATAACTAAATTTAATGAAATTAACTATTTCCTTAACTAGATTTAACTGAATACTTCCCTCATGTTCATAATTAAGGGTTCATAATGACGAATATATATTTCTTCTAAGCTTCATACGACCACTAGGAGTTTTGAATTTCAATTTGTATAAGTATAGATAACGTGAGTATGAGAGAAAAATGTATGATGAATTGGATGATAAACAATACGCAACTTAGGATAGGGCATCAATAACATAGGACAGGGCAAGAATGAGTTATACGTACACTAATATTGATGTTTTAACATCAGAATTGGCATACATGTATTCCCCATCTTATACCTGTTACACTGATTTGAAAGTCACATTAAACAATCTAGGGTACTTTTGTGTTATAATTATGATATATATTAATCTTTCTGGCCTCAGGATTACATGAGTGTTTGGTATTTTATCCTTGTTATTCAACCAGCATATAGAATATTAAGGAATCAGAGTATCTAAAATTCAATTCAATTTCAATACTCTGAATTATTTATAAATTTGCATGTATGAATGTCTGAATTATTTTATTTCTGATATATTCAAGAACAGCCATTGAAAATTTAAATTCAAACTGCAATTAATTTCCGGAAGCCAAATCCATCAATAAATAACAGATGGATGTGTTAACAACCGTATATGCAGATCTATCGTTAACAAAATGATTAATTGAGATCTCTTATTAGCTGATATTAAAGTAGGGTGACTCAGCATCGTTGCAATATCATTTGATTAATGAAGCAAAGCAATTGTAACTTTTTTATAAGGCAGGACCAGTAATCAACAAAGAGTACACCATTCTTTTCATGAGAGTTCTTTATGCACTTCCCTTCCAGCACCTAAAGACTAACTTCGCGCATTTTACGCAGTGATATCATACAGTCTTATTCATCAAGTCAGAAATCGTGTTTTTCTAAGATAAGAGATAGTTCACACTCACTAGTTCCAGTATTGATGGTTCTGAAGAACTTATGACGTTTCAATAATTTTCCGTACTATAACTTCTTCTAATATTCACAATATCTCTCAAGAGTCCTCTGAAAGTCCTTTGTCCTTGAAAGTGGTGATCCTCTCAGTCTTTTGAAAGTAATGATCCATTGACCGATTTTTCTAATAGTCATCTATTTATGTTCATATAGCCCCTGTATACAAAGTCTAACTCCTTTCAATAATAATAACTGTTGAAAAGTCATCAATGAGGCCAATAGAGCGGGTAAAATGTAGAATAGCATCTAGGCAGCAGGATCAAGGATGTACACAGCAAATAGACAATCAGAGTCGATTCTGAATGGTATACAATGAAGTTATATAAAAGGGCAATTATTATTTGTGTTGGGTCTGTATAGGCTTGGATGTGGGGAGGCATTTGGATGCTGCCGTGGTACAAGCTGAATGGGCTGTCTGTAACGATCTATTGTTAACAGACTATAGTGCTTCCAAGTGCTCACAAGTAAACAGATACTTTATACTCTACTCTGTATGCTAAAGATACCCTCCAGAACACAATCGCTAACAAATCGTCTAGTTCCAAGAATAATGCCGGCCGTAACCCTTGTCATATTATCAATTAACTACGATTCCATTGGAGATGTACACCATTCAAATTTTCCCATGAAACTTCACTCACACAGATAACCAGGCAATAACATATTCAATTTATTTCCACCCTGATGTCACTCATTTTGCAAGTCAGTGTGCTTAATGCCTATGTATATTCAATTACAATAGACGTTGCAATTATAATGGATGATGCACATTTATTTGCAGTATCAAAAATTGTGATGGAGATTGAAACTTGTAGCATAAACTCTACAAAGAAGAGATGAGAGATTCATTTTTCAAGGTAATTGTATTCAGAATATGAATATAATTTTACTGCGAATTCAACCACAAGTTTGAATTATGGAATAACAGTGATAATGATAATAGATAGCGTAATAGACATGATATTTTCGTGCTTAAAATTTGTGTGTTTTTATTCAATTTTTTGGAATTTTAAGTTTGCATGATTTTATAAAAGTTTTATTATCAATGTATCTAAATTTTAAACTGTTTGTTTTATTTTGATTTGTAGTGCAAAAATGATGCAGAAATTGAAATGGACATTGCCAGCCTAATATTTGGACGATTTGAGACAAAATTAGGTAATAGAAGGAGTTCTTGGCAACAGCCTGTTTTTCTTTCTTTTCCGACTATTGTATTGTTTGCTCTATCCAATGATATAATAATTATAATGTAGAAAATAATAATTATTATATAAGGCCCAAAAATATGAAACAAGTTCAAAGTAGGCTCAGCACGTCATTCCAGAATAATATTAAAAATAGAAAGAGCAGGATAAAATAGAATCTTTCTATTTTTATTACAAGTAACCCTATACAGAAAAGAGAATTATATTGTATTTTCTTTCTCTTCAAAGTATTTTTTCATCTTACTCAATCATCCCTTTTTGCAGGTGGAAATTCATAATTCCAAGACATATTTGTGGTCAACTGGGTACTATGAGAAATTTTTCACCTTCAACTTTTCTTATATTCTTTATATATATATATTCCAGTTTACCAATTCCATCTAGGTACAATGGGCTTATACTGGAATTTCTTTGAGTTGATAATTCCATAATATTGTTTATCCTGTTCGTGAGTGGTCCAACTAGTGTCCGAACCTTTCGATTGGATTAGTTATTCAAATTTTTATCCAGTTCAATTTGCAACTCAATCAATATTTTTTCTTTTCCTTCTGATTTTTTTGTGGTGAACATCAGTCTGGGCAGAGACCGAGCGTCTGCGTCTGCACTGGTAGTAGATTGACAATGACATGCGCATGCCCGTCCTGTTGGGACGTGTTGTGACTGCTGGTGACCGGATGTCGTCTTATCACGCATGCGTCGACTACGAATTGGGCACCATTTCAATGTATCACCTCATAAAAAAGACAAAGACCGTTAAAGCTCAACACTGTACTCCCAATCAGCTAAGTTTGAATACTGAATAGATTTGGAATGGATGAATATCGTTTGTATTCTAAATCGGATGTGTATGCAGTCTCTAATATGATATAGGCTGTTAAAAAAAAACAATCTGTACCTATTTCGTATTTCTAGATAATCGAATTAATATCTCAGATCACTGATTCATTCTAAAATAGAAAATGTATTCAAGTCTTTAGTGATAGAAAGAATTTTATTATTCTAATTGGACTTTTTGAAGTGAAAGTGAAATCTTAACCTTATTCTTTTTTGAAACTTTTATTTGTAAAAATTTGGGAGAAGACAGTTTTGGGCTATGCCTGTTGTCTTCTCCCAATCATATATTATATTTATTATAATTATGATCTGTAATGACAATGGAATAAATAAATAATTAATAATTATTGGAAAGATACAACTTATAAACTTCTCAAACGTTGGAAACGCTAAATTCAGATTGATTGTGATACTTCCATTGATGAGATAGTTTCGGTACAAGCTGCAAGTGATAATTATCATGACATTCTTATATTTTCAGAAATTCAAATTGAGTGGAGATATTACTTAATTATTCCTTAAAATCAATTTTCTCTTCAGATTATCAATTGATCAATAAATATAATCAAGTCATCAAGATTCAAGGTTTTTCATATGAATCATTATGTCAACCTGATCGATGCTTCTTTTTTTCAATTCAATTTTATTTCCACAAAAAAATCATAAACATATTAGTTATACAAATAACCAAAAACAATAATAGTTTTACAAAAACAAATCAAGGAAATATATTTCCCCAATTAGAATAAATCCGTGTGTGGGGAAAGAATTCCTATCTAGAGAAGCCTTAAGAAATACAAGATAATCAAAATCATTTCTTGAACAACTTATAAATTTAACTTTTTTCAAATATAAAAAATAATTTTAATTTTAACTTTAATTGAACAGTAACTTCAAATGTAAAAAATAAAACAAGTTAAATCTATTACCAATATAGGTTGGTGATATAAGATCGAGTTCTAAGTTATATTAACTGATTTGAATCGTATTATTATCTTCATTATTTAGATTTTCATCTTCAATCGGAATTCTAAAAAATCATTAATGCTCCGATTCAAATATTACACGTAATTGGGAATGTCATAGCCAGTCTTAACCATTGCAAGAAATGGAAACTAGATTCTCACACTATCATCAATCTTATTCATCAATACATTTGAAATTTTCTCATAGAAATGAAATTAGCTTTAACTAGTAGTTTTGTTGACAGCTCAATTTGGTTGCTGGTTGGTTGTAATGGGAAATCACGAGCAGTCGGATCTGCTCTTTAATGTGCTACCGGGAAAGATTACCTCCATTTGTTCTTTCGCCACTTACCCTCCTTATCAATTAAACGATTTTCTATTCGATTTCAATATCACGTTAACACAATATCTCTCATACTCTCTAATAATACATAAATATATAATAAAGGTTCTCAAATAAACCGATATATGTTTGTTTCTCAAGAAGCTCAATCATTTTTTTTTTCAAGTGTGACAAAGATCTCCAAATAATTAGTTCATCAGATCAATATCACAACCACCCGTGATGCTACACTTCGAAAGTAATTTGTATCATTTCCAAATTGCAAGCACACACAGAATCAAATTGAGCGAGACCATATTGGTAGGTGTGTAATATTCGGACTGAATCGATTCCTATTGGTAGGTGTGTAATATTCGGACTGAATCGATTGCATGCCGATTCGGAGCGCGATAATCGGATCATCGTCAGCATCTAATTGAGAAAAAGCGGACGCGGCGGAAGAGCGGACCGTGAAAGCTGAGATGGGAGACGAAGATTAGCCGGGCCACGCTCGGATTAGCCGCGGTGTCTTCAGCGGAGAGACTCTGATGACGTGGCGCGTGATGAGAACGAAAGAAAGAGACGGATTACGAAAAAGAGAGTTGAAAAGAGTATCAGGAGCGTCGGCAGGTGTCAGTAAAGTCCATGCCCCCCGGGTCACCGCCCAGAATTGACAAATTGGCGTCTGATGTCCGAGAACGAAATCAAGAATCAGATTTAGACGTGATCCAAGCATCAATCCACTTCACAACTCTGGACGCTGCTCTCTCACTCTCTCACTCTCTCGCCGCTCAGCTATCACGATTGTGGCGTGATCAAATTATGCTCTACCTGCCATGCTGGGATTCTCAACTATGCACTTGTCTATAATCAGATCACGCTTGTCTTTGTGGTAGTACCACTTTGTTAAAAAGTATGCCCTCGTTAACCCACTGTTTTACTTTGAAATGTCCTCCTTCTTCCTACAACTATTTCCCCATTGGAGGGTCCTCCAAAAAGTGAAAAATATAATATTCCATCCGATACAGGAAGAGACAAAAAGTTTTATGAGAAATTTATTGGTAGGTGTATGTTGTTCAGATAGATTTACTGGTAATCGAGTCATGGGTGGTTTAATGTTAATTCTTCTCTTTGCGATTGAAGAGCTTAAAAAAATGAAACCTTATAACCTTAAGATTTTGATAGAGATTCATCAAGAAGAACCGCAATAATATGAAATCTGTTGATATAGCAGCTCACGCATGTCCTTTCACGGTAACTCTGGCAACACCAAGTTGATAACATTGTTTTTGGAACATCTCTTGATAGATTGATTATGTGCAAAGAACAATCCAAAATAGAGCATTCATCTTGGTTATGCCAAACATCAGATTAATTTCATTTGCAACATAAATTTCAATTTATTATTAAAACCACACAAAAAAGACAAAACAAAATCACAAAGAATTACGAGACAAATAAAACACAATAAGATGTAACCAATATAAAAAACCATGAGCTTTGTGGTTGGGTGTGTTGGAGAAGAGAAAAAAGAGAGGAAGATACCTAGCCAACTATGGTTTCCCATGTATAGGCAGGCAAAGAAGAGAAGAGAAGTAATGAGGAAAAAAGGGAAGGGAGAAATGGGGGGAAGGAAGAAAACAGAGGAATAGGTACTCAAAATAAAGGTAAGCGAGTCCACTGAAAAATGAAAAAACTAATGAAAAAACAATGCTGGAGCAGAAATCTCGAGTCATAATATCTAAATGGAAGAATAAATTACTCTGTATGTCCAGTTTTTTATATCCAGTTTAATTTTTCCGCTGATCTTATTGTCCATGAGAAAGTGATTTGGAATGAGGTTTATTATTTTAGTACCTATGTAAATTAACTGCCTCCTTATACATTCAATATTATTGTTATAGGTTACATATTTGTTAGCAGTGGCCCTCAATAATCAAGTGTAGAGTTAATTGTGAGAGGAAAATCGGATCTATATTTTATTAAGTACTCAATTACGGTTTTTATGTATAATTGACCTCAAAATCACTAAAAACCATATCCGTTGGATAGAGCCTGGGTTTGCTTAATATAGTTTTAATTATCAGTTTTTGTGCTACAAATAATTCAGCAATATGACAGTTGAAACAGCCTCCCCAAACAACTATGCCATACTGCAGAATTGACTTGACTAGAGCATGATACATCATGCTGTGGAAATATGATATTTTCCAGCTTCACTCTTGCGAACACTATTTGAAGCTGTCTGTACTCAACTAAGAATATATTTCACATTGGGAAAGTGACAGTTCTTACTATCATGTTTATGACCATGAATTATTTATAGTGCTACAGTACAGATGTATTCTTCATCCTGGATACTTTGTAAACTATAACTTAGCAATAATAATAATTAATCAAACATTTAATTAGTTTGACATCTCAATGTTATTTTGACGTTAGGAGACCTATCAAAGTATCAGATGGACCGTAAGTAAGATATTTCCAGCACTTGCCGGTTATAAAGCTGCAAGAAAACAGTGGAAAAATAACATTTATATGAGCAACCATCACTAATCTTTACGATCACGCTGTGCTGGAGGGATGAGCCGCAGAAAATTTATTACAGTTTAACTTTTAATATCTGGAATCGAGGTATAACTCAAAATAGTACTGGTACTTGCGTGTGTACATTACACACCATGCATTTATACCTATGTTTAATGACTCAATGTATCTGATTTGTGTGTGTGCGTGTGTAGACGCGCATGTGCAATACTGATATTTGCGCAACCTGATTCCTCGGTGGAAACCCACTGTTTCGAGGCAACTAGTACAGGTACAGGTAGGCTTCGGCCACAGCTAGCTCCCTATTCAGCCTGATCATTGATCACCATAGCAGCAGAATAGAGCGTAATTGTTAGTGTTTTACCAGGTCGTCTCTAGTCTCTACTTCAGTTTCCGTGGATAGTGAAAAAGCACTTGCTATGAACTCTAACCTTTGACGTAAAGAAAGGAATTGGCAATTTGCCTACAAAACAAGTTATTAGTTTTATTGAGGATTTCTTAGCCAGTTCAACAAATCAACGATGCTGTATTCTCATCATTAACTCCGTTGCGAAAAGCATCCAGGTTTGTTGCATTACAACCGAATACGATTTATTGTTCCTTTCGTGATTGAAAACTTCAATGAACGAGTTTGGATGATGTATAATATTGATACTAAGGTCATCCCACGGAATTAGAGAGTACAATCTCGTATGTGTAGTTGAGCAATTACTGCAATGATTGCCGCACTGGATGAATAACTTGATTTTTTGAGCACTCATTATCTGATCTAAATGAACACGCTCCAACATGATGGTGTAAAGAACAATTATAATTCCTTTTAAATCGAGTCAATAGAGAACTGACCATTATGGGTTACCTCCACCTAGACAAGGATGTTATATGAAGCATTATTCATTTCTTAAATATAGTTTATTCAATCTATTTTTTCAAACTGAAAACAAAGTGCGCCTAGCCAGGGTTTTGAAATGGGGGGGGAGGTTATCCAAGAATTTTGGGCCCCCTATAGAATTCACCAGTGGAATTTGATGAGCGGGGGATTTTTGGGGCTCTTTCTCAGGCTCATGTTGGGGGTTGTAACCTGAAAACCCCTCCTTCGAGTGAGTTCTCTCGAGTGAGTCCAAAGAATAGGTAGGCTTAGTGAATTCAAAAAGAGTTTTCACCCAGAGCAGAGAGGTTCAGATGAGAAATTTCAATCAATGTATCGATTTATAAAAACTTAATTCAGTTATTCATATCTGATTTCTAACGCTTTTTATTATAAGAGGCCGACATATTCCACCGCAATATTCTCAAATTGTGTAGTACTGTAATTCCTTGGAATTAACCTTATAAGATTAGGAATGTGAGGACCAGATATATCCTACTGATGCTGATTTAGTTTGGAGTTTAGAGAAATATAATAGACTTGAATAAAGTCTACTGATTTGCTAGAGGATTTGATATCATAGACCGCCTCATATCATAAATATATGAAAGTTACCTCAAGATTGTGAATGATGGTTTTGCCATATAAACACAATAATGGAATATGATACGCATGTTAAATAAACTCAATTGAACTCGTAAGAATTTATCTTAATTTTCAATTTAAAAGTTCTCGCAAACGACGAGAACCATAAAATTGTAAGATCCATCTCACAATACTAATCTTAACTTATTATATTACTTGTTGAAGGTGTGATTACATTATCAGTGAACATCACACTTGAGTATGTATGATTCACTGAATTCTGGCATGACGGGACAAAACTACTCATTTATGATTCTCAAATGGTTTAGAATGTTAATTTCTGTCGGAATTAACTGTTCTTATAATATTTTATTTTGAGGTCTTTCTTTGGAATGGACGGTAACTAGTCATCTGAACCTTGTTCAGTTTCGAAAATCGACTACTATCTCACATTCGATTGGATTATGTTAACAGAAATCGTTTCACACTTCTTGTAGTCCAATAATTCCTCTCCTCAAAGAGTTACTACACAGCGAAAAATTCATGTTTTTTACTGCTATTTTTATTCTTTAAAGCCGTTCCATAAGTTCAGTCTTGAACACTGAATAGTTATGTTCTGCTGGCACGAAAAGTTATCAAATACACGCACCACGCATAATTCGTTCACTTGATAAATTCAAGCGGGTCCAGTGCGGCGGCAGTGCGGCAGTGCCAGTCCAGTCCACAGTCCACGCCGAGAAGAACACAGTCCTCTTTACTCAGCGCATTCAACATCGATGCTGAATTGTTTACGATCTCGAGCAGCATATCTCTGCCGTTATACGGTGTCCAAGTATGGATGTATGGGCACAGCATTCGTTATATACTCCAAGTGAAGCCATTTGAAAGAAAGTGAGGATGACCAAGGGCAGGCGGCAGACGGCAAATCAGGCAGCATAAGACACCGGAGAACCAATATCTCGCTCGCTCCTCAGTCCACAACGGCTTTGCATCCGATTTCTTTATGGATCATAAAGTACAAACGCAATATTATAATCAACATAATTATTATAATGTATTCAGATATTTGAATATATGAATATTGGATAGCCTCTGTTGTTTATTACTATCTCCAGTTCATTAGAAATGAAATTATTGTTCTGTGAGCGTAAGTGACCATTTGTTCATATAGTCCACCAAGGTTATAAACTCTATTTTTCTTTGTTCCATTTCACTTTATGATCATTTTTGAAAATGAGGATTTGAGACAGTAAGAACATAATCATTCCTGACTGTAATAATGAACATAGCATGATTTAGATGTCCTTTTTTCTTAGGGTGATGATTACTAGATAATGATTATCAAATGATTAAATCCGATATTATTATCTATATATGAAAAAACGAAATGGCACTCACTCACTGACTGACTGACTCACTCACTCGCAGAACTAAAAATCTACCGGACCAAAAAAACCGGTTCAAATTTGGTTGGTATGTTCAGATGGCCCTTTAGAGGCGCACTAAGAACGGATTTGAAAAAAATTCCAAAGATACGCCCAAAATCAGCGTTTTTTTAAGCGTTCTTTAGCGTTTTCTCAGCTTTATCGAGAACAAATGAACAGAAAATGTTCAAATTTAGTAAAGAAGCTCAGCTAGGGTGTAATAATGTTGGGCTAGAAGGAATTTGAAATAACGCCAAAGATACGCCCAAAATCTGCGTTTTTCCAGCGTTTTATACGCTTTCTCAGCTTTATCGAGAACAAATGAACAGAAAATGTTCAAATTTACTACAGAAGCTTAGCTGGAGTGTAATAATGTTGTGTTAGAAGGAATTTGAAATAAACGCCAAAAATACGCCCAAAATCAGCGTTTTTCCAACGTTTTTGTCAGCTTTTCTGCGTTTTCTCAGTACTTTGACTTTCTGATGGAATGTAGCATGCTCAAATGAAAAATGCAGGCGAGCGAAGTGAGCCTGCTGATCCCATTTTTGGACGATCCAGCCGGGGGTCCAGGAGCCGGAGCCCCATGGCTAGAGGGATATGGCGAGCGAAGCGAGTGAATCATTCTCTTTAAACACTGGAATTCAAATCAGAAGAATTTTCATGATCTATTCTGGAATTGAACAAATATTGTGAGTGCAGGATATAACAGCAGTGCAGGATATTATCAAATTAATAAGAACAATATAAAAACTTGTAGTACCCTTTTATTAAAACATTTTAAAAACTTTGAAATTTAAACCCGAATAAATATTGTGAATACAGGATACAGCAGCATGAGCATGTTATCTTATAAGAATTAATGAGAACAATTTTAAAAGTTGTTAGTTTTTTAAGGTAATACGGTAGTCCATAATAAGAAAAGTGGTGTTATTTTATCAAATTACCGAGATTACACTTTCTGAGAAATACAATGTTCATTGCTAAAGAATGTTTGGAGAGCATGTGAATCAGGCATCAATGAGCAATGAACGTTCAAGTGTAAAATAGATTCTGCTATCGAAGCAATAATAATCATAATGGATAAATAAATAATAATAAATATATAATAAATAATGATTGCTATAGTCGATCACTCATAAGTTAAGTTAAAGTTCTCCTAAGCTAAAGTCATAAGTCGATCACTCCTAAGCTAAAGTTATCGAATGAACAGGAAATGAAACTTGAAATTATCTTAGAATAACCCAACCTAGAATATCCTGAACTTGAAATGACCTAGCTATAATATGTTAGAAATGTAAATAAATTTCATGAATGCATAGTCAGTGCTATGCATCACCAAATTGAAAATCTCCAAAGAATATTCTCTGACCACTCGTTTGTTAATATCAATTATTTCAAATCAACATTTCTGATTAATTCGAGTACGATTTTTGTACGAATCAAGCACATCTCTAGAAATCATGGAAAAACGTTCTCAAGTGCCTGCATAATCGTGACCTGTTCTTCAATGCTATTAAAAATATGTAACTGGATACTCTCATGTGTATTATTTAAATCCACGAAGATTATCTTGGCAAACCAATAATGGAATCAGTTTATTTTATTTGGTCACACCTTGAGAAAATAAATTATTATCCTCAACCTCTACGTTTAGTCCTCATACCTGTTATTAGAAGGTGTATGCTGCTCAATGACCTTGAATTTCTATCTGAAGATGAGTATCCAGGATAAATTATTTCTTTTCAATTCTCGGTTTGAATAGCCTGAAAAAATAGTAGTTCTGTTCTATCAGAAGCAGAGCTAACAGCCAACAAGTACGTAACGCATTATTACATGGAGATAGAGAACAAATCCTTACAATGACTAGCTTCTATTAGCCGTATGGATCATTATTTTATTCTTACTATCTGTGAGGTACAACTATGAGCATCTAGTTTACAACTCACAACAAGTAAAGTGAACCACATGATGGACAGAGACAGAGATAGATTGAGAATTCCATCAACAGTTAACAATCATCAATCTTTCTCTTCCCGGAGCTGAATCCGGCCAAGTTATAATTACAATTGACTACTAACGAAGTAAAAAGCCTCTCAGCTTTAATAGAGCTGGACGCTGGACCAAATGATCACAGTTGGTAGTACATAAACCTTATTTGTAGTTGCTTCCATGTCGGTCTCTATTCTACCACTCTAACTATAGCATTAAAGTTGTAGATTTTTTCGAGACTATCATTGTGTAAAAAAATGTAACAGAAGGCTGGATAAGAAGAATTTATAAAATGAGTCGTGGAGTTATACTAAGACTACTAAGACTACAAAGATGGAGAGAGGAAAAATAAACTATTAATAAATTACTATTTCTTCAGTGCATCGTTAACACTCATTTAAACAGTTAGCATTTAAACTATTAGTTCTCAATTACACTTAACAAGCAGTAACATCAAACAGTTCAACTCAACTTTTCAATCATATCAGAAAAAGTCTAAAACATAAATAAGGAGCAATGAAGGATCAACATTGAGATAACTGCACTGTGCTTATAATCAACACGAATTCGCCCAAGGCTTGAATGCTTAGATACCATGACGACTTCCAAGTAGGTGGTAAGGTAGTTAAATTTTTTATTGATGTGAAGCTATTCTACCAAAAATTAAAATGACGATTTTATGTTATCCATACTTTCTATTAGATACTTCTGAATACTGTTACAATAAACTCATTATTTTCTATGATCAAACACTTGGAAAAGTTAAGGAGCTCAGGCCCCTACAGCCTCAATTAAAACAACTCCCCGTGGAATCCAGTAAACTCGACCCAGAAATCTTTCTATTTAGACTACTGTGGAAGAGACACTAATCGAACTCGCCTCTTTTTCTTATAGACTAATCAATGCTCCAGACCATTTTCTTTCTCCTTTGCGGAGTATAGTGGTTTTTCTGTTTGAACTCAGTAAATATCAGTGGGCAAAATGAATCAATTATATAGTTGATTCGATGTAATTTTAAATGAATAAATAACCCGTTTATTGCTTCCTTAAACAATTGCCTCTTTGATATGTTTACCTCCTTACTACCCTAAACATAACTGCGGCATCCAAAGTTCTCTTCCAAACTTTTCCCTCTTTGCCCTTTTTTGAGCATTCATTGCCTGGACCAGATGGGAATAAATGATAGTTACAGATTCTTTTGAAATTTCTGAAGACGCAAATCGATCAAATTTAAATTGTTAATTTGTTCAAGCGCTGATCAATACCCTCACAAAATTTGTAGGTATAAATGAAGATAAGATGAATGATGAACAAAATTATTACAAACATTCACTGCTGAATCTTGATGTTTCTAAAATATAAGACTACAAATAATGTGAGGGATGAAAGTAGCCCGATTGTGAGAGTAATTAATTATAAATATAATCCGAAATGTGGAACAAGACTCAGCACATGTTTTACCTGGAGTTTAATTTTAATTAAATAATAATTCAACTATTTTTATCACAGACAAAAGAAGAAAATTCTCTATCCATAAACATGACAGAATAAATTCAGTTACGAGAAGCTTCCTGCATCATTATCATACTAGTTTGATAGTAGTGCCAAGTGGTGCCTGGCAGAGTTTGCATGGCATCAACCAGGCATCACGGTGCAGCTGGTTGTTGCGTTTGTTGCAAATGTATGCAGCGCACTTTTAATTCGCGACATGGCACGACGCGCATCATCGTCGCTCTGCTTTTGCATTGGTCGAGAAGGGACCACTCATAATGAACATAATGATAATGTTTGGGGATGTCGGGATGATAGGATTGAGAGCGCAGTGGGCTGGTCATGATCATAGAGCGCTTATTTATCACTTCTGCTGCTGCTGATATGATTTGCTCTTCTCTTGTAATTGAACAGCGCCGACCAGCTACCGGATAGGGATGGACGCTATTTCGACTAGCTCTAAGACGCGTCCGTTAGCCTATTGCTGCCTCGGGCCAATTTGCCGTAACGCTGCCTTCTCAAGTGATAGACAACGATGGCTCTACTGAATTTGTGTTGTCTATTATCAGAACCTGATTTCTTATCTACTGTATGTCATATTAAATATTCTCTTCAATAGGAGTATTCCTATACTGTATATCAGAATGTTATATTTAGGTACTGTAGAAGTAATGAATTGAAATTCTTTATTCTTCACAAAAACAAATACACAATAATGATGGCAATTGAAATAGATTGATTCGAAATAGAATCAATTATTGCAGATCATTGCATGTTTTGAAGAGAAAAATAAAGAAAGCAGAGGAATAATCAGTTCTAGAACTAACACAGTAGAAAGGGATATGTCCATCTCATTTTAGTTGTATTCATTATTCTTATTTGAATTTTCAATCATGATCACTTACATGATAATATTGCCATTGTGAATGATAAATAAATAAATATTCTAATACCACTAGCATGCCAACACAAAATGAAATTGGATTTTCTATTTACAGTCCTATTCAGAAAAAAACTACTAACCCTTGACTCCTTGAAAGGAGCTCCACATGAGTTTAATCAAAACTAAGTGATAACACTGAAATACGTTTTATTAGACTGTCACAACAGGTGGCTATTGTGGAGTGGAATGTCCTACAGTAAAGTGAACTCTACTTTCCTTCGGGTCGAATCTATTCACGAAATCTTCTGCTAAGAAACTTCTATTTCGTACAGTTTTTGCGTTGGAGAAGTCCCTATTCCTGTTGAGCACGCGATGTCACCATGTTTATATTTTGGACCACTCCAAGTTGTAAAAACAGTTATCAAATTTATATTTGCGAATGTTTACAACCCTCATCAAGTATATAACCTGCATAGCTATGTTAGTTCTGTGTGATCATTTTCGCTGAACATTCAAATCAGAATGATCAGAAAGGTCATTTCAGAGATAATCATTACTTTTCAGTATCTGTGAAGATCAAAACCGAATGGATTACTCTGTGGACCAGTTGATTAGAATGCTAATAGTTGAGTTGAGAGAAGAATCGAGCTTTACTATCAGCAAGGATTCCAGTACAAGTTCTTGACCCTGAACTGGTCGTATCATTTTGATGTTTTGCAAAAATTCCAATCAGTTTACAATTTCTAACAGCTTTCTGGTTTTCAGAATTTGAAGTGGGCTAGAATCAACATAATATTATATTATTATGAGATTCCATTTTCGAAGATCCAAGTTAATTTGTGATATTTATATTTATCTCAGAATTCATGAAAAACCTTGAAGTATTGGTTCATGAAATAATATTCGAATTTTCAATCTATTAGTATCCATTTTTTCCAATTCTACAACCTTAATGTTAACATTGTTCATTATGTGCACATTTTTCAATATTATAAGAGCACTTTCCGTGATATATAATTCCACCATGTATTTGAACTACTTCATATTTGCTGCAGACACCCAAACATTCCTTGTATCAATTTGTGTGTTGCCTTGATGCTGTGAGAGCAGTTTTTTGTGTGTGAGTGTGAGTGGAGGATAGAAATTTGAAGCTGGGCATCACTGCAGGGAGCCAAGTGCCAGATGACTGTGCCCCTGCCTCTGCCCTATTATGGAGCATTCTTTTCAATGTAAATTTTCTGTTTGTTCCCAGCTAAGTAACGGGCGAGATACAAAATTTTTCAGATTATAACTCGTAAATACCAAGTACTACTAAGAGAGAGATCGAGTTCGTTATATATGAACTGGATTATTATTTTTTCTTCTTCTTTGTCATTAAAATATTCAGTGTCCTTATCCTTAAAGGAAGTAGTTCGCATTCCGGGATGCTATTTATGGTTTCTTCCCTCGTCTTCTTCAGAGTTTATTTTTCTTCCAACTCTGCCAGAGTGGAGCACCAAGAAAAGTCTGTTGAGCTTTAAGTCATCCAAACATAGGCTACGAAGGCAAATTTGTGAAACTTTGTGGATCTTCGTTCCACTTCTTCAATCTATATGAGCTCTTTCCAAATTCTTTATTTTCCTAAGGTTTTTTCTCTCATTCCTGAATCATTCAAACTCTCATTAAGGCAATCCAACATAGTTTTTTTGGTCAATTCTGAGACTCGGATTCAAATCTAATTTATCTATCATAGAATTATAATTATATGAATAATCATTCAAACAAGAACTGTCTCAATAAAGACAATATGACAAAAATAAAAAATAATCAAACAGAAGAAAGAGGGTAAATACTTATGAGTCTATTTTCAATGTAATTTTTCTTTAAAATTACCTCCCAAATCACATTTTAAGGATTCTATCTAGGATTAGTGAGGTGCAAAAGTAAGTGCTGGAGGCTTAAATCTGTCGTTGCGTTATGGAAAAGCCTGCATCGTGCATCGTGCTCATCTTCGGTGCTCGATGATTATTCAGTATAATATTATAATGAATACAACGAGGTTGGATCAAATTTTCCAAATAATTTTTTCCACAAGAATTCGTCTTATAATAGTTTTATATTTACTGATCACTTTGCTTAAAGTAGGGTGAGTTATTTGGTGGTAAAGTGGATTATAGAATTTGAAGTGGTAGAAAACACATAATCCTACTATTAAGTGAGCAATTCCTGTATATATTTATTTATACGGCTATGTGGTTATCTGTAAATATCCTATTATATTAAGCGAGCGATTTCTGTATATATTTATTTATACGGTTATGTGATTATCTGGTTATATGGTTATATGGTTATCTGGCTATATGGGTATATATTTATGTTCAACGGATCTCGAAAACGGCTCTAACGATTTTCACGAAATTTGGAACAAAGTAGGTTATGATATGAAGATTCGATTGCACTAGGTCTCAACCCTTGGATAACTCGCTGAAGGACATTAAAAGGATAAATACGTCGTTGGAAAAACAGCTGGAAATTTTGTCGTCTGTCGATACCGTAATGGAAGAGAGTGAACGATTGCATGTGTGTGGGATCATCCAGCTGATCTCAAGATTATCTAGAAATTTTAATGAACTTGATCAAAATATCTGATTTGTTGACATGACATGGTATATCATTCAAAATCAAAGTAGGCTATATCACAATTTTCAAAGTTAATCATTATTTTACAGTTTTAAGTGATTAGTGAGTGTTATTTTGTTATTCATGAATTATTCATTTTACAAAAACGTGCAGTGAGGTACTTGGCAAACCTGGATTACAATCAATCGTGCAGGAATGCATTTAGAGAACTAAAATTACTCACCTTTCCGTGTATTTATATTTACAGAGTAGTATTATTCATTGCTAAAAAGATTAAATAATTGAAAAAGAATTGTGATGTTCATGGTTATTCTACTCGTGGCAATGGGGACCCATTTATTAATCACCACAGATTAAGATTCTCTGACAAAAGTCCTAGTGTAATTGGTTTGAGACTGTTTAAAAAGTTTCAAAATGTTTATATACCCCATCAATGGATTTTTAAAAGACTACTCTATGCATACTTAGTGAATAGGGCTTACTATAATAGTGTAGATGAATTATTTCTGAATGATGACACTTGAATTCTGCTGTTGTATTATAAATGTGTTCTTACCACAGTTATATGCTTAAATTTCTAATTATACATTGTTATTCTGTCTATTTTTATGTTTTGACTTGGCCTGTATGTTCTTTTTTGGCTCAATAAAATGAATTTGAATTTGGTTTGTAGACAATCTAAATTGAAACATTTCTGTTTTTGAATGTTTTGACTAAAACCTGGACCTGAATTCAAGTGTATGGAACATACCTAACCTACGTTTTGGACAATTTATGGTGTATAAATCAAAATTCGGGAAAGAAACCGTTTTGGGCTGTGCCTATTAGTACTTCCCCAATCATTTTAAAGAGTTATGTTCTGTTTATCAATAAATAAATAACGATCGCAGCTCGTTGGCCCGATATTTCAAATATTCAAAGTGCAGGTGAATCGAAACTGATTTGGAAGTACTTTTATGTGAGTTAATATTCGCTCCTATTTGCAGTCTACAATTCCATGAGAGCATAATAAAGATTACTTACCATTATTATTTGCAGATTAATTATTATTTGAGGATTATAATCTCATAGAAAGAATCGTTGAGTATAATGCGCAAGCACGAGCTACTTGTTAGTTGAAATAATTCTACTGGAGAGATTGATCCTGCCCTCATCTGAGAAAGTGAGGACATCTTCATTTGAGTCATAGCAGGATGGCACTCACCTAGCAAAAAATGCAAATCAAAGCTACTTTCGAAGCACCAGACGTCTCCTGTTCAATAAGCGGCATAAATCATATCGCTAAGCCGAGTTGAATTATTGCTTGATAACCAGGAGGGTCGATTTCAATTCTTTGCCATTGTGATGCTGTCCAAACGCTTCCATGATGCGGGCAAGAGCGCCGTAATCCACGCAAATAATTAATCAGGTTTACATTGATCTCGCATCTAGGGAGTCTGTTCCAGTCACCTTATTTATCACTCGTTAGAATGTCGAGAGATATCTTAGTTTGTGCTTGAAGGGGTGAAGACGTAGCGCGGTCTTGACCCTTTATCGTCCCCTTTCCAACCATTTACTGACGCCATCAGCGAGTACAAACACAAAAAGAGAAGTCAAAAAATATTCTCATCCACTTTATCATGGTGCGATTCTTTTGTGCCGGCATCTTAATCTAGATACAAGTTTGTTTTGCCCACTCATCCTTAATCCTCGAAAAAATGACTTAGTCACAGTTCGCCTGAGTAGCGGCTCCCAGCTACTGAGCATTGTGCAACATTAACCGCACCGCACTCTCCATCTATTAATATTCGTATTGAACATTGTGATGTGAAAAATTATCGTACTTGAGAAAGCCTGCACAGTTGGATGAGTAGACAGCAAAGGATGAATATCAAGAGGATCATTCCTACCAGGAATGATAGAAGGATTATGGAAATGCCAGGAAATGAGTGTTGAACTGAATTAACATGCTATAGCCTAGCTTTATAACTTCTACTACTTTAATGAAACTATAAATGAATGATCTTCCTTTCATAGAACTATGATTCTTCGTGAGGAGTAATTGAGATATCCCACTCCTATATTTTTTCTTATTCTTCATGAATATTTTTATTTTATAAAAAAGTAAGATTTATCGTAAATCTAGCCTTTCACAGCCATCTCCAGGATATTGAAAGAGTCATAAAGTAGAATGGGCGACTTAGAGAATAGATAACTTTATTGGAAGGCAAATGTTCTTTCAAATGCACCGAATCCATCAGATTGCCTGGTAAAAATAAATCATCAAATTAGAGAAGCAAAATTATATTCAGTACTGAGCTTCATAATTTCCAATTCCTACTTGCCTATCCTATCAATACGGACCTTTCCTTGTCTCTCAGTATTTTAATTCATTTGCTTTTTGAACTGAGGATTTATCCATTGCTCACTGATAGGGAGAAAATAGATCGATTGGATTTGATTATTTATTATTACAGTATTATATAACTTGAAACATTAGAATATACCTTGGGAGTTTGGCCCATACAGCATTGTAATGAATCTTACTTATGATATTTATGGATGATCTCATATTTATTAGGATCTCATTAATTATGTTTTGAAAAAATGTCAGTGTTGAAAATATAGTATTGTTCTCCATTTCAAATGATTCTGAGAAAAATTCCTCTTTTCAATACTATATGACATAGGTATATATTATTTCATACTTGATAAAGTCTTAAGTATGAAGTTATTAGTTATAAGTATATAAGTGACATAACTCGACAGAATATTCATGAGAAAGAAACTCGGTAGCACTCACTACTAAATTGTCACATTCAACCACGAGCTATCTTAGCATCAATCAAGCTACTGTCTGCTAATAATTTATCATAAAACAACGGTCTGAAGTGAGTCTTCTTCGAATTTGTAGATCTCCTCACCAATAAAGCGCTTCAAAGTTTGATTCTTCTCAATAAATTATATTTACCAAACGTTGCTGAGTGCTCCATGAGACGGGTGAATTCTACGCTTAGAATATGAGTTATAAACTGCTGTCACTTAATCATTCGAAATCCGTATTGTATGGTCGGTTGACTTTTGAATCATCCAATCTATATATTTCATCAATCAAGGTCTCATCCTCACGTAGAGTGGAGACGTCCTGCTGCGATATGGACTTGAAGTGTTCGTATGTGTATTTATGGCCGAATACGGATCAGGATTCATCTCGATAAGGTCCAAGTCCGGGCACATCAATTGATTGCCCGAATCCATCTACTTTCAACGTGCTCGAACGTTCCCGTATCTTTTATTTCAAGCCCGTGTCAAAATCAGCACTATTACGAGCTGGATTCGTTCAGATGGTTCTCGAATTGCGAGTTGATTGAGGGCCTCAATATGCTTGCACCAGTCAGAAGCTTGTTCCTTATTCTACTAGACAAAGACTGATGGCAAAAACAGCTGGAGGCTTATGTAGTCATGGTCTGCCTTTGAAAGGAATGTAAAAAGTTTAAAACATTTTACAAATCTGGCAACAACCAAAGTTGGACTAGTTGGTGGTATTCAGCTCCCAACAAAGTGGTGTAGAGATGGAAATATTTCAAGGTAGAATACACTGAAAGAGTGTAAGACTTGGAAATCCAAGTCAATTGAAATAAAAATTCATACCGTATAAAAATGTAAAAATAATTTGTATTATTATAATAATAGTTATTGCTATTATTACCATAAATTTCAACACGTCTCAATTGTGACTGAGAGATTTCTTATCTGCTTTTTTTGTAAAATATCCTCTTGCTTCATGGTAGGTCAGGAAATAAGAGATATTGGTGTTTATTGCCTTGTTTTAGACCTATATTGACAATACAACAAGTGAACAAAGTCAGTAATTTGATGATATGAGATCTCTTCAATGTATAGATTTAGAAGTACAGTATTTGATTACATCATCGATATCGTTTTCAAAAAATAGCACAAGATAGAAATTTGAAGTGACTGTAAGTGTTCAATAGAGCTGCAAACAATAAATGATTTGACTTTTTAATCCGAAAACCCATCAAATACGCATTTAACAAGGGTAATGGATTCATAACTCATATAGGTAGAAGAGAATCTTATGCTCTCTCATGATTTTTTTAATTTCCCATGATAACTTTAGTGGTGAAAAATCATTTTTGACTGGAATGCGATGCCTCTCACTAACTGCAGAAGTGGATAAGGATGATTCTAAGTGAATAGGTGATAAGTTACAGTATCAATTAATGTTGTCGCAAACTCCAACATTTCTTGAAAGTGAGGAAGATATTTCACTGGTAATTATGAGGGAAGATTTATGGAGTGTACTTCAATGATGCGGATCTTGACGATAAAATATTGGCTCGGTCAACGATACCTGTAGGTGTGAGACACAACGACCGTACCACATTTCAAACGCTGTTCGTAACGACAAAACTCATTTAAAATTACTTCATGTTGAGAATTTGTAATTTTATCCCAGCTCATGTAATCGTAAATCTTGTGTTTGTACATTGGGCCATTAGAACGAAAAGTACGGGCCACAAACATGCGCCCGAATTATATTTTGTCGTTGATTGAGGTAGTTTTTATACTGAAAGTTGAAACTTGGCTCCCCGGACCGTTTCCATTCTGAAGTCATAACATAAAGTTCAAAATATCTGGAATGGAACAAGCTTTTAGTATAACCAAATATTTTACCAATCCACCCAGTTAGATACTAAATTGCTAGCATTCGGTCCAACGCCTCTTACACATGAAATTGATAACTGCAATATTTTTTCGTACAAAACTCATTCTGCTCTTTCTCTAAGGAACGCTTCTTCCACAAGGCAAACATATCGTATTACATGTCCATACAGCTGAATCTCCAGCATACTTTCGACATTCTTACACCTTGCTACAGCTTTTTATAATGCTTCTACTTTGTGCCCGAGCTTCATACTTCCATAGTGTTAGTGAATTCCTTGATTCCATTTAATAGTTTGAAAAAGTCTGGCACAAATTCTTGGATGAAGTTCTGAGAGGCCACTTGATCGATTTGACTGTTGGTAAATCCGCTCTAAATACAACTGACATAATAAAAGTGAAGTATTACTTTTCTAATAGCTGGCCGTGAGTTATAATCTTGATCTCGCTAAAGACGTTCTGCTACTGATGACATCATGTGCCTAGACTCCATCGCACTGGAATGTTTTATCTCCATAGAGCATCATCATAGGCCTACTTGTTTTTTCGTCGCTTATTGACCTTAACTAGATGTCTACAGAGGAGACAAGATGACATGAAATGCTACAATGAGTTTCATATTCAACACACTAAACAAAGTTTAAACCAAATAAATTGAACACAATCCAAATGTTATATGATTGCCTGAGCCTGATTGAATCCATTATGAACATAGATAAAAGTAAAGTTTATCCATAATATTTATATCCTTTAGAATAATGGCAGAGCTCACATATTATTCCAATCAGGTATCGTTCAACAATAAATTTGGAGAATTATCCATTCTGCTTTCAAGAAAAGAATATTAGAATATTTTTAGGGAACTGGGAAATTTTATCAAAATGAACAACGCTACAGTAAGTATTTTCAATTAGGATCATAACACAGACAATCCATAGTTCATTGTACTGATGGATGAAGATTTGTATCAGAAGTAAAAGCTGAGTTATCAATCTTCATAGACAACCAATCTTCCTTGGAATCATCTGTATGATTCAAAAATTCATTTAAACCACTTTGGGGACAAATCAAGAACTTGACAGAAGCATCGATGTATTGTACAAACTATATCTAGTTCATCACTTAGCTTGAAGTCGATTAGCCTGACAAAACGGAGAAACGTTTGAAAGGCACTTAAGTGATGTTGATGTAGGCCTACTTTGTTGTGGAGATGCACTGCACTGGCTATCCACACGTGACTGCAGAACATAAACAATGCAGTCTTTATAAGGTAATATGGCAAGAAATCGTGGTCTCAGCCTTATCAAGACGTAATAAGAGGGATTACGGGAAATTGCCTCTACTGAGGTGAGGTGTTGTCTGAGATATTCCCCGCAGCGGTTCCCACAGGCTGGTCTTGCTGGTACGGTACCACACACCACAGACATCGCAAACACACATTTTTTACTCTTAAAACACATAACCTGGTACAAGACTTTCCATTTATTCAGCTCAAATATCGTACATCATGGAGCTGACGAACCGTTGGTAAGAGGCAATTTCCTTGTGAGGATTTCCATGGATTGTTATCGACAATATTGTAATAAGAATGCGCTTTTATTTCTGATTTTCTAGTTTAAATTTCCAATGTTATGGGAAGCGATGAACATTTAAAACTGTGTTCGACAACAACAATGATATATTAGAGAACTTAAAGGATTTCGAACCACTGGGAATGCAGTCAGCTCAAGTGGTCATCTTCGGGAGTAGTAAGCGCATGACCCTTCTCTAATCTGAGCGACTGTAATGATTTTTATAATATGATGATTTTTTTTTATATATCATTTACATCGATCATTATAGTACAGGCTCAGCCTGGTTTTTCCTCCAATATCATAACTATATTAAGATTTTAGTATTTTGTACAATAAATGAATGAATGGATCATTTCCAATGTTATCGAATTCCCTGTAATTTAGCTTATTTCTTAGAAACCTCCTTGAGTTTTGCGATAATCTTACTATCACACAAATGATTTTCTAAGGTAGCATGATATAAGATGAGAATAAATAGTCTATGTAGGCTATTCAGTCAATAATTCGAAATGAAGTTCATCAATCATCTATCCGAAGCCACTATCATGTTAAATCAGGATAAAGGGAACACGAAAATCCAGCATTTTCCAAATTGAACTATTTACTCTTGAACGAGACTTTATAAAAGGCTGCCAACCGCAATTCGAAATATTGAATCAGTCATTTCGTTCAAACAGGCAGGCAAAAAAATGTCTATTTTGTATAAGTTTTAGAGTTTACAATCACTTAGTTCCAGAGCAGGCTACAATGGTGACACTACCTGACTAAATTTTTCATTTTTTGATATAAAATTAGTATTATAGTATTAGTATTAGTACTGACAAAAATTACCTATAAAATGGGATTATTCCCTAAACATTGATGTGATGATTATATATATAAAAAAATAGAATCATAATTCGAATCTTTGTATGAACACCAAAAGTCCAAATTGAGGAAAAAATATATACTCCTTATTTTGACTTTATTTAGGTTTGTCAATCTTTGAAAAAACCATGGGAAAGGGGGATTAGAAGCCGAATTTTTTCCTAAATTTAGGGAGGTGCGTGTCTCCTGCTATTATTCCCTGTTATTGTGTCATCATGCAAGGTTTAGCAGTTTCTTTGTTAACATTTGTTGTACTCTTGTGGCCCTACTACAGTATATAAGAATAGGCAAAACAAAGAGTCTGGAATTGGCATCAAGTTCTGATCAATTTCTGACACATTATACATTTGATGAAATCAAGGTTCAAAAAGACGATCAAGACCGGAAATTCTGGAACAAAGGTGATCAGTTGAATGAGCTGATTGGGAATGCGAAGCTGTGCTCGTCTCAAAACATAAGAATGGACCTTGACAACGTATGCAGTACATGTACCGCATCATAATACGCAGCTATGTCTGGTCAACGCACTCAAAAAACTACCAGATTGCTCCGATACTCTTTTCACTGATAGTATTTCTCGCCTTGTTCAGTACTCTCGAATCAATCTCATCAATTGAGAGAATTTTTATTCTTGATTTTATTTTCATCCACAACTCCAATTTATCCGCTATTGAATTGATAAAAATGTTTTTCTAATCACCATGTTTCAATAAGATGATAATTGGAGTTTGGAATTCAAACAATTTGAAAATATGATGGTTTTAAAACTCTTACAACTAGAATAGTCTTGAGTCCACTGTTTTTCTTGTTTTGTAGTTGTTGTCGAACATTGAATCTCTCACAAACAAACCACAAATATCCCAACAAATCTCTCACTTGCGTCATATGTGTTGTGAACGAATGAATCCATAAATTGTTTCATTGTGTGGAATCAATTTCATCAAAGCACACTCCAGAAAACCATTCGAATGAAATTGTGAAACGGTAGCAAGATCGTAGGAGCAAATAGAATCAGTGTAGAATTAAAGCGAGGGTATTAAATTGTACACGGAACTAAAACCGTTTAAAATTGTAACTGATACAATATGCATATGCAAATTGACCTATAAATACTTTTCTCTCCAGCTTTATAATTGAACTCGTTACGCACAAATCACCAAAATGATTTGACGCCGGTAAAGGTGAACTCCACCAGTAGCCGGCATGCTTTAATTTGAATGTCCGTTACTAGACAGATATTTCTCAACATTAAACGAGAATAGAACAACTGACATTACTCCGTTATGAAGCCACTGTTTTCTTACAACCAACCTGATCTTAATTATATTGTTAATAAGAGAAGCAGCCAAATACTAATAACATTCTCAGCCTCGACTACTTCTGATCCTGTCTCACTGAAGCTCATGAGATTTATTATATTGATTTTCCAATACGAGTCTATCATTCGGACGCTCGAAGAATAGAAAGTTCAATGCTACTGCAGTCGATATGTGACGGAGTAATTACAATATTCAAATTAAAAAATTCCTTTGTACACACCAAACATGGAGGGTGATTTATCTCGGCATTGGCCTACTTTACTTTCCTATCTCATATTTCCAGAGTGCTCTAGTTCAAATTGTTCATCTATAATTAAATGATGGTTGTGATTTACGGATAGAAAGAAGAAAATAGAGCCATCGGATTGTCCATTGTCTGTTGAAAGGTATGAGATCTGTTTGTTCAGCATCAATGAGAAGCTACATTATGACAATATGGTTGACCGAACGTAGTGAGGTCTATGTTTTAACTCGGATTTTCTTCCGTCTGTCTGTATGTAACGCAATTACGGCCAAACGCATTGATAGAATTCGATGAGATTTGGCAGGAATATTCCTTTTCGCCACACTTGGATGTAATGAGCTGGTTTACGTGCGTCATATGGAGGCCGAAAGTGATTGTTTTCCGACCAGGCCGGTAAAACTTTACGGCCCTAGGGCTGTAAAATGACCTTGAATAACAGCTGATCGTGTCCGATCTCACAAAAATCATAGAGATAATCTCATAACGACTGTAATAATCTATATAATTATGTATCGTGAATCGCGGTATCATGTCTATAATATATTTTTCGCCCCACTTGGATGTAATGAGCTGGTTTACGTGCGTCATATGGAGGCCGAAAGTGATTGTTTTCTGACCAGGCCGGTAAAACTTTACGGCCCTAGGGCTGTAAAATAACCTTGAAGTCAGCTGATTCTGATTTGATGTGACGTGTTTACAAAATAGTTTATGAAACGGAATCAGTTTATGCTTCTAGAATTCAATAAAGTATTCTGTAATAATATACTATCATTTTATTTGGATGAATGAAATACAAATGAGATATTATAAACTATTCAAATTCAATTTTCAGAGTATAATAGAATCTAACCTCAAACCTCCTAGTAAAGCGTTTATCACGGAACATGGTGGATAAACGGAATCATTTTATGCTTCTAGAATTCAATAAAGTATTCTGTAATAATATACTATCATTTTATTTAAATGAATAAAATACAGATAAGATATTTATTATAAACTATTCAAATAATTCGATTTTCATAGAAGGATAGAACTTCTAACCTAAACTTCCATTGACATTCAGATCACATCAGATTGGCCGAATTTCAAGTGTGCTAAAACAGCTGATCAAAAACTTTTTCAAGAGTGATAAACCAGCTGATCAAAAACTTTTTCAAGTGTGATAAACCAGCTGATCAAAAACTTTTCATTATTTGTGTTTATCATTCAATAATTAAAACATTTATAATAATACTAGCAGGTACCCGTGCTTCGCTACGGGGACCATGACAGCAAAGGATTTTTTATTGGGCTGATATTGGTATTGGCTTCTTATGAATAAAAACTGTATGTTGTAAAAAAAATTGACATATCTTTACTATAATTCAAACAGGCTTTTCATTTGATAATTGAGTGAATGAGACTGCAATTGGAAATCTGATTAGAGGGAAAATATACAATGAATAATAATACATTTTATTCCCATTAATATACAAATAAGACATCTAATCAATAAAATGTACACAATATTCAGAAATACAATTGATGAAATTTATTACAAATATAAATAAATTGCATTTCTTGGAAATTAACCCTCTCAACTATGGGAAACCCATGTTCTAGAGCAGGTGTAATAGTAATACATTAAGTTTAGAGTGGGGGTGCAAATAACCCCTGAGAAAGTGAGCTTACATATTGTTCGAAATTTATGTTTTTCATATTATGCCTTCCAGTTGTTGTGATCCAGTTTTTAATGGCGGATTTAAATTTTCTTGAGTTCATTCCTATTATCTTGATGTGCACAGGAAGTACCTAAGTTGTGGAGTTTTGGTGCTAGGTGGTTGAAGTGTTGTTGGTATGTTGCCTTCCTAGCAAGTTCGTGATGAGAGGGCTTCTATTCCTTGTGTTATGACAATGGTTTCTGTTTTGAAAGCTTTCTGGGTTTTTGTGTGGTCTGCAAATAATTTCTAGGGAGTGGAGTTGTCTTGCATCCATCACACCAAACGCATTATAAAGCTTGTCTGACGGATAAAGAGGTGACTTCTGCTTGATGATTTTGATTATTAGTTTTTGCACTTTTATAAGGGGGTCGAGGTGAACGTAGTTTGTTCCTCCCCATCCTACAATTTTATAGGTATGCAAAAACTGAACTAATAATGTGTTTGTCCATCAGTTCACCATATTTTCTATTGAAATATGGCTATCCAGTCTCGCCACGGGGAGGCCGGCAAACATAGAGACCATCTATTTACATATTTATAACTGTGATGAGTTTTGTTTTGGTAGGTCACCAAGCCTACTGCCATGTCATTGTACACCGGGAAGTTTTGTTTTGGCAGGTCCCCTAGCCTACTGCCATGTCATTTTACATCGGGAAGTTTTGTTTTGGCAGGTCCCCTAGCCTACTGCCATGTCATTGTACATCGGGAAGTTTTGTTTTGGCAGGTCCCCTAGCCTACTGCCATGTCATTTTACATCGGGAAGTTTTGTTTTGGCAGGTCCCCTAGCCTACTGCCATGTCATTGTACATCGGGAAGTTTTGTTTTGGCAGGTCCCCTAGCCTACTGCCATGTCATTGTACATCGGGAAGTTTTGTTTTGGCAGGTCCCCTAGCTACTGCCATGTCATTGTACATCGGGAAGTTTTGTTTTGGCAGGTCCCCTAGCCTACTGCCATGTCATTGTACATCGGGAAGTTTTGTTTTGGCAGGTCCCCTAGCTACTGCCATGTCATTTTACATCGGGAAGTTTTGTTTTGGCAGGTCCCCTAGCCTACTGCCATGTCATTGTACATCGGGAAGTTTTGTTTTGGCAGGTCCCCTAGCCTACTGCCATGTCATTGTACATCGGGAAGTTTTGTTTTGGCAGGTCCCCTAGCCTACTGCCATGTCATTTTACATCGGGAAGTTTTGTTTTGGCAGGTCCCCTAGCCTACTGCCATGTCATTGTACATCGGGAAGTTTTGTTTTGGCAGGTCCCCTAGCCTACTGCCATCCAAAGATCCTCATAAAATTACTTTAGAACTTCTTTGTAGACAACGTTTGAAGTTTTGTTGTCAGGTGCCAAGAATACCAAACTCTCAGGACTGCTGACTCTCGAGCAAGCTACATAGAGTTGCCCATGTGAAAAACAGTCTTCTCTCAAATCTATGCCAGCAATTTTGAGAGTTTGTCCTTGAGACTTATTGATGGTCATAGCAAAGCTCAACTTCACTGGAAACTGGAGCCTTTTGAAGGGAATCTGGTAGCCAGATGGAATCAGAGGAATTCTGGGAATGAAGACAGACTCCCCTGTTGCACAGCCTGTGAAAACTGTTGCCTCTATGATTTTTTTGTGTAGGGCTGTTATCTGAAGCCTAGTCCCATTACACAATTTTGGTGGGTTTAAATTTCGCAGCAATATTATAGGAGCTCCAATTTTTAAATGTAGGCTATGGGATGGCAAACCGGGTGGTTCCAAGGTGTTCAGGAACTCGATGGGGAAATGAACTGCATGGTCATTTTCCAAGACAGAATCAATTGACTTGTATTCCATTTCAATGTTGTCAAAAGATTTCAAAATCATCTCATTAATTTCAAACACCTTGTCATTACGTGGGCTGAGAATGGCTCTCTCACGTAACCATTCCATAGGCTTGTCTCTAATATTTTCAACATCAGGATAAATCTTCGTCATGAGATCTGGTAAACTTGTTACAACAGAACCCAAATTTTTCTCAAGTAGTACTTTCCCATCTGATTCTGGGAAGTTACCATCCCCTAATGAGAGGAGTGATGACGAAAATTGATTGGCTGATGCATTGTCTCCTAGAAAAACTCTCATGTTTGTACTCAGGGACATTTTATTTACATATGGCCACAATGGAGAGGATTTGACACATGCTTGGACTTCATCTGCTCTGGTCCCTCTGGGAATAATTGGAAGAGTTTGACGGAAATCACCAGCCAATAAAACTGTGACTCCTCCCATGATATCATTATTGCCTCTGATATCCTTAAGGGTTCGGTCGAGTGCCTCAAATGCTCTTTTGTGAGCCATTGTACTCTCATCCCACACAATCAATTTACAATCTCTCATTACCTTAGCCATGTTACTTTGTTTCGAAATGTTACATGTGGGTGTATCTGTTTGTAAGAGATTCAAAGGCAGTTTTAGAGCAGAATGTGCTGTTCTGCCTCCTTCCAACAAAGTAGCAGCAATTCCTGAAGATGCTATTGCTATAGCAATGGATCTCAAACTTCTTATTTTAGCCAATACCAAATTTATTATAAACGTTTTACCAGTACCACCTGGAGCATCCAAAAAGAAGACTTTACTTCTGTCTGAAGCAATGCTATCAATTACAGACTCATAGACTGCTTGCTGGTCTTTGGTCAACCTTTTTTCATTTTTCTCAACAAAAGAAGTAAGCTCAGCAGTGTTGTAGTCCAATTCCCTCATATACTCTGGGTTTTCTACAATCTTTTCAGTTCGTGTTGGCTGAGGAAGGTTGAATTGTTGCAGGTTGTGACCTCCAAGTCTCAACAGGGCATCTTCAATCAAGATCAGACATTGATTACAGGCCTCAACAGATACTTGATTATTTTCTGGGAAGTATTTTCCCAGCCTGTGTAGAATATCTTCGCTGAAATGAAGCTTGAACTCGTCCCATAGTTTAGCAGGATCAGAAACCTGACAAAACACCAACATGACAACAAACAGCTCTCTAAGCTTCTGTGGAGATTCAGAAACTGCAGCCTCCTGCAATGTTTGAACCCATTGTTTGTCATCTTCTAGCAAACCACGTGTTTTACAGGCAAGCTGGAAGGATGGGTAGAGAACACCATCCACAGTCTTCAAATCAGAAAATGATGTCGGTCCATGTACTACATGAAGTAACATGCGGAGGTAGTAGCATTCAGTGTTGTTTGGGTGGACAGTGTAAACTCTTCCAAGTGCAGAATCTTTTTTTATTCCTGGCCATCCTTCTATTGATTCACCTTTCTTCCTTCTAGTGAATTTTCCATTAGCCCATACATAATATGATGGTACATCAACATAAAGAAGACTCTGAGCGAAGTCATCTGTTTGACAGAGTTTGAAAAATTCCATGAGAGTGGTGCTTGGAGGGTTTGAAACTTTATCTGCAATATTATCGGCAGTGAAATATACACGTTGACCATTTTCAAGATGCACAGCCAAATGAACAACAGTTGGATACCTTTCATGTATGGGGAAGCCAAAAATTCTCCATACAGCCTCTGAACTGCTAATATATCTTCCACTTTCATACATAGATACTTCATCATGTGCATTTGTCAAAGTGAATGCAGCCTGATCACTTCCTTTGTTTATGTACTTGCAAACATATTTAATGGATTTCACTGAGCTGCAAAACTCAATGTTGATATGTCCATTGAAAACACGAAGAAGAATAGGGTTGTATGGGACCACCCAACGGTTGTCAACAGGAGTCCCATTAATTTCAACTATTTTTCCACCATCAGCAGTTGATCGCCGTCGATATTGTGGGTAGCCATCTTCACCTGTTTGGGTCTCTTTCAGAGTTGGCCTTGGATATCTCTTGCTACATGATCCATTTTTCATGCAAGGGGAACTTCGATTAAAGCTTCCACAGGGTCCATGTATCATATTTTTCTTGACTATCTCATGAAGCAGTGGGTCAGTGTCAGGATCAGGTATTTCAGCATGTATTACTTTATCAATGTCATTTGGAGAGATCCTTTGCTGAAGCCAAAGTAAAATATGAATGTGAGGCAATCCTCTTTTTTGCCACTCCACTGAATACATGTAACACTTGACTTTTCCAAACAAACATCCTTTAATCAGAAGTGACATGAACTTTTTGACTTTCAAGTGAAAAACTCTAGCTATCAAGTCATGCCGGTCATGTGGCTTCTGTCCTTGGAATAGCTGCTCCTGAATTTCGGTCCATTTGGGATTACAAGTGAATGTAATAAATAAGTCAGGGCAACCATAATATCTCACATAGGTAAGAGCATCTTGAGTGCGCTCATGCATATATCGAGGACCTCCAGTAAATGATGAAGGAAGTATCACCATCTGTCCAAGATCTGATGCAACAGCATCCTGTCCTCCAACAGCATCCTGCAAATGGATATAGCTTTCTGCTCTCAACTTTTTCTGATTAAAACGAATGAAATTTAATCGTTCAGTTTCAATCTTGGCATACATGTCTACCAAGTACTGGCTAAAAAGAGCACGGAAAAAAAGAATGTGATTTGTTTCCCCCAACCTCATCATAATTCGATAGGCATAGAAACTGGAAGCAGAAACCTTCTTCTCAAGAGGTTTTTTTGAGACAGGATCACACTGATAGATACAAATTTGATAGCCATCTTCACCATTGCAAAAGAGTAATGGGTATTGCAATGTGTCATAGGCCCTGTGCAGTTCACTTATTCGTTGTAACTTGTTGTTGTTACTTTGTAGTACAATGTCTCTTCTTTCAAATTGTTGTCCGACCATGACTACAGCTACTTCATTAGCAACTGGACAGTTAAAACGACCAACATGAGCATCCATTGGTTTTCTATCAGCATGAATTACCACCTCAAAATTATCTCCTGATGGCATTCGTTTAATAGTGGATTTCAATTCCCTGATATAGGCATTACTCCTGTGCAACATAGTTTGAAGCTGTTCCACTAATGACTGCTTCACCTCAGGGAAATTCTTGCATCTCAAATTAACCTCTGTATTGTCTTCACCGACAAAAAAGATTTGAAGGAATTTGGCCTCTTCTGGTTTTGATGGGATCAAACTACCTATCCTGTGGTACACTTGGCCTTGTACTTTGAAAGTTGGCATGAAATTTCCTTCTGAAACTTGTTTTGCTCCAAATGAGGTCATTTGAAAACAGCCATTGTATTTTCTGACTCTGTCGATGAAATGTTTATGTTCAGGATGGTCGCCTGTAATAAGACTGTTCAATGGCTCTTGTAACGGCAAAAGTGTAGGAAGTTGCACTTTACCAGAACTACAACACATCCCTGCTGATTCATCTTTCCACTTTAGCCCTTGGCAAAACTTGCAGACATTTGTCATTCGCCCTAGTAGAACTGAATTTTTACATTCGTAATTTAATTCAGAATTGTAATCAAATCCAGAATCTTCTATTTTTTTCCAAATCCGTTGACGTCTTGAACTTGTCTTTTCTCCAGCTGAATTATTTTCAGCAGATGATTTTTGACTGGCATTTGACTTATTTTTTCTAAAAGTTTGTGAGGCCTCTTCTAATTGTTTTTTCCTAGTGGCATCAGTAAATCTTGCCCTACTTTTACCTTTCTGGGGGAGAGTTGAAGGCTCTGAGTGTATAGAAGTGTGAAATAAATGGTCATCAACATCCTCAAGTACAGTCACATTGCAATTGTTTTGAAACTTGACTGAAGAACAGTCGTTCTCAGATTGAAGATTACTTAAGGCATTATTGGTGGCAGGTTGTTGTGTATATGGCACATACACATCAAAATGACCTTGTGTTAATTCCCCCATAAATTTCAACCTTCTCACATTGGGTGCATTTCCATATGTATTCCCAGTATTAAGAATACAATTTATATACACTTCAAATTGAAAAGGATATATATCTTTAGCCACTTCCAACTCAAATGAAGTCCCATATGTGTAGGGCATGGACATGGTTGAAATGTATTCCTCCAAACTTTGGTAAGGCTGACACTCTTGGTTCATGGAGTAAATGTGCAGCCTTTCCCAGTTGGTAGAAGCATGTGTAACAATCTCAGCACGCACCCTACGGGAATGAGAAATACATCCATACATAGCATATGATAATGCTGAAAAAAGACAGGCTCCATCACCAGGAATACTATGAACTCTATGAGGGACCGGTAAGCCATTAATTTCAATAATTTCCACATCTTCCATTTCGGGAAAAATCGTTTCGCTACAACAGTTCACTACAGCTAGAGAATTTTCATTTGACTTATTTTTTTTTGTAAATTTTTGAGGCCTCTTTCAACTGTTTCTTCCTAGTTGCATTGGTAAATCTTTTCCTATTCTTTAGTTTTTTTTCCTAGTTGAAGGCTTTGAGTTCATTGATGACTGAAAAAATTGGTCATCAACATCCATCAGTACATTTGAATTGGAAGGAGCTGGTAAGTCATTAACTTTGAGTTCAATCACTTCCATTATGGTAAAAATACGTATGAAATAAATCCGCTAGTTATGGGTTGAATAAAGGAATTACTTACTCTTTTTAGCCTATATTCATCAACTTGCAGAAAACTTACAAAATATTGTAAACAAAATGGTATTAACAAACTCTAATCATGTGTTCTGTTATGAACCCAGAATATGTGATTCCAGTTGAGCCAGTTCATTCCAGTTGAAAATTTTCCCCTGAGCTCACATACAAAAAGTAGACAACTGAGAAGAATTCTCTCCAATTTCACCACTTGTATAACATTTTCTGTATATCCTCACAATAAACTTACAATTACTTGAAAAACACTGTAAAAACAATCACTATAAAAATACGATCACTGACAATAAGAATAACACACTTTTAAAACAATAATATCAAATCCGGAAATGCGCAAATTTTCGTTACAGCTGTAGTAATTGTTGAGCGTTGTGAGTAGGGAACGCAGCTACCGAAGATTCCCGAAAGTTGCCGAGAACGCGCGAAGCCTGAATACATAGCAGCTACCGGAAACCCCCGACAGTAGCCGAGAACGCACGAAGCCTGAATACATCGTAGCTACCGAAAACCCCCGACAGTAGCCGAGAGCGCACGAAGTCTGAATACATTGCAGTAGCAGCCGGTTGTGATCGATCCTTTCTTTGATTCTTTGTAATTCTTAGAGGCAAAATATCTTGAAATACATTCTTAGTGCGCGTTTAGTAGGTATGAAGGATATTTGTGAAAAATTTCAAGTTTCTAGGCCAAGCAGATGGGCTATAATGTGATTTTAAATGAAAAATTTTGAAAGATTCCCCCCCCCTGAACACCCTATTAACCCAGTTGGAATTTTTCTGCCTAGATCTAAGTTTTTAGGTAGCTGAACAAAAAGGTATTTTATGATTTTCGATAACCATTGTTATTTTACTAAAAGATAGGATAAGTTGAATAGTTTCCCTTTCAGAGGGAATTTCGACAACCCAAAAAACTCATTTTTCATTTGAGGAAATATCGAAAAGGTGCATAGGATCTTATTTTTTGTTCAGCTGGCCAAAATACCCCTCATTTCAATATTAAAATTTTCGACTGACTGTACAGTGAGTCAATCATTCTATTATGGCTCGAATAATTTTGAAATTGTAATTAAATAAAAATGGTAGAGATTAATAATTAATTCATGTGAATATCAACACCTTTATTTAAAGACATATCAACTGCATGCGTTTTCATATTGCCGATACAGCATTGATAAAACTGTAGACGTTTATTTAGCAGTCTCAAAAAATTGTTCTAGCTGAAAAATTAATAATCCATGCCACATGTTACACGCCTACAGTAGGCCTATACATTGCATCAGGAGAACGAAGTTCAAAACTATGGTTTTCCTAAACATATGTTTTTGAGATAATTTCTTTGATGCAGCTGTTTCACAATCGCCATATACAGAGTTTGTGAAAAAAAATTATTGATTACCAAAACAATGCTATTATTATATTAATAATAATAATAATCGATTATCAAAACAATACTATTATTATATTAATAATAATGATAATAATATTATAATAACATATTTATCAATTATCAGAACAATATTATTGAGGTTGAGTGGAATCAGGTAGAAAGCAATAATAGAACAGATGTTCTTTTTCGAATTTCTATCATATTATTTTGTTATTTCCAATGATTACAACATATGTTAGAATATCACATGTCAATAAATAAAATATTATCTCATTTCCATATGGCACTCACCTTACCATGTTCATAACCTTACTTAATAGTATCCTTTTTCATCCTTTGAAACCCTTAGAGGCAAAATATCTCAAAATCCGTTCTTAGTGCGCGTCTAGCATGTTTGAAGAATATTTTTGCAAAGTTTCAAGTCTGTAGGACAATTAGTTTGAGCTGTAGTGTGATTTTACATCAAAATTTTCGAAAAATGCCCTCTCCTGGACCCCCCTGTGCTCCTGATCGAAATTTTTCTGCATAGATCTAACTTTTTTTCGTAGCTGAACAAAAAAGTTCCTCATGACTTTGCTGTGCAATGACGGTTTAAAAGTACAAAATTTGGGGGGGCCCCAGCTCCCTCAGGGGGGCAAATTTCTGAAAATCCTTTCTTAGTGGATGTTTTTAGGCTACCATGAACAATCGTGCAAAATCTCAAGTTTTTAGGCTCAGTAGTTTGGGCTGTGGTGTGATTTCAGTCTGTAGGGGCTTAGCCTTTTATAAGTATAGAAGAAGATCATCTTATTGTCATTTGGAAGATAAAAAAGTATAAACTCAACCTCTTACATAATTGAACATAATCTTTTAGGTTATTTAGACAAATCAGAATAAAAAAAAAATACTTGGACAATTTCTTGATATTCAGATTTGCTAGAGCTATGACCTTCCACTTTTGCTTTCGGAAGTGCTTATAATAGACAATGAGAATAATTATTATTCTCATATATATATATTGTTTATTTTTCTGTGTGGCGAAAATTACGTTCTCACCATGGGCAAAATGTTTTTTCCGGCTCTCAATCTTTTCTAGTCCTCGGCCTACGGCCTCGGACTTGAAAACTGATTTCGAGCCAGAAAAGTCTCATTTTCGGCCCTAGGTGCGAAATATACTATTTCGCCACACTTGGATGTAATGAGCTGGTTTACGTGCGTCATATGGAGGCCGAAAGTGATTGTTTTCCGACCAGGCGGTAAAACTTTACGGCCCTAGGGCTGTAAAATGACCTTGAATAACAGCTGATTGTGTCCGATCTCACAAAAATCATAGAGATAATCTCATAACGACTGTAATAATCTATATAATATGTATCGTGAATCACGGTATCATGTCTATAATATATTTTATGAATTACTGTTTCATAATTTAATATTTATTATTGTGTTTTTGATATCAAACAATAGAATACGATGATATCTCCATAGCCTCAACAATATAATGTTGGCTGCATTGTCCATTATCAGAAAGGTAAAAATCGCAAGTCTTTAAAAGTGAAGAATCGAATTTGAAATCAAAGTACAATAATTGTATCAATATTTAAAAGTGAGGTAGAGTAATAATGTTTTCTTTTTTATTATCGAATTCCACTTCTTAATGCAATACAATGAACAATAATAATAGGAACCCTAGGGCTGTAAAATGACCTTGAATAACAGCTGATCGTGTCCGATCTCACAAAAATCATAGAGATAATCTCATAACGACTGTAATAATCTATATAATTATGTATCGTGAATCGCGGTATCATGTCTATAATATATTTTATAAATTACTGTTTCATAATTAATATTTATTATTGTGTTTTTGATATCAAACAATAGAATACGATGATATCTCCATAGCCTCAACAATTTAATGTTGGCTGCATTGTCCATTGTAAGAAAGGTACGTATCGCAAGTATTTAAAAGTGAAGAATCGAATTTGAAATCAAAGTACAATAATTGTATCAATATTTAAAAGTGAGGTAGAGTAATAATTGTTTCTTTTTTATTATCGAATTCCACTTCTTAATGCATACAATCAACAATAATAATAATAGGGATGTAATAATACAGCAGAGATCTAAAGTTTAAGGTAAGCCTACTGGTGAAACTCAGCCTTGACTGAAAAATACCTAGTAATTTTTCCGTAATTCATTATTAAAACTTTTAGATAATTTTTCTTCAATATCAAACCATATAGAGAAAACATTAGGCCCACTCAAGATTGAATCTTCGAATGTTTTCTCTATGATTTAACTATTTTCAGAGCAATATTTTGTTGTGAAAATGCCAGCAAACCGGCTTTAAGTTTGCCGCTATACACTATATTATAGTAGCCTACATACGTGACCTGACTTACAGGCCTCTACGATCAACAATACCCAATGGCCGACAGCGTAAAGGCGTGATACATCAGAACTCAAAGCTCAGTGAATTACAAACATGATCTAGGTTCGAACCTCGGTCAATGACATTTTTTTTGTCGATGAATTTCGACTTTTATTAGCTATTTTTTATATTAGTTACCGTAATTTAAATTTCAATCAATTTTTTAGATATATTTTGAGACAAAACTGTGAAATATGCAATTATATTAATTTTTTAATCACATTATTTCAAAATAGTAATGAAAATTCTATTCATCCATCTATCCATGAGATATTGCACCAGGCGCAAAGCGCGAGCAATAAAAATTCAAACAATTATTCGAAATATTAATAGTTTAAAAATATTGTCACTATTGTAAATTATTAATTAGTAATATTGAAATTAATTGACAGTGAAAGTTGTCATAACCAAGATTCAAACTATCAAAATACGCTGTTTGAATTTTATTTATTTTCCAATTTCTTATATATTGGGAAGTTTTTTTTGGTGTGGCAAAAAATAGCGTTCGCAACACGGGCAAAAATGTTTTTCCGGCTCTCGAACGCTTCAAGTTCTCGACTTCGTCTCGAACTTGAAAACCACGATCTCGAGCCGGAAAACGTACATTTTCGACACTAGGTGCGAAATATACTATTTCAACTGCGCGTCGATGTATACACAAGGTTTTTCGAAATGTTGCATTTTAAGGATAAAATGAAAAGAAAAGGAATTCCTCCATACTCCTATATCACTATATATCATCTACTTTGAAGATAGGATTAATCAGACTATAGAATTATTACTAATCAATCAGCTGACAAGTGGATTACACAGATGGCTGGAGAAGCCCTGTCTATTTCACTTGACACTGGGGAGCAACACAAGAGAAATGCACCGTTTAACGGCGCATGCGCTTTGTATTCAATCATACTTCATAGCCGCTCTTTCATGAGCTGTCTCATGGTCTCATATATACAGCGCGAATTCAAGCGAGACTGTTACACCTCAGAATTTTGCATCAATTCAATCATTCTGCATTCATGAACTGATGCACTGATGTGTGTGTATTGGACATTCCTATTGCTTTCTCTCTTAAATAAAAGAGTCTATCTTCAATTGAATAGGCTAATAATAATTATTGTACCTGAAAAACTGAAAATTCAGTTAAAAAATAACTGATAATCTATATAATAAGAGAGAGTAGGGTTGTGTTTGTTCGTGTGTTCGTTTGTTCGCATCAAAACATGTCAACTTGTGGATTGCATACCGGAAAAACAGGAGTGCTTTAGATCTCCAAATTTTGCACATAGATTCTAAAAATATCAATCTCGAAGCCCAAATTTCGTCTATTTTTCTTCTAGATTTTTCATAATTCATGTTCAAATTTCATTTTTGGGACATACGATTTCATACAGCGAATTCAACAAATCATATGATAGAAATAAAAAAAAAGCTGTTCTATAGGATAAATTGATAAATATTTTTGAAAATGATAATTGACCGAGCGAAGTGAGGTCTAAGATTCAAGTCGACGGTTTGGCATTTCTCCTAATGTTTAAATGTATGAATGTTCAAATTAATGTTTATATGTTTATATGTTGGGCATTTACGGCGAAACGCGGTGATAGATTTTCATGAAATTTGACAGGTATGTTCCTTTTTTAATTGCGCGTAGACGTATATACAAGGTTTATGGAAATTTTGCATTTCAAGGATGATGTAGAAGGAAAAAGGAGCCTCCTTCATACACCAATATTGGAATAGAAATCAGACTATAGAATTATTCATCATAAATCAGCTGACAAGTGATTACACAGATGTGTGGAGAAGCCAGACTATTGCTGTATTTCCACAAGGTCTATAGTTTCAATCACGGTAAATAGAAGAATTATTTTAATCTAAATACCGTGGTTTCAATCAGGTACTTGTGGATGAGAATACTGCGTGAGGTCTACTGTTCACAGAACTACTATTATTATCATAATTAATATAATAATGGTATTGTTATGATAATTTTATTAATAAATATTTTTATTTTTAAAAACTCTGTATAATAATAGTGTGGTAAATGTGAAACAGCTGCATTAAAGAAATTTATCTCAAAAACATCTGTTCAGAAAAAATATAGTTTCAAACTTCGTTTCTGTGATGCAATGTATAGGCCTATAGTGAGGTCCACGTTATAATGACAGTATTTGATTAACTTTGTTGTTGCTATCCTTGTATATCATTCGACAAAGTAGGTATTCCTATCATTTTATAGCTCCGCAACGATGCCAAATCTGTTTTTGGCAATGTAGAAATATAATTAATTAATGCAGAGGAAAGGCAACGCTGTACTTCTATCTTTATCCACTGTCATTATAACGTGGACCTCACTATACACGTGGCATGGATTATTAATATTTTTAAGCTGGAAGAGTTTTTTGAGACAAAGTGTTAATTAAACGTCTACCGTTTTATCAATGCTGTTTAGGCAATATGAATACGCATGCAGTTAATATGTATTTGAATAAAGGTGTTGATATTTTTACATAAATAGATTATTTTCTTCCATTCTTATTTAATTACAATTCCAAAATTATTCGAGCCCTGATAGAATGATTGACTCAGTGTACTGTCAGTCGAAAATTTTAACATTGAAATGAGGGGTATTTTAGCAAGCTGAACAAAAAAATAAGGTCCTATGCACCTTTTCGATATTTCTTTAAATGAAAAATGAGTTTTGTGGTTGTCAAAACTCCCCCTGATAGGGAAACTATTCAACTTATCCTATAATTTAGTAGAATAACAATGATTTCTGCGTTGAATAACATGTTTCTTTCCAACAACAATCGAACTCTTTGTGAATTTCGATATGACCTACAATGTAGATTTATATAATTCTATTAATTAAATAGATAGTTGAAGTATTTATTTCAGTCAGTTCATGGTTAGTTGATGGAATATTGATTATCAATAAAAAAATTATTATAATTTAATGAGTACAGAATTAGTTGAATGAACTGTCGTTGTACTGAATTCTTGGTCAACAATATTTTAATATTGGTATTTATCAATTCATTATTTTTCCAGTAGTTATTTTATTTGAATTAGAAGATCCTATCAATTTATCATTCGTAATCGTGACAATGAATTGTCCAAAACATGAATTCAATCAAAATAAAAAAAGGCCCATATACTTCTCTATTCATGTTCACGAACGTGTTCGCGTGTTTACACTTGTGATGGATAGCCAAAATTGTAGAGCAAACTGCACGGCAAATTGTAATGGAGGACTCTGATTGGCTGAAAAGTTCAGCGTCCGGAGTGCGGTACGGCGAACAGTTGAAACAGAGGCGAGCGGTTCGGAATACTGTACGGCGAATGTTTAACAGCTGATTTTTAGCTTTATGAACCATGCTCATGTTCGCTGAAAGGCGTGATGTTCGGCAGAATGCACGGTTTGCTGCGCGGTTCGAGGTTCGGTTCAGCATGTCTGGTCGCACCTTCTGATGTGACAGGATGTTACAAGACATTAAATTTATACAGATCACAGGCTAGATGTTACAGGACTTTTATACAGATCACAGGCAAAAGCGACATAATAATCTATACTATAATAGAGGAAAGAACTGGGTTATACACGTTCGGAATAGGAAAGTTATGTTTGACACATAATCACGTCTTAACTACTGGACTGATTAACTTTAAATTCTGCATTTATAGATTCTAAATTAACCGAGGATGGTTATAGACCTACATCAAGTTTTCAGCTGGTCAAGTTTTCAATTTAGAAGATAGGTATTATTGGGAATCCTATTCGAATAATAAAAACAGGTTTTCCGTCGACCAAAATTTCGTCCACCATTTTTGAACCGCCATTTTGAATCCAACATTTTTTTAAATAAGAAGGTTGTCATATGATATATGATTTCGATACAGAATTTCAAGAGAAAATATGGTGAAAACCGCACATCGATATATCAAACCTTCCAAAAGTTACTCTAAATCAAAGATACTGATAGTCTATATAATCCATCTATCTATCATCTTCTATGCTATAATGAAGGAAAGGCTTATACACGTGTACACGTCTAAAGGATGGGAAAATTATGTTTGACGCTTCATCACGTTTGAACTACTTGACTGATTTACTTGAAATGTTGCATATAAATTCTTAATTAACCGAGGATTCTTATAGGCCTATTTTCAATTCTTTTAGATTTCATCACTTCAAGTTTTAAAATAGACCCTTGCGAAGCACGGGTTGCCTGCTAGTTCTGAATAAAAGAAATGTAAAATATTGTATACAACTGAAATAGTTGTTGATTCATATGTTGATCAATTTTTATGACTAGTAGTTCTGTGAACAGTAGACCTCGCGCAGTAATAATCCGCAGCCTCTTCTTATACTGTCCATCAGAGTAAATCCTGTCTGTATGTCGTGTCGGCGAGATATCGGTGTGAAAACGGCTAATAGCTGTTGGGGTTGGTGTATCAAAAATGCTAACATCAAAAGCTAATCTCCTTCAAGACATACTGGCAACAGGACAGCCCAAGTTCAAAGCAGAGAAAGTTCGAGAGACAATGATGTTATTTTTGTTTAGTTATTAATTGCACGCAATCAATAGTTTATTTATTCACAATGGAGACAACGGGTTTCCCCAAATATGTCTCCTTAACAATAAAAATTGTACAGATACAAATGAAAAAAGAAAAATAATGATAAAAATAGTACGAACTTATTGACCGAGCGAGCTCCACAATTACCTGATTGATGCCCCGTTTCACCAACCTTAGTCAAGGCATTTGAACATGGTTAAATTCTATCAGCTGGTCAAATCAGCAAAAACTATTAAAATCAAAAACTGTTAAAATCAATCTATCAGCAAAATCAATTAACTGTATACCTTATGGAAATACAGCAATAGACTGGCTTCTCCACACATCTGTGTAATCACTTGTCAGCTGATTTATGATGAATAATTCTATAGTCTGATTTTTACTTTCCATAGGTAAGGAAAGTATTGCTTTCCGAAAAAAATAAGGTACCCCAATTTCTAAATTTCTAGTGGTTTTTGGGTAATGGTCTGTATGTGTGTGTGTGTGTGTGTGGTGTGTGTGTGTGTGTGTGTGTGTGTGTGTGTGTGTGTTGTGTGTGTGTGTGTGTGTGTGTGTGTGTGTGTGTGTGTGTGTGTGTGTGTGTGTGTGTGTGTGTCTGTGTGCATGATATCTCATCTACCATTTAAACATTTAAACATTCAAACATTTAAACATTTAAACATTTAAACATTTAAACATTCGAACATTTAAACATTTAAACATTTAAACATTTAAACATTTAAACATTTAAACATTTAAACATTTAAACATTTAAACATTTAAAATTTAAACATTTAAACATTTAAACATTTAAACATTTAAACATTAAACATTTAAACATTTAAACATTAAACATTTAAACATTTAAACATTTAAACATTTAAACATTTAAACATTTAAACATTTAAACATTTAAACATTTAAACATTTAAACATTCAAACATTTAAACATTTAAACATTTAAACATTTAAACATTTAAACATTTAAACATTTAAACATTTAACATTTAAACATTTAAACATTTAAACATTTAAACATTTAACATTTAAACATTAAACATTTAAACATTTAAACATTTAAACATTTAAACATTTAACATTTAAACATTTAAACATTTAAATATTTAAACATTAAACATTCAAACATTTAAACATTAAGAGAAATGCCAAACCGTCGACTTGAATCTTAGACACTTCGCTCGGTCAATGATAAATATTGTCCACAGAAATAATTACATGAAAATTAAAAATAAAAATCAAATAAATGAATAAATTAAAAATAAATAAATGAACTTAGTAATGCTTGAGAATTTATAATATTTTGGACTGAAAAAAAAATTTCAAATATTTCCATGAGATGGGAAGATTATCACGGAAATGGATGAATACAAATTCAAACGTGAACTGAGTTTGTTAACATTTCAAACAGGTGACATTGGATACTTGTGGATGAGAAAACTAAGTGAGGCCTACTGTTCACAGAACTACTAGTATAAGTGAAATGACGATCTTTCCTTCCAATCTTTCACTCAATTTGTATTCATAGTGATACTACATGAATATTTTGGCAAGTTTCTCAACACTATTGCAAGAAAACTAAATCTCCCTACAGTTATTAATACCTCTCTGGTTTTGGACTATTGTTCCTCCTCTATCTCTTTCTTCTTCTCGCAGCTTATGATATCCAGTGGCATGAAGCTCCTCAGATTGCTTAAATGGCGGTGATCTCCACATTCATTGCCATTGTTAACAAGTGCGTGAGCATTTTTTCCTAACCGTTTACCCGCTAACCTAATTTCTTAACATTCAGTACTAATGTGCGAAAAAACAACACGTTTTTCTCTTCATTACTCCATACAAAAATCAGCGTATCAAACAAACGCGTGCAGTAAAAGCACCAGCAGAATAATCTTGGCTCTTTCAAATTATTCCAATTATTCTCGAATGTTTTAGTGTGTAATTAGCTTATCTTCGTTGTTACCCAACTTGAAGCACGTGTCTCACTCAATTCGGTAGTCTAACCATTGTGAATGAAATCGTCGATTGTGTAAATCCTTGGAAACAAGAACAAGGTCATGAATTTCATTGATGCTCATACGTTATTCTTAGACTATATGAACAAATTTTATGTTCTTGTCAAAAATATGAAAATAAATCAATAAGGGAATTGTAAAATTTGAATTTCTTACATTTCAAATTCATTTAGTAACTCGTATCATTAAAATATATTTTTGATCGAAACTTCTCTGCTCGTCTCTACTTATTTGTGGATATATTTTCCGACATTCTATTTTTGGAACTGTTATTTTCATATATTCCTTCCATTTTTAAATTTCTGTAAGCTCTATGCTCTAAAATTATTACATATATCAGAGCAGAGAATTTGTTGACAAATAATAAATAATATAATGGGTATTGGAAACAAGATGGGGCCGCCGAAAACAATGTATGGACAGGGAGAAGTTCTAGTAACCCTAGAATTATCGCAAATTTATTTGATTATCAAATGAGACTCAACACATTTCATAGACATTATGTTCAATATAATAAAAGTTAAAAGGATGCCAAAAAATTGCAAGCTCAATAACTATTGAATTGTATGTAGCTCAACTTAGTCTGTATTCAGCTTATGAGCAAGTTGAGTACCATCAAATGATTGGATATAATACAATTACAAGTAATTGATCACTAATTTATATCCTATTGTAAAAAATACAAGTAACATAATTATGTAAGGTACAAAGATGATAGGTTGGTGCTCGCTTTCAGCTACAAGCTAGTGCCTTCCTAAAACGAGAAGGAGCCACTAAGGCACTGAGGCAATGAAGCAGAATCAGAGAACAACCTTCAACAATAGAGCCTTCAATACTCAAGTGGATAGGTTTACAGAGCTCTGAAGATAGCTTGCAGAGGGCAATGTATATTCTGAATAACATTTCAAAAAAGTATAATCTGTTCATCTCAAAAAACAAAACAAAAAAATGGCATTCTGCCATTCACCTGTCAGTACTAAAATAATGCCGAATGACGCTTTACTTGAACAAGTAGTGTCCTACTTCAAGTAACTGGGGGTTGGGATCACATAAATACATTTGATAATGATGTGGATCTGAAACAGAATAGATTTCTACACATAGTACGCTGCACTACAATAATACGCCGATTGAAAAACAGGACAAGGAAGGAGACACAATTGAAATTTTATAAAGTTATTGTATGGGGCAGAGACTTGAGTGAGGAAGAAGAAAACATTAAGCAGAGTTCAAGCAACAGAAATGCGGTTTCCTCGAATTGTAAAAGGCTGCACAAAGTTGGGCAGATTCCGCAATGATGACAATAGAAATGAGTTGGGAATATTATAATTAGCTGCACTGTTTGAAATAAACAGATTGAACTGGAAAAACCATGTGGAAGGAATGCCAGATACTAGAATTCCAAAATCTATCATGAAATATGGACCCTATGGCAGACCTCTAAAGACGGTAAGATGAGTAGTTAAATATATCCTTTGGAACCGGAACAGGTGTGTACGGCTAATCCGCCTAATCCTAGAAAGAAGAAGTAGAAGATTAAAGTGGTTAATTGGTTTAGTTGTTTATCATAGGTGGGTATTATGAGACAAGCATCATACAGATTTTGTTCTTCTACTACAAAGACATACCCGAGAATCCATTACTCCATAATAATTTCAAGGATGAGTATCATGATTACTTTATTTTTATAAGCTATTAAGCCTCCTACTAAACGCCGCTCGTGTTTGTTTTGACAGACGATATTTATATAGCAGATAATTCGCAATACATATTTGTTCTGCATAAATTATGGGACAAATTATAGGAGAGTCAGTTCATTCTCCAGCTTTATTGAAGAGGATATTCATGGAGAGAAAAATATAAATACTTATTACCGGGCATCAATTTTATAAGCGGGGGAATTTAGTACGATTTTATAACCACCTATAACACAAAAATAAACAAGCACAAGCTTATTCAATTTTATACACGATGATAAAGATCATTGAATCTACACTAAAAACTAGTTTTATAAGACTTTTATAGGTTTATCTAATAAATGTAAAGAACACTCTGGTCCATTTCCAGATAGTGTTCCCGCTCTTGTATGTCAAGTTTTAAAAGCGGTTTTATTTGCTCTCCCATTCTGCCACTAAACTCAGTCACTCACTCCCTCCTTCTCCTGCTCATCGTTTTCCTCTTCACTACTCTTTCTCTTCTTTTTCATTACTCTTTCTCATTCTTCCTCTCCACTTAATATTCTCCCTGCTGTATCTTTATCCTCTCCCTCCAGTTCTTTCTTGAATTTTTCATTTCCAGAAACACTTTCTCACTCATTTTAATATAACATTTCATTCCAATATAATACATCTTCCCTTTGACATTTGACATTGAAACTTCTCTAAGAAACCTCTCCAGTCCTCTATTATTATTGCAATCCCTTCTGAATTCAGTCCCATTATGATTAATCACTGTAATTTACATTTAATCATTTATTTACTATTCAATGATTCTAGATACGGTACTCAAGCGTAGTTTTTCAAGCTACTTTAAAAATAATTGATCTTTCATAGTTACAATAAAAGAGACCTATAGCGACCAATCTTAATAATATTTTTTAATCTTACTATCGAACCACTCTTCCACTTTTCAGTAGTTTTATTTTCTCTCACCCTGCCTTCCTCGCTCTCATTTCATCATTATTTGACAATCAGATTCTGTTGAGGTAATAATTAGTTTTACCGGTAAACCGGGGTGACTTTGTCCCAATTTTGGGGAGTTAAGATTTTAATCGCATGCAATCAATACTTGAGTTGCAAAAAATCTCTTGGCAATGTTTTTATAGTTTATGTTTATGTTTTGTTTTTATGTTTTTTATAGAATTTTGCAATGCTTGAAGAGTATTTTTCATTATAGAAAGTTCATATATTTCTCCACTTTAACAAAGATATATTTTTTTCGAAATTAACAGACATTGTTAACCAGGGGTAGGGGTGACTTTGTCTCACTTTAAAAATTCATGAAAAAATTTCATTTTCAAGAGTTAAACAAAGTGAATCACAAATGATTTTTTGAAAAATATTTCAGTTTCTGCTGCCTGAAGATCTTTTTTAGCGTCGAGGCATGTTGGCTCCAGCTGCAGAATCAGCTAAAAATGAATATTTATAGATTGTATTAATCTCAAGCAAGGTGAACATTTTGTTTTGTTAAGTATAATAAATTATATTTATCATATTTTGAATGTTATTTGCCTCATATCCCGCATAATGTCACAATTTTTATACTGGGACAAAGTCACCCCAAGTTTAATTTAAAAGTGACCTAGTTGTATTTAACTAGTAACAGAGCCCTAAGCAGTTCAACTATGGATATTATAGATATACTAATTGAAATATAATAAAAAGGCTAGAATAAAATGTATTCACCGTTATCATAAGTCTTTAAGAAATAAGTTTTCTAATACCAAGTTTTCCGACAATGAAATCACAAGATTAAGCAAGCAGTTTGGTTTTATGTCGATAATTCAACTAATATATCGAGATTCGTCAAGATATCGATTGTAAAACCTCGATAATGATCAGGGCTGCGGCTATCGACTGATATAAACTGATTTGAATATTTTTCCGCGAGGTGGGACAAAGTCACCTCGGGGTAGACAAAATCTTCCCGGTCGACGGGGTGACGGTAGACGAAATCAATCCGGTATGTAATTTATATTTAAGAATAAATGTATAATTATTATTTCAAAAATGTGATTATTTTAATACATGTCGTCTCCAATCAGAAATATTTCAGATACAAACTACAGTATCTTCGAATAATTAGTACTGTTGAGGTTTCGAGAAAGGATTTGAGTTGCACAGAGGTTTCAGCATAAGCTTACATGTAAAAGGTTCATAAGGGTGGCCACTAACGACAGGATAACTGTGTCGAGCATGTGTGAACGGACATGTCTTCCAACGAAAAATAGGTGTTTAACATTGAATAAACCAATATACGTTGAATACACATGTATTCTTATAAATGTATACTAGCTACATTGGAGTAAACAACTGGAATATTACAAATTGTAATAATACAAAAATGATTCAACATCAAATAGAGCAGCGAAGAAAAAATAATCAATGGAAAATCGAATATAAAAAAATCGAACCTCAAAAAGATGTTTTCGAGCATTTCGCTGATGACACAACAAATAAGACGAGCATGTGTGTACACACATCTTCAACATACAAGTCCTGTCGTTAGAGGCCATCCTTAGTTAGAGATTTAATATTTATATATATCTTTAGAAGGATCTCAGATAACAAGTTCCAATAGCTTACCAGTAATAAGAATATTGTTAAGAGTCAAACTCCAATATTGGATAGTTCAGACTGATTGATTCGCTATTCATTTTCAATGATTGTTCAATATTATTAGATGTTTAGGGAATTATAAATTGAGAAAGGGGAGATTGGGTCCACAAGTAATCAAGTGAACAAACATACCCAAGTTTTATATTCATCCCCTACTTTGTTCCAAATACCTTTTACACATCAATAGTCTTTTGAATGAGTAGAATGAATGTAAATGGAGAAGCATTATGAAGATGCAGTGAGTCTGCACATGGTGCACTTATCTCAATCTGGAAGGAATACCATCAAAATGTGTATCGCCTCGTTATTCATTCATAGTTCTAATGGCAGAGGTTCGACTGAGACGGTGATTTACATCCGAAATATAAATTTGAAAGTCAACTTCGGTTGACTCGATAATAATTCTCGAGATTCCAGTCGTAAATGTCTTGTATATTTTATTACATATCGCTTCGTTTTCACTTTCCAATCCGTACTTATTCGTAGGAAAGATGATACGGGACATTATGTATCACTACTATAGGCAACTATCTGGCATCGTTAGCTTCATTGTATAACAATGAATCAAACTCAAACCACCAGGATCTAAAACCTGATAGTTCGCGATCCAATCTCTTTGTTGACGTAACATTAACATCTTATTCTCTACAAATTATTCTCTGTTCTCTATCAAGATTCCTGTTCCTTTTCTCTTCAAATGTGTACTTTCAGAACCAATATTAATATCAACAGTGAACAAGTCTATTGTCTATTGTTAATGTTTTTGACGAGCTGCTTATCACAATGAGAATTGTAATAATTCATACTGTAATCGAGTTGTAATATGCTATTTCATGATAAGTTTCCCCCACCTACTTGACATTATTATTCTTCAATCTGGCGATTTCTTGTTCTTGATCTTACCAGCATTTACAGTGTAAAGCCATTTACACACACATCGATTTTTCGCCTTCCTTATGAATTCTACCAGATCGAACGGAGCTTGACAAACATCATCTGATTGAAATGATCTGTTCAATCCAATAGGATTTATAAGGACGGTAAGAAATCGTACGTCCAAAAATCGATGTGTATGTGACTGACAACACTGTTGAGCTTGTTTTTGAGTTGGGCGTTTTAGTTGAACATTAAATTATTGAATAAGTTAACCTCGAACCTCTTTTGAGATGTATTCAGTTTATTGTTTGATTATAATAGATTTAGAAATTATATTGAGTCATCATCTACCAGAAGAATGTTTGAATTGCCTAGCAATATGTAAAGCAATCTAATTTTCATTTCATAATACATATTGCCCCATAATATGGAAATTACAGTGATCAAACGTATTCTATGAATAGAGGGAGAACAGTTCTCACGCTAATAAGTTACTGATTCGAAAGCCAAAGGAATCAGGTCAGTGATATGAATAGAAAAAACTTGATAAAATGGGCCAATAAATTTCGGGGAAAAGCTCTCGAGGATGATTCCACCTCTTATCTGTGGAATTGTTGGTCGAGATTGAAGAATGCTTCCTAGGACTAGACATTTTGTTGAAGAGGTTCTATTATTGCTTGGAAGATAATAGTGAATAGGAGTCAGCTGAAAATGATGCTAGACTCATGACTCGCTCGTTTCCTTCCTCAGCTCCCCGTGAGTCTTATAGAAAGTTGACATTTTCGATTGCTGAACAATAAACATGAATGTTTATAGATGGAGTTGACCTGCGTGTATGATGTTCTAAGTTACGGCAGTCACTTCTTTATGCTCTGAATCTGAAACATGGGGGAGGGTGAAGGAGAAAGACGCAGATGAGGAATCGTAAGATAAATAAGAAGTAGTGGAAAGAGAATAACAGAATAAAACTGGGGCCACAGTTCTCCGAAAAATTACGACAGTCCTTTAAGATACTGGTTTTCGTCTTTCTTCTACCGGCTTGTTGCTTTCGAAAATGTAAGTATAATAAAGTCTAGAAAAAAGAAGATCAGGCATATGGTTTTATTAAAATAACGTTGAATAGTAATGGTGAATTAGCGAGGACCCGTCCACCTTTCCCCGACAGACGTAAGCTAGATTTATTCTTCTGAGCCGCATCATCTACGCCTTTTTTCGGTGTTATGGTATTTAGAGGAAGAAGAGCAGGAACCACTGGATCCTTTCTGTGGATTGGTGGTGGTGAGGGGGACCACGATCGTAATCTGGTGCGGGACAGAGGACCTCTTTCTCTCACCCTGCCTACTTCTTGCGGGTACGCGACAGACCCTGTCCTCCAATTCTCCACTGATTTGTGTATCGACTTCATAAATTCGGTAGAAAAATTTTACCGCGTCATTTGAGTGCGCTACTTCAAGGCCCTGCGATGCGAGACTCCTACATCATCTTGCTAACAGGTTTCCAGGGACCGCCAACATGTATCAACTTAATTTTTCGGGAAGCGTCCTGTAAAAACGGACCAGATACTAAAGAAACAACTAGAATAAAATTAAGCCTCATCACCATCCTGGTGTTTCCCATGCTGTTAAAACCCACACAAGCCCTCAATAAGTAGTATAAATATGAATGAAGTCCCTGACTTCCAGATTAGTGCTCATGTATAAATTTTGAATCGAAATTATTAACGTCTCTCCGTTTTTATATAAAAGCGGCGTGAGAGAATTAGAATACATTTCTGCTCTGAAGAGCTCATTTGCCAATAAATGACAATCAGAATTTTATGAATTTCTTTCGCCCAAATTCAAATTCATAAATCAAACGAGTCGTTTTTACAACCCTGTTGTGTTTTCGCACAACTTTCTTGGGAGCCTATCTGCACCTTGAGAGCGATAAACTAGATGATGAAGATTCGACTTCCAACACAAGCACACAGCTTTATATCAAGGCCAATTTGTTTTTTCCCTGTCGTAAAAAGTATGTTAATGAATGTGTCCGGTATAGGGACCATAATCTCGAGAAAAAACCGGTTCAACGAATTTCGGGATGATACCAATTTGAATTCAGGTGCACACATATTTACAGACAATTCCTAACCACTTTGATATAAATTCATTGTTTTTCTGAACTTTGGTAGAAGGACTCCTTGGATTTGTGAACTTTTGATTTTGATTTTTGTAAAAGTTTGAGTTTGTAAACCTGTGAGTTTGTAAACTTTAGTTGAATGAATCTCTAAGATAATATTCGTTGTAGGCGTCGTTTCTTCTTTCCGCTTCATCGCTATCTCCGATACCCGACATCATCCACAATGATTCACATTACTTGAGTTAGGTGAGATCACTTCAGTTTCTTCATTAGTGATCCTATCAATAAAGAAGGTTTGAAATGACTCCCAAACATTCACTTCGAAGCCAATAAAGAACATAACGTTAATTTGTTTCATATTAAAGAACAACTTTAAAAAATGAAAAGCATGTATATTCATATACTGTAGTTGATAATGGGAACAAATATTCATAAATAATATTAAATAGAATATGAGTGAGCAGGAAAAACAGTAAAGAGGAATCTAAACACATTGATAGCGATAATATTGATATGTTAACAAAATTGTAAGTTATACCGGTCCACAAAACAGATCTCTGGTTTCCCAACAATGATATAAATGTTGTACTGAGGTGATATTCAAATTGATAAGAAAGGATATTATAGAACATATCAGTAATAAAATAAGAAATGATACTGAAGAAAATATCTGTAACGAATGAAAACAAAACAAAGAATTGCAAGCACCTACTTATAAAAGAAAAAGTGAAACTTGTTCATATTATTATCAATCATCTCCAGTGATCATTTATGAGTAAATTATTGAAAGAACTCTTACATTGGTCTCAGACTGAACAATAAATCTCACCTCCAGTAGATCCTGTTACAGTTGTGTAATATCAGAAACTGTAGCAAATTATCTATCATAATTTGGCATCCAAGCTGGTCACATCCTAGAGCCGGGCTCCCGGGCTAGAACAACACTTAAACACAGATTTATCAATGTCGGATGAACAGAAAATGTCACCGAAATGCTGATGTTGGCAATACTATTTTGAAAGCAATCAGGCTCACACGTTGCATGCGCTGTTAGGTTACTTTCTCACCCTTTTCTGGTTCACTTGATAGAATAACGAATCACTGGTCCTGGACTGAACTGGTCTAGAATGGAATTGAGTGCAACCGATGCTGCTGATGACGGCTTGTTTCGAGCGTGGAAAATCAGAATCCTTGCTCCTGATTACCTTTCAGCGAGAAGAGTAATCTGTTTTAGATATCCGCTAAATGACCACAGCACGCAGCTCGGCTAGTCCAAATCTTGTGCTTTGCTTCCCCGTGCAAGAAAGTACATGAGTGATTGACCGACCGTCCAAACAGCTCGTTCAAACTCCGCTGCTGACAGGAAATTCAAGCGAAAATCGCATACATTTCAAGAAATAATGCACTCTTCTCATGCTTCTGCAATGATTACCGAGCTTGATGAGTATTTCTCACTATATCACAATTAAAGTGTTATATCCTCAGCTCTAATTATACTCTGAACTATCTATATAAGTATAAAACGAGCATAGTATATAAATATCATGAACGAGGAAAATCTGGTAGAGACTTTTAGTACAAGACGATGCTATAAATCATAAAAAATGTCCTATGATATATAATTGATTGAATTTTTTTACTTTGTAAATTGCATGAGGCGGATCGAGTAATCAATGTACTCTGGTATCGGTTCCTGATGGAGCTTTAGGACTAAATAACAATTATTATATCCTTTTTATAATTGGCACAGTAAAATAGCTTCTTTTGGATATTGGATTGATAGTAGAGGACAACCGTTCTATGGATCCATTTAATGGGAGTTTGTGACAACTTGACTATTTACATTCAGAAGTATATAGTAGTACTAGGATGATTTTTCTCTTCTTCTATCAAACAAAATCTTGATACAATATAAAGGGAAACGTGAACGATTTCTTGTTTGGAACAAATTGAATACATGTAGCAAGACTCCTCTTTTCTTAAAATGAAGTGAGTAAATATCACCTTTGGTCGGAATGGCCGTTTGCTCAATCTCATATTTCACTGTATTTTCCACATGTATTATATAAAAAGTATCACAAAGTGTTGCTTTTTGTGAAATCTTGTATGATTTTGTATAATGAATTTATAATAGACTTATTCATGGAATCGCCTGCTAAATTTCCAGAGAACGCTCTCGTGGATTTTACACCTTAGTTGAATGTCATTGGATGAGATTTTCTTTTTTCAAGCAATATATTTGTATGAGTGATTATTCAATAACGTGGTATTTTTTAGTTTTCCTAAATTTAACACTATACAATAACATAATACATAATATATTAGTGCAAAGTTAGTAGACAGTTCTGTAGTTCTGTCTACTAACGTTGATCAACAGTTCGAAAAAGTCTCAAATGAAATTTGGCTCTTCTCTCTTCTCATTTTGTTGAAATACGAGTTAAAATGAATTCCGTTATAACTAGAGTTACAGTAATGTTCCTCTATTTGTGAAAATTTCCACTACCTAGCCTAGATTTCTATGCTAATCGAGAGGAATCCCCGTGTTCCATACAAGGAAACATCGTGTGAGTTTGCTCGACCATGGAAATTATGACTGCAGAAGTGCAGATCGGATAACATAATGAACTTATAAATTATGGCGTTCACCTAAATAATTGAAGACGAAAGGTTACATCTGACGACAAGTTAGCGTTGCGATCGTGGGGTCCGCTGCCATATATTACTATATAATGCACTCTATACAACTGTTAATATATTGTGTGGTGGTGGTGGTGGGAATGGGAGTTCAGCGCAGAGTTGATCGCATCATCTCAACACTGTCATCAGAGCAGTAACGGTGGTCGAGTCGATCTTATCAATCGATATTATTTCGACTATCGGTGGTATTTCGTCTGCCGATCGATTAATCGTCTCAAGTGGACGACATCCGGCTCTGAAATATCATCTGTCATTCGCTTTCGGCCAAGGTGGAAGGTGCTACTGTTCCAGCTTAGGCTACTATATTGCAACTCGCGACTCACTCCGTTCAAAATGTTTATGGGGATACGCCTCTGCTTAATTCTCCCGGACCACACATGGACTGCAATGAAATTTACAATGGACTAGAAAGATTTGATAAACGATTATGGGCAGCAATCAAATTAATAGTTCATGAAGTACTTCACAAAATGGACCTGATCCAATTTTCTCCATTGACTGTAGAATAATGAATAAATAGATGAAAAAGCAAAGAGCAATGAGGAAGAAAACAATTTTCAAAACAGCTAACTCTTGTTGTGAGTGAACTCTACCTGGATGACACACTTTGGCTTCAATATGGTGGAATTACTTACACAAAAATCAAACTTAATAACATAGGATTTGTTATTTATATTCATTTTCAATGTTTACTACAACATGTAGTTGGATTTTCAATATGGAGAAGTATATCGTGTTAATCAAGAAATTACGTAGGAATACATCCTTTGTAAAAAAAGGCCTGAAAATATTTCATTCGAGACTGAGCATCATAATCTACTATTTATTTACTTATTGAGAGCATTCATAAGCTTCAAGTTCTGTATTCATTCTGCTGTACATAATGTTCCAGAACAATTAGAATAAACAGAACAAGACATTTAAAGTAATTTCACATTAAAACACAAAACAGTAATTTACATTTTATTAAATGTTACATGGCAGTGATTGGGTTTCATAAAATTAATCATTCCAGTGAATGAGATTTTGGAGATTTAGAATCTTAGGAAGAATTTGGAATCATCGTTTGTTTAATCTATAGCGACCTTGAGACGCAATTATCAACATCGAAGAGCCTGATTGTCATCATTACATCGAGAGATCAAGAGTCATTAGATAGCTGTCACGATACCGGCTCCACGAATCTTAAGTGATCCGATCAGCAGTTTAATGGACCATAACGTCTGATTAGCTTCATGAATTCGTGTCATGTCTGCTAAATTGTATTCACCCCCAGACAAACGACCCAATCAGAATCAAGGTTGAGGACACGGATAGTCTTGCTTTGGAGTGAAAAATCTAGTTTTTCAAAAAGTTGGTATAATCCATGGATGTACCTGTTCCATTTGCATACTGCTTACACTATTATAATATGCATAATCATGTTAAACTACGAGGATTGTATTTTTCCTTGTAGATATATTTATTATTATTCATAATTACTTATTATGTAATGTATCAATTGCAATAATAAATGAATTCATTACAATAGATTACAGATTTTCAAGATCCGAGAATCTTACTCACAGAAGTTCTTCTTATGGTGAGGATGACACACACATGTGTTTGATATGATTAGTCTGATATGAGAGATATCAACTGGTCACATTCTGCTAATATGACTGATGCAAACTCAATGTGTAGTGTGAGTGTCAATGTGATGTGTAGTCCTGTGAGTTCAGTATTGGTAATCAGACTAGACATCCAAGCAACTATCTAATGGATAGTTGAAACTGTTCACTTGTTATTGGTGAATTTTACTGGCATCGAAATTTTTCCTAGTGCTTGCATGCCGGTGATCTGGACTTGCTTTATCCACTATATTGAAGAGTCCAATCAGAATTGTAGTGTTTACATGATACATGAATTTGATGCTAGTCAAATAGACAATTCATTAGCTACGTGGCTTTTCTCTCTACAAGAAACAACGTGTTATGGATTTTATTGAAGGACATCATTCATTAGTGAAGATTTGATTGTTTCTGCCTCATCCGTCATTACACGTTGTCAATGAGTGGCCGTTTTATGTTTTTAGCTGTGCTATGTCTGTCTCACTAATGATTGAACAAACAGTCGTTCGCAATCTATTTCTAGTTGCGCAATAATAATTTACAGAGACTGAACGGTAAGTAGTCTACATCTAGAAAGTAGATGACTGGCAAAAAGAAGTAGACGTAGGAGATTCTGGCTCATCTCATCATCTGCTAGATGACCTGGCGATTCCGTTCCCAGGATGCTATCTTTGCCGGACGGTGCTTGCTGCTCGCCTCCTCAGACCGATCTACCATGAGGAAGGTGAACTTCAGTCGATTAAAAATAGGAAATTAGAAGTACGCTGGAGAGCTTGTTTATCAAAAAAGTGGAGCGGAAACTTCAATAATTATTTTGAAATAAGAGTTGGCGACTCTGCCATCACATACGCCCACACTGGTCTTCTTCTGGTTCTGCAAGATCTAGTTAGCTAGATCCACTTAAATCTGTCAGCACTCCTTAACATCACTGTCTCCCATTCAACTAATGCACACAGTTGGAAGCAAATACCTCCACTATCCATAACACTTCATAGTCATGATTTTGTAGTTTGCGCTCACTATTTGAACATAGGTATGGCTAATCCCATTAGAAGTTCAAAATTGGAATGGGATATCCTTCCCTTACTTCATCATTTTCCTATGGAATTGAAAATTTATCTTTGGGAACAGAGCACTGCTATTTCTGTCACAGCTTCCACAATACACTAATTCCTAGTTTCACAATAAACTATTCCTAATTTCATCCATAACCACGTATGATGTTGATAAATATTGCTGTTTCAGGTGCTGTAATTCTGTTGAACCCTTGTGATTCTATGACAAATTAAACTCATGATGAGATAAACCACCCTCAAGTCTTGAAATTGCATCATTTTTGGTAGAAATAGAAACAAATTTCAAAGAAAAATAAAAAATTAAATAAATGTGATTGATGCTGCACAAATATTCTGTGTATCAATTTTTCATGCATTGGGCAACAATTAAGTTACTGATTCTGGAGGGAATACGGAGTCAAAAAAATTTGAATTCAATAGAAGAATTACGGTAATGGAATAAGTTGCAATCAAATTTGATGCATTAGCAAATTTATACACAAATATGAGTGTTTTAGTTGGAGAATTGACAGTATTGTAAGCTAGAAGAAAATAAATGAGGCTATAATATAACAGTATGAAATTTCAATTGTTCCAAAATTCAAGGTAACCATTCTCCAGGAGTTGGAGCTTCCAAAGTTTACGATTTTTCCATTATTAATACGATATTTATCAATAATGGATGAGTATGTCATAGTAATGGATAAGGAACTCGACTAGATAAGGGAGTATGTTCCGAGTGTTTCACCAACTTCCGAAAGTTGTAATGAATTAACAGAGGAGCACCCTCTGTCTGCTTATCTGATTATTAATTTATTGTCATAAAAATGTCATAAATTTTTTTTGTCATAAAAATGTCATAAATTTTTATTGTCATAAAAATGATTTGAATTGGGATTAATGTGCTGCTGCAGACTTATTGACGGAGGAAGATGACGACCATTTACTATGATGATCAAGTTACTATGATCTGACTTCACGGAGCATATTCCCTACTAATTTCAAAATGAAATATCTTCTCCAGCAATAATTTCAGAAAAGTACATTCTGTTGTAACGATTGGGGCTATTTGAACTCGATGCCCTTCCAAGACATCATCCAATGAAGCTTTGAGTGGATTTAGGAGGTGAGGGTGGGAGGGGTGCTTGGGTTTAGAGGGGTGGAGGGATGACAGAGGAATAGATAAATGAGGGAGGAGTCGAGAGGCGGCCGCGAATTATCGCATCCCGGAGGCGAAGCACTGCTTCCCACGGAGACAGTGCGAGACGAATTACGATTATTTAAATGAATACACTTCCGCAACTTGACTGCGATCACGACAATAAAATTACGACCACATCTTCTTCAGCCGGCAGACCGAGATCATTAAATTTCACCTCGTTATTAGCCACGATAATTTAAAACGGTTTTGATTGGAGAAGCATTCAGAAAATTTCGGCTAAACAAGGAGGTGCTGAGAGGGAAGTGAAATTGAGCTCGAGAACAATTTGCAGAAATATTTTCACTTTGATACTTTTTTCTGCTTGTTGCTCTATCAACAACATAGCCAAACAAACGGAAGAGAATATTTGTCCGTTAGAAAGGACCGCCCAGCCGTGTACTTGAAGCCGAGACCAAATATACTAACAAAATCCAATTAACTTAAACAAGAATCTTCATCTTCTTTGGTTCTTCATCTGCATTACTCTGTCTGGAACACCCGTTACAAAAAAGAAAAACACACGATGCAATTTTGAAATCGTAATGACTAGAATGAATAATAACATTTTAATAGGCTATAAAATGCTTGAATCTGTTTAAAAAACCAACGGTAGCTGTTTTGAACTAGGAAATCTTTTATTATTCGGAACTGAACTGGATAAAGAGTTTGCGGTTATTGTAATTGCAACAATAATATCGTATCTCAAAGTTAACCAGGAAACCAGACTTCAATCAAGAGAATTTGTACAAAATATATACCGCAAATTTGTTCATCTCTTCTTACTGAATTATTATGTGCTCATCTATCAGATATGAAATTCCTGGTCTTTCAACTATAGGAGCTGCAATATTATAAGTACTCATATATTATATTTCTACTAGAACAGCAATTTACATTCAAAAATATATAATAATTGTGTATTCATTTTTTTTCAAAACCTATTGACTTTCAAGAATATTTACATCAATAATTCATTGATTTCCCAAAATAGTTTCTAGTTCAGGAAGAAGGCTGTGAATTTATTTCATACTATTTTATGTTTTCTATATTATTTTGATTCAACATGGATATCACTTTAATTCTATCCATTTATTATATTTTGATTCTCATATTGGAACTTCATTATATTATAATAAATTGGACGTAGCTTTTATGATGAATCAACTTTCTCAGTAGATGATGGATAGATAAATAATGTATACATCAGAGCACATTATGAAATATCAGAAATAAAGCATGAAAAAGACATAATGGCGATCAAACTTCAAAGACTGAATGATGAGCTTTTGCTGTTTGGCCAACTCTGGTTCTCATCATCAGAAAACAGCCATAAAACGAGCGAAATACCATCTGCACCGGTTGTGATTCATTAAGATTTATGGTGAATCTGTTCCAAAGCATTTTATTGACTTTCTCCAGCTTCTGTACTAACTTTTGCATCATGAGCTCGACTGAATATTAAGACTCTTGTCGTAATATGCAATCATGACTTATCTTTGGAATAAATTTGGACTGATCGTTAACTGATTACTTGAGCTGCTTGTTATTAAATGATGCACCTGAGTTCGAATAACTATGATCATGTCTAAAATACAAGCTTTGATGGAAGCACATAAACTTATTGCTCCCAAGACTCTCTTTTCCAGTTCTATAATTATTTTGTTGAGCGTATCCACCAGTTACGACCAGTTTTAGGATTGATAAGGGTGTGAATGATACATTTCTCAATACATGATTTGAATGCAAACGCTTCTCTTCAAATTTAATTCAAACAGTTATGTTTTGGGATACATAATATTTTATAATAATCGGATGATTATAATTAATCTACAATATTGAGAAGGGCATGAGTATGGGTTCCAAATCAAAAGAATATTGGCTCTAATGGAGAAACGAAGCAAGGCGATACATGAATCAGGTAATTTTGAATACATTCAATTCATCTCTGATCATTATGACTACCGTTGCCGACGCACGTGCTAATGGCACATTTGAGCATCATCCTCAGCAAACGGATAATCAAACCAAATTTCAACGCAGCTCTCCATCACTTCAATCAATGAGTTCAATTCACTTCAATCAAGCCTAATGCTACCGCTGCTTCACTTCACTTTCCTCTATTTTTACTTTGAGCTTATAGCTGTGGAAAATCATAAAATGGGTGTTTCTGTTTGCTTTGTGTTGTTAATAAATGGATAGCAAATGGAGACATCCATGTAGTTTACAGATGGAAATCGATGAAAATTAATTTATTCAAACTCTAATCAATGGATAATTATTAACATTGCTCCAATTAATAACAATTAATGATAATTATTAACATAATTATTAACATTATCATAACATTGCTCAAAAATCCAAATTGAATGCTGTAAATCACCCCGAAGACCTCTGCTACTGCAAATATTGACAACAGGGTTAACATCTGGATGGAAATTCGATGAGAGCCACTATCCAAAAATTATTTGCCAGTCCGGGAATCGAACATGGTACCAACGAGTCAGTAATGCTTACACCAAACTGACAATCTCTGGATAGCAGCGCTCATTTTTTATGAAGCCATAGCGGCCAGCCAGTCTACAGATGGAAATTAATGGGAAATGATAATTATTCATGTAGTTGTAATGAAATCATCTTGAATCAGAACCCTGGTTAAAATTAAACGAGAGTTTCTCACCAAGTAGGCTTCTGTATCATTAAATTACATTCCAATACCTTCTCCGTTTTTTGATCAGTGACTTATGACCAATGCAATATCTGATTCCACTTTTACATGAGGCACCTTCAAGTATCACATTCCATAACCGTTTTGATTGGTCAGAATGCAATTGTGGAGCCCTATAACGGGGCTTAGGGGTTGGAGGTTGACCCTAGTTGTGTTGGCTGGCGCTTATCCATTTAATTGTGACCGGCTGCGTGTTATCTGTCCTCGGTGATCTATGGCAGTAGCCTTCGATCCTTGCTTAATGAGAATTGCGTGATGCGCCGTCTCTTGTCCACCTCACACGACAAATAGACCTACACACGCCAGCCTTGCACTATGCACTGTTCAATGCAATGCAATGCAATTCGATGCAATGCAACGCCACTTGCACTCAGTCCCCAATTAAAACTGATGCTGGGAAAACCAACACTATACGCCCAATAAATAATTTTCACCGGTGTATTCTCATTCTCCCAACTTGGCCGTCTGATACTCCAGAGGAGATGTTCGGAAAACCTGTAGTGTCATTGTGTCAATTACACTCCCAATAATGTATTGAGTTGAATTTAGAACTGGATGTTTTTTATACATTCAATATCATTAATGAAAAATTTCATTGCCACTTCAATCTTGAATCAATCCTAAATTATAGTGAATACGAGTCTTGAATCCAATCTTCCATAATATTCAACTTTAATATTGGATATTTGGAATATATTGGTTTATTGGACATATTTGGACATTTGATATTGAATTATTGGATATTGTTGGAAAGAGTCTCGCTTCATAACTTGCGCTTCGCGCTCTGCGACACCGGTGGGTTGAGTTCGGTGGGCGGAATTCACCCGCCCCACTGCCTTGTACAACCGTACAGGTGACATGTTGAATGTATTAATTATTAGGAATTCCTGTAACTGAGAATTTGACTTCATCTCATCACTTAGGCTGATACAAATTATTCTAGTTTTCTGTTCAAACTTATTTAAAAAAGTGTTTCCACACTAGGTTGACAAGCTTCAACCAAAACACATGTCTTTTTTATTTTCTCCTAGCCTATATTTTGAAACGCATTCACACACATAAATCTATCTTTATCCTGTTCAAATGACACTATTACCTCACTCGTGGTCTGAAGGATTCGCTAATTTTAGTTTTCTCACTGCCGAAGAGCGAGGAGAAAAATATTCTGGCTAGTTGTGGAATGCCTCTTCATGATTCCTTGCAGATTATTCGTTCATTATTTCTTTTGTTCATAAGTGAATGTCTCTGTAAAATATCTAGATTGAGGATGAAAGCAGTGATTATAAGAGTTAAGCTGATGTTACGAAATATTATACCGCTTTGTAAAGCGATGAGATTTTTTTTAATAACCCGAGTATCACCTACCAAAGAACATAAAGTAAAGCTAATATTGAATAGAGTAGTAATATATCACAATTTTGACAAGATGCATAAAAACAGGTCATAGAGTTCCTCCTTCCCCTTGTATAGTTCATTTTCTCTTTATCAATATTATTTCAGTCTATTCAAATATAAGTTTTGAATAATACTCAATTCAACCCAGTAGAGAACATGAATAAACCTTTGTGAAGTGACTCTGATTGAAAAACATACGCTTATTCATCATTTCGACTGTATTCAGATCAAATAGATATTGTGAGGGAAGTTCAAGATCCAAATGGCACAGAATTAAAGTGATTACTGTGAATTTATAAAAGGTGACATTTTGAAGCAGTAACTTGATTCCACAGAAGGAGATGCTACTGCTATGTCAGTCGGATACCAACTGGATAGTTAATATAACGCCCGAGCCGAATTAGTGATTTGCCCTTTTAATTTGTCACCTACAACATGTTACAGTGGGAGCTGCGTGTGCTATAACTGTTGCGTGTTCTCTTATCTGTCAGTGCGACATTACTCCAATTAAACTTCCTCCTCGTTGCACTCCTTTCTTGCTAAGCTTGGACTCTACTATAAATTCTAATGGTGAGAAAAATAAGCACATTGAATGACCTCACAGAGGCACTGAGTCTAGCTACACATTTCTTCATTCTGTGAAGTGACAAGAGTTCTCCAATACTATTCCTTTGTAGGTAATTTCGAAAATTACCTATTCGATAATTCATCACTTGTTGCTCTTCAGCAATACCAGATTTGGCACTCCAGATTTTAGCCCATTTATAAAATGTATAAATGTATTTACATCCGAAATTGGAGTTGAATATTATGAATTCAAGATTCAATACCGAATGTATTCACTATCATGTAGAATTGATTGACCAGTAAAGATTGGATTGATTGAATATTTGAATAGTAAATCTTCTTGAAATTTTTTGATTGCGAAGAAATAGTCAAACAAATTGCAACATTCAATTCAATCAATGGAAGATTGAAGTACAGGATAAAATCATCTTATTGGCAGAAACATTGTAGCCTACAGTATCAGTTTGTATCATATAAGTAAGAATTATCAGTTACGGAAGGCTTTTCAAAACAATGATTCAATTTCCAAATAATCAATTAAATTTCAATGTGTATTCTCAGAACTTGCTCTTTGCTTTCATCTTATCTTAAGATTGACCGAGCTATTGAATAGGATAGAATAGAATAGAATAGAATGACTGCCATTATTTTTTATTTGGAAGGTGAAGTTAGGGCGCAGTCGGCCCTCTCTTACACTCAACCCTCCAAATAAATAGCATAAATAGTTGCACTATTAATAAATAGTAAACACTATAAATAGTTGCTCAGGGAAAGAAGCACTCTCTCGTTAATTTTCATTCATACAAACGGCAAAATTGTCAAATCTTTGAACAAAAAATGAAGGTAACTTCGCAGTGATATATTTTTCAATTATTTATGTTTTCTACCTGCTAAATAAAATCCATTATAATACATAATATGATCATGGTAATTCATTTTCAAGCTGATTGAAGTTGATTCTATGTTGATCGATGCAACAAAATTTGACAAAAATAGTTTTTAACAATCCAAAGACTGAATAAACCAGGGCTGCCCAAACGGGAGTGGATGGTTAGGACGGAGGCTGTATCCTTGAAACTCTTGGGTGGAGGGGTTCCAAAATCAAGAAAATAAATCTTGGGATTAAAAATTACTACTGGCGATCTTTTATGGTTAGATTCACATTTTTAGACATTTACATCACATTCTTACATTTAGATGGGGCGCCCGAGTAAACGATTCTAAAACACGTTGAACTCAATTCGATGCATTATTAAGGTCTGATTGTTATTCTCTACCACAATCTTCATATTAATGGTTTGAAGTGGATGATGAACATGTCTAAACATTCACCTGCTATAACTCTCCAATGATTCATTCTGGTGTCCATAGATGAAAGTGTGATTAGACTAGTGTATAAATCTAAAGCCTATCAGTTCCATAATACAGCCTAGGATAATATGACAAATAACCTAATATGTTTCCCACAAGTTGTATCAAAGAGGGAAATATTACTCAAATTTCCTAGTTCGGCGCGAAAACTAGTGTTCGAACAGTAGGAAGTCCGTCTCGCTCTAAGTATGATAAATCCTTTGGAGACTCGACTGATGCATGGTGAGTCTACAGTGGTCGAGATTACCGACTGGTAGCTCAGCAGCAAACAGCAACATTATCTATCTGGGAGGTGCTCCAAAGAGATGCTCAGAGAGACCCGCTGGCTACAAGTAGTTCTAATGACAGCAATAAAGCATAGTCTTGTGGGACACGGAAAACGTTTTACAAAATATGTACAAGAGACATACGCTTTTAATATTGCACATGGATTGTTGGTGTGGTCTCCTTTCAAAAGCATAATGTGGCCGCCCAGTGCACCTATGAACTGAGAATTTATGTGAGCTCAGCTCCAACACCTCGAGAGCAAAGGGCAAAAACAAACAGGGTTTCAATCTTCTTAGCAGTGATGCTGCTGTTGTGACCATTTATAACAAACATCAGTTGATGATGTCAGCATATTTTTTCTATTCATCTCTTCTGTTGTAAGTTTTATCAATATTCATTTTCAGTCAAACAAAAAATTATATTATAAATGTTCGTTTTTATGAGACAAGTGAATTTCAATCCCACCATTTCAAAAATATCAATAAATATTTATAAAATATTATTAATTAATGAGTCGAAATAACTTTAACAATTTATTGATTGGGTGAATAAATTCAATAACCCATTTAGAAGAAAATCGTGCAATAGTTCAAGCATTTATAGACTACTACAATTTATTGACTGGGCGAATAAATTCAATAACTCATTTAGAAGAAAATCGTGCAATATTTCAAGCATTTTTATAGACTACTTTCAATATCTAGTTCAAAATAAGTTTCTATACCATTTTATTCAAATGACGATTATTATCGTTTATATTGTTGATTTTTGAAATCTATAACCAGCAATAAATAGAAATTAGATTTTGAATTTTTATTCTTCAAATTGAACAGAAACAAACTATCAAACTTTGAGAAATACCTTGAGGAAACGCATATTTCCAAGACTATTGTTACATATAAATTTGAATGGACTGTTCATAAGTAGTCAATGTAACACATTGTATTTAGAATGCAAACATCAATGCAGCTCGGAAAGCAGTAAAATTTGCATCCTCCAGTATTTTACAACAAGAAGAAGCTCATCGAATTTACCGTTACTTTTGTGTTTACCGTTTATGCGGAGTTTCATTCTTCTTCGCAATATCTTTTCCCATAGAAAACAGGTTCCTATACTTGCCATAAGAGTCTCTCATCTTTAGTGAAGATTCATCCCAATGAAAGTCATTTACTTCATTCTCACTCGTTCAGATGAGGAGGGAAACTTGCATGCAGTATCAGTGCTCACATGCAGATGGTCTTCATTCCTTCTCAAAGATGACCAAATAACCTTCTGGATCTGACCCTTTTGAGTGGTCCAGTTGCCGCCGAAACTACTCAGAAGACAGGAAAACAAATGAATAAAATTCTGCGTTCATATAAGATAAACGAATAAAAAACTTATTTAAATTTTTGGGTTACATCGAAAATGTCATCCACAATTTGGATCCGCAGTAAGGATCCAGTAACTCAGTAACATACTAGAGTACTTATTTCAATGGTAATTTAGTTAACGAGAGAATTTATCTTGATCTGAGATCAGTGATGAAGATTGGTTCTCCTAACAGACTGGGGCTGGGCATCGCTTGAAGTCACCAGCTTTGTTGATTATCAATTATGATCTTTGAAATCACATCTCAGTGGTTTGGAAATCACCTGAACTGCACATTATACTCTGTCCAAAGAACCATGAGCGCTGGATGACCCTCCTACAACTCACACACACAAGCGCAGTTTCTGTTTGTGTTGTGAGAGAAGGGACGGTCAGCCCAAGAATAATATATAGGTATATATACACTATCCTTGCAGTCTGCCTACCTGCCAGCTAATGATTCTTCTATGAATCGCCTTGTGCTAAAAAATACATTTTCCCAACTGTAAACTTTACTCAATTTGTACTCCAATTACTGAACTGTAAATATTATTCCTTTCAAAATGAGTCCAACACGATACACTTGTGACAACTTTAAGGCTGGTATTACACTATAATAGTTCTATGTCATATATCAAATATCTGTCATGAAAAATATAACAGTGTACTTTGAATTCTTCAAGATGTCAGTAGGTCGAATTTGCAGTTTGACAAGTTTTTAATTAGACCCTGTGAGGAGCACGGGTTACCTGCTAGTATAAATGACATATATAAAATATGAACATGTATGAAGGTCCCGTTTCATTATTCTAATTTGTCTTAACAAGACACTAAAACCGCTTACAGTTGTTACAAATGCACCATGTTTGGACTCATTTTGAAAGGAGTAATATGTAAATTTGAGTAATTAGAGTACAAATCAAGAAAAATTAACAGTTAAAGAGATATAATGACTTAGCACAAGGAATATTTGGTGATAGCTCAGGCATATATATATACATATTCATTCACAGAATACCCATTAGCGCAGGTCATCGATATATAGAATCGATATAACTATGTAGTATATATAGTATATTGATGGTGCATATATATTGATGGCGCAGGTAGGCCGGGCTTGTGTGCCTGCGCGTGGGGGAGCGAGGGTCGGCTTAATCATCCAGCGTTCATCGTTTTTTGGACAGAGTAAAGATCTATCACTGTTGCATTACCGTCGCACAACACCTGAGCTCATGTGCATCCTTCGATATTCTGTACTCAAACTTCAGTCTTCCGTTGTTGGCCAAAGGCAGTATGTATCATTTTGCCCCTTCTTCTCTATCAATTCACACCTATTTTAGTCTCTATCTGGGTGATATCCATAAGTTTTTGAAACAATGACAGAAATAATTATTCGACTATCAATAGCATAAAATTGCTTACTATTTCATTATTTCATATTATAATAAAGTGGGATTCAAAATATTCATTCCTTCTATTTCGTCAAACAGAAGAAAGGGCTCAATTTTTTAAATTGTCATGGCCATGAACATTATTTGAAACTATGTACAGAATCGCACTGGGAATATATCTGAATATGAACTTATTCACTTAATTCATCAGGGTATACATTTTTTGTGTTTTTGAAACAGTGCTCAGGAAATCGACCTCCTCCGCTATCCAGAAGTCAGCAATGTAGCTCTAATATGAATTTGATCTTTCTTGTTCTCTGCTTGAATCTTACATCAATGTAGAATGTTGTCACATCAGTTGGCAAATGTTGTCATGTTGTGAGGAAGTAAAGAGGATGATCGAAGTGCCAGCATTCAATCAGCGATCAGCGATCCTGTCAGCAACTCGATTCCGGTTCAGCTTGAATGCGAGCTGAGTTGAGTAGAGTTGAGTGCAGTGCAGTGGAGTGCAGTGGCTAGATATGTGTTAGCATTTTATTATCGATTTAGTCGTATCAATTGAGCCGGATAATAACTCAGTGCCAAGCTTGGCAATAAATAACCCATTACCTATATCCCTAGAACAGGCAACGACTACTTTGAAACATACGATTCTCAAGTATCCTCATGCCACTGATATTCCATCTGACAATAAAATACAACTGTCCCGTTCGCAATTGAGGGAGGATTTGATTCGGAATGCACGTGCAAGTAACTGAAAATAAGGTCGTAAAAGTTAATACAGTAACAGTAGTAGCATAATGTGCGTCACTATATGAATATGTGAACAGGATAGGAAAAAGAAGGTCTTGTCGGCAGACGAGAATCTAGAACTTTTATTGGAAAATAATATATCGGTACAACATGTATTTATAATAAAATTCATAATTTACGAAGTGGCTTCAATGTAGTTTCTGCTCGGTTCCTGTAAATAGGACCGTATTTCCCTCACACAGTATCTTGAACAACAAAATGTATCATTAATCATCATGAATTCGTAATTTTTCAACTATTCTTCATGTTCTATTACTCTTCAATTCAAAACTGGAAATGTTTCAGGAGCAGGATGTTAGTCTACTATTAGTTCAAATGTTGATTCATGATGAATAGTCACTGAATGAACAATGAATCAATGCAGTGAACTTACTACTCCACTATATTACAAACTTGGACTGTAAATTTTTGTGAACATCATGATTAGTGTTCACATAACCTCATTCAGACTTTTTCTATCAAAATTAGGGAGAGAAAAAGTTTTGGGTTTATCCTGTTGATTCTCTCCAAATCATTAATTACAGTAGATGTTGTAATTGTGAGATAAATAAATAAATAAGAATGACAAATAAATATTATGGGAAATGTATTATTCAATACGATCAGATATAAATATTATTCAATTGAAATAGCAGATTTCTAACTGTATATTCGTAAATAACATGAGAATGATTGGATAGTCACAACCAATATTGATCTCACTTCATACCCTTGTGAAAAATATTTGACTGATTGGAAAACTCTCGTAATTTAAATTCATAATTTAATGATTTATTCAAATAATAATAATTTTAATGATTGTTTACTAATATATTATAATTGTTGATAATTATAATGATAAACAAATCATTACCACTCATCACAGCTCAAACATGATCAGAGGTTGGGACATTCATTTCAAAGCGACATGGCATTTTTTATTTATTTCAACAGTATTCTAATGCTCGTGAAGATCATGCTTCATACAGATTGAATTCAAGAAACAGATGAGACATTTTCTGTCAACTCTTTCCACAGGAACATTCTTGTCGCACAACTTGTTGCCATCTTCAGTTGGGAAGAGGCAAACTATTTGAATACGGCTTCCTATCACAAGCTGGCTTGTCAGCCTCGTGCATTGGACACTAATAGCACTTTCTTCGGTTCATCTACTTTCGAGAAGCCGACACGAGTTTACCAATTATCACAGCTCCAGCGATGGACTATACGTCTTATTCAAATGTCTGTTTGCTGCGAAAACGGACACTAATCCTGTTATTTTCTCGTACTGTTGGCCTGATATTCTCCGGTTGTGACTCTCCATCCGCTCAGGCTCCCAGGCATTCCACCTCCTGATTATATTAATCGGCATTACTTATGTCAGTTCAGTTTTAATAGAGATCTTACCCTTTTCAAAGCACATTCTCTTCATTATGTTCAGCTGTCGACAACTGAACTAATCGTCTCCTCTGTAATGAGTATACTTAATCCTCCTCACTAGTTGAAGCTTCACTCATCTCTTTTCTTCTACATCTCTGTCGCTCAGCCACAACCTCCTCTCATTCCAAGCTGAACAGCATTGAACTAACCCAACTTATTTATAAAAATCGAACCCTCTAATTGGACAGCTCTCTAATGAAGATGCCCGTTAAACTGATGCCGCTCTATTCTTAAATAGTTTTCTCTCTCACTACCAAAATGACTCCGCCACCGTCTATAATTATAATCGTCCTTATAATTATTATTGTTCTCGAGTAATCAATCATTAAACGTACTCGCTCAATTAGCAAAGCGAAATCTTGTGTGCATTTATCTCAGTAACGAAATTTACGGCAGCTTTTAATAAGATGGCCGGCTAAATACAGATAATTTATTTGTGCTTGCACGAACTGGTCCAACTAATAGCGTTCAATAGTTGATGGATGACACACATTGTATCGATTGGAGTGGAATAACGACTGTATTCTACACCACTACCACAACTTTATTGTAGGAAGAAAGTGACCTTGATAAAATAAACAAGCATGAAATCAATTATCGAACATGAGAAACAAAGGATATGAAAGTTTTGAATATATCATTCCAGAATATCTTTGACAGGTATTGGAAACGTAGTTCACTGATTTATTGAAAACTGAGCTATGACAAAGTGGGGTTCCAGATTACACTAAAATGATTGACCTTCGAAAAATATTCCTTATTTCTCCAACTATCAGTCTACTCTATTACAAATCTGGAAGCAAGTTTATAAATCGTTGTTTCAAAACAAAAAGTGCTCACACACACACACACACACACACACACACACACACACACACACACACACACACACCACACACACACACACACACTCAATAGAATTGCCTATGGAATTATGAAACGTAACATGATACACTGGAAATAGTCGTTTCGATGCTTTCAACAGAATTTTGGCGACAGTTGAGTAATGTTTATATATGGACCATGTAGGGAACAGTTTATCTACTCTGAAGCACAATATGTCGTTTTGGAGCTTTATATATTTTGATTATACAATCGTTCATATTTCATATTCTTTCACTGACAGTAGATAATGTCTACAATTTTATCACGCTGTACAATTTGATAGAATTGCCAGAATGTTAACCTGATTTGTAGCTTGACTATAAACTCTGTTCGCTTTAGAAAATACTCCCGCATGATGATTTCTGATTTGATTGATCTTAATCAATTTATGTCAAAATAATGATATGGGTTATAAAAATCTTAATGCAGTACTGAATAAATTATTCTCATAATAATCAGCCTCGATGGTGATAAATAATCATCAGCCTTGATAATGTGTTTTAGAGTTTTGTCATTTATGTGAATTTGTGGGCATCCCTGTATATTTTGCTAATCAATCAATCAGTTTTAAAGTAATTTTTATTGTAAAGTTTGTTGAGTCATATTATTATACTAGAATCTTGCACTATTAGATGATTCCATGCACTTGAGAGGCTTCTAAATTATTCTTATTATGAATACTTTAAAATATATATTGATGACCTGTTCATCTCATGATCTGGCGATTTGTGTTCTTCTTCTTCTTTATGTGCCGTCTCCTTTAAGAAGGTTGGCCATCAACATGGCAATTTTGATTTTTGAGGCAACCGCCCTGAACAGATCAATGGAACTACTGTTGTACCACTGTCTCAAGTTATTTAACCAGGAGATCCGTCTTCTTCCTATACTTCTTTTGCCTTGTATCTTTCCTTTATGATGTTTTGCAAAAGTGTATATCTCTCTCCTCTCATTACACGACCCAGGTATTGCAGTTTCCTGATTTTGATGGTGATCATGATTTCTCTGTCGATTTGTGTTAGAAGCTATCAATTAGCCGAATCCTTTTATGGAGAATCAATTCACTTGAATCTTTATTGAATCATAAAATTCACTTCTAGATTCTGGAATGATTCTAATTGTTTGCAAAAATACGTTCATGCTCTTTTTCTAGCTCAATCTTCTTTCATATGTTTTGGTTTAAGTCAGATTTTTCAGGATGATTAAACTAAAAAAATGTAGATTCCAGGATGAAGGATAAGGAAAAATTGTTTGGACATGTCTCATCACTGAATCAGTTCTCCGAGTAGCCTAGATGCATGTTCAAGATACAGTTGAAATAGTGTCAACCGAAAGGTATGTTGAAAATTCGATCTGGTCTTTCGTGTTCGCTCATTGTAGTTCCGGGGAAATATTTCGAATACCAACCAGATTTTGATTATCTTATCCTCTTACAATAGTATTCGCTGGAAAAGAAAAATTTCAACAATTTCTTGGAGCAGACTCCCTGCTGTAAAAGTAATTGCCATAAACTGTTATTATGTTGGCTTAGCTGCATGTTGCTGTGCTATTTGACTAGAAACAAAGATCGTCTGCCTAATACTGGAGCCAACTGTGTTCGTTTAAAAGTAGAATTAACTTGGTAATATGATAAAAAAATGCCACAAACGTCTAGAATTAATGGTATTAATGTCCAACAGAATACACAAACAATACGATATGAAACGGTTTTAACTGAGGAAACGTTATACAGGAGTAAAAAGAGAATTATGTTGGAATCAAGATACTAACTAGATGCTGGGGATTGTGATGACTGTAATTGCTGGTACGAAATGCACCATGGATAATCATCTCTCAATTATTTTATTCGTAGGATTCATTACAAAAGTTTCCAAATATGATATCCTTTTTCCTATTGAAATGCTTCTCCTATATTATTCTAATAATTGTTCCTGTTGATTGAATAAATAATACCACAGGTTATCCATTATGGTGTTTAGATGCACAGTGTTTTCTAAAAGCTTATATGGACATCATCCACAATAATAAAAATTATGATTCATTCCATTCAAGACTTTTTTGCGATCATATTATGTTTAAAGCTTTGACAATATTCAATTATTAGATGTCAATTGTCACAATTTTATCCAACAATGTTAGGTGACATCATGAGTGATCCTTTTCCGAATTCGCCATATTGTATGCTCTATCATTGAATGCATGCTCCTCCAAGAATCATAAAATTCAATTATATAACAAGTATAGAGAAATGATGAAAGTCTTAGAGCTTCCAATTATAGTTTTATTTTTCAAACTCAGTTTATTTCAAAATAAATCATCCCTTGTACTGAATCCAAAGTTCCTAGTAAAATTCTGATTGTTCACAATGGGAGATATAGGATTCTGATTCGACTATCTCTATCAGAGAAGTGTGTCGGGCATAAATCAAATTGTTTCCAGAATAGCGTATCTGGTTTGACCTCACGCTGAACCTTCAACGAGGGAAAAAGAGAGAGGAAGGAAGAACAGTGGAGAATAGACAGAGAAGGAGCGTCAGTGTGGTCAGGTGGGGTCAGATGAATTCGTAGCTTCTTGGCGAAATTAGATTCACAAGGCATTGCATTGCATAGCAGAGGGAGAGATTTGCGCTCAACGTTAAGGCGGACAACCATAAAATATTTGCATAAGTTGACTCCACACAAACAGATTATGAGAAATGATAAATTTTCTTTCTCTGCCATCCTCAGCCGCATCAGAAAAAAGACCAAGACGAGCACAGAATAATTATAATTATTATCGATAACTGTAAACGCAGCAAAAATTGTCGGTACGACTGATGACAAATGGTGGGAACTTGAAAATACCATGCTGCCCCAATGCCTGTCGCTAACCAACCATCATAATTGTTATGATAAATTATCGATTTCTGAACCGTTGTAGCCTCTTGAATGGTGTAAACTATTGTAGAAAGTATGCAAAGAGCTCATCGTCCAAATGCAATTACCAAATGAGCCTAGTGACTTTATAGGATGGTGCAGGTCACAAGACGAGACTACCCTGGGAGGTTGAGCTCCGGAGATCTCTGAACCTTCTCAAAATTGACTATCTCTGCAATCAAGAGATAATTTATTCTCACACACTTCTCATTCTCTTACTCATTTATCACAAGTATTTTCTTCCATAGACAGACCGATCACAAAAAATAAATATCAAACGAAGCATTGGAAAGTGGATGTGAGAAGTTTGAGCTCATCATTATTAAATGAATACAAGTTTTCAAAATACATATTGTTCGCTTCCTGTTTTGTTCGCTTCTGAGTTGATGTATCTCGATTTCTTTCTAGATGATTAAAATATTATTATTTCCCATGTATTTGAATAGATATATTACGGTGATTTCTCCACAAGAATAACTACTTCCATAATCAAGTAAATTAATCAAATGATCTCCTAATGCTTCTGAGCTCACTGACATTGTACTGTGTGTTCTGTGAAGAATTCCAATTTAATGGAGTAGGGTATCTCTAAGAAAGCGTCTTCTCATAAGAAAACATTGCTTCTTATGAAAATTGAAGAAGCTCATGATCAACATCTAAGTTTCCAAATAATAAGGATTTCCCGTTGAATCTATTATTTTTTAATGTCTTAAAGTTGCATTCACGAATCTTATGACCTACTACTAGCGAACTGGAGCCGACAAGATTTTTAAGATTGTTGATTAGAATAAAACTTCAATCAGAATATCCTATTTCTGATTAACCCGTGAACATTGTAGAACGAATTTATCAAAAAGTTAAAAAGAGTGATGTGAGTACATGATCAATAATAGCAGCCCTCAACCAAAAAAGAAATGAACAATGATAAAAAATGAAGATCCGATAATAGTCGTTCATTTGAAAAAAATATTTCTTGATGGAGAATAATAACATGTATTGTACCAATACGGAATACGAACTTGTGAGGGAAAAATTCCGAAAGGAAAAAGTTTACTTTATGACTCACAAATTGAGTTCGTTTCTGCTTACCGAAGAATTTAGTCGTATGTTCAAGTAAAGTACCAGTCAATACGACTCCTACAGCAGGATAACATTCGTGAATAGACTTAATTAGAGAGAATCTTATCTAATGAGTGGAAAGATGTATTGAAGCATAAATACTGTTGCAGGTAATTACTGTACATTCGTTCTTCTCCATTAGCGATTATGTAAGTTTCTGCAGTTCTGGTCTTTTAGAAATAAGTACGAAAAAACATGCATTTTAATGCGGAAAGTGTTGGAAACCGGTAGATGTACATAGGAAACAGTTATATTAAGTTTGGAGAGGGTTTGTATGTGGGGATGTGAAAAGTTGAGATGGACTGATCGGGTGGGATTTGAGAGTGAGGGAGATGATGGAGGAGTGGGTTACGTGTTGAGTATCTAGTGTTAGAGTGAAAAAAGCATGATAGAAACAGTGGAAAAGAGGACCAAGAATGTGGCAGAAAGTGCCTATAATATTATGTGAGAGGGGGAAGGAGTGAGAGAGAAGGGCCTAGTTAGTTGCGAAGAAGCGCTCAAGGAAGAAGATCCTCTGACGCGAGATTTATATTGAGAAGGGGCATCTTCAGTTGACCAAGGGTGGGTGGGATGAGCTTGGAGTGGGGGAGGTCAAGATGACCCGTCGGGAGTGGGCCACTACAAGGGTCACACGGGTTCACACACACATACACACACACACATACACATACACATACACACAACACCATCTTGGATGAAACACTTCAACAACAGCACTAATCAGATGTATAAAGTGGGGACTGGAACGTAATAAATATGATATCGGCACAAGATAATGGCGAGAGACGTGACGTCGTACCCTTCTGCTCTGCTCTGCTCTGCGCTGCGTAATCGTCTGACGACCAATAATAATAGAATCCCCCAATCGGAAACAATTTCTCACAACCAATAGCAATAATCATAATAATAGCAGTGCCACAACTTTCCATGATTCTGAAATTTTTCAACTATTCGTTGCGGCACTGTAATTGTACGGCTGCGATCTAGTGATCAATCTCCGCCATGAGATGACCTTCAACAGCCTATTTCAGCGCAGCGCAGGTGTGTCTTCATGTCAACAGATTGGTCATTCTGAATTTATATCGTCAGGGAAATTGTGGTTCGAGAATAGTAATGCAGGAAAACGTTTGAAATTGATAAGTATTGATAAGTACGAGAATCTGCTACTCTTGATTTAATCATTATCTCAAGAGAGACGTGACGTCGTACCCCTCTGCTCTGATAAGTATTAAGTATTATTATTGGCTTCTACCAAAAGTTCATCAATAATTATAAATGATAATAATTCAGTTCCAAATGATAATTTAGTTCTGTTTAATGAAACTAGATCGCCAAATTGAAAAGCTCCTGTGTCAAGATCATGTCAACTGTCGAGTCACATAATACAGTGATATAAAGTATTCATCTTTAAATTGAGGATTTGACATATTTCCTTTCAATATATCTGGCCTAGAAACGAGTCTCAACGATTGCATGGTAGACTATGAGTAATTATAGTTTTCTTGAAAAATAATCGATGAGATTCCTCTCAGAGCATCATTCCAAGTGAGCACAATCATAAATTAATAATCCATTCATTCAATAATAATTAATCCATGAGTGGTTTTTCCAAAGATTTCTTCTCATGTAGGAGCTAGTCTCATCACCCTGGGCTGCAGAGCTTCAAGCAAAACACGTAGCTTCACTCGGTATCGAATGAATGGATCGATAGGTGAATAAAAACATAATAGTTAGGGTACTGAAATCATGATTGTGATGGAGTATCATTTATTTACTGTTCTATTGTATGTTTGCTCTTTGCTACGGATGTATTCTCCTTCTCAGTTGTACCATACCATAGAATAAAACAATGTAAGTTTTCTTTACGTAATTTCTCAATAGCTATTCAAGTTTTAAAGTAGTTTGAATAGGTTTCAGATAGTGTAAATCCTAGAGGAATTTACTCCATGAAAGATAAGAGCTGGAAATAGGCTTTCAACACCATACCGGAAATATGTTCATTCTAAACCCATAGAATTCAGTCAAAGCGGCCACTTTCAATTAAAAATTTCCGCTTTCAGTTCGTCACCAAGTGGCATCAATGAGTTCGAGCTCTGTTGAATATGAATGAAACTTTCTGGAAACAGGTCAACTTGCTTTAGAATACCACTTGGACCGGTCAGCCTTGTATTGAAAGGATTCATACCTGAATAGGCAGCCTTCCATGGATAACGGAATTGCTAACAATAGACAAGTGGACTATTTTTGGTGAGAAAGGAAACCGATTGTATTATTTTACTCCAAAAACCTGAAAAGCATCCATTCAGCAATTAATCCCACCACAAAATGGGCTTGACAATGAGCTTGTCACCCCTACACATATTATTATAGTTGGGTATCATAATTAGGACTAAGTTTAGTATTAGCAACTTTTGTATGTATAATATAATAATTATGTATATGTTTTGTCAATAAACTCCTCTGGTTGCAATTCATTGGCAATAAGAGAAATTATTATTATTATTATTAATGTACAATATTCTTCCGGCTTCTTCACACTATACATTATTTCAGGATTGGCAGAGTAGAGCAGCAGCACTACCAGTCACCAACATCAATAAGGCTAAGGCGGAGTTTGGTGGAGGAGCTTTTCTCATCTATCAATTTCTCACTCTATAGAGAAGAATAATCTACGGCCGGGAAGTTATGTGTTGTGAATATTATTTCTCGAACTTCTATGTTTATGTTATAATGAACTCCAAATATATAATATAATCATTTTACTATTCAAAGAATAACAACTTATATTGCTGAATAAAACATGATCTCCTTTTGCAATTTTTGATACTGGTTACATTCAAATAAACAAAGGAATGGTGCAAATCATGAAGAATAACTTACCATTCTAAATCCAAACTAGAAAATGTAACTTCAAAACTATTCAACCTTGTGAAAACGTTTATTCTTGAAACAGTGATAAGTGATTTCAAAGGAAGAGTTCTTGCATTAATCTTCAACAACTTGATACCATACTCGAATCTCCTCCTTAAAAAAGCATATCAGTAAGCTACTGTGAAACACAGCTTCACTGTGACACATAATTCATTGTGAAACACATTCTTATGCTACAGTAGCTGAGGAGGAGCCATAATAGACACTCTTAATGTTCAAGCTTCATTACTCATTCCAAATTATAACGATAATAATAAAATCACATTTTTTTGATATCCGCGTCACTCTCTAAAAGTAGGGGCCATCTCTTGGGGCGACTACTACATTATATATAGCATTCGAGAAACGCTTCCTCTAGTAAAGTCGAAAGACACCAGTTCCACTGGTGAATGTAACTTGTGACTTTCGAGAAACGTGGAGTATTCCAAAACACAAACACACGTGGAGTAACACAAAAAATCTTCTATGTGCTACTGGAATGTAGAGTAGTAGAAACCATATAGTTGCACCTATATGATGAGTGAAAAACATAAAGATTGTAGGAAACATTTCTAGGAAGAAAGAGAAAGAATCTCGAAAGTAGTAGTGTCACCTTCCTGGGAAAATAATTTTAACAAAGTAGTTTGTTTTTGGAGTTGAATTGAAGATTGGATCATGCTCTAATCTTCTGCTTCTGTTGATTTCTCCAGTTATATTGAGAACCTTCCTTTGTGGGAATTGAAGAGGACTACCGTAAAACTCTGCATTTTTCTTCTCGACTACAATTTCGAATAAGAGGCAAAAAAGATTTGAGCAGCGTGATGTTGGTGCGGGTAGTGTTGGAGCGGAGGGTGGAGGGTCAATAACTCGCCGCCACCAGAGACAGAAGCAATTCTCTGTTGATAGACTGTAATAAAAGAAGAAAAAAGAGTCTGAAGTGCTACCGGAATCCATTTCGGAGCCGGAGCTCAGACCAAAGGGGCGCCACGACGTGATTGTTTTTGATGTAGTTAGCGTGGGTGAAGCAAGCCGCGAGTTATTCGAGTTCTAATTGAAATCCACAGCTGCACAGATCCACTTTGCCAGTACAGGTAGCGTTGTTACAATTTCTGTAATCCGCTGTCTGACTAGCTTGTTTGTTACAATAATCGTTAAGATAAGCTTATCGCGGCACTTGCCAATACAGTGCCAAGAGGCAACAAGAACGTTACTTGTTTTCTATACTGGATCAGTGAATCTCCATGCATTGCAGGTGGAGTAATACTCACTTACATGCTTTTCTGGATAACTTTCTCGAAAATGCAGGGAACAAACAAATACTGAAGTCTGCTAATTAAACAGATTGATGGGTAAACAAGTTGATTTTAAATAAATTCTCTCACTACAAACAAATTTAACAGGACCAGCAACCATAGAACCACGGTAGTCAATATACGGTACTTGCCTTGTTGGAATAGAGCTGATAGAACAATAGCTTCAGCCCTTCAGCGACTACAGCTACTTTCAATGTGTGTTGCGCTCTAATTGAGTTATGCCAGTAAAATAGTTATAATCATCAACAAATAATCAGAGCTCTCATCCACTTTTCAAGAGAAAAATATTTTTATTTTTATTCAAGTTATATTTTCGTTTTGAATCTACTGGATAGTTTCTAATGTTTGACTCAACAGACATCTAACTTTTGGGAATACAAAATAAAAATCTAAGTTCCCTTTTTTAAATTGTTTACTGACGACATGTTTCGGCCATGATGCCATTATCAAGTAATTGAAAAAATAAATGAATTTATCTTGACATGACCGAAATATGTCGTAAGTAAACAATTTTGAAAAAGGGTACTTGGATTTTTATTTTTTTTTCTATTCAAGAGTAGCCCTAACGAAAAAAGATAATCTAACTCTTAATTTGGTAACGAATACATCCTGATATTAGAAAAATTATTTCTTCCTTTTTCTTTTTTTCCCCAGGACCCCTTTATTCCGGGGGTATTCCATATTTAATTTAATGTATTCATGACACTCAATCCATAACATGACACCACCGGTGGTCAGGAAAAAAGTATTAGAGGACGATTCAGGCTAAATAAGCATTACTGACTCGAAGTAACCATTCAAATGAGAAATGGAGTCATTTTTGTCATAGAATTGGACCGTTGACTTATTTTGCAGTGAACCGGGCAGTGTGTACTAGGAGATACACAAATTTAGAAGCCTTTCTACACTTTTACATTCCACTGAAAACTTATTATTTTTATAAAGTGTGATGCCTTACACATTAAATATTAACGTTTCACATGTATGTTCATTCAATTGGTAAAATCCATCATTTTCCTTTACAATTTACTAAACAATAAAATAGATTCTGCTTATTTACTTTCTAATCTTAATATCTACATTTCATCCATAGCTCATCGTTCTTCATTCTCTTTTCTTGTAACACGCTCCAGAACAGAAAGTCATTATAACTCTCCAATTAATAGAATCCAGAGGCTTTTCAATCTCTTTCCTGGGCGCCTAGACGTCCGTGGTAGATTCCGCAACACTCTGAAGGGCTTAATTTAGGATAGATATTTGTGGCCAGGTTTCCGTATGACATTTTTCTTTCTTTCTTTTTTGTGACCTTTTTTCTTCTCAGTGCCCACATGATTCTTTGTTCTTCCTAAGATATTTCAAGTGCATATTTTCCCACCTCTCATATTTTCTCTTGGAAAGTAGTTTAAGCAATGAATATAAGATAGGCGCTTTTTTGTAATATAATTTATTTTGTTCTTATCTTATTTTACTCTTGTTTTATTCTCAGCTTGTTGTTTATTTTGAATCTAATTTTTTAATGAAAAATGTTATAATGTTCCAAGGAGACATAAGGGTTTAACCTGTTGTTTCCATGTGTGTATTTTTGCAAATAAATAATAAATGAATGAATGAATAAATAAATTTAAAAAAATAAATAAATGAATACATGAATAAATGAATAAATGAATAAATGAATAAATGAATAAATGAATAAATGAATAAATGAATAAATGAATAAATGAATAATGAATAAATGAATAAATGAATAATGAATAAATGAATAAATGAATAAATGAATAAATGAATAAGAATAAATGAATAAATGAATAAATGAATAAATGAATAAATGAATAAATGAATAAATGAATAAATGAATAAATGATAAATAATAAATGAATAAATGAATAAATGAATAAATGAATAAATGAATAAATGAATAAATGAATAAATGAATAAATGAATAAATGAATAAATGAATAAATGAATAAATGAATAAATGAATGAATAAATGAAAAATGAATAATGAATAAATGAATAAATGAAATAAATGAATAAATGAATAAATGAATAAATGAATAAATGAATAAATGAATAAATGAATAATGAATAAATGAATAAATGAATAAATGAATAAATGAATAAATAATAAATGAATAATGATAAATGAATAAATGAATAAATGAATAAATGAATAAATGAATAAATGAATAAATGAATAAATGAATAAATGAATGAATAAATGAAATAAATGAATAAATGAATAAATGAATAAATGAATAAATGAATAAATGAATAAATGAATGAATAAATGAATATAAATGAATAATGAATAAATGAATAAATGAATATAAATGAATAATGAATAAATGAATAAATGAAAAATGAATAAATGAATAAATGAATAAATGAATAAATGAATAAATAAATGAATAAATGAATAAATGAATAAATGAATAAATGAATAAATGAAATGAATAAATGAATAAATGAATAAATGAATAAATAATAATGAATAAATGAATAAATGAATAAATGAATAAATGAATAATGAATAAATGAATAAATGAATAAATGAATAAATGAATAAATGAATAAATGAATAAATGAATGAATAAATGAATAAGAATAAATGAATAAATGAAATAAATGAATAAATGAATAAATGAATAAATGAATAAATGATAATGAATAAATGAATAAATCAATGAATGAATAAATGAATAAATGAATAAATGAATAATGAATAAATGAATAATAAATGAATAATGAATAAAGAATAAATGAATAAATGAATAAATGAATAAATGAATATAAATGAATAATGAATAAATGAATAAATGATAAATGAATAAATGAATGAATAAATGAACAATATTCTTAGTTTTTTCACTAGAAATTTCTTACATAATTCAAGAAATTTCTGACAGCGTAATTCAAGAAGTCTCCTGTTGATGTCTTTTCAAAGATAGCATGCTACCTTTTCCCTATTATTGAACGCAATGTTACATCGTTCCTAATTCTCAATCCATGAGTCAAGTGTAGGGATAACCTGAGCGCCTATTTCTATGTTGTGACCAATTACTTAGATGATTGAATGTAGTTCGATACTTTCATGCTCTGATACTTTCATCAATATTCACAAATTCCCTTACTCATTTGTATTAATAGAATCAAGTATCAAAATATTAATCTGTATGTTTGAATTTCAATCCAAGAAACTAGTATCTATGAAATACTTCGCTTTCGTAAAAATGCATTAGACGATTAGACAACTTAAGATTTATTATTGCTAATTCTCCCTGAATTTGAACAAGCTACTCCCCAGTGAAACATAACAGTTCTCCATAAAAACCTGTTGAGATTTTTGTAAATAATATCGTAAAACTGGATGTTTATCGCTTTGGTGAAACCACTGACAGAAGTGAGCACTGAATAGCATAAGCTACAGCCACGCTTTAAAACTTGGCGGTCCAGTAAAACAAGTTGATGGAATTGATGAATTTATTATCATAGCCTACCTAGTCTGTATCATCCCAGTTCAACGCAAGCATTCCAAACATTCATATTGATGCATCTGTCTCAAACACTCACCAGTTTCTTAAAAGTTTATTAATTGACTTCTCTGTAGAAAAGAGCTCCTGATTGATGAGATCCTATCCCTCAAGTGATGGGAAGAAGTGGATGGCATTTAGAAGCGTGAAATATTAATTCAATATGAAACATGAATAATGTACTCTTGAGATTGATATCCCCATGATTTGAGCAAGGTTGGATTTTGAGGTTGAATTTTGCACACACTTCGTGCAGGCACTATCTACGTTGAACACTAATCCAGGTTTACATGAGGATATGGTCACATTTATAATGTGTTACTTTCTGGGTTTGAATTATTAGCTGATCCGTTTAAACCAAGGTGATGTATTAGGAACTTCTTGAAGTGAACTGATAATATATCGTTCAGCATTTCCAAAATAAGAGTTTTATCTGAAAGACGTTTTCAATCGAATATTGATGAAACTATTGTTGCATTTTATCGACATTTTTTTAAATTCAGATAATCTAATAATCCAGTATACATTGATACCTTCTATTTGATAATGAATTAATAAGCAATAAAAAGTATATATGATCATTGAAAATGATGCATTGATTTCATCCTTATACAATCCAATTTGAGCTCTCTAACGTCATATCTAATGAACAAACTCTTCCATGAAAATCTAATTGGTTTAGATCAACGACGAAATGATACGATCTTAGCCAACAAATTGATAATCACGAAGAAAATTCTTGAAACATCCTCAATCATTAATGAAATGGGCTAAGTAATCCAGGACGCAATTCTAAATTCATTACTATCTTATGAGGCAGTTCTCTCATTATTGTAAGTCAAGGTGAATTAGATGAACAAGAACGGAAAAACAGCAAATAGTTTTATGAGCTTCTGATATCGAAGCATCTTAATCAAACATCTATTAAAACATCTATTAAAGCATCTATTAAAACATCTTAATGTTTCGAATAATTCTTTTGAATCACAGAAGTTGAAGGGTTTGCTGGAAATCAATAGTCTTGTGGGCAGAGAGCAAGATTCAATATTGATGTAAGAGCTCCTTTTCTCAATTCAAAATAATTTGGAGAAAGGTTGTAATGCATCGTTGTAAGTAAGAATACCTATTATACAGACAAGAAATATGGAAACCTTCAATAATCATGATTGCGCTATTTCGTGATGACAAGCATCAGTAATGGATAAGTGAACACATTTGTCACATAACATTTAATGCAATGTACTCACTACGACTACCATTACAATCCTCCACCTTCAAAACAGCTGTTATACTATATCAGCTATTATTGAACTCTTCTCTCTGCTCATCTATAGAATGAACAAATAAAAAGTAACAATGATTGAGAATAATATCATATTACGCTCATGTCACGATTCCTTCCATTTTAAATAGCCCACTATTTACTCAACAAGTTCAATTCTAGAACATCCCATTTTCAACAGGAGAGAGGAGAGCATTATTAATATAATATACCCTTGGCTTGCTACATGGATCCCTTTCCTGACACTATCAGCGATCTTGGGAGGGAAATTGTTTGTTTAGCTGTATGGGAACGTTGAACGATGCTCGGCGATATGAGGGACGTCTGATGATGCTTTTCTTTTGTGATCGTGAGAGGGTTGTTCTGTGTTCTGTGTTGTGGCCAGTGAGGCGAGGTGAGACGATGACGCGTTCAAATTTTTAGCAAGACATCATCACGTAGCCAGAGCGCATGTGCTGGTCGGTCCAACAATGAAATCATAAATTGGGTTGATGAAGGTGGTGAGGGGTGGGGGTGGGGGTGCAGTGTGGGTGGCCATTGGCCTTGAAGGCTCATCCCCGTGGGCCCTGGGCTGAGGCGATGGGGCGGCCCCAATGATCCTATCTGGCTCCTATACATTACCGACCGATATCACCTCTTCGATTAGGGGAATCACAGTTTATTATTGGCGCACCGCCCACTTGCACTCCTGACAGCCACCAATTAATTTCTCCAGCGACCTATCTTCAATGAACTATCTCCATTCATAAATGTAAATAGTTTTACTCTCACAACCTCTTCCAGCGCGCGCACTCCATCCCTCTTAGCAACTATAAATTATTCTGCGTTACTTTTTATCTCATTTTATTCTTCCGCTTGTTCATCGTCTGCCCGATTGTTTGTTCAAGAGAAGAAAGAAGAGTACTTGCAGCAACACCCACTTCTCTGCATTCGAACAAAACAACAGAATGAGATCGTGACGAAAAACTGATCGATCTTGTTCCTTTTATTGCTCTTATTATTTCCTTTTCCTCCTGGATTCAATGATTTTCGATGGTGCATTCCTCAGTTTGATTTTTCAATTTCAACTGATTTACATCGTACCTATATTAATCGTAACTTGTAGAGAAAAATAAACTTGGGCTAGCTCTCCTGGTTCATGGTCTCACTAAATTTATCATATTTTCATTATTGTTGTATTGAATGAATACAAAAGAATGAGAAAAGCACATCTCATTTTCAAAAATAACTTCTTCCTTTCAAAATTTGAAAAAATGCGCACCAAAGTATTGTATTGCCCATTCAAAATTATTTACAATTACTATCTATACGTTTTCTTTTTCCATTATTAGCCTATAACCGAGACCATGTATGATCACAAATCGCTTAACAATCTATGTGTCGGTTGTACAAAAGCCGGTTAAATTTGAACCGTGGTTAAGTTCACAAGATTCAATCAGAGAAGCCGTTTTTTCAAAAAGGTTCTGGTGAGATTAATCACGGTTAAAATTCAACAGGCTTCTGAGCAACCTGCTTTATATGTTATATCCCCAAGTCGATCAATTTCCCGATAATTTTTGATAATAATTGAACACTATTTCAATGCACCCCATTTTTTTGTCATCATCGTAATCCTATAGGTAATTTGGAATTATTTATTATTACTTGGCCCACATAAAAATACACTTTTTCAAATCAATTATTATCCGATTATTTCTTTATTATTGAAATTATAAACAATTATTGCTTTTGAGTTGATTTTGGTATTTGATTTGCGATACAAGAGTTTAAATTCCATATTGAGAGTACCATTGAATTTCTTCTCTCTGTTATCAGTTTAAGTGGAAAGATATTCTAACGAATCAGTGAATCGAGTTTAATGAACTTGGTGACTTATTAGTCCTAGCTGTCCATCAACGGCCAGTGGAGCTGTTATTTATTCAATTTTTCAAGTATTCTGCATACGGGTACCCGGATAGCATTAACAAGAGCCCCTTAAATTTGTAATAGCAGAGTAGTTACCATAAGAAAGTATGCTGATCGAAATGGTATGCACTTTCTTCCACTCCAGGTTCTCGAAAAACTTGAGAGTTATGATCTGTTTACATTTGGAATTCGAGACAGCAATTAATTTCCAGGTGAAATCCACAGGTGATCGACGAACTCACTCAACAGTTATTCTTCCGAAGAGGAATTTTTAATAATTTCATTAGCATACTTCATGGGTTGAGTCGACTGTTATGATTCCCCAAATCCATGTAAATAGCTGAATCCAGTTCTTCTAAATTCAGAAGTTTCAAAATCGTATACCCACGGACCTTGCTGTCCTAGTTGTGTGATTTTAGATTCAATTTCCATAATTTAGAAGATGTCAGCATAAATTTTTCTCAGAAGTAAGTTTAGGGGAATATAGAAGATCAACAAAAATTTGAGTTCAATTCTTCTGGTAAAACCACTCCTGTTCCTCTCTTGTGCTAATCACTACTCAATCTTCATAACAGTTCGTTTTCTCATATTTGTCAGGCTCTCACTATTAGGGTACTTGCTATCTATTCATTTGCCGATTCAACAATACAGGTATGTTAAATTCTCCACTCCACTGAAGCTATTTTATTGTAAATGTGAACAAAAAAGTTGAATAGCGAGTTTGCTTATGATAAAACTGGCTCCACTTCGCAATAATCTCTACATTCACAGATTATTCATACCAATTTTGAGCTGAATATTAGTGAGCATTTTGAAATCTTGGAAAATAAGCGAAAGACCTACTTGACTACAGAAAATAGTCTGTCATATCACATCAGAAATTCTTCCAACCTAATTTTATACTGTTGTATATCCATACTTTTTCACTGTTAAAATTAAACTTGAATTTTAAAAAACACTTTTGAAGTGAAAATGCACTTACTTTTGTAGTGACGATCGTTTCGACCTGTTGTTGGTCATCATCAGACTCATGAGTGTATTTTCACTTCAAAAGTGTTTTTTAAAATTCAAGTCTAATTTTATAGACTATTTTTAAGATTTATTTTAAGCTGAATATAAGTAAGCATTTCTGTAATCTTCTAGAATAAGAGAAAGACAGTCAAGAGTAGATATCACAGAAAGTAGTCTGTCAAATCATATCAGAAGAAGCTCTTCCTACTTAATTTCAGATTTCAACCTGAATTTTACTACATTTTCCAAATAATGTAATAATATGTCATTTGTAACGTATATGAAGATAAGAATGAGAGAAAAATGATGCGTTATTGAAAGTAACTGGTCGAGAGATAGCAGAGAGCGCGTGCGCGTGCACGACTGGTTAGTTGGTAGGCCTACTGGCTGATGGTCCATCCTTACGAATTTCCAGCTTATTTAAGTGAAATCTTCTTCAGTCGAGTCTCGAAAACTCGTTTTCTTGTTTAAAGTAAAATTGAATAGAATTAAAATATTGCGTGATTATTTCAAGATGGCGGTAACGTGTCATTGATGACCCTCCGAGATGAGCCCGAATGGTAAAGGTCAGGCAAAGGCAGGCAGTCAGTGAGGCAGTGAAAGCAGACCTTACCGTACTGTGTTGTGACTGCGCCTCAGTCTGTCTCAGCAAGTAGACTTTCAGCTGAATTACGCCCCGAGCCACAACTCAAAAGTGTAAGAAGTCTTCCTCACTATATATTGATGTAATGGCTCCAAGCCCCCAACCACAACAAATCCTATCACTTTTATTTTTGGTCAGTGATCACCTTTCCATATAACTATTGTATCAACTGTATTTTACTGGACAGGGGTACCTGTAGTATCGAAACATCGTGGAGAAGATCCAAATTTTCCTCTCTAGGAGCTGCATTAAAGTTTTAAAAGTTTATTGACTATTTGCCGACTATGACATAGAACATGGAATATTATTCGCTGGAACATGTTTTGGAGATCCTCAAAATTCAGTGGATTATCAAAACTCTTTATTTGAGTTATTGTGATACGAGTGGAAGAGTGCTTCAGTCAGTGAACAATTTTCCATATTTCCTACTATATAGACTTCACCTTGACAATATAACTATAAAAACGTTATTGTTACTACAGATTGATTGATATGGAGCGAAAAACTACCTTAAATTTAAATATTGGAAAGTCAAATTTATCTAATAATAAAATAGTGCAATGAATGACTCGTTTGAAATACTTGATATCCCTCTCTATATTTATGGGAACACCATCGGAAGAGAAGCAATCACAGCAGATAGGCGATACAAGTTAAGGAAGAACTTGGAGAGTACCAAAGAATTGCAACAAAATCCATTGCGTTTTCATACGAAATTTCATTTTATTCTCAGTGTTTGTCCTCGAAAATATTAGATTTGATATTCATGATCACCATCAACGTAGAACTTATTGGATTGAGTTTAACCCATCATTATATCTATCAGTATTCATCATTATCAAGTGGTTGATAATGACATGCGGGTAATTTAATCCACTGATTTTGATCGCATGACATCTACAGCACGTTTAGATTGGAATAAAAAATTCAATATTAGACAGGGAACCTCCAGCAAAATAGGTAGGAATCAATTCCATCAATATGTAAAGAACTATTCAAAAATTAAAATTATCATGGAGTTCAAGTAATGTTTTATTCTATTTTCAGTAGTGTGATTATAATTATTAAAATTCAAATATAAATAAAGTATTTTTTAAATTCAAATTACCATTCTTCGCATAGATGTCGCTTCGATTAGATGAATAAACAGTACGTATAGTTATTGTAGTCTCCGAATTTTCTGTTATAACCATTATTAGAGTTCATTAACTATTTATTAACTAGTGATTGATGGTGAAGAACATATTATACTGCTATTAGAACAGAAACAGCAAAAACTGTCACGAAATCGCTACTCTATAGTGTTTGCCAACTGTTCATGAATGTATGTATTTTAAAATAGATTTGTAAAAATTGAAGTGAATTTCGATTTAATTATCGTAAAATCATTTGTGAGATTCAATTTTGAATTCTCAATATCCTCCTATTTGTATAGATTTGTATGGATTTGCATATGAATGAACGAAACGTTCAAATGAATATGATTTTTATGACAGAAAGTAGCTACACTCATACTTCACAGGGAAATGGATGGAATTCATCAGCCTTGACTCTAGTAAAGCTGTCTTAACATCGATAATGACATGAATGCTCCTGTAAGTGCATGAACAGATTATGATCTCGACAAATTATTACTGGCACGTGATTAGGAATGGGGATTACTGTGGTGAGGTAATATTTTCACATTGATCAACCATTAAGATGAGCAAATCAGGTTGTTCCTGATGATGCTCATTCTACTCCCGGATGTTACCACTTCATAGAACATTCTCGAACAGGTAATAATTCAATCGGAAAATGATTTAGAGATATAATAATAGCTATTAAAAGAATTGACTTGGTCCTGAAGCGATGACAGATGAGCCAGTCGTAAAGAACAAGTAAATTACATCATCATGGAAAAGTGTTGGGAACTGTATATATGGTTCGATACAGGAGCAGGTATGGAATTGGATACTTCCTTTAAAGTGGATTTAAGTTAAGGTGGAGATAGGAAAGTTAAGATTGATTCCTTCAACTAATGATTAAAATAAGATATTAAATGAGAAAATTGGAGTTGTTGAACGTGGATGAGTCTGTATGTTTCAGTTCGATTTGGATGATTCATTGAAGCATCTGGGCTACTTACACGAAAAAATAAAATGTTTAAGAAAATATAATGAATTCCTCAAATCCATATCTTGAAGATGGAAAACTCTTTTGATTTTTTCTTAGATTTTCGGAACTGTCTTCTTCTGTTTGGGTTATATTTAGGGTTGCCACCCGTACTATATAATAAAGTATTGTACTTTATTTGGAGGTCTTGTACTTTATACTTTGTCAGCAAGATAAAGTACGCAAAAATACTTTATTTTGCTCAATAAAGTACTATATAATAAAGTACGAGGAAATCGAAACATTTTAGGTTAGTAGAGTGGCGGAGACTGTCAGATTTAAACTAAATATTGGCTACATTTTTTCAGTGCATGTGATGCTGATGAGTTCAAGAATTTGTATAAAGTGGTTTCATATTTACTCTCTATCCATGCCACTTCAGCATTTGTGGGAAGGGTTTTTTCGGTGATGAATAATAAGTGAAGAGATGAGAGGAGCAAAGCATCTTTGAGTCTAAGAAGAAATAATGAACTAATGATTTATTTCAATTTGAATGTTGATTGCAAAGATGCTTTGCCAGTAACAATTATTTATTGATGATGGCCAAAAGCAATAAGAAATATATTTTCAAAAATAACTAATTGATTTCTTATTAAATTCAAAATTCATTATTAAACTCATTTTGTATTCCATTATATTCATGTATTGTAATTTGAATATCCATTCAAAAATACTTTATTTGCATGGGCTACTTATAAAAGTTATTAAAAACATAAAGCACACTTTATTCATTTTTTCAGGAGCACATTCAAGCTCTAAAATCAGAAAAATACTAGGTACTCAATAATCAGCCTTGTGGAGCACTTGATAGAAGAAAACCATAAATATATTGATATGAATGCTAATATGAAGATTTTAAACGTTGGAAGCAGAAACAGCAAATCAAATAAATGTAAAAGAAGATTTCATATCTACACTACAGCAAAATTAAATAGTAATAAACTACAGTAATAAATATCATTCAATTCGATTTAGATAATACCATTTTTGATGAAATTATGCAAACCAAGAAATAGAACATAATATGGAGGATAGTCTTATATGTACATAGTCAATACTTTTTTATTTATTTATTCATTTTTCATTTGAACTTGAAAATGGCTTAAAAATGAGTAAACAAACTCAAACTTGAACTTGAAAATGAGTAATAAGCTGAAACCGGTCGTTCTTTTAAAATATTTTGAATTTTCCACATAAATAAAGAGTTCTTTATGTTTTTTATAAAATCATTTAAAATTGTATTTTGAGAAGTAGACATCTTTGGCCAGAGGGGTGCAATTTTTTGCATCAAATTTCTTAATCTTGTGTACCTCAAATTATTTTGCAATAGCCTAGAGTTGATTAAATTGTTGAAGAGTAACAATATTATGCATTTTTTCAAGGCGTATACTGAATTGGCGTTTGAATTTAGAAGACCAACTCTAAAACTGTTTGGATTAAATAAAATAAATTATATGTTTTTTTCATGATATTATATTAAACCATTCTCCTGTATGAGCGTGTGCTTTGTAACAAATGAAATTAATTTTTCTTTTTAATGATTTATGATTATTTTCATAACCAGTGATTATTTTATCATACCAGTATGTAATCAAAAACTTTCCAAGCTATTATGTTCTTATTTGGATAAATCGAATTATACTATCATTAGTCATTATTGATAGAATAGTTATAATGGATTCTAATAGTAATCAGTGATATTCATGTCAATAATGTGTATTCTTGTGAGTAAATAAGAATTCCACAAAGAACTATGCTGACTTTTTGAATATACAGGTAAAAATGACATATGTACTTTATTTAAACCTGATATACTATATTTTTTAGGCCTGTGATACCAATGTACTTTATTTTTCTTAAAAAAAGGTGGCAACCCTAGTTATATTATATCATGTCATTTTTATAACTCACTATGATTTCTGCTTTTGAAGGAAATGATAATATTCAAAGGAAGAAGATGATTATTGGCAATGAATGTTTGGTTTTCTTGTGATAAGCGACGTTAAGAAACTCATGAATTCAGATCTACCACGAGCCGTATTTTCCAACAATTTATCAAATATTAGGCTAAGGTCAGTATTATAATACTAAGTAAAAGGAGTATTATTGATTTTTGTTTCATTTTTTATTTTCCAGTAAAACATTGGTATATAGAGGTGCATCCATCAAAGTCCGGAGGTGTGTTATTATCAACTTTCATTGAAATTGGCAACTATAAATCATTACAGATTGGAGTGATTAATGACAGAATAGAAGCTATTGTACGCGTATGACTCATCTTGAAATTCTCTTCGAAATTTTCAAACAACATATCCAATTATTACAAACTCTGTAGGCTACCATAGTTACTTGTTCATTGAAGGTAAACGTTATTCCATTGTAAGTACACAACTGTGATGATACTATTCAAATGACTGTTTTGCTACTGTTGATCCAGGTCCTTAGCTACCTGCTTTGGCTTGCACTCTCACTGCACCGCTCAATATTTCGTCACGGCTACAATTATTATCAAGGGAGAAAATTCAGTGCACTGTGGTAATAGTACAAGCACGACCATATTAACATATAATACGGTCCAGGAATGATGTCGGAGGATGCTCTCACTGTATGTAGCCTTTTGTACAATGTACAAGCACAGTATAACCTTTTATTTTATTCAAACAAACGTCCTTGATTGTAGCAGGGAGCCAATCTGAACTGTGTTATCTAATTGTGTCATATCATTATGCAGAGATCACGGAGAAACGCCATCGGACAGTAAGCTCATAATATACGCTAGTTGAATTGTGTCTTATACTATCACTACTGTAAACTATATATACAGTCATAGTATGATAGTATTTTCATTACTCTCTTAATTCTTGAATTAAAGATGCGAATAATTCGACGTCAATAGCTCACGATTCAGTTAGTGAAGTATTGTAATGTACCTGCTATCGCGAATAGACAATAATATTATGAACAGTTATATTTATGTATGCTATGATCATTCGGGAATAAGCTAGCCATTAGGCTTCCTGATAAGACTTCTACTAGAAATGACATTTCCATTGAATTTCATCCAATTCTACCCAATTGTGAGAGAGAGTTTGCTTCTTAGCAGTACTAACAAAATGCTATTTCCAGGTATTAAAATGTTTACTAATAAATCTAGATACAAACAAGAATTCATATAAGAAATTAAGGACTCTCCAGAACAACCAAAAAAATAATTTGGAAATTGATCTAGATTTTCATTATAGAAAAATAAAAAAGAAATGAAAATAAAAATCTCACTACCCTTTTTTGAATTATTTTTTGAATAATTCATAAAAGGGTACTGAGATTTTTATATTTATTCCTTTTTATATTACAAGTAGCCCTATACAGAAAAGAGACAATAGAAAAACAAAAACTATGGAACCTGGAACCTATAAACTAAGGTATTTTTCATGTAAATTAGTAGGAAACAGTCGGTGATTATTTTTTTAATCTTGTACATTCAAGCAGATCCTGTGAGGGTAGCCAAATTCATTATGAAGCAGCCCAAAATGATTCCCATGCATTCTTGTCATTTTCTCCAAAACAATAACTTTGTGAAATTCAAGCTATTGAATTCGATTTCCTTTGGACAGAAATATGGAAAATGAACACTGCACTACTAATCTTGTGAATGGACAATGTGATTTGTTCTAGATGTGTGTAAATCACAATTCCTCTTTCTTCTTTTGCATCTAGAATAGTTTCACAATGAAATCATCAGCTTTTGTATCTCCCACTTCTCTAGCAGACACAGTCATTATGAATGACTTTGTGGCTGAAGGAATTCCAAAACTCTGCACCCGAATTTCATTCAGTGAAAATGTCAATGCCCTCTTTAGTTGCTGAAGAGACGTTTAGTGCTACCCTTGTGGTTAGCAGACAATACGATTTCGAGCTTCACTTGACAGTAGTTGTTCTGGTCAACCTTCTTCTGAAACGTCTTTGTTTGTGAGGCCACCCTGGCCTCACTCATTATCATAGTTGCAAGCTACAGTGGAGTGGGATATCGGCCAGCTACTGCTGTTATTTTGACAAGTGTGGAACTGGAAACATATTTTTCACTGTGTAACGGTATATGAGTGATCCGTTTCTGTCAGGTATTCAACCCTGCTGAGAAGGATGTGAGAACTGTGAATGTCCTCATGAATACCAGATCCATTTTCTTAGAAGTGTTGATTATGCAGACTTTTGTCCTCTCAAAAAATAATATTATTCCATTCTTACCTTGATCAGCTTGATAAGTGGATGGAATAGTTGAGCATGAGATGGATTCTGTAAAATAGTTCAGCTTGATCCAGCCCAAATTGATTCCCTTGCATTCCAGTAATTCTCTTCCAATATTACTTGATAATATTTAATGATAATTTTCATTCCAATAATTTTCTTCCAATATTGTTCAATAAAAATCATTTCTTACAAAAGAAATTTTACTCTAATCTTGAGATACTGAATATTGCTAACATTGTGAATCATAATGGACCAAAAAATAAATATTTTCAATTCTGCAAGGAAATTTCACGGTCATGTTGATTTAAATTATTGTAGTTAACTAGTCAATTATATTTCTAATTTATAATAAATCATGATATGAAGGAAATTTTAGAACGAGTTCTCTGTTTTCTACTCCAGTCAGTAACAACAAAACATTAATAATCTTTTTTCAATTAATTATTTGTGGAAATCAATGAATTATTTAACGGGACATTCACAAATGACACGTCTACTCTGGACAAGAATTTTGAGAAAATACATAAATCTCGTTAAAATATGTATTTGGATATTATCAGCGCAATATTTATTGGAAACGAAATACAAACATGGATGGAATAATGTTGTCTTGATATACAGTGCTCCTCTCATACTGGAATAAGTAAAATAATTATTACGAGAAGTCGAAGTATCAAAATTGCCAACAGAGATGAATTTTCAAGTCTTGAACAATAAACTATGATTAGGACTTGAGAATAAACAACAAGCCACTGACTGAAGAACTAATCAGAGAGAAGCTGGTCTCTAGTCAACACTGCATAATATTGATAGCGCGTTTGCTATTGTAGAAAGTGGCAAGATATTGCTTTCACTTATTATTTTTGACTGGGTCTCACACCATCAATAATCAAGATGGCACTGGAAAATTAGGAAGAAATCTGAAAAAAGCACGAGTTATCGATAACGTTAACCAACCGAAGCTGATTATCGCGCATTTTTCTATTTTCTCACCTGCTTCTTTGAACTCACCGCCGAGAGAAATAGGCTTGGGACTGGATGTGAAATTGAGTCAAATTATTGCAGCAGAATTTCATTTTTGACAATTTATTCCGATACCCACGTGTCTGGTAGATACCACAGGAATGACTTTAATCTCTGATTTTTTGAGAAAGTTCAAGTGAACTCAATCTCTCTGTAGAAAACTTGCACCAGGGAACGAAAAGCGAATACACCTGAAACATTTCTATGTCAAATAAATCTATGTTCACTAAAATTATCCACTTGAAATTATTTGCATGAAATATAGAGTACAGAGATTTATAATTTTGAATATAGAGCTATTTTGTTTAGTCATGTATAACTTCATGAGCATCCGATTTCCCTTATAAAGACAATGTAGATACTTTATAGTGGATATAGGTTTTTCGATGCTTCTATTCAACATCTGTTTGTTTCTTCCTTTCTTCTTTCCAGAATAACCTAAACTACTTCTGGACTCCTGGAGTTCATGTGAACGGACAATGGCATTGGCTTGATTTTTCACCTCATTGAAGAGTGACGGCTACAGTATTCTAGCTTCTTCTCATCTAATAATACATTATGATTGAATCTGAAATATTGTTGTTGATCACCTTCACTGTCAAGCCTACAGTACTCACAATTTCAAATAATTTTACTGCCTGTTTTCTGTAGAATATTGTTGATACTTCTATTCGGATATTGTCTACTCATGTTTGCAGGCAGATTCGCCCTGAATATATCGTGCGCGTGGGCAACAGTTATTTGAAATATAAACAGCAATAAAATCGAATTGCTGCCACTGACTACTGATACAGAGCAAGTTCAGAAGAGAAGCTTAATTGCAAGATGAATTGCCCAATGATTAGCATATAATGGAGGAGGAAGATAACCTGTGAGTAATGAAATAAAAAAAGAGTTGAATAGGTCCAGCTTGCTGAATGAGATTCAGTTGATCAGTTTGAAAAAAGGGGATAAATAAAGCTCGTTAGGAGACAATAGGATACAGTGATGCTTGATTCCAGGAGCACAGCACACATTTGTTGAGCGTGTATGACCATTAAAAGGATAGAAGGAGGACGAGGATGTGGGGAAGAAGGATTGAATGGTTTTATGCCAAAGTAAAGAACCACATCATTATGATTGTTCAATAGGCTGGTCATATAAACTAAGCTAGTGACGTTATTATCAATTGTGAATAAAGCTGTCTGTCATATTTTCCACTAGTATTTATAGGGCTGGTAGAGGGGCGTATCCAAAGCCACAGCCAGACCACGTTTTACAAATAAAGTGTCCCTTCATGTGAGTATGAACGGGCGGCGACCTGTTATTTATCACGTCCAAACTACGTGTTATTTAGATCTGGATTATGATATATCTTCAAATAGCCTCCTCCGTGATAGCTCAGTTTTAAGTTACACACTCATAACTCTCCTTCCTCTTATGCTGATGTTGTCATATAATGTGGAGTGGTTGATATTTATTCAATAGAAGTCAACTTTTCAAAGAGCAGTCACAGATTTTAGTCGAATGAATATAACTTTGACATTTTCAGGAAATGGGAACACATTCTGAATCTCCCATGTTTAAGATTATGTCAAGTATTAGTCGAGGGAATCTTAAATAAAATTGAATAAGTTGATCATGTAAAATAGAGGTTGTAATACAAAATATTCACGGTGTTCTCTCTTGTCATAGATTTGTAGGTTAGAGATAATGAGGGTAGTTTTCTCGGTTATTATTGGCATTTCACAAATTACTCCGGTGCTCATCAAACTATTGACTTGTTCAATGTCGAACGCATGAAAAGGACATAACCAAAATTGCAAAAGATTAATTCAAACACCAATTTTCTAAATTCAAGTAATCGTTTCACAAAAAAAACAGCAAATCTCCAAATAAAAATAATAATAGAGTCGTTCTAAAGCTGCGTTTACATCGGAGTTAATAACAAAAGTTTTTAAATTTTTTTGTTATCAACTGATGTTAATAACGGAAGTCATTAACATATTTTATGTTCTGAATTTTCTTATAAAAACCCGAGAATTGTTTGACGAGTCAAGTTGATAACTTTTTATTAATAACTCGTGTTATTAACTCTGGTGTAAAGGCAGCTTTACAATGAGACTTGGAATTAAATAGTAGTTGAAACTGGATGATCTCCCAAAATCCTCAAAAACCACAAGAATCATCGGTCTTATTATTTAGAAGATAACCCATGAAGAATTTGAAATTGGCCTATAACCATCCACGGTAAGTTGAGAATCTATATGCGAAATTTCAAGTTAATCAGTTCAGTAGTTTAGACGTGAAGATGCGTCATTCGTGAATTTCCTATCCCGTACGTGTATAAGTCAATTCTTTCCTTTATTATATTATAGATTATCCTCTAGAACTTTCCCATTATCACTCCTTTTTTATAATACTATTTATAATTGCAGAATACTTCGATACTTGTAATATCAAATCTGACTTGGGGAACAAAACTTTGTAATTGGGAAGAAAAGTAAAAATCACAGAGCCATTGAGTGAGGTCTAATTCTAAGATTAATGAATTCTGTTATCGTATTTAAAGTACAGCAACTAGCAAGTGACAAGTGAGTGGCATTGAGTGACTGGCGTGATGTAAGAAGATTTACTGAGTTAATTGGAAAGCTAAGAAGTGATGAGGCCTTTTATTAGTTCGGAAAGTTTCTTGTTGGGACTCCCCATTATCCTATGGTATGCACTGGATGGAAAACCCATATTCAAATTGCTTTGTTGTGAATTAGTTAATAGTTAGAAATCTGATTGGAAAGCTCAACTATCAACGGAAATTTATACATCTACCGTATTTATAATCAGTGCTTCTTGATTGATTAATAATTGTTATTCTTCCCATAAACCTTTTACGAGAACGTTATAAACTATACGAGAACTATCATTTTTCATCTTGGTGATTTAAATCGGTATTCCCCTCCTCTTTCGGTAATCCTCTCTATCTTTCATTTTGATTTTTTATGAAATTTAAAGGTATTCGAGACAAATTGAATGAAGAAATTCAGAAAGATTTGAAAGCAGAAGCCGGAAGTTTTCTCTTCATTTCAAAAAATGTACTCTAGATGTGCACTTGACAACTTATTTATATTTATTTTATTTGGAGGCAACAGGTTCACCGTTATGTGTCACTTTCACTTATGCAAGATTCATATGTGATTAAAATTTCAGATTACAATATGTAATAATTGGAATTAATAAATATTCAATATTTATATTTATATAATATTTAATTTATTTTTCATAAATGAAAAAAATACAAGAAGGTATCGTTGAGGTCCTTCTCATATGGATGAATTGTAGATGATGTATAGAAATCCTTCCTATAACTTATGGATTGATTGTAGATAATGCAGAGGAAATTATAGTTATCCGATTGATGTTTTTGGAATCAGATCAAACTATTCATCTAGAAATGGAAAAGCACATTTGAATGTTTTTTCTAGATAGGCAGTAAAACAAGTCTTATTACAGATAAACAAAATTTAATGCATAAAATTTCTGTTGGCATGCTGGAATGCCAGTGAGCCTGGTAAGCTGACAGGTAAGCTTCAACTATCAGAACTTATTCTATCACCAGAATTTTAGTGAATGTTTAGTTTGAGACCAATCATTTCCGCAGAAGCTGAAACTAACGGTTTCTAGAAGCCTGGGAAAATTAACATAATGAGTTTTTCTCTGCGTGTGGGAGAATTCGTTTCAAAGAAAAGGGGTTGTGCAGTTGTGCTGATATTGTTTTTCTTCCATATTCCCTGTTAACAGATACATCTCCTTTATAATAACAGTTGCTGGACTGGACAGCTCTGACATTTTGAGGTTGGGTGCTATAGATCGAAGAAACAGCTAGCTGAAGCTACTGGTCCAGCTTATGTCAAGTTTCAGCCTAGTCCTTTGTCAGACCTCGTTTTCAACGTTTGTCATTTTGAAAGCTATAGATTACCGGAATCTCTGGAATAAAATATTAGTTCTTGACTATAACCCCATCGACAGATAATGATGATCCCACAACAACTCATTCATTAGATATGAAAAACAATTTAATATAATTTTAGAGACAAAAATCAGAAGCCAAAATATAATATCCTTGAATGTAATATGAATATAATACATGATATTATTGTATTCGGAACGTATAATTTTTTCTTTAGTGTGTGAGATAAAGATGAGTCTAGATACAGATCTAAATGTAAGTTGAGTCTAGATCTGATGATCAAGACCTGGACAAGTTACAAATGAGAGTAGAAAGATCTTAGATTGTTCTAGAAGAGTGTAATTCTATGGCAATTATTGTTGATTCTCTTCCATTGTTTCTCCTTCCACATGGAGCTGGGAAATACCTCGGATCATAGCCCTTTGGAAATATTTGTATTGCAATGTATATCTCTTACAAATCAATATGCTGGACATTGTTTCAATCATGCTAATGTGCTGCTGAAATCATTCTGCAATAGAACTGTAAAAGAATGACAAAACCTCTAGCACTCTAGTCCTGGAGGTAGTCTAGCAATTTATGAACAAGTCCATTTTAATTGGATATTTTATTTACCGTCAATCAAATAATGAAGTATCACTTTATCATAAATTTTATCAAAAGTATGGTTACTAGGTTGATATTCAAGTCTTAATAGGTCCAATACCTAACATTTTATGAGAAAGCAAAAGTGAACCGTTGAATATCACAGTAGCTGAATTATATCTCAGAATTTCTATACCGTACGAGATGTACTTATCAATGCCTTGATATAAATTGTTATTATGAATAAGGAGTTGCATAATTTTCAAGACTGGTTTCCACGGAGATTTGTGCGTTCTGCTTTTCAGGAAGAAGCGCAAGCATGGAAGACTATAGCTGGTAGATAGTTAAAACGAGAAATTATTAATAAAATTGACAGACATCAGAGATATTTCACAATATTCCAGTTCAGAGCAGGATCATAAAATCCTTCATCGCCCAAAAGCCTTTGAATTACCCACGCATTATGTATTTCATAGGAGGCCCCACAGCTGAAGCCTAAACTCTCAAGTCCATAACAAAGTTTATAATGGAGCCCCGTTACTGATACTGATACTAGGCCTAGCCCCGGTTACATGAATGGCCATTCAAATAACAGACAATCATTGTCAAATGAGAAAATTTTCTATGTGGGTCACAGGTTTGTATGCAAAATAGTGTTCTCTAATTCATGAGTTAATTCCTACTAGTTTACCCATTCGCTCCGGCTCTCATTTCTCCAATTGGATTTTGGGATGCTCGCAGAACAACTCTCGGAACATTGTTTGAAATACATAAGATTAAGATTTTTATTGGATTCCCTCCAAATAAAAAAGTAGGCTAGACACACAAGCTTGATAGGTACTTTATAAAATCAGACAAGAACGTTTCAGAATATAATTATTTGAGAAATAACTTAGTCATGGTGAGTTGCTGGATGAGACTAAATAATTTGGGAAATATCTCAGAAGAGTTGGATTCTTACAGTTCAATTCCAATTATTTATTTTCAAATCGTAAAAGCGTTTTATAATTCCAAAAGTTGAGTTTTTGAGTTTTTTCTCACATCTCATAGACAATTGTATTGTTTGCTCTATCTAATGAATGAATGAATAATAGGGTGATTCAATCTCAAATTAGTTTGAAAATTTTGGAAACTTTTCCAAGAAGATTCGTATTCCAGAAAGTCTTTAGCAGTTTTGAAAGGAGACTATTTCTCGCCAAAATTCATGAGAAGACTGGGATATTCTAGGTGGGAAGGATTATCCAACAGCATCAAGAAATTTTAAAGCAAACCTTGGAAAGATATTTCACAGCAAACAATACTTTGGAAAACCAAAATGTTTGTACGTGGTAGGTATGTATCTACATGCCATTTGGGAGCCTTGTCAGGATACAAATAAAAAATGAAATTTAATAGTTGGTGTTCATTTGTCCTTGAGTAACTTTCTTCTGGAATGACTTTACTTAATGTTCTTATCCAATTATTGATGTTTTTGGTATAAATAAGTCATTTACAATTGTTTGAAAAACGTCAGGTTGCCGTTTGCTGAAACCCTTCAAGCAAAATTTCAGGTAGAATTCATGTCGAAGGGACTTTAATGGGGGGATATGAATAGATTTGATAAGAGAGACTTGAAAAGTGGAAAAAGACGCAGCTCCAGGACACTTCTAATGAATAGTCGGCAAAGGAACAGCTGTTTAAACCACCACTACATTCTTATATTTCTCTGAAAAGACAATAGATATGGATCGTTCCATCATCTCGGTGGAGAGAAGAAGAGTGAAATTGCAAATTACGAATAGCAGGCACCCCAAGTGTCTGGTACTAACGACTCAAATCATACTATTCAGATCATAAACTCATTGGATAGGATTGATATGTTGGGCACAACTATTTTCAACTGCATGCTGACATAATTGAAATTTGGAAGTAATCTATAGACAACTTTGTGATCAGCTAGACTATGAGTTTATTGCACAAAAACGAAAATCTCTATCTGCATCATCCACGTAATTAGGTACCACTTTAATTCCGTAATTTTTAATTCAATTCAGTTACTCGATCTACATTAATTCAACTTATAATAATCTGTTTCTGATCGAATAAAGCAGGCAATCAATCACCGTGCCAAAACATAACCTACGGCATTCGATAACTGACTGCAATAGTACAACGACGAGTGAGAAGGGTGGAGAGGGGTGAATGGGAGTGAGAGGTGAGAATAATGCTGCAGGGCGAGGGAGGTGACTATCACAGGTAGACCAAGTGTGGGAGAAGAAGGAAGAACTAGGCCGAAGTGGGATATGGGATCCCAGCTGAGCAGGCAGGGTGGAGTGTAGTGTACAGGTGTATGTGGCCATCCCATTGCTCCCTCCTTCTCTGTGGCTTCCCTACTCTTCTCACCCAGGCGCTGCGCTACGCTGCGCTGAGTTGAGCGTTGAGGTGGTGCCGAGTGCCGAGGCCCAGTGCTAGCTCATTGCCGCGATAAACGTGGAGCCCGCAACACAGACACGTGTTTCTTTTGTGAGCAGCTTATCTTGGCCAGCATGTCCGCGTTCAGCCGGTTCTGAGTGATGTTTACCGCGATGTCAGTGCTCATCAAACCACCTACAGTCAAGAAGAAAAAGTTCTCCGTCGCCGCCACCAAATAACAGTGACAGTTTACGATTGTGATTAGCCCTACGATACAAGATCTTTATCGGAAATTATTTTGATTGGAGCTGAACTATCGATAGAAGAGAGTTGTGACAGTGGAATTTTTTACTTCGTCGTCGTGTCAACTATTGGATAACTGAGGAAATCAAGGTTAGTTGATTAGTTTTCTCATTTTAAACCCAAGTTTATTCAAATATTAAATTTCTTCTATATATGCTGTAATGTCATGGCAAGACTGCTTTATTCCAATTGTGATACAAAATCTAGAATCCAGTTGAGAGTACTAAAGTGACGTACCGTCCGTTATTCCTTCTAGATCACCTATATTTTTCGTATTGTATCCATGCACAGTCTAGAATGATCTCAAATAGAGAAATACTGGAATTATAGGCTACATTCCTTCTAGTTTACATTTCGAGTGAAACAGGAGTGAGATTCGAATGTAATGCATTTGGTGCAAGGTTTACATTGATTGTCAATTGACACATGCACACTTTGAAGGGTTGATCAGTGAGGAAGAGATGAACTAGGATTCAATCCACCTTAACATTCAGAACTTGAACTCATAGTGAATTTGCCATTTCTAATGAGTACTATAACCTTTAAGCTACTATTTATATATGTATGTATATACTAATAACTAGTATGTAATTTCAGTGTGTGTAATTTATATTCTTTGATTTGCTGAAGAGTGTTAATAAATTCAATTACAATAGTTTTAATTATAATATGTACAAAACATGAGAACATACAATCAACTTGAAAGAACTCACTCTCCACTCACAGACTCAAGTCTTTGTAGAGAGTATTCACTATTAAATGTTTAAATAAATTTTATAAATTTGTATTATGTTCTTGTGAATAAAAAGCTATATGATTTGATTTGAAATAGTAGTCCATGAACAGCACTACTTGGAAAAATATCAAGATTTTTGAAAAAATATCAAATAACTTTAAACTAACGAAAAATAAAGATAATAATAGTTTCAAACAATGATTGGGCCTATAACCTGCAGAAACGAGAAACTCCATACTCATCACATGCATTCAATTAGGTATTCATAAATAGCTCTTCGATAAAAAATGTGATCATCCCACAAAATTTTGATCAAGACTTCAGAATCCTTTGAATCAGATACTCGTATTTGATAATCTTAATCGGGTTTCTAACTCAAAACTCTACAATAACACAAGCACGTTCTATGTATTGTCGTAAACTTTTTTAAATAATATAGTATTGAAACATCAATTTCGAATTCGCTTTCCGTCATTCGAAGTCTTAAATCAATATAACTCATTATATATTTTATAATTTCAAAATTGATGAAAGAGCTTCAAGAGATTATTCAGTTGGGCCTACAATATTTTTTAAGATTGAAACATATTCAAAGATCAGAAAATGAACTCAATTGCCAGTGGCTACGATATCTGTGCTGAATAATGTAATCAGGTTATATAACTTCAATAAATATAACTTCAATACTCAATGAATAGAACTCTTTAAAATTTATCTTTATCAAGATTTTCTCAGTGGCCCTTGAACATTTGATATTTCTATTCAATACATTCAATACATATTCCACAATGTAAAATTTGCATGTCATATACTCATAGATGACCTGTATTTCTTCTATTGGTTTTGGATACAATGAATTGGTGCTGAATTAGTTTTTGCCAATTCAAAAATGACAAGTGAGAACTTGTTCGAACCAAGTTTGAACAGGGAAATCACACTTTTTCAAACATTGTGTCCATCAATCAAATCAGTACTAACATAATTTCGATAATAGTTTTCCTCATTCGATAATTCATGTGCATGAATAAATTCACTTGAGAGTATTGAATGACATGGCACTTTTCGGCTGGGACAAACATTGAACAGCCTCTCCATAAATCGAATGAGTTTTTATGGATTCATTCAATATATTTGTTAGTTATCATACCAAGGATGATACCATCTTGCGAATGACATGACAAATTCCATCCAAACAGCTCAGAACAATAAGCAATAACTATTCCAATAATCGTAACATTGAAATTGAGTTTTGCATAAATGAAGCTTAACAAGAAATGTTGAATATGACAGAAGTAAATACAATACTAATAAAAGGAAGTTGATTATCAAAGAGTGACTAGGCATCGAATTGAGTAATGAGAAGAGTTATTATTGTGTAGTGTGTACAGGGTTGTCGTACTCTCTTTGGGTTGCTGAGCATAGATAGCTTCACTGTAGGCTACTTTACATGATATCTCCTCAACTCTTCCGATCAGTACGGAAGGATTCGTTGAAATATCAAGCAACCATTCATTCATTTGCTCACCTGTTTGAATTCGAGCTTTTTATCACATATTTCTTGGTTATACAGTATTTTCTAATAATCTATAAATGGACAGAAATTTCATCATGAATTAATAAACAATTCAAACAAAAATATAACATTTTATTAAGGATAGTTCGAGTACAAACATGTTTCTAGTTCACGGAACATCCAATTCCTTGTCTACTCCACCCCCGAATTCAAAAGTGTACCTTTCTCGTACTGATTTACATTTTGCTAACTTGATAAATTGGAAAATTTACATTCCCAGCAAGATGCTAGAGTCTTCTAACTGTTATCAATAAGTAGATGATCCAACATAGTTGTATTCTGAAAAAATGTCTCATTTACTACTGACTAGTTTGGAGACCATGCGCAATTACTAAGTTGGAGCTCTCAAAATTCAATCCTAATTATAATTCATATCACATATAAATTAGAAATCACAATAAATAAAAGAGAAAAACTGTTTCCCAACCCGAGATCATTTCGACTTTCAACAAAAATGTATCACACAAGTATGATGTGCTAAGAGCTTTCAGTGGTGGAAACTTGAAAGTATGGACTACAATGGAGAAGCATTGTAACATCGTAGTAGCATCATTAGCGTAGAAGTAAATTATAATTGTTACTATTCGAAAGGAGAGTATATCAATGCAATTTTTCGCAATGGCACTACTGCAGTGCATGTTAAGTAGTGAAAGATTACAATTTCGGACATGAATTTGATTACCATTCTATTACCTTCTGGCATGTGCTCCTTCATCTTATTCCCATAAAATATCATAGAATTATGTGGACTCATAATGACATCATCAGCAAAATGTATACGTTTATTCATAATATTATGCAACTAGCATTATTTTCACATATCTCTCATATCAAATTGACAGTCTCACATTCGAAGAAATTATTCCCCCTATATGTTGTTTTTGCGCAGAAAACACGGCAGTGGATACTGGATACATGCTAATTGACGTGCAGGGGAAATCTTGGCCAGTTGATATAGTACTGATGCAGTAATTATTGATGTATCGAATGGAATACAGAGAAGCCACTAGATTTGAATAATTAGAATTTGTTTTTGTTACTGCTTTGCTATTGGCTGAGAAATGAGTGGAAAGTGAGTATCGGCTTGTACTCCTTGACACCAGACACTTGTTGTAGTCTCCCTGCACCCCCCCCCATACCACTATCCCCTCATGTTTGATATGTTTCACCCTTTGACCACCTGCGAAATCCAGCCAGGACTTCCAACATCGATTTAACGACCTCTCGACCACTAGACAAATGCTTCAAGAACCAAGCGACTTATCAACCACCTACTCAGCTCGGCTCAGTGATTTAGAATAGTTGTATGGCATTATCCAGCAGAAACATGCTTTCATTACTCACTGATATTACATCAAGCCAACGTTGAAGCCTGATGTAGTACATTAAATTTATTTATGTATTCTGTGATGTCATGGCGAGATTTTTTATCATTTCAATAGTCGAGATAATAGAGTGGACATGAATATTTAAATTGGTATAGTAATTGATTTTGAGCGTAATGCACAATAATTAGCTACTATGAATAGAATGAATTGTTTGGGAAATTGCGTCGAGCTTGAGATGAACCTTATGAAGTAATATATTCCATTATAGACGAAAATTACTGAGCATGATCAATGAGAGGTGGCTGGAGGTTGATACTTCAACTAATCATTTTTAGGCGTGAAAAATATTATAGAAATTCCTTTTTTTGCAAATTATTATCTCCTAGCTCATAATCATGTAATAAAGTATTAATAAACCCCTTAGATGGTTGGGGATTTTGTTGGCTGTCCTATCTTTGAAAATGTAGTATCCATAAAATATTTGGGTGTTATTGTTGATGAAAGCTTCAGATGGAATCATCACATGAATTTTATCAATAAAAAATTAAAATTCATTAACTATAAATTTTATAAAATCAATAGAATATTGGATAGAGAGCAAATAAAAACAGTCTATTATGCTTTAGTTGGGTCCATTTTAAGATATGGGATTGCAGTATGGGGAGGAACTTATGACACACACCTGAATAATCTATTTATAACACAAAAGGCTGTAATTAAAACCATACTCCGCAAACCCAGAGACTATCCCACCCAGCAAGTCTTCAGGGATTTCCATGTTATGACCTTAAGACAAATATATCTGAAAATATTAATAAAATACATAAATAATTATAAAGATAACTTTGAAGAGGCTGATAGGCCGACATACTCACTCAGACCAAATAGTACAAGGAAATTCAAAATTTTTCATAGTAGTCTAAGTTTGTTGTGTAGACAGCTTATGCACATTAGCACAAAATTCATCAATTTAGTACCGCCTTTATTTCTGACACATAAAAGGAATGGTCTAAACGAATGGATTTGTATGATTTTTTTCATGAATTGAGTTTCATTTGAATTGACATTTTCATTGAATAGCCTAGCAAGTACATAATCATCTTGATCTCTTCTTTCTCTTGTATTTTTCTCTCATTCATGTTCTCCTTCTTTCTTATTTCATTTTTTTTTCTACTCCGGTTTGTTTCATTTGTATAAATCAGATCAACTAAATCAATAAATATACTATTAGGGTTAGAATAAAGACTCCCACCAGCGAGCAAGTTTTACTTTTGCTGGTGGTGCCATGGCGAATATTGTTTTGTTAAAAAAAATGTATTCTTATTCATAATAATCACTTGTTAAGAATTTTTAACGAAATTGTATTTTGTTTTTTATGGCAATAAATTTTGATTTGATTTTTGATTTTCAATACGAATGAATAATTTTTATAAATTAATATATTCGATCATGTAATTGTAATTATACACATCCCTGTAATTATTAATATTTTCAATGAAGATAAGAATGTAGAGTAAATATTGATAGAACTTTTCCATATTGAAGAGACTTGAGATTTTGTCAATATTTCACTTCATTTCAGTAGAAATTATCATTTCACAGGATCATGCTTTCCTGTGAACTTTCATGTAACTTATAACTGATGATGCGAAAGCATGCTCCTGTAGAATAATAATTTTTATCGAAATAGAGAGGAATTTTGACAAAATCTAAAGACCTCTTCAATTTTATTGAATGATTTGAAATCGCGGTCTAGAGTTAGATTATTTAGGAAGAGTATTCCAGATGCGGAGATATACAGTGCACACATGAAATGCCATGCAACGCTATCTATGCTCTTCACTCCTAACTAAAACTCTTTGACTTCACGTTCAGGCTTCACTCCCTTCTCTCTTCACCCTCTCGACCATTGAAGCCCACAGACGCATCGAGAATAGACAACAGAGGGCACTTTCTCATATGATTGACAAAGATAATAAGCAACCAAATACAATATTATAATTTATACTATCAACAACGCAATACCATGTCACTTGTGATTTGGTGACTGAGTCATACATTTGCCATTATTTTCTACTAAGGTGAGGGTTCTTAATGGATTTTACATTTCCCACCGATATATTGGAACCCATATTATATTGTCAGTTATGCTCTCCACACTACGTCCATACAATAGATGAATCAAGTGACTCACCTAATCGGACAAAACAATTTTGGAATCGCTACTCCAACTGCCTACATACCTTTTGTCTTTCAGCATGACATTAATTTGAGTATAAAGTGTCGTTTCTCAGCCATCCACAACTGCCTCGATTATCTGTCATCCAACCTATATTATCTCGTAATTACTATCATTACAGTATTTTGAACATATTGTTATGAAATTCAGTACCTACATAAAGTAGAACACAAATGGAGTGATAAGTTATGTTGAATGACTTTTTTAATAATGTATTATCTCACAGTTGAAAATAGACATGATCTCATACACCACCTGCGCTGTACCGACATCTTTTAGAGAATCAAACTGTCGGAAAGCGAGAAAAGTGTGTAAACTTATTGAGAATTTTAAGTAATCTTAGAACAATAGGCATTCGCCATTCCCAAAAAAACAATTCTATTCAGATCTACCTGAAGTCATTTCTCGTTTTCACTTTTATCACTTCGGGTGGATAACTTACAGCCCATTAGGAAAGACTATCATGATATTTGAATCAGATTGGGTACCTAACAATTACATTATTATCAAGATCAATATAAAACTTGTGAATAAGTGATTATTTCTTGAGCATCTCTTTAAAATAAAAGTAAGATCTCTTCCATTTATCGTATTTTGAATTGTTATAGATGTAACATAATGAATTCTCACTGAGCTCTCAAGTATTCTATCATAAGGAACCATGTAATAATTGCAACCATTCTTCCTTGTGTGATTCTATGGATTTTCACATTAAATAATAATTGTAGACTATATATAATAATACAACATACAAGTAGTTCAACTTCGAACTTGGCGCTTATAATTTTGTAGTATTCCCCAGTATTTCCACGAAGGTATTCTTGCATTTTTTTCATAGCTCATAAGATTCTATAAATGTTGGTTACACATGTAAGAAATCACTGCTTTTACTTTTACAACCATCTATTACAGTTAATTCTAATATTTTTGAAGCAGACCAATATTTTAGATAAGTACTCTCCCATCTCGACAGTAGTTTCTGTAGTCTTCTCTCAAATAACAATAATAATTATTCTAAGAGATTGTAAAACATAAAGCTCGTAATGTTACGTATGGCGTTATTTTTATTTTGATGCAGTAGTCAATTAGATGAGAGAATTGGACAATATTTCGAACCGCACAATACGTGAATGTTCTGTAGAGGGAAAGACAGAATAAGAATGATGAAAAAGTGACCATGCTGTGAGCGAAATGTAGGACATTTGTTGGGCAATGATGTACATCACTCACCTGACTGGTGTTTATGGTGTACACTATGTGTACTCTACTCTCTACTGCATTGTGTCCCACACTTTGGCATCGCGTGTCGCAATAAGATCTACCTCATCTACGCTCTTCTCTCTTTTCAACTACTTCCATTTCTCTCCTTGATCCTCTTGCTGTTCATCTTCCGGAACGCATCTACATCCTCACAAAAATTTCATCTCCCTTCTTCTGTTGTGTCGAAAGGAAATAAGTTACAATTTCGAAATTTGCACTGTGGAAACTGTTGATTGCTTCTAGGCCAAGTGGAGTTTCACCTCATCTATTCACCCACGCATACCTATTTTAATGTTGAAATCATATGAAGGTGAATCTCCTTCTGAATATTCTCGACTCTTATAATTTCTGTTAACTTATTTATTCATGTAATCAATCAGTATCAATATTCAGAGAAACGTGAATTATATATTTGTTAGAGCAGAATGTTCCAACAAATGTTGAATAGAAGATGAAGTTATATGTATTGCAATTACATTGTTGATGAGAATTCGTATTAAAAAAGTATTGGAATATAATATTTTCTCATAATGATACAATCACCCTTTAATTTTGATTTAGTTTATGAAAATAATAATGTGTGTTACACACGAGTATGAAGAGACACCGACAAATATTTGGAAACTATACGAGAGAAAATTAAAACTATCAACTTGATTGAAAAAATGAACGAGACTCCTCTATAAATTGTAAATTATCACATCAGATAAATGAAGGGACATCCAAGCTCATAACGGCTTTAATGACACTTTAGTTTAGAGTAGAGGTTTTGAAATTTTGAATCTTTGATAATAGAGAATAATCCTAGAAATCCTAATATAGAGTTATATAATGATAATTATATCTATAATATGAAATGTGGAATGTAGAATATAGAATGACATAATAACAATAATCCTATTCTAGAAACATTTTAACCACTGAGCTATAATAACCGAATACATGTAATATGTGAGTAGATACAACAATGAGCTCAATTTCGAGTGTGAGATATTCCATACCACTATACTTGCAGTACGGTATAATTCATCAAACAAAACTCAATTTAACTTTCATGCAGTTATTGTTGATTGGTGCTAAAGCCGTGACTCTCCCGTTAACGAACCCTTTATGGTATATGGTCAAGTAATAGTATTAAGAAAAATCTTGAAGTAGATTCCAAGTATCTTCAACTCATTCTACTAAAATTGAACCGTGCTTTTGTTGAATTATCCATTTCAATGGGATAAGGGGATAGGTGAGGAAATAGGATAGGTGATGGTCATTTGTTGTTTAGTTCCTTATTGAGGCGCTTGAGATCATTTAGTTTAGGTATGAAAGCGACCTACCAGCTAATTTACTTGACACTTCCAACAAAGTATTCAAATGAGAAACATTATGAATTAAGTTATTACAAATTATTAACGCTGTCCGTTATTTCTCACGTTTGGAATATTATGAGGAATAAGTGAACCGTTGTATTACCTTAATGCTCACTTCGCCTAGTCTAGCAATAAAATTTGGCACACCTAATTGACGGCAATGATCGCGCTATGTGAGTTGCTGCTTAAACTGTCTGCTTTGTCCGTACAACATAGCAGGTGATCCTATGTAGGCTCATGTTATCTCATTACATAGAATATTATCGTTTCAAGTTTATACTTCACATTATCATCCGTTTCTTGAATATGTTTTCCAATTGTGGTATCTAAATGATACAGATCAGCTACCTTCACTGTTCCTCTTACTTGTGTTTCTGTATAGGATTGATAAGTTGAGGATCACCCAAAAATTGTGTGAATGGAAAATCAGCAATTAAAAATACTTCACACCTTCGTTAAGTGAAAATTATGATTTGAGCTATCCTTTTCGATTGGACTTAGCCTAAGAAGCTTGCACCTTTCAAACCCACCATAAACGCACCATATCTCTAGGATGCTCCCTTGAATATTTTTCAGATTGTAGATCTTATATTGCGAGACATCGTACTCGTTAATAAAAAGTCTAGTTGGAGAAACGATTAAATACGTACTTACTATACGTACTTATAATGTACAACAGACAGTAAAGTGGTTTTTGATAAATAATTGGACCCCCTTCTATTGAATGACTCAAGATCAACAGGAAGTATATTTTTCAGTTTCCTTCATCTATGTATCAATAAATATTTAGATTAAACAATAATTTGATATCGTTTAATGATACATGTCAGTGTATTGTGAATTACTTCACGGTGGATCTACTAGCAGTTTTATCTAAATAGAATATTGTAGAATCAATCAGGACCATCCATCAGATGTGTCTCACATACTACTCCTACAGCAACCTTCAATTACCTATTCTGAAATCAGGCGGTTTTTTACTTATCTTTTGAAAGTTAGCGTCGCTATTAACATAGACCTACACCTGAAATACGGCTCTTAGTGTAGTGTTCATGGCTAATTCAGTGGTCATTGTAAATTTGGGCTGTTATCTTTAAATATCTTTGAATTTATCTTCAAATAAACTTGAACGAATTCTATCATGCGGCTGTACATGACAATGTAAGTGGGAGGCGTTTGATGTGATACAAAAAAGAGGGAAATTGTTCTACGGTGCTTACCAAGAACACAAGTTCCGAGTTTACCCAACTCTATCGTGGTAGGTCAATAAGAGAATTTTTTGTAATGAAAGTGATCGAGGAAAATTGATAGTTGTAAGTAAATCAGTAGCTTAGCATGGACTTTGAAATGGGGGGGGAGGGTTGACAAAAAATGTTGGGCCCCCTATGGACTTCATCTAGAGGAATTTGATGAGGGATATGGTGTTATCTTTGATTTTTGAGCCTCTTTTCCGGGCTCATATGGGTGTTGTAGCCTGGAAACCCCCCCTTCGCTAAGCCAATGCAGTAAATCACTTTGAGATTCTAATCAACGTCATAACTTGGATAGAAACATACTCAAGCACCAACATTCATGACCACAGTTGCTACTTCTTGATTGTTTTTCGCATTACGTGGAACTGGTGACCTATGAACTGTGTTAAGTGAGAGAAAAGAATTATTGGTGTGAATGAGCCGGAGAAACGAATCTTTAATGACAGATTAGTAACTGCAGGATTGCATGGAAACGAAATTATGCAAGTGCTGGATAAGGAGAGCAGGCAGCTAGGCCTATAACGGAACTCTTGCAGAAATGAATGATAGGTCCTTGAAAGGACCAAGGACGTTGCTGCTGCTGCTGCTGCTGCTCTGGAGGCACGAGCCGTGGTTCCTTGGAAACTGGAACACGCGCAAGCACTAACGCCCGCCCGCAAACACATACACACTCTGGTCTTGAATCACGGACCATAAATATTAGCACATTACTAAACTACGGACGTAGTAAAAGAGGAAATGGAAATGATTAGTTCATGATACGGAAAATGTAGATTTTATTCTGTTTCCTCACAAGGACCTCTTAGGCTTCATACGCTTCATTGGAAGAGGAATGACAATAAATAATAAATTTCACTTGACTCTTCATAAAGCTTTGATTTAAACTTAATAAATCAGATAAACAGTCTCATTGCTTGGTGTAGCTCACATCTATTAATAGTTCATGAAAACCCCAATTTTCACTCTGAATTTTTTAGTGAATTAAAATTGTTAACTTTCTGAATTAATTATTCTTGTTGCTACTACAGTAACTATATTACTTCATTTATATAGTATCTTATTATTTAGTAATATAGTTACTGTAGTAGCTACTTACTTTGACTTAACTATCATACGGGAAGGTAGCAGGTTACAAGCTGCAGTATTTTCAATAAAACGCTCTACTGATTCATCGTTTTTGAAGAGTGCGATGTTGATTCCGGTTATACCATAATCTATATTTTGACTGTTATTGTCAATTTCCGAGAACCATTGAACATGCTTCTAGTAAATCAATGATATATATGTGACCAATTCCATCTATAAATTATTAATAATTCTACTAATTTATTCTAGATTTTCATATTCTCCAATGATATTATTCAATTGAAAATGATTCAGAATAACACCTACTCGATTTCATTATTTATCTTCATTTTAGTGTTAAGTAAAGTAAATTCGTATGGCTTTTGTTGGTGGGGAGTCCCTTGCGGGAAGGTCCCACTGCCTGAATATGTAATTTAAGCCGTCAATGGGCCTTACGACTGTCATACTTCAGCCGGGACCGACAATTTAACGTGACCATCCAATAACACGGGAGTGATCTGGTTAAAAAACTTTTGGTAATGAGAGGGTTTGAACCCGGGATCTCTATGCTGCTACGCAAGCACTCTATCTATATTTTAGTGTTTTGGAACTGTTTTTCGCCTTCAATCGATTTGATAGGCAATCACTACATAATGATAAGGAAAAAGTGATCCGATTCTTGAAATACTTGGATATTCTTTGCCTCCCAGAGGAAAAACTTTGTCTATAAATGAATGAAAATTTGAAACTCTTGAGGTTCTGTCTGAGGTACATTATTCAAATCATGTCTATTTTGTACAAATATCATATCCTGACATATATTTTTATATAATCCAATCCACTGAATTTCAAAACTAGCTTTAACAACAGCGATGATTGCTCGAATGGTATCAGTGAATCGGTGCAGCCTTGAGTTTCAAAACAGAAATGAAAGGAAATAACGTAAATGTAATCCCAATTATATCAATAACCACGGTGAATTGGTTCATCGCTGAGAGAAAAAACAGATTAGAGAATTATAATATCATGTGATTATCGTGTAACTTATTCTGCTGAAGCTCCTTCAAAGAAGAGTATCACACAAATTATGCCTCTAATTCATGCTATTATACATTTTGCTGTAAGATGCTTGGATCATAGCACTGTCGCTATCATGGCCGTACTGTACAGTATACAATAAATGGATCATCATAGAAAAATGCAAGGAAACAAATCCACAGCCTCCATTCCTCGAAGAGATTGTAGCTACTCACTGTGTTCTACAGAATGGAACCTTGGGAATTATCGAGAAGTCTATAATTGTAACTGACGTTGATTCAAATATTCATTTTTGATCAGATCAAAATAATTTCACTCACATTCTGATTGCAATTGGCTTCATTACGTGCAATCTTTCCGGAGTTGTATCGCCATTAATTATGATATAGTTGATTATAGTAGAGCGTGAACTATTACTTCCAGTTCAGAGAAAAAACTCGAAGGAATTTCCAATTACTGCATCTTGAAGTATAGTAGTCACGTCATAAGCTAAATATATGTGGGTGAGAAACGTGATGGAGACACCTCAGTATTTTACATGCACAATTAAAAAACTTCATACTTTTATATCCACCATGAATCATCATAATCTGCTTCATTGATCAAGAGATTATTTACGACTAAGTTTGTATAATAACTTCTTCATACAGTTCAAGAGCTTATAAAGTTAAGAACTTGAAACCACCAACCGATGAAAGGAGTGAGTTACAATTAAAGTGGTTTTCCTGTGTTTTTAGAAACCTGGCCACTCAAACCATAACACAAATCATAAATGAACAAGTATTAATACACCTTAATGTGAGCCTTAGCTTAACATTCTCATACTTCTACATGAAAAACGCCAACAGTACGATTATTGACTTATTCGGAGCTGCTATCAATATTTACGCATGAAGAATAAGAATACTGCAGCTGTTTGTAGTTAACTATCCGTATTCGAGAAGCGATATGGCTCTTTAGACCAAGAAGAAATGAAAAAGTATTGGGAGAAAATATTTATAAACTGGAAATCAGAAATATCTTAAGGATTAGTTTCTATTTACATTTCATATCAAGTTGTTAGGAATTTTGGATGAGTGTCATTCATTCAATCCGAACTCCACTTTCAATTCTATTCTAGAATCATTACGAAATCGGGAAGATGAAAACTAGAGTGAGAACCTAAAAAATGGTGGAATATGGATGGTAGTTGAGTGGGCAAGAATCAAACTATAGGGGTTTCCGATGACTCGGACTTGATACGTGATTTACTGCTTAGGAATGTGGATGGAAGGAAGTTGGAGATGGAGCGAGTCCTCGTTCTCACAGACGCAGACGATTATGACTGACTGACTGCCGAACCTGGATCACTTGCATCTGTGAACACGAATCACCTGTACTAAATGCTTGGACTAGAGTTCAAAAACGATATCAGTACACCTTCGGGCCAAAGACTCACCTTTCACTTTCAATGCGAATCGAAACAAAAAAATAGAACAAGCTCAGAATCTCACGCTTCTTATGTGTGGAAATGAGCTCGGAAATACTCGGAGTTGATCTGGTTGGCGGTGGAGCTGTGCGCGTCCAGTTTTGAAGGCTGAATAGATCTTAATTCGTCTGTTATTTATATCTATCAAATGCCCGTCGACACAGCGTTCGGTACGGTATACGAAAACGTTGGTGAAATATTAAGTGCTGAGAGAACAGAACCCACATTTCGATACCTCGTAAACATATCGAGATTAGAGCGTGTGTTCGTATCTAACTAGGTCCGTCTCCTCCACCCATCTACTACAACACTGGCGTGTGTGTGTGTGTGTGTGTGTGTGTGTGTGTGTGTGAGTTTACTTGCACCTCAAGAGGTCCAGCACGATCGAGGCGTTCAAATCACGCAACAGCAATCCAGCTGTTGGCCCTTGCTAGGCCCAAATTGATAGAAACATAAAAAACTATTCCACCCACATAAATATCATTATTGAGATTTTAATAATAAGCCTTACCTGAAATAATTATTATTGACCAGTACAGAACATCGGTTCTTGTGTCATGACGAGGTTTTTTATGTGAGGTACAGTTACATTATTAAAGAGAGAAAATATGTTTTCTACCTTGTTAAGAGTTCTTATAATATACTCTCTATCGTACTTGTTTCCTCATTTGTTATTCAATTGGAATTATTGATAATTATTATTATATTATATTGATAATTATTATTATAACTCACACGATCATAATATTGCTTCCAAAAGGATCTCCATAAAACGGTATCAATTTCCTGCTGTAAAATCCAGAAAATCAATATTTTGATAAAAAAAAACAAAAATCTATTGTCATAATGAATTATTTTCCATTGGTCACCAAATATAATCGTACATTTCTATGGCTACAGTATATCCATCTATACATGTATCATGAAACTCAACTTATACAAGTTTATGCAAGCTTAAATAAATATGTACTGTTATATAATCGGTTTATTATGTAGATGGAACAATTTTTGAAATGTGTATATACTCTTTGCAATTTATATTGTGAAATATTGAGAACGCAAGCTATGAGGAACAGCTATGAGTATACTTGTTTTATGGTCTCTTATGTAGGTCTGCATATATGTCAATGTACGCCACCATACTTTGTAGACGGCTTCTACACCCAAGAAATGCCATTGTTGTCTATTAACAATCGTCATATTGGGGAGAGTTGCCCGTTGAATATTATTGTTCCTTGTGTAATCAATCATTGCACTGCGACAGGTGGGTTCTCATCGTTAATTTGTTTTACGCCAAGAATCAGAATGCTCACCACAGAGTTGGTTCCACCTTCTGACAAGGAAATGCATATAATAGTACCGTACGTCATAAACCGAAGTCATCGTACACATGGTTCCGGAATATTACAGCCTATTCCACAGACTCTATTCCCAATTCAAAAATGTTGTAAAGTGTGGAATAATAATTGTCGTTTGTATGCACAACTTTCAGGAATTTATTCCATAGAGATTTTGAAGTCACACTTCAAATTTCATCATCACATTCATCATTTTTCAAATGATTTTATTGTTACATTCATCAAAGAGCAATACATGAAGAATCTAGTATGTGATCGTTCTTTTCAGATGGATCAATCATAAGATATGAAAAAATTAATGTAACCAACTGAATCTTCCGTAATGGAATCAACGAAAGTGAACAAAGGGGAAATAATGCCTAGGTGTGCCCATCTTTATTTCGCTTTATATTTTTTCCTCTAAAGCAAAACAAATAATGTTAAAATAAGTTGATTTTCATTTTGATGTTGATAGTATTTTTTATTTTGTATTTTTAGCCGGTACAATGTTTTGTAATAATATTATGTTGTGCGAAATAAATTAATTTTTGAATTTGAAATTTGAAATAATAAATCTAATTTCTCCCACAGGGCCACAGTTGATAATAAATGAGAATATCTAACAACGATGTCATTATTAGTTTGTGGATTAGTTTCACTCCTATTCAACTTTGAAAAATGTTATTCCATCACCAATAAACTGATCACTCATGTAAAGCAATAGTCTTTTTGGACTTTAGGGTACTCCCAAACAGAATATTGGTCCGAAATAGAATATGTCTATAAACAGAATATGCCTGAACCTGAAATCCAATCATTCATTGGGATAAGTGGTAAACGATCAACGAAAAATAATTGATCAGTCTTCCCACTCTGAATCCTGATCTTATTTAGTGCTGGTCGATCATGGGAACTGCCGATCTGAATAACTCGCACACAAATATAGAAATTAGAATATTTGAGATGTTTGACGCTTGAGGCGTGGGTGGATTCAATTTCTGTGACTGCCCAGTAATGAGTCAGGAGCTGATGTGTATGGTGTAATGCACGTATTGAGAGTAGTAGACAGTACAGTACTTCTATATAAATCAGGTCATCAACGCGTGTGAACACAAACTAGTGTATGGCTTAGCGCAGCGCAAAGGTCGAGGGGTTACCCGCTCACGCTTACTCCTATCTCAAAAGTGATATGAACGGTGCATTTTAATTATCTGCCCATTCACGATCACTATCAATCATAATCGTATCGATATTTCCAGCAACAACTTCTTCCAAATGATAAGTATAACATTTTTTGACATGGGTTATAATTGTCTCGTGATGGCTTTTTGATTGTTTCCGACATTTTCCTACACCCCGCAGGGAAACTGAGCTTGAATCTCAGGAGAACTTTAATCTCATTGGATCTCGATTGAAAAGATTCAGATATGTTACGTCAATGTTACCTTATTATGCTTTCAGAATTAGTTCTGATCTGAAGTGTAAGAGAGAAATATTATCTATTGTCACGTTATTTCTTTCAATAACGGGTTGCCCTGCTTGGCTGCAGTCGATAGAGCATGAGTAATAAATTATATAACCCTTGTTGTGGTTCTTAGAATATAAATTATACCAAATTCTTACTGGCTCGCCCAGGAGCTCTCGCAATTCTCTGCTCTTGCCGGTTACTGACGTCGGCTGCTCCAACAGTTCACAATTTATGTGACTGATTTGTCGAAATTCGCAAGTATAGATGCGAGAATTTGCACTGCTACAACTTAAAGCTAAAAATTTAATACTCTTCTGGTCGTATTTAATGATACTGGATAATTTATATAAATCTTTGGAACGTATTATTTCCAAAGATTTGACGATCAACGCTGTATATCGCTGTCTTAACCAACTTATTCGGTGAAGAATATAGTCGGATGGTAATCTTATTAATACTTCAATACTGGTAACTCGATAGATAAAAATGAGATTGGTCATGCATGGAAGTAGGGAAACAAATAAAGGAAGACAAAAATCTCAAATATATCTTCTTTCCAAAATAATAAAAATAATCAATTGATAAATTATAAATCTCAAATATAATAATCTGTATATATCTCAGTATATTTCTCAGGGCTTAAGGTTCGGCCTCTGGTGGAATTAGATAAATCAATTTATCCGGTGAACATGAGCTACATTTATATCTTTATAATTTGCTAATAAAATTAATGATTGAGTGAGCATATATATATTACAACATTAAATTTAAATATTCCTTTCATCTGTGCATCTTTAGACATATAAATCTGATATAATTCTTTACTAATAAAATATGCTCTTTGTACTTTCTAAGACTTGCACAAGTTTTTATATTAATTTCGATATTTATAACCTTTCGACGAGCTAGCTTTTTATATTTTTATTTCACTCGAAGCACTGAGGGCGCCCCAAATTCATATATTTCGATAATTTTCACTCACGTGCTGAAATTCCCAAGATGATGGTGGCGATCCGAATTTCCTGTCGTCCTGGATTTTCTGGTGGCTGAAGTCGTCTTCTCCCAGGGAATAAATAAATATCTAAATGACTTACGCTTTAACACAGCATCACTAAGTCTTATAAAAATTAATTAATGAATTTAAACTTTAAGTCTTTCAAACGTACAATTTAACAAAAGGGACTTGTGCTCTATAAAATTTGGTGGCGTTCCATGGCAGTGTCTGGCAAGCAAGTGGGCTCTGTTCTACCCCTATTTTCTAAGATCATACTTCCGACTTCCAAATTTGCATATATTTAAATATTCAGTTACTACGCCATTAAAAAGATCAAATAGTCCATGCCAATCTGCTAAGTTATTACCTATATCTTAGGTATTATATTTTATAATTACTTGGATTACATCCGATACATAAACTGAGTAGTGATAACTTATAAAATCTTATCATTTATATAAATATCTATGGTTAAATTTGAATCGGCTCGTTATTGCCGTCCATCAACTACTGTAATTCGATTGTTTCATAAATGTATCCATGCGCCCACGGAGTATACATACTTCCTTAATATTTTTATTTATTTTATGTGTTTTGTACATGCTCATTACAAATAATAATTTTTTTAAACTTTTTTAGTTGTTTTTCCATTTACAACAAGTTTCCATGTGGTTACCAAATCCTCTAGTTGAATACTATTTGTTTATAACAGAAATTTGCCAAGGTGTCTGGCTAGATTTCAAATTACACGGCTTGATCGATTATTAGGTTGCCGACCAGTAGGTATTATAGCCTAACCTCAAAATTCCAATATTTTATATAATATAATAAATAGCAAATAAAAATTCTTTTCTATTTGGCTGTTCTAAAAGTAGCCATGATACCCGTTATTATCTAATCTTTCACTTTTTGCTATCGCACCCGGCGATAAAAGAGCAGCTGTTTGCTCGAGACCTATAAAATCCTCTCATTTAGCGATTTTGCTTGCTTATCCAAATTTAATTATTACACTATACACATACAGGAATTTATTTAAGTTGGAGTTCTACTTGATCTAGATACATTTAAATATTGGTCGTTTTCTTCAACACAAATATTTTGTGAACACAAAATATATATATATATATATATATATATATATAAGTAGTCTTCAAAGTAATTAATATAAGTATATATTATATTAATATAATTAATATAATATTAATATAAGTAGTCTTAAAAAATTATTGTTTCCAGTCGTCTATATTTCTAAAGAGTCTTCATATTATAGGTATAGACTTTTCTCTTTCAATAGTAAATTCAATTACACTTCGGGTTAATCTTCAAAGTAAGGATTCCTCTATGATTCTCATCTTCAATTTTCTTGAGTAGGAAATATTTATATTCATATCATCAAATATTGGCAACTACATAGTTGTTGCAATCCTCGAAATTCCAGTGTAAATGGATCATTAGTTCATCTTACCCACAGTCTGTTGCTCAATATCATTTGAAAATCGATTATTGTACAGGTTGTGTAATTGTTCAATAACAGCTCTATAAACGTAAAAATTTCAAGATATTCAAATGAGTAAAGTGTTAAGCCGTGTCCACACTGAACAAATGTTCTACAAACATGTTTGTTGAAAAAGTTTGGGCAAATTCTATTATGTTTGACAAACAATGTTTGCCGTGGCCAGTGTGGACGCGTCACCAAACAAAATATTTGTAGTGGGAAGAACAGGTTTTATGTTTCACAGCTGTTTTACAGCTGTGAACGCTGAAAATGTTAGGAGATACAGTAATTTTTTGTTTGACAAACAATGATTGTCCAAACTTTTTAAAATGTTTGTCCCTGAGCTCCTCAACAAACATGTTTGCCGAACAGGTATGTCGAACATTTGTTCAGTGAAGACACGGCTTAACAAGTGAATAGGAAGAGAACAATATATAGATGAGTTCACCAGGGAATGTTTGGATCAATTGAGGTAAAACCGTAGTCCTACCCCAAGAACTCACATCAGAATATCTCACCATCTCACCAAGCTGTGATACCCTTTCCTTTCATCTATTAAATCGCTCCAGTTTTTTGTGAGTCTTGAAGAGCACGATGTGAACGAAGGTGCATGATAAGTGGCATGAGTACCGAGCCGAGGCACTCTCATACATATACGTGGAGAGTGGTGTGGGGGTGGTAGGTGGGTGAGGAAGGGGAGAGATGGTTTGAGATGGTCAGAGCATGAGAGATCTGTTGCTCTGTACTGGGCAGATCGTGTGCTGGAAAATAATAGGACAGCCAGTAATGGCTGGAGCGTGAGTTCACACGAGAGTGGACCGATTCTGGTCCAAGCCCAATAAATTGATTTCTCGGGGTATATCGCGCATAGAGTAGTTCATTATAATTCGATACTCTTCCACAACTGAAAGAGTATAACGTCTGGGAGAAAAAATTATTTATACTTATTGCCTGGTCGCATTAACATTATTCCACCTCCCTCTCCTTATTGCTTCGTTCGTTTTACTTTTTATTATTATTTTTCTACGGAGATTTCTTCTTTCCCGAGAAAGGTATCTTGGATTTTATGTGACCTTCACGAGTACGGTTTGCATATTCCTGTTAGGGCACTACCAGTTTCTTTCGGTTGTTTACGTTGTTGCGAGTTCGGGGCTATGTACACAAGATATACGACTCGATGATCTCGGCACGTCTCTCATTTTTATTTTCTCCACTTTCTTCCTTCCTTTTCTGCTCATCCTTCACTCAACTCCAAAATTTCTCTCCAACTTTGCTCAGCTGCTTCTTTATCAAGAGTTCAGTTGATAAATTAGTTGGCCCCACTATCATGAATTACTTTTATGTCTACACTAAAAGTACTAGCTTCTTCCTTACCTCTCCCATTCCTCTCGTCAATTTTTCTTTGCACTCTCTTCCCACCCCCAGTTCTCAACATTCATTCTACAAAGAAATAGACCACAGCTATGAACATAAATAAATATCTCTCTCGCTCTCTTGTAGTTTATGGTTTCCACTTACGTTACCAGTTTGTGTATAATCGACAAAAATACACATTCTGCACTGAATTATTATCTCTATATTGAACCAGTGTTACGATTTTAGGATTTCTAGTGGTTTATGTCTGTATTGAACTGGAGAGAGGACAGCTCACCTGAAAATCGCACCAATTACTGAACACATTGTACTTCAGTTCGTGATCTCTTCCACCTCTAATCATTGTTTTTATATCCCACTTCCTAGCATGACAAATTTAATAATGCCTTGTATAGCGTTTCATACATTTTCTTCTCTCCTATATCATCAAGAAAGAAGAATAAGTTGAGTCCATAAATGAAGGACTAACTCATTTGTGAAATTCCTTTTCAATCATCATACCTGATTCAAATTGTTTTTCCAGCAGATTCTTCATTATCTCTATTTATGAATATATTTTTGTATTTAAAAATTAATAATTATCTTAAAACTCGAGGAAGATTCACTAGAGTACCGTAGTAAAATTTTGAATTATTATTTTGAGTACAGAAATAGATGAACACGTTTCTCATCCTAGGACATTGGATTGTATTGTTAAGGTTGAATCGGTAGAGGTCTACAATAATAATAGCTACATAAACTTTCGTCAAATACATGTGTATTAGTCCAATTATAGTTTCGATTTCAATGGCACAAACACTTCCTACATGGTGCTAAAAACAAAATACGCAACATTGGAGTCAATTAAAATTAGAACCGTGTGAATCGTAGCTACAAGCGATGAATGGCTGTTAGCGTGTCTGTGTCATAGTTGCAAGTGGAGTGTAAACACCGCACGAGTGGGAAGCGTAGAAATGATCGATAGAGTTAATTAATTGAAATAATGTGGTCCAAGGTTTCAATTAATGAGCTCAGCCAGTCGAACCGAATAACACACTGAAGAAAATGAAACAAAGCACTGACATTGAGTGTGGCTCCAAGCTTCTCTCGCCTGGGATTCATCTATTGGGCGGGACGGGACGTCTATTGTTTCATGTCGATGCTTAATGCAAGTGAGCTACACCTCTGTAAGACGCCACCCTGCTCCACACACCCAGATTGAAACAGCTACTCAACGGGATTAGTTCAGCTCAACAAGCAGCTATCAATCACACCTCCAATACCAAATAACTGAGCTAGTTGGTTACCATTCATAGGCTTACTGGTGCTTGGTGCTTTATTCGATGTCTTTTTCCTCTATCGATGAAGAAATCTGTTTTCTCATTCACCAGTCATGTTTGTTATATAATTCTTACGGGAAGTACGTTCTAAGAATTTCATTTAAAAAGCTGCATGAGTTAAACCTCTGCCGATTTATTAGGAAGATATCACCGAAAATGTGGCACATTTCAATACAATATCACAGAGGAAACCTTTTTCAATACAGAAACATCATTAATTTAAGATAACAATTTTTTTCCTAATTGTGAATGTTGATAAATTGTTTGCAAGTAATTTGATAGTGTCGGTAATCTGATCTTATTTTTCCAGGTAAGGAACTTCAGTGAAGAGTTTCATCTCCATCTAGAATAGAAGAAACACGGTTGACATTTAGAAATTCACCGAGGAGGTCTTTGAATAATTTCAAAGCACAAACAAGTTATCTACAATGGTACGTTGAATCTGACTTAGGAATTTATCTATGCCATTCACATAAAAAACAAGAGTTTTGAAAATACGTCATTTTTATTTGATAGTTGCGAAATTCTCGAAGTGATTGTCCATCACTTCCAAGATATCAGTCATTCTTCGCGACTTTGTCAGCTCATCATCACTCTGCCTGTTTATGGGATATTTATCAGAATTGACTTTTCTCTGACAATAATGTAGTTTTCAACATCGAAAAGCGGTCAAACGTTTCGAATCGATGTTCAGATCATTGAAGTGTGATTTTGAAGAGTGGAATTGCATCATTGGAATCTTGTAAGATATGCAGATAACCGAAAATTTGGACGTTCCAAGGAGGAACGATTCAATTTATATTCAAAAAAGCTGAATCAAACTGGGATTCCGTGTAAATTACGATAGACAAGGCAAGCTATGCAGATAAGCAGAGGAGTATTTCACACTACTGGCCCAGGTCTCTTCTTATTCTTTATCAAACACTGAATAGGTTCTACCATAATGAATGCTTCTTCAGGAGTTGTGATTATTGTTTTCCGTATTCAGTTAAGTTGCTGTTCCTTGAATATGTTGCCTACAACTCTGCCTTTGGCTAGCTGCATTCTCTAAGCCCTCATTTTCTTTCTTATTCTAAGCCCTTCTTCGAACTAGCTGCTGGAATACTTTATCCAAGCCCATAGAAGCCAAATCCCAATTTATCACTCTAGGTAGTTATTTTGTTGTGAGTAGCTTCTTTGCAAGCAATCTATCCAGAACAATAATTCAAATTATGTTAATAGGCTAAATTATTGGTTGTACATTTCGAAAAAAATCAAGGTTCATTAGTTTAAAGAGGAACATAAGTCTTGTAATAATAGGTTGTAGCTTACTCTGAATTTCAAACATGATAGATAAGAAAACTCCAGGAAATTGGGGTTGTGTGATCATTTGATTGCCGATAAATGTTTGGTAATGTAATATTCTTATAAGAAATATTTATTTAATAATTTTTCTATTTATTCATCTATTACATTCCACAATCACAATATCAAATTGATTGGGAGAGAATCAGCAGGATAAACCCAAAACTGTTTAGACTATAAATATGCACATTTTCAATTTATTTTGGCACGAAAAATTCTCATCAAATGTAGGCCTACTTTAATTGACTGCTTATGAAAAGATAATGGTGAGAGTAATTCCTCCACAATTAGCAGATCAAATCAAGTTTTATTCATTGATTAAAAAAACATCATATTTAAAAAAAATAAAAGAAGTAAATGCTATTTCCATAAGGTAATTTCAATAATAATAACACGTATTGTGAGCTCCGCTATATTTATTTCAATAGTCATCTTTGTAATACTACATCTTTCAGGGTTGAATCAGTCAGTTTAATTGTGTTTTTTATACAGCAGGTCTCCCTGCACACGCGGCGCATGATATGCACCTCCAGCTATTTATTTTATATGACTTTCCTTTCTCGCCCTATTGTACTTCTTTGTACTTTTTATGTGTCCTTACTGTGATCTTGAGGCAGAATGACTTTAGTAGATTATCTCGATAATCACAGTCAGGAAGGTGGTCTCACCTTGATAATTAATTAGTAATAACGTTTCCATTGAGCGTAAATATGTAATTGATTGTTCTAGAGCGCCTAAGATATTCGTAGATGAACAGTGTTGACATAGCAAGTCATCATTGCCAGGTAATTGGCATTCGAACAATTCATGATCAAGAAGACAATCCATTCGAACAGAACGATTAAATCAAGCGGTTGCTTGCCTCTATTATCACAGGTATTATTAGGTCTTCCGCCTCTGCTTAACGTCACATTGCACTGTCAACTTGACACCGCAACAGATAAAACCAACAACATACATTCAAGAAGACAACATGAGAACTAGCTACAATCTGTCTGAAATTATAAAAATTTCATTGAAGAGAACTTAAAATAATGGACACTAAGTTGAACAATTTTTTGATTGTGTACTGATGATACAGAACTTCTCCAAAATTGGGAAAAAACTGTTTTACTTGTCAACTTCAGCTCTCCACGTTTATGTGGAGATGACGAGTGGCAAAAATAATAGATGTAGCAAATATATAACACAATTTGAAGAATACTTAGTATTACGAGCAACAGTATGACACTTTGGAGTTAACAAATGGAACAGTGGTTTTTCAATTGAGTTCAATGTTGTCTCATCACTAGAGCGATCAAGTTACAATCAATCAAACATTCAATTCTTCATTTACTTAAGGAAGGAACACAATTCATCAATTTGTTTTCTCCTCCTGATAAAATCAGACCTTCCGAATTCGGAAGAATATTATTCCCATGACTAATTTCTATCCTAGAATTTTGGCAAAGACCGTAGAGTACTACTAGAATATCGTTGATAGTATTAAATTTATTTTTGCCGCCACTCGTCAAGATCTGCTTTTATATATTCTGTAATATTTCCACTTGCTTCTGATCGTAAAGCCTAGCGCACCGTATGTTTAAAGTGGATTAGTGGGAATTTGTCGACTTTACCGACCAGCAAATACCATCCAAGACCGTCTGTTCGGTCGGTCCAGCCTGGGAAGTATCATAGATGCTGTGAGAAAGGAGAAAGCAGAAATGCTGTTGGTAATATGTCCGCCGCCGCCGCCGCCGCCGCGTTGCAGGCTTCATAACGCAGGGCAGAACCACTTCAAGCTAACCTTCGACCTTCTACAGCGTACAAGTGATATTACCGTCTTGATAACGTATATACCTATGTATCGAGTGTATACAGCTCAGAGACGAGTATAAGTGTTTCTCTTGTTTCCCCGACTTCTTTTCTCGCGATTTTATTACCGTGGTTGTTTCCAAAAATCAGTTCCTGTACAACAGAGTGGCGAACACACATACACAGGTCCCGAAATACAACAGTCTTCGAAACAGCGTATGGCTCCGATTTCAAAACTTCGTATCTTGACATTTCCTGAAAGAAATTCTAGAAAACGGTGACAAAACTCGACTACTTGGAAAGTAAACAATAATTTATCTCGCTAGGCAATGATTTGTAAGAGACAGATGTCAGGACGATGAGGACGATATGAGAAATCATTCATCAACTTGTATATTTGAAAGCTCTATCAAGAAATGAAGAAATTGGATTCACAATACGAAAGAGTTTTATTATAAAATGTATCTATTGACTAAAATACATTTATTTTTCATATCTATCATCCGTAATTGATATGTTCTATCTATTGTGTCCAGCATTCTATGACAATAGTAAGTTAATCTGCCTTTAGTAGAATAGAAACTTCAATTAGAGAACCAGAAACCTCAGGTGGGAGCTGTTTTGAAGGAACTGGTGTTTTTCAAAAAAGAGCATGAGCCATTCGTTTTCTTCATACTTCATAGTTACATATCCCAATAATATTTATGAGATATTCTATGGATATTGAATAGTCGATTTAATGCGATCAAGTTGAGCTTGTACTTGAATTCTCCTTACCCAAATAAAGCTGTTCTTGAAAAGTATTTCCAAGCAGCTTTGTCCACACAATGCGAACCTGCTTTGCAATTTGTGCCAAGAATAGTTGCCATGAAAGATTCACTTTATCGTTAGTATCGCAACCGTTGATATTCTACTATTGTAGTAACCCAATTATTCTATTGGAACGGCCTTGCCGAATTGCGTGCCTGAGTCGGTCGTAGCCGCAACAATGACGGATGGTGTGGCGTGGGAAGAGACTGCAGCGCATGTGCTCCAATTGTGCTCACTTCGCGCTCCAATGATTTAGACAGTGAAATTATTAAATGTCTGATGCCACAGCTCGTTTAGACAGACAATGTTATGGATTGTTTACAGGTGGTATTGTGATGGTATGCTAATTGGATGGAAACTTTTAAAACTATTAAATTTGCTCACTTCAATAGGGCTCAAACGGCACGAATGGGTAGAATAGATGAGTCTTGATGAATTTGTATGAACTTGAAAAATGTTAGATTGATTAGTCATCAACACAATTAATGAAATAGTGAAAACAAATACATACGGATCGAGAGAGGAGTTAAATTTTAATCATACAATGAATCTTAGATATATATGAATGATAATTTTCTCCTGATCTTCTATTTACTAATGTGTTATACAATGAATCGATGTTTGATTTTTCGCTGAATGATGCCCCTATAAGCTTTTGACCGTTCATGGGTATTAAGACGAGATAATCAACCAACCTTGGTGGGATTTGGACCCAAGTCCAGGAGCAGCATAAGCAGGTAGAAGTTGTGGTGCTGGGGATCACCCCGCTAGACCAGGCCGACTTGGATTTATTTATTTACTTATTCATTCATTTACTTATTTTCATTCATTTATTTATTTATTAGGTTAGGAAAAACAATACAGCGTTTGGAAAAGAAAAACAGGTTATTGCCCAAAACTACTTCAATTTCCTAATTTAGTTTCAAATTGTCCAAATATTATGCATAGGCTATGTCCATTTCAATTTCTACTCCAAATCACAATCTGAAAATAGAAAAGCAAACAATTTTAAATTTAGATGGATTGATATACTTCGCATCCATTGAAGGGGATTTCAAGAAATCACTTTAAATACACGATTTTTGAGAATTATGATGACAGTACGATCTTACCGGCACCAAAAAATGTATTTAATCTATACTTTTCAATTTCTGAACTCACTCGCTGATCATGAGTTCTGAATTTGTTGGATTGCAAAAGAACTTTGTGTGTATATAATTGATCATTTGCTTGTAAAAAAATGATCAGTGAGTGTTCCATGTGTGTCAAGTGAAGGAGCAACTCATAAATAGGTTATTCAATAATTTAAACTCAACACATTTCAAATAAATCACCCTGCTCCGCCGTAAACGGAACTAATGTCCAACCAAAGCATGGCGCATTTACCCTTTTGACCTGGTTTGCCGGCAAATGTCATAAACAAGAGACTGTTGACAACGGGGGCAGGAGTGGTAGGTAGTGACTGAATTGCTAAGCAGACTGCACAGCAATTAATTACGCAGGGGTGCGATGAGGGAAGTGAGAGGCCACTAATTGAACGTGTACGCCATCAGTAATTAATAGTGTCTTCGGAGGAGGAAGAAGAAGAAGAAGACGCGACGGCATCAATCTAAATGAAGCGGCGGTGAGTTGGAGGTTGGAGTGGCAAGTAGTCATTCTGGCTCTGGGCACAGATCGTGAGAAGATAATGCCCGTCATCAGCAGCCTCTCTGTATACACAAACAGCCAACTTTTAACTCGTATTTCTTTCCTGCTAAAATAATAAAATCCGTATGCGTTTACTTGAGGAGCAGCTAGCTTGTGCGCTTATGGCAAAGCTGAGAGATTTTTTTCGCCAACATCGGTTCAAAAAAGGCGACAACAAAGCCGCTGATGTATGTCGTCGGTATTTCTACAGTCTAGAGCCACTGATGCCTCTATATTACCATCAAAAAATGTGCAGAAGACGACACAGCAACAGAAGGCTGAGAAATTTGTTTGTTCGGTAGCTACGTGTGTTCTGCTTCTGACACCAGCCTTACCAGGCTGCAGCTGTGACAGTAGGCACCATCTACAACACTGTTCACTTCAAGTGCCCAAATGGAATATCTGCACTACCTTACTTGGTATCGTCTTTCAAATTCACAACACGAAACTTATATGTAGATACCTCTCTGGTTGTCAAAAATATAGTTTATTCTTTATCAGAAACAAGGTCATAAAAGGAACAAAGCGTATTGTCATGATGTCTCCATACTCGTAAAGTTGTATGGCGGATTCCAAAAATTCAGATGCATGATACAGAGATTCGTGGTAGCATTCACAGTAAGAAATAAGTCATTCGAATACAGACATCTTAGTAAATATTAGAAATCAACACGATTCTCTATCATTGATTTACTGTCTGGTTATCTGTGAAATCAATAAGGCGGTGACCGGTGAGGAAAATTAGTCTAAAGAAGTGTGTAAAGCGGAGTTTGTTGGTTATTTTATCAATAATTTGTTCAAATATCTCACATTAATTAAATTGATGGGAGAGAGAAAATGCGAATCTGGTGCTTTGTTAGTGATTGATTCAGGATTAACGCAATCCAGAGCTTCTATATTGAAGACATGGAGTGCATGCTGTAATAAATAATATTATATTATCTTCAATATCATTTTTGAAAATGATATAATATTATTAAAATATGCTCTCCATGTCTCCAATATAGAAGCTCTCTGGATTTTGTTAATCCTGAATCAATCACTAACAGAGTTCGTAATCCTAAGTCTTTTTATTTTATTTAAATCCATATCGTTATCTTATTATTTCAAAGCATTCCTCGATCCTATTCTCTTTCCAGAGATCACTTCGGTCTCTCAAATATCTCTCCTCAGATCTCCCTCTCATTCACTCGCTCCCACCCATCTCTTCCACTCCGGCTTCTTCATGCTCTCCTAATTCATTGCTTAGAGCTCTTATATTTATATAGCTAGATATCCTATATTGATTATATTCCTAATTCGAGCCGACAACGGACAGCAATCAAACATGTTGAGCACGTGCGAGTCCACATTTTAATTTACATATATCTTTTTGATTTACATAAATTCCTGCTCTCTTTCGCTCATGCACTACATAACGGGTATGTTATATTTATTTGTAAGACTTATTTTTTAACGCAAGCATTAAAGGAAGCTCCGGTAGCTTGTTTGAATTATTATCTAGGATGCTTGAATACAAATCTACATTTCTATTCTCAGTAATAAATCTCTCCTCTTCAATGCATTATGGTTACATCCTCTTGTAAGTTCCTCATATCATACATCTTCCGAGTTAATCGGTTGAGGTTAGACTATTAAACGGGTCAAAATTAGAAAGATTCATCTAATTTCAAGCTTTTCTTGGAATGCCTTTGAATATATTCATCTGCTTTTTCTTGGAATGACGATCTCACTTATTGAACTAACTCATGTTGAAAATCAAAATTACACTCGAATATATTTTTGGAGAAAGAATAAAGAATATGAAAGAACATTTCATAGCGATATATTCAAGTGCTAACAACATTATACTGGATATTATTTAAATTATGATAAATTTAATTTAACTAATCTTAGTAACACATGAGTGGTTATATTTTGTGAAACATTGTTGAGAAAGATTCTTTTCAACTGTCATTGACCGAGCGAAGTGAGGTCTAAGATTCAAGTCGACGGTTTGGCATTTCTCTTAATGTTTAAATGTTTATATGCTGCGCATTTACGGCGAAACGCGGTAATAGATTTTCATGAAATTTGACAGGTATGTTCCTTTTCAAATTGCGCGTCGACGTATATACAAGGTTTTTGGAAATTTTGCATTTCAAGGATAATATAAAAGTAAAAAGGAGCCTCCTCCATACGCCAATATTGGAGTAAAAATCAGACTATAGAATATTATTCATCATAAATCAGCTGTCGAGTGGATTAAAAAACGCATGCCATGACGCATGCAATGCAATATGCAATTTGGTAAGAAATCAGCAGCTGTGTAGACTATAAATTGCATGCCCCGTTGCATGCCTCATTGAATACAATTTTTATGCACAATTAAATAGGATGCAAAGAACTTATAAAAGCTTGTCTGGGCGCCTAGATGTCTTCTAGTTTTCTCGCGCTAAATTCCAGAAAGCGTTATATGATAATTAAATCTTCTGTGAGCATGATCTCATCAAATAAATAGTTGCTGTATCAGTGAGGATTGCATAATATGGGCTGGGACGTCGTTCAGTTATAAATGTTATTTATTCTATTGATAAAATTTTTCTTCATTATTTGTTATTATATTCTTCAATTTTTTCATAACTTTTGGAATTTTGAATTTCCAATTTGTTGTATTTTCACTTTTTTCATAAGTATTTGAAATCTTTGTATTTTTTCATTTTTGAATTAGGTGGTATTTTTTTGTTTGTATTATTCATTATTGCATAAGTTCGTATTATTTTTATCATTATTTTTCTTTTTTCATTTGTATCTGTACAATTTTTATTGTTGAGGAGACATATTTGGGGAAACCCGTTGTCTCCATTGTGAATAAATAAGTAAGTTAAATAAATGAACTATTGCACTGCGTGCAATAACGCAGGCAATTAATAACTAAAATAACATAGCATTGTCTCTCGAACTTTCTCTGCCTTGAACTCGGACTTTCTTGTTGACAGTATGTCTTGAAGGAGATTAGCTTTTGATGTTAGCATCTTTGATACACCAACCCCAACAGCCATTAGTCGTTTGCACATCGATATCTCGCCGACACGACATACAGACAGGATTAACTCTGATGGACAGTATAAGAATGGCTTCGGTTTATAACTGTGCGAGGTTCACAGTTCATAGAACTACCAGTATCAACTAGATATTATATTAGTGAACTAATATTGATGAATGTTGATCAATATTAATATGGCATTATCAAAAATCACAAAAATATTCTAATATACATAAGTAAAAAATTCCAGTTAATGATTGAATTATTGAAAAGTTTGCTTCCAACTATCCTATAAATTGCAGTTCTTTAGTGCTTTTCAATTTCGAGTATTGATCAATCGTCAATCAAGATATGGAATAGAATGGAACTGAATATTTTTCAGGAATCAAGAAATCAGAAGAGATTATAAGTCAAACAGGAGTTATCAAACTCTTGATAGGTAACTGAAAAATAACGTCAACATATTTTCGAACCACAAACAAATCGTTCACGTTATCAAATGAATGACGATAGAGGATGATAAGATTTTCATTTCTATTTACTTGCCCCAAAGTGGAGCAAGTCTCACTTCGGCCTTATTTCCACAATAAGCAGCAGTCTTGATACAGTGCTCAGTGCAATACAGTGTACATAATAATTTTCTCTGTGAGCCACCATTATCACAATTTTCTTCAATTTTTTTCTCAAGTTGTTTTCAATATCACCGCTAAAACTATGATGGCATTGAAAAAGGTAATAGCGTATTCTTCAATTCTTTTAATCAATAGAACATCACATTCTACTATTTCATAAATATATTTTTATTGTTAATGGATAAAATGATATTTTTCTTTTCAAGCATTCCGGATAGGAGAAATAGGTAGGATAAAATTTAGAAAGTGAATTATTATAAGACAAAATATATATTAGGCATTACAGACTTGGAAGGTTTATCTTACACTTTTTACAATACACGTAATCATGATATTCACGACAAAAATCTTTGAAATTCGATTTGAAGCTCAAATATTTACGAGCTGTAGTGCAGCATCCTCATGTGGGAAATTCAATCAATATTGACCACGGAACTTCATATAATATCAATAATTGGGACCCCATGTCTGAGCCGCCCTCATAACGCTCACCATTTGAACCAGTTTTATGGGCATTACCCACGCCATTCTGTGAACCCAATTCACTAAGGCTCTTACATTATTCTAAAAAAAACTTAGTCGGTTTGGCTGGCTTCAGTAATAATATTAACCTCCATTTAGAACACGATAGTCTGTGAGAGTCTACATCTTTTGCGAGGAATCATCATGAAGCACTTAGCATATAAAGCTTGACGTAGTGGAAAAATTGAATTTTGCAAGGCTCTTAGAAAGTCAGCCGCCCTGCGAAAACTCCATGTTTGCTAATGTTATGCCATTAAATATCGAACATTCTATAAGAATTTGTTCTATTCTCATTTACGAGATATCTAATGCGAATCGAATTTCTAGATTAAATCCATCTGGATTCGCCAGTCAGGAATATTGCTTCTATAAGTAAAAAAGTCTGTGTTTGATTGAAGGGTAGTTTCCCACGGGTGTGCAAGTGTTCAATCTGTACAGGATTGTAGTCATTTGATTCGGTCAAATGTTGGATAGCTATTGTGGTTAAACTTAATCTTGTACTACAAGAAACTGCTGGAGTACAAAACGCGATTTCTTAGTGGGCTTAATTTGATTGTGATAAAGTTCCCTTCCCATTTGATAATTTCCATTCGAAAATGTTTCAATTCGATTGAAATTTATAGAACTTTGCTAAAAGAAAAGTATTCACAGAAAGTATACATATAAAACTGACTCCATAAACAACACTTCAGATGAGTTATCATGACTGAAAATGAACATATAATAATAAACCATACATTATTTTAAATTAATTTTGAATTTGAAATTAACATTTCATATTTTCCATCTATTGCTTAAATATGTTCCGAGCTGGAAGCTTAAACTAAATGCGAATTCTCCTTATTTTTAAATTGGGGTTGACGATTATACGCTATGATATTAGCAATAAGTGGATAATCAAACACAAAAACTTATTCATTTTCATAAACTGTCATATTTACCATATTTCGTAGCTCAGCCACAGTTTTCTCACAATATAATACTATATGTGAGTTATATTTTATTGTTTTATTGTATCAATAAAATTCAATGCATTAGCTCTGCAAGCAAGAATCCTGAGGCACAATTTAGTATTTTATCATCTCTATCGTTTGTCAATTTCAACCATCCATTATCATGGGCGTACAAATGCATTTGTTCCATAAGTAGAATTATGAATGGTAATCATGCGATCAAAGAAAACACGCGTACCTTGTTATCAGTTGCGAATGATGATACATTTACGAGTTCTAGACAAATAATAATTTGAAGACAATGCAATGATTACAATAAATGTCCAAGTGGGAAATATAAATAACATATCAAGGCATTGGCCAGACGTGGGTTGACGTGTATTTCAAAGTATTGCGCTGTTCTATAATGCAGAACTATATGTATATAGTCGAAACGGTCGCATTTCATGAATGTTATTATGCATAACGATACTTCTAACCTACATAATGATGGAAAGGCAATGCCTTGTTCTACAAGACAAATAAATCTATTGCAATAGAGCCGATTTGATGTATTGCCAGCGCCAATGAATATTGTCGTTGCACTGCCAGCTGCCATCTTGGCGTGTGATCTTCGGCATTCAAGCTGTACCTGGATTAGAGGCACAATCCGTTTGCCGCGAAACCCACGTAAAAACTCCAATACTAAATTATCTGTCAAGACATAACTTCTCTATTCGGGCTCATCCATTCTTTTGGAATTCGTTCTCATGAGCGCATGACCTGAATTGAGGCTATTAAACTCCATAAAATATGTGTCATAAACCATAATCCAACGGGATTCCCTTCTAGTCTCAGCATCAATTCATATCAATACATAGATTCTGAATGGGAAAATATTCTATGAGCAGTGCAGAGAGAGTGAAAGTGCAGATCTTCAATTATTCCAGAATCTTACTAAGTTGGTTCTATGAGTAAAACAATTGATACTGTATTTGATTTTTCCTTATTCAATTATCAAGTTCCAGGCGAAAGTAGCTTTGAAATTGAATATATTTCCTCTTAAATTTTCCAAAAAATATAATGTAATATTAATATAATAATGTGGAAAATATAATATAATATTAATATAATAACGTGGAAAATATAATATAATATTAATATAATAATGTGGAAAATATAATATAATATTCATCACAGATATGTCATAGAGCACACATCTGAATCAAATTTGAAGTATTCAAAGGTTTTGGAAGTTGAACTTCAAGCTCTGATTTTTAAATTAATTGTCATTCATTTCGAGAATTTTGAAATCTCTCTGAGGATAGAGTATTGAAGATATCTGAGCATCGAATTAGTAGCTCTTTTTCATAAAATATTTTTTCCTCATAAACGGGAGAAAGAATCCAACAGGCTTTACAAACTGTAATATTTATTACATTTTATTCAAATTTTCAATAGAACAAATTTGAAATCATATGATGGAAGTTCTCTGAGAACAGGACTAACTTATTGTTTTCTGAATCCAGATCAACTACTGTTTTCTTTTCAGTAGCACAATGCAATCACTAGTGCAGTAAAGACTGAATGCTCGCAGTATCACTTCAAAGAATAGTGTGCGAAGTACTTTGATGAACAGATTAGGGAAATTGAACATCGGCTCAGAACAGAGATTCTTGCATAATAAATTCGAACAGACTTCATAATAGGATACTCTGCTGGACCAGGCCCCATTAGCACTGAAAGGATACGGCCAAATCTTATTAAAGACGAGGATGGTCTGTATGGAACTCCAGTTTCCACTCCATTCGGATATCTACTAAGTGGCAATAACATAAAAGATTTCGACCATTTCCATATTGTAATGGACGAATCCTACGCACGTTGCTCGCAGCTGTAATTGTCACCCAATACGTGATTCTCCGACCCCTACTCAATCGAATATTTTATTGTCGACTGTTATTTGTGTGACTGCGCACAATGCTTCAGATAGCCGTTCCATCCAAATTTAAGAGACATTGAAAAAATCAATTTATTTCTAAATTTCTTACTTTTTTCTCAACATAAGGCTCAAATCTATTGCGTAGCAGTCCATGAGTTGGTGGGCTACAACAATATAAGTAGAGCTGAGTCGATAAAAGACGGTCATACAACTTTGAAGTTAAAGTATCTTATAGTTTCGTCCTTTATCATGATTTGCGTGGTAGATCAATTCAAAAATGTATTACTTATCATTTTTCGAAAATTAGTTCCTTTCAGACATTTTATCCATTTCAATGAGTGTAATTCGCCTGTTCAATTGATGGCCTACCTGTTTTAATTCTAATGCCTGTACTAAATAGTCTTACCCATTTACAAGGTATAAAGGATCTCATGCACTTCATTGTGCTGGCTGCATGAATAATTTTGAAATGTTAACTCTTCTGGAAGTTCAAGTTCAGTACAAAATGTTTTGAAGCTTGTTTGGAATTTTCAATGATCTTCCAAGTTCATGTAGTCTAGGATGAATAAATATGTGAAATTAATTTATTGCATTAAATATGTTTCTACTGGAGACAACTCAATTCTCGAGGGAACAAGTTTTACAGATTGCTTCTGAGGAGTTTGATGAGTTTAATCCATACCTTAAACTTAGTTTACTGTATATATAGAGATCGATCTTAAGCTCAACAATATTATATCCAGAGAGGTATATAAAACGACTGTCTGCATTACTTCTCGTCTCAATAATTTCGTATGAGAAATATTCAATCTGTGAATGAGAAATGAAACCTGTCAGACAAATCTTTCATTATCGATTAATCTATCAGGCTGAATCTTGAGATATCTGAATGTAATACAAGGATTGAGGATAAGGAGGAATAAAGATAAAAGACGAATGTTGGGAAGTTGAGATGGAATATGATATATAATTATTGATATAGAAAGTATTATCATGTCTCTCTTCTGTTCGAATAATAAGTTTTGAGTTCGAAAAATGCCTTCATTGGAATAAGAATTATGATTATTACTTTGTAGAATCCAGTCTCACCTGCAGTATTTTCTGATGATTGATCCAAGATGGAAGATAGAACTCTAAGCCATCCGTGATTCCTCAATGAACATAAATCAGTTGATTGTTCAAGTATTCCTTTACCGAAGTGAATATTTCCTAAGCTCTCTGATCATGTGATCACTTGACAAATATGGAAGAGAATACCGGGAGTGCGGTTGGATATAAAGGATCTTTGCAAGTATAATGAAGGCTGTGCCACGCTTTTTAATCTGGGAATATTATTTGAAATAGAAAAGTGAATCAAGCATAACAGTACAGTATATTTTTAATGTGTCACTGTGATTCAATTCATCCTGAGAATTATTATCAACCGTTGAATGAATTCTATGCATAAGCCTAATGAATTTTCATAGCGTCAATTCATATTGACTGTTACAAAGTGGAACGTCTTCTGTTTATCAATTATCGACCTGTGCGGTGGGACATAGGATTCATTACACATTTCGCTTTGAATTGATATGTTGGAGTGGAGCAAGCCCCTTTCATGGTGAATCGAGTGATTAGTTACAGATCCATGACCAAGTTGTTGTGAATGGATCCTGATTAGGTCTACTGGACTATCAATAGCGGCATTACATACATGAAATGGTTCATGAAATATCAATCCTAGTCAGTTGTGGACTAATGAAAATTATTGTAAATCCGGTCAATAGATGATCATGACATACAGATTATAAAAGAGATCTATTGAAATGGAGGGCAAGTTCATCGTGGGCTATCTAATTCGGTTACTCGTTCCATAGTGTATGAGACAAATATAATATTATAAGTGAGTTGTCAATCGATTTCTCTATGGAAGTGCAGTTTAGAATGAGAAAATTCGCCTTCCTTTGAAAAAGATCTATGAATTCCTGAAGTTTTCCATAGTGATTGGAAAAATCAATTGTATTATACTAACTATGGGATTGTAAAGGACACGTATTTTCTGTAAAAAATTGGTGTATTTACTCGTACCTCTTTTTCATTTTTCACCCTTTTCACCCATTTTCTTATGCTACATTTCCGAATTACAAGCTCTATAAGAAGGATATTCATACTGTAGTATGATTCATATTTTGCTATAACGAATGCTTCGTACCTTGTATATGTGAAAGAAATTGATTTCAGTATTCCAATACTGGTATAAACAGTATGTACAATAATGATCTGGTGAATGATCTGAACCCGTTTCTTGCATAATAATCTAAGATATAAAGTATTTACGGTAGCTGAGAGATATAATTCAAATAAAACCGATAGAATCGTTTACATTGTAGCCCATCTCACACAAGGAGTCTTCCATCATACCCCTTCCTTCTCACTCTATCCTTTTCTCTCTTGAGATCCTGTTATAGCTCAACTGAAGCTTATAAGAGCTCGTTCTAGAAAATTGTTTCCGACCCGTTCGTACAGCAGTGGTTGGTTACAAGATTAAAGTAAGTTCTCGATTTATTATTTTGATTTACAGCTCAGTGAAAATTCAATTTGCCGTAATTTGTTCACGAGATGGAGGTGTGATGAAATGAAATGGAGCAGGTCGCTGAAGGGAGAGAGCAGAGTAAATCTTGAAAGATACGATCTAGAAATGTAAATAAACCTGAGAGACTGCCTTGGTGGGCTAGAAGAAATATCTTTTGATCCTCGTGCAGGATCTACTTAAAATTTAGATCATCTTTATGCAAGAAACACAATGAATAATAGGTGAAACAACATACGACAGCATCAAGCTGTATTAAATCAAGTGAATAAAAGTGAATGTATGGGAAATATTTTTTCCAATTCAGTATGGAAATTATTTTAGAGCTGTTTTGTACTGTTGTACAGTATCGGATTTCTATTAAATAACTCTTCTTATTTTCTCAGAGATTTTCTTCCATTTTTCAGATTTTTCAAGTTCGAAAATTCATTCTCGTGAATCTTGTTTTGAGCTTGACAAATTCAGTATAGGGAAATCCATTCTTCTCATTGGTATTTTGAATTGTAAAATTATTCAATCCAATGCTTATTTTCATCTTATATTACTGTTAATTCTATTTCCTTAGAAATCGATAACGATAAAATGCTGGAGAACTAACCAAATAACATTCACATTCGAACATATTCTAATTCTAAAGTTTCAATTCATATTGAATAGTAGTAGAGAATACATCAGCTAATATTATCAAGTGTTCAATCAATTTATAATTTTGACAAGCTGTGGTACTCCGCATATCTATTATCATCATTTTTTTAATAATAAAATACCATAAATTATTGGGTTTTTATTAAACATATACTTAACATATTGCATGGCTTCCATCATATACTAAAAGCGAACTCTTGTTTTATCAGAAAATTAAATTGAAAATAGGATGCGGAACTTAGCGTTAAGTAGTGGAGTGAAGTGACCACTAGCACTAGACCACCACTTTGTCTTTGTGAGCAGCCATCATTAAAATGCATTAGATAAGAGATTGATGGGCATCGAACTGTTGACACTGTGGCAACTGATCGATTGATCGCTTACGAAAGATCATGAGACTCGGGTGTCTTTAAAACGAGAGATTTCTCCTCTGTAAAGGACAAAGTCCGAAAAGACCATAACTCGAGTGCTGGCGGTTGGGTACCAGATGGTCTATACGAGATGAATACAAATTAGACGGCAGGGAAGAGCAATCACGGCGCCCTAAATAGGATTAAATCCACCTCAAACCATAAATACTAGTACACGAAGATAAAACAGATACACGGGCTGAGAGGCCGGCTGTAAAACCGCTTAGAAAGAACTAATAAATTATAATGAAACGTTGAAAACCCGTCATAAAACAAGAGGACAAACGTTTCTCCATTCTTGTTGCTCACAGTTCCATCAGCGTTAACATTATCCATCCACCTACATCAGCATGCACTATGACCAAAAGACAAACGCAACAAAACTGGACCTATAAAAGTGTACACAGTATGGGCCTGATCATTTCAATAGTGATAAAAAATAGGCTAGATCCGATGGGTAACTTTCTACAGGAAACATTTATCTATTCGTTGAAACTTAGTTCCTACAGATTTTCGATTCTCAGGACTATCTTCTTTGGCGTTCCAGTTTTATTGGTGAATTACTCGGGTCCTACCGATTTATGTGAGCTTTTACGCACTATCTTGAAAACATGAATCTACTTTTTACTGCCGTAGAAAGTTTCGTAGATAAAACGAAAAGTTCAGGAATTCGAGTGACCATTCAGTTCACACTCAAGGAATCTGATACATTCAAAGAGTGGATGGTGTAGGAGATAAACATTGGGCCTACTCCTACATTCATTTTGGTTTTATATTCATTTAGATCATTCAAGAAATAGATAAATCTCTTGAACCAATATTGAATAATCAATTGGAAAAACGCATTCAACAGTTTTAAACTCCCAAAGAAAGAATAAATCTGTAATCATCTTTAAAAATCTTTAAGAAAAAATCGTTAATTCATCAAATTGAATGTGTGGGTACCGGTACCTCAGTTAATGTCTCGTCTTCTGGTCTCATTGAACTATGAATCGCACTTACCCCACTCCATTTTTGCCTAAACATTGCAGGCTTATGAAAATTGTTGGTAGTCCTACTAGCAGGAAATATGCTTTCAGCTTAGAAAGTTACAGAGGCATATATAATGTGTATTTTTAGTTAATTGATATTATTGCTCTTTATGACATTTTTGAACAATTCTCCACTAAACATGTACATGTAGTTTATTAATGAGATAATTAAGGCCAACTTGTATGCTGTTCTCTGTTTCACCGCCAATACTCAGCTCCAGTACTCACCAATGCTTGGTCATTATTTCCTGCCTAGTAGTCAACACTATTTAATACTTCGCCAACATATCCGGGATGATTTCGTTTCATTCGCTTCTCATTTTCTTTCAAGTTTTGTATAACTTTTCATAACTCCATTAAGTTGTTTTCGTACTCAGCATCCTGCATCACAAACAATTTCACTTGTGAGATCTTTGCTGCAGAAAATAGAACGGATAGTGCACTCTTAGCCAACTAGTAATTTTGGTAACTTTACGTATTATTTTGGAATTGGTAAATGTTTGGATCACATTATTCCTTACAGCGGAACACTATTATTATTTGAGTGAAATCCATGGTAGACTGAATTGCATAAAAATGGTTATTAGTTTTTTAAACCAAATCCACCCAGACAAAATTGCATCAAGAGGAAAGTAAGTTTGTCTGACAGGTGAAGTTTTTCCTTATAGTCATTCGGGTTGAAACCACTACTACAGAAATCAGTAAGTTCATCTAATGGGGAAAAAAGCAATAATATTTACAATAGATTGAAGATGTTCAAATTGAAATAAAATTTATTTACAAAAGTATATTTTCATAACAAATTGCGAAACATAATATAATATGTTCAGAAGATACAGGAGAAGCTACTCAATAAACATTCCAATTTCTAAAAATAAACAATTACACATATTTAAGTTATAGGATATACTGTGTTAATTTTCCCTTTTAAGATTTGTTATTCACAAATTGATATAAGATATGAGGTATATGGAAACTAATCAGAATTAAAAAGTGGAAATAGAGGACTATATCAGTTCAACTAATTTACTATTAATGATTGTAAACTGCAGCTTTTTGGCTAAGAATTATCGAGTGAAGTGAATGTTGGATACAAATATAATTTTAATTTTCTGTTGTTTTGAAGGTTATATTGTTGTTAACACTTCTATCTTGTATAAAAACAACTTGTAATTGTTAAAAGCACCAATTTATTGAAGAGTTTTATATACTTGTTCAAGCTGTTACGAAATTGATCATCAATTACCTTTTGACTAAAGCTTATTGAAGAGTTTACCAGAGATTGAAAATGGTGTAACAACCGAAATCGTTTTTCTAAATAAGTGTTTTTGACAATGTGCAGGCATTTCATTCATTGTTTTTCTTCTTTCTGTGTGTTTGAGAAGGTGGTAGTGTTGTAGTTAACCATACTGAATGAAAATACTAGATATTGTCCAAACACAGATTCGAAAAGAAAAATGAGACTCCAGTTACAGTTGTTACATCATAATAAGTCTCTGGTAGGGTCCTAACAAATATTTTTTACTTGAAGAAAAGTTTGGTTAGGAAAAATAAATAAAGCTGAAGATTTATTTGTGAGTCATCTTTATCGCTATTTTTCACCATCCAATTTTATTTTTTCATCAATGACTTTCTCCTTATCTATGAAATTGTTAAGTTCTGATAATAGTTCTAATATTTTCTACCATTTATCAATTTGTAAGATAACATTGACAAAATCGAAGTGCAGGCTTTTGCTCAATCATTCAATGAAATTTTCATAGGCAAAACATTAAACTAGATAAAACAAACTTGAAATGTTAAAACTCAGGTTGACAAATCGAATTGGTCACGTGCGAATATTTCAACGCACTGAACGTTTCTGAGCCAACAGTCAACGACCTGGAAAACAACCGCGCTTGGCCTTGCTTTGCGCAGCATTGATTTTTCACGATTGTTAAAAGAAAAATCAATGAAAATGCAGCCGAGAAATGCATCGATGTGCCTAACCGTCCCACGACAGTGACCTTTCATTGCTGTCAACACTCAGCTATTCTCCAATGCAGTTGCAGTTTATATCACTGCAATTTTGCTTATTAATTACTGAAACTCTGCTTGTTCGAGTAAAACACTTCAAATTAGCTACTGTACTAATTATTGTTCTTCATGATCATTCATCAATGTTCTTCATTATATTCTCTATTGATAATAATTCATTTGGACATAACTGTTTGTTTTATCATAATACACGTGTACCACCTCTTGTAACACAACTTGTAACATCTATTGACTATCATAACCCGGTATATTTATTCATGGTTGGAAATTCATGAATGATATGATATTTCGTTCCTAGTATTATCTCTGATGACAGATTGATTATCGACCAAACTCCACTTCAGGGCCAAGCCAAATGAGGCGTCTCTCAGGGCAGAAAGCTCTCAAAATGGCTAATTATTCCCAACGCCAACCCAATCAGCTGATAATAATCATTTAATCTCAGAGCTCCCTGCTCTGTCGACTCGTCTGAAAAACGCCTCATTTGGCTTGGCCCTTACATTGATGCAATTCGAATATTATTGTACTAACCAATAGAATGATATTAGATTCTCACTTGAAGGACTCATATTTATCTGCAGAGTAGAAAAGAGTTGGGTAAAAATAGCTCTATAGTGCTTGCAACAATGACAACAATCCCTTTCAGTTGTTACCATCAATGCGGGCAACACGCTTTCAACAAACAAAGTGCGTCGTTAGTGAGTTGATCCGTGTGTGTTAGCGTTTGCATTAGCCGAGGGCAAGATACGAGTAGATGCCCTGTGAAGAGTGAATGGTGCGGCGCGGCGTGAATTATCGTAAGCGAGACGAAAACTGACTGACATGATCGAAGCGCAGGTCTTTGAGAGGTGTCAGGGCACGATCAGCTGGAAAAAAGATCCCGCCTCGGCTAATGATCGTAGAACACTTTGATTTGGATGAGAAACGAGCAGAAGAGCCTGTAGGCGGTTCCAGAGATGTTCTAAATTGGTGATGGTGATAGAGGTGCATCTAGTTCGGTAGTGTCTGTATTTACTGATGGCATCGTGAGTGAATCGTAACGCTACCTCCACCCACCACCTATCATTAATTGCTCTCGGCTGTTCCAGTACATCAACGTATTTTTCTAGTTTATTCATTCGAAGATTCAACTTTTGGAAACCAACATTTTTCGGAGAGATTCTCATAAAATATAATATCAGAGAAACACCATCTGATTTCATTCTCATGTCAGTCATTGTTGTGCTTGAGGAATTAACTTGAGTGAACATTTTTATATCTACTCTGCTGGACTGTTAGATTCAACATTCAATTTGTTTGCTCCTATATAATCAGAAATGTATAGTTCAAACACACATTAGTGAGTCACTAACACCTAAAAATAACAATATACAAATAATGAGGAATTAACTTTAGGAATTAATAGATTAATTGAGGAATTAACTTGAGTGAACATTTTTATATCTACTCTGCTAGACTATTAGATTCAACATTCAATTTGTTTGCTCCTATATAATCAGAAATGTATAGTTCCAACACACATTAGTGAGTCACTAATACTTAAAAATAACAATATACAAATTATAGAGAATAAAGAAATCTTTTCAAGCACGATACAATCAGTTTTATTCCAAGAGTTGTTAATAAAACTCACGAGCACATTGACAATAAATTCACAATCACAATTATACAAAATTCTCTTATGGTAACAATAGCATTTTTCTTAGGTAAAAAACTGTTTCAACTGATCCATGATTATCGGGAATGGATTATTACCAAGATTCGCCATAATAGGAGGGTTGAACTACAAAATTTTCAAATCATTATAATATTAAATCTAAATGAGAATTTTCTTAACCTAATGTAATGTACTCATAGAAAGTCATTGAGAAAATTTTCACATTTATAAGTTGAGTTCCAACAGTTATTTTAAAACACTGATGAACCGTTAAATGAGTGAATGATTCTTTTACTGATTATTATGATAATTTCTATCTTTACTGATATTGAACAGGCACGTAGCAATTTATTGCAAGGTTGGAAATTTTTTGGAAGATAAGGAATCTCCCCCAGTATTTGAAACATCACCAGTACTCCAAATGAATTACTTGTTCAATGTCCTTTGTGTGTTTGGAGTGAACTCAGTCATCCAGACTACTCACTATTTGGATGACATTAGTTTCGATTCTTGTCACAAGTCGTACGTATTGGTAGACAGAATTCAAGGGCACACAGGCTGATAGGGAGGCCTGCTGGCTGCTGGCACGTCGCCTCGACTTTGCATTCAAACGCACGACACCCGACGCATACAAAAATCCTCCTGTCGCCTTCAACGAGCTCCCGTCTTTTGACTTCCCCTGTCAAACTTCAATCACGATCGACCACTTGGTGTAGATCATCGAAAACGTATCAGGAAGCAGATGCTGAAGGTTGCCACTCTGAATGTTTGAAATGAACAGTTATTACAACTGATTTTGATCAAACTTCATCAAGGTTTTCATAGTAAAAAGTGATACTCTCAATCACGACTGTTCTGTTGTAGTCATTAATCACTATACCTATGTCATTGAAGTTGTTCATCGAATTGAATAGGTTGTTAGTTGTGAGGTGATATTAGTTGTGGAGCTCCAATTATTTATTGAGGATTCCGCAATCTTTAAAAATTATTGTTCATTTTAATCAATACTGAATGTGATTCTTGAAGCAAAGTTGTCTTTGTGAATGCCATTTGTAATCTTCAACATGTTCATATATACATAATTATAATCATTTGATTAATTTGTTTATTGACACACAATCATTCGGACTTTGAATACGAAATAACAACATGGAAAGTGGAAAGGAACAAAAGGCTCAGCCTAGAACTGCTTCGCTCCTAGATTTAGATAATAATCCAAATTGTTCAATTTGTTCAATTTGTATAAGCCCATTAAGTGAGTAACCATATAGGCTTACATAATAGGAAAAAAATAAAAATCTTAGTACCCTTTTTGAAATATTTAATCACAACATGTTTCGGACATTGATGCCATTTTCCGAAATGTGATTAAATATTTCAAAAAGGGTACTAAGATTTTCATTTTTCTTTCTATTTCCATAAAAGTAGCCCTATACAGAAACGAGATTAATAAGAAGGCTTACATAAGCTTGAAAGATTTCCAAACTCTGTGAGTACCATCTTCCAATAATAGCTGGAACAAATCTTGTTGGTATAAATGATTCCAACACTCCCGTATACTACTTAATCGTGTTTACTAAATTCTACCTTTGGTTATGGAATACAATCATCATGGAAATGTAAAGAAGTGAATGATGATTTTACAAAGCCTTACATTCATTCAGTTGTCATCATTATCCGATAGGTTATTCTCATGAATTCTTATTCTCATTCCTCTTATCCTCAATCTAATTCTTATTCTCCAGATTGATTTGTGAGCTCATCTCTCTTGACTTATCGTGATCCTCAATGAATAAATAGTTTATACTTTTCTTCACCATAATTATGTTATAATAAAGTTGAGTAACTGAATACCAGGAAAACGTTTGTGAATGCCTACCCCTACAGCAATCGTTTTCATTCTCAGTATTAAACGATATTTGCCAACCGTAGCCTATGATTAATACACTTAAGAAAAGAAGCGGCCAACTTGTAATAATATGAGGATAGTCTCGTAATAGTCATCACTTTTCAACAACTCTTCACTTGGATATCGCCCTTCAGAAAGATGTGTCAGTTTGAACAAGAAAGCATATAATTTGTTACCAGTTTCACACGATGATGTTGCCGCTTGACTTGCTAAATGCGACCATTTCCAATTGAAAATTCAAAGTATAGATTGGTTAACCTTCTTTCAGAGTATGTGAGAAAAAGTTGAAATTATGTTAGTTTGTTACTTATCTGAAATCGTGTGAGTTTTTGTGACAGGTCACGTTTGCACAACTGAGTTGTTTTCACTTTTCTGATTGGCTGCTCATGAAAAAATTTAGTTGCAAGTCAAAATTTTTGCTTACGAGGAATATGACTTGATGTTTTTTAGGAATTATTCCTCAAGCAAGTGATTCTGTTGAGTCTTGATTCTAATTGGATTGGAATAGTTGATTGGGGACTATTTCGAAACTATCACAAACATTTCAATTATTGACGGTTCAATTAGATTATGCTGCAATATTTCAGGCTATTAATATATTCCTTCAGATTAAACATTCTCATGTCATTGATTGAATAAAAGGTAAGTATCCATCAGAGGAGCCATCCAATGCTTTAATTACCTGGAGGAGTGAATATGAAAATTATTTAGTCCTTGATCCATATTCCATATTTGTACATATGGAATATATATGAAGTCCGAAGTGACGTAGTTAATACATATTGAAGTAAATTCACAAAGTTGATGCAAAGTTTTACAGACATCTTATCATTAGAAGTAGACATTAGAAGATTTACCAAAACGAAAATGTTGAGACTGTGGACTTCCAAATTGTGTCTGCTACTCATTATCCAAGATTTTATAGAGTGTGATCTTTCAAATAAGAGCTGGGAGCTAGAGAGAGAGGGCCAGAGTGAGATGAATTGAATGAAAGAGGAAGTAACAAGGTTGCACTCTCCTATAGAGAGGCCGTTATCGTGAAGTTCACTTCCCAATCTTTCGATTTGTTTTGGCTGTTTTTATGCGCCATGCCACCCATTGGCCAACTCTTCTCTTCCGCCACCTGTCGCTCCATTCATCACATTCCGTCTTCGCTTGATCCTTCTCGACCAATAAATAAGCGTAGCACACCAATTACGGAAGATGCGCTTTGACGTAACCAGATCAAGTGAGCACCCAACATCCAGGATGTTTCACCTGCTCTCTTTCTCCTCCTTCTCTTTCTTCTTTTGATGATTCTCAGAGAAAAACTAAGTCAAGGTGGACCACGATCCGGCTGAATCCATGTGCTTTTAAGTGCTATCAATCCATCAATGGTCTGAGCAAAACGACGTAACACAACATTGTACCTCTCTCCCTAATCAGAGCGTTCCGAATGGCTAAAATGCTCATGAGATTTGAAAGAATAACGTCCAATTACCCTTCAATACCTGCTGGTGCGATCCTCTACTAACGAGCTCTATTTTTTCTTCCAATTAACGTAACTGAATGTTTTGGTTTTTTAGCATTTAAGATGCCCTTAAGCCAACTCTCATGCCTCTTACTGAGCTTCAATTTATGCTCGAGACGAAGAGGAATACTTATTAAGAACACAATTTATTGTTGTTTATATGTCTCCAAATTGTTACTTATGTGCTCGATTTGATTGTTTTGGAGTCAACTAATGAACATATCAAATACAGCAGTAAAAATTAAATGTAGAATCATAACTTTGAGTCAGATGAAAGCACAGTAGACAAAGATGGTTCTATCGTAACTGTAGGTAGGCCTTTTGTGAATTGGAAATATGTGTCAATAAAATCAACCAGTATTGGTTGTGATTTCGAAGAACATCTGGCCAACAAACTCTCCAGGTTTTTTTAATCTCAAGATGAATCACCTTATTGCATCACATTCACCATATGGAGCAGATATAATTAAGCCAATGTACCTAGAATACATTTTTTTAAGCCATCTTCCTCAATTAACAAAACTAAAGTAATATTACGAAGACGAAGACGAGCTAAATACACCAGTAGTTCTGTGAACAGTAGAACTCACGCAGTATTTTCATCCACAAGTACCTGATTGAAACCATAGACCTTACGGAAATACAGCAATAGACTGGCTTCTCCACACATCTGCGTAATCACTTGTCAGCTGATTTATGATCAATAATTCTATAGTCTGATTTTTACTCTAATATTGGCGTATGAAGGAGGCTCCTTTTTCCTTTTATATTATCCTTAAATGCAAAATTTCCAAAAACCTTGTATATACGTCGACGTGCAATTAAAAAAGGATCATACCTGTCAAATTTCATGAAAATCTATTACCGCGTTTCGCCGTAAATGCGCAACATATAAACATTTAAACATTAAGAGAAATGCCAAACCGTCGACTTGAATCTTAGACCTCACTTCGCTCGGTCAAATATACTCCGTTATAATAATAGTTAATCTTCATAATAATGATCTGCAAGAATTATATTGCCATAAAATTTATAATTGTCATTCGATATTGTATTCAAACACAAAAGAATATAGAGTAACGTTTATTATGGTGTTTTGGTGATGAAATAAAGTGACCTACTTGATATTTTTTATTGTATTTCAATAATTTCAGTAGCCCTATAAAGAAAAGTAAATATTCATATTGCATATTTATTTTTGATTTTTTTTAATTGATTTTATTTTCATATAATAATACAACATATTATAGAATATATATTGCAGGTGATCTGACTGAAATTCCTTCATTTCAGTAGTTCATGAAGTAATAAGTTCATCACATTGCTGAAGATTGTATAATTTTAAATCTAAACCCTGGAAATAACTGTAGCAACTGTATAGGTAACTGATTTTTACTTCCAATAATTGATATCATCATCTTAGTTGAAAAAGTTATGTCCTCACGCAAGATATGATTGAATTCTAAAAAGCATGAGTAAACTTCCGAATGCTGTCTTCCTAGTAGTGAACCGCGTTCAAAGCCATTTAGAAAGTGAGCGTATCATAAATCTGAAGGTGGATAAATTTTTTAAAATGTAGAATATTGGAAATTTCCTGAACAATTTGATGTCTGCCCTATCGACCACTCTCAAGGCTCAATACTCTCAATGTATCCATTTGCTCAGTTTTGTATTTAATTCGTAGACGACTTGTTTTCATAATGAAAGAATTTTTTTTCAATCTGCTGATGATTATTATGATTATGTTTGTGCTTGGAGTACGCTCGTGACTTGTATTCCGCGGCTCTCTGCCAACAAAGTATGGCCTCTTCATACTCCACACTCCACACTCGGCGACGAGACTGTTTTTCTAACTATCCGAGTTCGTTTTCTGGATTCGCAATATTCATTGCCTTTGAATTCAGAAACGGTCTAGCAGAATAATTATGACTTGTGCTATTCTTATAACATCTTGAATTTGTAGACAAGAAATATATAATAATTATTTCTAGTTTAGATATCTCATTGTGAACGAATATTTCTCCATTCAGTCTATTGGATAATAACATATATCCCACAAATACTTATATTTTTGATTACATTGTGGAATTCTGATTTTAAATTTGCAACATACGAAAACAAGAAAGCATTCGCCGTGCTCTGCACATGTGCAGTAATCTCTGCCTACATAGGCTATGGTTGGTTACAATGCAAACAAAAAACAATTTTCTGGGATGGTGGGATGATGTTATGAAATGTGATGTACGCATGAGCAGTTATGCATCTTCCCGTAATGTGATTATGAATAGATCTATATACATACTGTCAAAGAAATTAATATAAACTGAAAACGAATACAACAATAATATAACATCTTGAAAGAGCAAATTGATGAAAGAATAATGAATTTTTGAAGATTTGGTTTATAATTTCAATTTTTTTTGCAGATGAACCAGCAGTGCAAAGTGTGCGGCGAACCCGCGGCCGGCTTCCACTTTGGTGCTTTCACCTGCGAAGGCTGCAAGGTGAAATTTCATTCCATTTCCATTATTATTAATACACTCGAAATTCTCAAAAGATGTCTCAAATTGAAATTCCACATAAATTAAGATATCAGGCCACAGGCCGGCTAGCTGTCATCTCTCTTGCACCAGACAATTCCTGCATTTGCTGTGCTCTTCACTTAGTGCAATAATCTCGGCCTCCGCACAGTAAAACGAAAGACTGCAATTAACTTTTATTTTCAACCGCAGCACGGAGAACAGACTCGAATAATAATTTTGCAGTCGGCTGGAAAAATTGTTTGTATAATCGAACCACAAAACGAGTTGCCCCCACGAAAAATGTCAGTTGAATTTTAAATTAGAAACTCATGCATCATCGCGATGAAAACGATTTCCTAGAGCGACGAGAGCTGTCCTCCGTCTGAATGAAGTTGTTCCAGACAATGTCTCAAGTCTTTCCTTATGAGTAGACTTGACGAAGATGATTCTAATCTGGATGTGTTTTATTTTACATAATAATATTATTATCTCTGTAGGTAAGAAAAAGTTACCTAAGAAAAAGGTCTATCAAGCTCACTCATATGGAGACGTATTAAGTCAATATTAATTAAGTTTTCTGGACTTATTTAAGCAATGTTAATAAATAATTTTGAAAACAATAAAACTATAGATGGTTAAGTAAAAAGCACATAAGTATTCTGATACATTTGCACTAAGATAGATGTTAGCTCCCTGCTTTCTGATTTGAAGTTCGAAGAATGAGATACAGTACAGCCGAATTCCCTCACGGTTTGAAAATACTGTACTCTTATGAATCCATCACAACTATTTGATAAACTATATCGAATTATCCAGGAAAAATATGGAATTCATGGTAGCTTCAGAAGAAATATACAAATAGTACTCCAAAAATATACTACTCTATTTTCTAAAATATAACATAGAAAATATGTTATATGGACCTTATGCCCATTATTTTGTGAGTATTCAGTTTTAATCTGAGATGCTTTGTCCAATTTAGGAGTTTGTATGAAATTTCCAATTTGAATGGAAAAGAGGAGGAGTATCTACGAAGAGTTGAAGATTAGTTTAGTCATGATGATGAAAGTGGTGGAAACGGTTGTAGATGAGACCAGTGGAAACGGAATTGTTAGTGAGTCGGAAAAGCGTTAGGAAAATGCAAATGCAAGAACAAGTGACGTCTGCTGTCTCATTCTCAGCGACAGAGATAAACAACAGTAAACAAAAGAGCTGTGTTTGGAAACCGGCGTCCTTCAAGGGTGTATTGCTAAGTGGATCGGAAGCAGAGAACTTTCGCCTCTGGCCTATGTGTAAGCCCACTTGTGCAATTACACCCGCTTTTATTAAAGACCTGCCCGACGTTATCAAGTCACTCTCAGGCTCTAAGGTCATCTGCTGCAACTATATGTGCACCCGAAAGGCCTAAAACCCAAATAATTAGTCTGAAGCACGCAAACTCCTGGAGACTTTAACGGACACTAAAGACTTTAACGCATTTGTAGTCAATGAATTGACAAACATGTGAGACCTCCTCTTCTCCTCAATGAAACGCACAGTTTATCAATTGAGTTTAGAAATTAGCACTCATTATGAAATATAGATTTAACACGCACGTGAACCTGCGATCATTGTTGGAAAATTGTTGCAAAACTGTGGGAATCTTGTCGCAGCAACAAGCTGGCTTATCTATAGTAAAACTCTGCCATTTTGCAACTTGAATAGCATGTTTCAATGTGTCTTGTTTGTATTCTTGTAACAAGATATCAAATATTCGGGATATCTATCATATTAATGCTGGTACTTCTAAACCTATTTTGTAACTCATTGTTACCTCAAATGGCTCAAATAATCAACAGAAGCTGATATTTGATCAACTTATGGAAAATTGAAATCCGTGAGCTTCAAATTTCCTGATTATGTGGCAATGTGAGCTTTTGAATAAATAATAATTTTTTCATATCATCCTGTTTTTTTTCTGAAGCAACTGAGTCATAAAGCATCAATCTAAGAGATTCTGAGAAATAATATATTTAAACTAAAAATGGGGAAAATGTTTTATCACTTAAATAACATACTTAAGTAAACCTCAATCGCCTATAATAACAATTCGAGATACCAATACGAAACCTCTTTTCGTCAAAATTATATCGTTTAGATATTCTCCTATTCCTTAAAAATAGTAAGCGGAGAAAAATATTCTTGTTTGGTATTTCACTGATGGATTTTGAGTAGTATTTGCGATCGATTCTTTATCGTCTTGCGATTTCGTTCTTCAATATTCACTGGATATCATTAGCATTTATCTCAACTTTGCTGATCGTGGAAAGTCATTACAGTAGCATTTTCCTCTATATCTAATAGTAAATTGTGTTTTGTAAATATGTTATGGTATGATATGAAAATACATTTTACATCAGCTCACCAGACCTATTCCATTTGGAGAATCATACGTATAAATAATGTACGTCTATTTTGAGTACTTGAAGACAATCTGATATTATTGTTAATTGCCTTTTATTTGGAGAGTAATTAGCAGACCAATTTAGAAGTTCATTAGAAAAGTCAATAGAAATGGAAAGCGGGCTGATTGCAGTGAAAACAAATTGCGCGCGCGGTGGTTAGTGCAGTGCTAAATAATAATGTCCTAATTAGAATTATTTCATTACTACCATTAAATGGTTACGTCGGTGATACGATGGCGTGTAGTATAATAATGGACCGAGGACCTTGCGAATATTATGAAAGAATTGTAAAAATTTAATGAGCGGCCCGCTTTTTCCGAGTCAATGCAAAACTGGATCACGGCCACAGAGACGAACAGACACTCGACAGACACCGGACAGACTCGTCGCAGACTGGGTGCTCTGTCTGTACCACGGCCACGGGAACAGACACCGGACAGACACGTTGCATACTGGGTGCTCCGCATGCAAGTGATCTGTGATCGATTGGAGGATGATTGTGATTTGACGGATGATGAGGGAGACCAGGAGTGTAGAAAAAGCACCAGTTGCCTATGAAATACATCTCACGGCGTTGTTAAAAATGTCATTTTTGCTTGATATTCGTATTTGATATATATACTCTATATGCGTAATTGTTATACTTGAAAATGTGATGGTATCTCTGATAGATTATAAATGGAGTGTTGAATTAAAATTATTTTTATGATCTAGTCCATAGACGAAAGAAGTCCCATGTAGTTTATGAGATAAATTATTGTTGACTTGAGGATTAACATGATTCACAGCTTCGATATTATTTTCCATTTACTTTCAGAATAGATGAGGAACTATATGCCAAGATACTTTGCCAATTTGAAGGCAAACGGGACTATATCAGTTGTTTATCAACAATAATTAATTATCCATCGAAATAAAATTATAAGATTTTCAAGTGAATAGAAAACCAATCTATAAATTAAAAAATCATGAAAACACAAATTTAAACTGTCAACCATTATGGAAAAACCACACAACCACACACAACACAACTGAAATTTCAATCAATTATTTACATTCAAGAAAAACAAATAAAACCCTACGAGAAATACATTTGAATTTCCATAAAAACACAACTTCCATTTATTATCTCTAATACCTCGATTTGGGTAGAGCATCACTGTTTTCAATTATTCATTTTCCCACAAAATATTATTCTGAAACAATTTTTATTTGCAATCAGATACAGATATACTTTATATAGTATTTCTACTGATCCTTGTACTGAACTTGTACTTTTAACTTTTGACATTTGATTGAATGTTTTTCAAAAATTCTAAGAACTCAAAATTTGAGAGGTAGTATTTCAGGAACCCTTGATAATACAGTAGACTCTTCATCATAGATTAATTGTATTATTTATAAAATTATTGCTATTCAAACCACGGAGTTTCAGCATGCGTACGATAAAATGGACAAAATAAGCTAGTTCAGGCATCATTGAGCGGATGTTGACTCTTTATGAGCCAATAGACTACCGTGTAATTGGTGTGGTGTTGAAGATTAGTAAGGTCAGTGCGTGTATGTTCATGCCTACCCATGCTCAGATTCAGTAAAACGGTTGCAGAGCCATGAAATGAGATAATTCAGCTGACAGACGCACTGTAATTGAGGGAACAACTAGAGCATGACTGTTAAGGACAGCACTGCTGCTATTTCTACCACAGATCTACCTATATAGACGCGGTTGTAAAACTCTTCTACCTCTTTCTCTCTCGCTAATGAGCTTCTCTTTCGCCTCTTCTCTTTTCAACACTCTCTCTAGGTTCCCTCTTATCTCTCTTGTTGTGTTTCATTGATCAGTCGATCTCTTTCTTGTTGCAGCGAGCGTGTATTGCACTTGCTATTCAGTCTGAAGATGACCAAATCCATTGTTATTCTGTTCGGCCACCGGTAGCCAAATTACTCCACCCATTTTTTCGTCAGTGGCAATTTGCTTGTAACGAGAGCAGTTTATGTACAAATGATTACTATCTTTATTGAATAAATGAAATTCCCCGATTTTATTGGAGTAGCTGAGTAGTAGCTCTATTTGATCATCATACTCATGCAATTTTTAATAAAAACTCTATGTGCTATTTTGATCCGATTGAAAGTGGATTTTTGTATTGGGTAATATTCTTATAATATCCTATATATATGAGGTAAATTCTCATATGGATATAATAGCTTAGTTGAAAATTGCGGTTCTTTGATGTGATTGTGTTATGATTTTTTATTGTTATTATAATTATGTTATGACTGGCAAATTGTCGCAATTATTGAATGGATTCATAAATCGTTTCTAATGTTTTATTTTCTTTTTTGCAGTCTTTCTTCGGCCGCTCCTACAACAACTTGAACTCGATATCCGAGTGCAAGAACAACGGCGAGTGTGTGATCAACAAGAAGAACCGGACGTCGTGCAAGGCATGCCGACTGCGCAAGTGCCTGCTGGTCGGAATGTCCAAGAGCGGATCGCGCTACGGCCGCAGGTCCAACTGGTTCAAGATACACTGTCTACTACAGGAGCAACAGCAGAGTCAGCAGAAAAACAATGGTGGCTCCTTGAAGGATTCAGTGGGGCTGCCGCAGTCACCCATGTCTTTCGACCCCAGACTACACATGCAGCTGATGGCTAGAAGCAAGGATGAGCTGCTGATGCTGAGTCTGGATGAGACGTCTCCAACAATCAGTTCTCCCGAATCTCATAACTCAGACTCATCAGTGGAAGCTGGTGATGGGAGGAGGTTGAGCGACAAAAACAACTCACCCTACTATAAGCCTGCAGCAGGACCCTACCTACCATTTCCCTCGCTTGCAACACTCCTTCCGCATCCTGCCTTTTTCCCGCCAAATTTTCCTCCGCATCAACAGACTTCTCCGCTCATCTTCCCATCGCCCAACTATCACCTGTTCCAACCGAAACCCGCCTACCCGACTGCGCACATCGAGGAGGAGGACTACGGCAAGCGCTACTTCCTCGACGCGGTGCTCAGGTCGCAGCAGAGATCTCCCACCATCCGCAGAGACAGCTCGGGCACTCACGACGACGAGGATTGTCCCGAGGACGACGTCGAGCATGGAGGCATGGATGACGACGACGTGCCCATGGATCTCTCGGTCAAGAGTCCATCGCGAACAAAGTACTCTGACTCGTCGTCATCCGATCGCTCTCACTCCGACCAAGACGAAGACGAAGAAGTGAATGTCGACGAAATCAGAGACGAACAAACAGAACTACATGTCGAAGTTGCAGATCCAATCAAAAGGACTGCGCCACTCGACCTCACAACCAAAGTTTGATGAAAATCGAAAATTAAGCTTATTATCGTATAAATAATATAGTCATACATCAATCTTCAAAATGACTATAATTCTCGAAAAGCTCCCCTAAGCCAATTATTAATATAACTATTGTTAGGCTTATGAATGTGACGTATCGCATCAAGTTGAAAGATTTGATTCCAGTATTAATTATAGAATAAGAATATACTTTTTTAATTATCTTTTTGTTACCATGATGTTTTTCTTGTGTCAGGTTAGAAAAAGCAACGATTACATAACAGAATATAATATTCACTTTATTGAATATTTTTGTGTCAAATTTCACGTGAATATTCCAAAAGCTCAACGTTAGAGCACCAGGATTAAGTTCTTCTTCAATCAAATGAAGTAAGCAAAGAATGAAATGAAATTCCATGAAACTCATTTTATTGACAAGGCAAGATGAACATTAATTAATTCATAGCATATTGGAATTTCTATATTCATCAATTCTTTTTATTTATGTCATCTACTGCTCTAAGGTATAGAGATGAATACTAAACTTCCAAATTGAAAAATGATGAATTTTCTAATTTTAGAGTACATTTGGTACTCATGAGAACCAAATATATTGATTGTTATACAATCAGTATTCAGATATTCTCTTTCAACCGATATCCTGTTCACCATATCCATCTTCAACTATTTTCAATATTTAAATTTATTCTTATATAGGTGAAGAGAAGATATAGTCACCTCATTTAGAATCGTTTATCAAAATTAAAATCATAATATATTTACGTTATTTTTATCGTACCAAAATGCTACAACGTTTTATTTTCATTATATTAAGTGTATATTTTTGTATTGCATAAGATGTGAATATTTATTTTTGAAGTGATGGTGTTGAGTATATTTTTATGAAGTAATTCTCTTTATTGTTTTGGGATAAGAATGATCATGATTTTGTTTTGCTATCACTTTTCCATGAAGTAGCTGAATTTACTTCTAGTCTAGTCAAATAATAATCTTTTTCAATCAATACTTCTGAAGTACATTTCTTCACTTCTGGAATCCAAAGTATACCCTTATGATAAACTTTCAAAATAAAACATAATAATTGGGACGAAGTATCTCATGTCTTTCAATTGAGATTTTCTTAAGCTCTAAGAAATTCAAGAACCTTACTTAGTTATTTTTTAGGAATCATTCATTTAAAAATGCAAAACGTTTTTGTGACAAGATTGAATCCTCCAAAAACGTTAGTTCATCAAATTACGTTGCAAACTGAAATATGTGTTGTTCTTTTCTACAACTGATCTGAAATATATACAACATCAAAAAAGTGCCACTCTTATGTAAAATATATCATATTGATTGTTAGTCTATCATGAATAAAACAAACAAACTATGTCAGGATTTCCCTCTTTTTTACAAATATTTCATTAAATGAACTCCACTTTGCTCATTCAAAAAATCTTAATGAAGAAAGCTGAGGTCGGTCTATTCTGTGAGAATCAATTCACAATCATTTGAATCGATTACCGTACGTTGTCCAATAATCGACAGTATCCAATGATAATCAGCATTTATTATATTGGTTTATCGTAGTAGTGAGAAACTCCATATCTTCTGTGATCATAGGGTGAAGAACGTTTTTTATTAGAATCAATAGAATACAAAATCGATCAATAATCAAAATTAAGTGAGCACATGTTTAGGGGATTTGAAATCCACTTGGTCTATGAGAGTTTTCTCATAGAATTTTTTCATAGAGTAGGCAAGTGTTATATCAGAATCATCAAGTAGAGAGAAGATACTAAATTGTATGATGAAGTGATAATAAATTAGGTTTAAGTGTCACATCGCATTTCTCTTTCTGTCTTGAAAGCCATAAACCTAATAGATTGTATTGGAGTCATACGGAAAGGACAGCAGTGTGAATTAGTTCAAGAGAATTTCTCCATACTGCTTGACAAGGATGGCTTCACCTCCCGAAAAATAATATTCCGTGACACTGTGAATCCCAGCAGGATACTTACGTGGTAAGGTTTAAGGTATAGCACTTTGTTCCTCACGATTGTAACATTTAACACAAGTTCCTGTCTCAATGGGTGGTTCTTCCATTCTTCTAATACCTTCTGGCCCACCACGAATTTAATTTTCGGGATAACCATATTTAAACGCTCTGGACAACTTTTTAGATAAGGAAGAGAGCTTGACGCACTTTTAGGTTTCATTTTCCTCTTGCATAATTGAATAAAGTGGGTTCCTAGATTCGAATGGCAGTCAGAAATCGGACGAGTGTAAAATAATTGATGCATTAACGAGGTAACGTATTTTGAGAATAGGGGACACAGCAAGTTGCCACTACGTGATATTCAATTTATCTTGATTATCATAGAATGCACAGCAGAAAACCAATCGAAAAACACTATAGCCAGAAATTATGACGTCATTACATTTATGGACTTTTAAAATTGAAACTAAGTCGATAGTGACAAGTAATAGATAGTGAGTTTGACTAGATAAACAAAGAACATGAAATGTTCAAGCCTGTTATTAGATGGAGATTGATAGGAGTTTTCCACTATCGAATCAGTGAAACAGATGGTAAAATATAATTTTCTGTTATTAAGAGAGAATAATCTCAACGATTTATTGTCAAATTTTATCATTCCTAAGAAAAATGTTAATGATCAAACTACAGTCGATACTTGTAGCGTCGTTGAATGAAGTATTGTTAGTCATATAAATTAGTTAGTCTCATGAAATGATTTAAAAAATTATCGATCTCTCATCCATTTGCTAAAAGCATGATTCCCACAAGGCTGAAAGCATAACAACCTTGCTACACAAAAATATACCAATTCTGTAACTATTACGGTACTGGTATAAATTATTATAGTATTGTATTAGCCTACTCAAACTATAACCATTCATCAAACTCGTTTGTTAAAGGAGGGAGAAAAGTAATTAAGAGATAAAAAAAGATTTCCGATCAAGAAAACTGAATCACACCCATTAATGTCTTTATCTACAAAAAATGTTCAAATTAAATCAAATAATAGCCCTGTTGAATAAAATTTAAATACCAATTCAGCAACTCCTAACAACCAATTTAACCAAAAATTCAATTTATTGAAATGCTTCAAATACAAGCATTTGTATAAGTTTAGACTCATTGAGCGAAGAATCTGCCAGATGTTTCCATTTGAACTGCGTCTCATGCTTGTTAAACATCTTGATCGTGATTATGTGGATGTAGCAGCTTGGACGTGTGTTGAACGTTTCCTCTTAATTAGCATGTTGGAAAATGGATGATAGGTATAAAAAGAAGATCAAGTGGTCCGATCAAGCTCTTTGGCCCGTCATAAAAGTATCTATCAATTGCAATTATCTTCGTGAAGAGATACTGATCAGACATTACATTGTGATCAAAAATCAGAGGATCTGATTTTCCTCTCTATTCACCGCCAACTCCAAAAAAGTCTTCCAAGCATACTTGACCGAAATCCTTTCTTACAACTTCATTAAATAGTTTTGTCTGGATATTTATCCACGTTTGAAAATGCCAATCATTTGGCCATTGTTGAACTAGATCTCCTCAATTATTCCATTGCTTTTAATAGTAGTCAAACTCATGTTCAATTTCTGTTATCGTCATTATCTGCGTTAATGTTAATGTGCATTTTTCAAAAATTCTATCAACAGTTTTCATTCAATTTTCAACAATATAAAATGTCTAAATAGAAACTTCAATAATTATCAGTTCTAATTTTATCATAAATAATAATTTGGTAAGATTATACAATCAACTAGCTAGAATTATCCGTATTCCAGTTCGGATTTAATTATTTCGACCCACTGCTACCATCAAATTAAACTTCATCGAATTACTACTTGTACGACCTCCTCAGATAGATTTTACACAAATTCTCTGTTTTATTTCATAATTCTGAATTTCTGAGTTGGCTCAACAATTTCATAAATATTGACTACGGATTAACAAACAGAAATCAAAAAATCTTCGACTGTGTTTGTATTTGATTTTCTCAATAATTAGTATAGAAATAATAATTAGAAAAATGTCAGATATGTTAAAGAAAATCAAGATAGAAGATTGATGAATCATTCATATAAAGTAACTGAATAACATAGAATTCAATATTTTGGAGTTTGAAAAATAAAAATTATATTATTTATGCATTGCCAAATTATTAGCATATTATAATGCTGTTATTGGAGTGTTGGCTCTTTTAAAACAAGATACTCCTCCATATCCTTGGCAAACGAGTTTTTAGGAAATTCTTTTAGTAGAATATAAAAGTATTATCATTTCTTATAATCGTATTAGTATTATTTATTTATATCGTGTTAAACACAGATGTACCAGTTGAGATATTCGAAAGGTGCTTCGATCTTGAACTTCTATAGTAGGGGACTATATTGGCCAGTTTTCATGAGATTAGACTATATAATATTGATAAATCAGAATATTATTTGTAAATATATTTGCTATTCATATCGATTTCACTATTGAGATTGGATGATATTTTAAGATTGTATCAATAATGTATATTATTTGCTTACTCTAAGGACTTTTGTAAATATCACTTTTATATTATTTGTTTATGTTCAGTATATATCATGTTTAATTCAAAGAATAAAGTATTGTTTTGAGGTGGATAAGTTGATTTTTTATTTCGTTTTGCAATGGCTTACATTAATCAACCTAAAACTGAAAATTTATTGAAAATTGGAGGAATATATTTCACTCAGGCATTAAGGAAGTGGAAGAATCAATTTATTTATTCATTTTTTATGCTTATCCTGCTTCATGCATATGTATACTGTACATACTTCTATATTCTAGGCTTATTTGGCTACTTGAATATCTGTTGTTGATAATGGATTTTATACAATTATGTAGTTATTGTTATTCTTACTAATCTCACGACAAGAAATAAATCACATACAATTTTTAGATACTGGAGAGATTAGTGACTATTTAAACTCAAATTATTGTCACTTACGCCATAAGCTCAAAAATTACTACCCAAAGCTTCTCCACTAATATATACAATGAGTGAGAATAATAATGAAGAATATTGATTTTAAAAACACCACAAGTAACATGTACAGTATAATAATTATTGCCAAATGCAATGAATATATAGGTTATCCTATAGAGAGCATTAACGAATAAAGTTGCGGTGACGTTTAACTATCCTTATTATATTATATTATAGTGTCTTAGGCTGGTCGAACACAAATACGCTGTAATATTGTCATATTATTGAGAAGAAATGTGGCTGAAACAATAAACTATTGTTATTGCCAAGAAAATATCTTCAAGCACGAGAGCCATTCATTTCAGTTTGAATACAAAATGTACGAGTAGTTTGACAAAACTTATTGAAAAATAATCAAGAATTGTTTTGTTTTCGAAATGCATGGACCACCAATGTTTGAGCGTTGGTATAAGCGCATGCTGTGAAATCCCATTTCATGATTGTGAATTCGTTTCATACGAGCGAGTTGATTTTTTGGGAAGATTGTTTATAGCGAGGAGAATTGGTATTGTGGAACGCGCCCGGGTGCCATATTGGTTGGAATTTGAATATAGAAGACGAAGACCGCTGTGAATATTTACTGTAGCCGAGGGAGGATCGGCCAGGAGTGGAGCCGCCACCATTAAAGTATATAAAATTAACATTTTAAGAGAAGAGACGAGGCTGGTATCGCGAGCCGTGTTGTAAATCGAGCAACGCTTTTGTGACTCGAGCAGTTAGCACTAAATTCGGCTCAGTGAGGGAACCAACTATCCCAGAGAGGGTACATTCTACATTGTAATAGGTCTAGCAATAGTTGTCACTTCATTATAACCTTTACCGATCTCCGCCGCGAGCTTAGTTCGGCTTTGGCCTCTTTTTATTATCGGACCCTTTTCGACTGGCTCTTCAACTCTCGATTCCAAAGCCAGATAAACAGTTGTCCTGTCTCCCTCCCCCTCCCCCTGCCGCTCCCACCGTCTCACCCAAACCGTTCTTTATGGAACGGCTCTGTTTTTTAATGTTGGCAATAAAATTACTTATTATTTTTCTTTAGCGCCCAAATCGGTCGTCAAACTTAATGGGCGAACGAGTTGGAACTGATTCGTTGATATTAAGAGTGGCTGCAGTTTGATTACAATAACCTGATTACGGTGATCGGGTGAGAAAGTGCTTGAGATGCGTTAACCAGTTCATCTGCAATATACAATAAACAAAAAGATTATAAATTATTTTTTATTGCAAATAACGATAGGTCTGAGCCAATAATCCTAACAAATGTTTATGTTCCGAGTTTTGAGGCTTCAGAAATAAGAAAATCAAGTCCTTCTACTTATATAATATATTCAACTTTTTTGCTCTGGCTGATGCCGATAATATAGCCTAAGCCACAGGCTTTTTGTAAGTGATCGAATTTTTGATGATGAGAGGAATGAATGAACGTCTAGTTCTAGTTTTATCCTTGTCCGAACCAAACGGAAATGATTTTGAAGCGGAGCTGGAATCAAACCATCGGATCACCTTACCGTTGAAAATTTGTAACCTAGATTTTGATTTGGACTGCAGTATAAATCTGAAAAGGGACACTTTCCGGCATAATTATAAGCCTGTTATGCTTTCTCATATTAGTGTAATAATTGTAACTTACATGACTGAATACCGATGACGCGTTAAATGTCATCAGGATGGCAAACCAATTCACGGCTAATCAAACCCTGGCTGTTACTAAAATATTGTTGATGTATCGTATTTTCAAATTTTGCCAGATTTCCAATGAAACTAAGACCTAATAATGAACTCCGATGCGTTTCCTAGTCGCACGATTTCTTGTTCCAAACAAGATATTGCCGTAGATCTTGTAGATCTAATAGATCTTGTTGCTTCTGGATAAAATTTGTTCTAGAAATTCAATTCGTTGACTCATATTTTTCTGACAAATTTTTGAGCTCACTACAAATGCAAAAATGCAGTTTGGATGAAATTGAAAAATTATTTTTATTCCAGTGCGGGATGATGATAGTTATAGATGCAATCAATCTATATCATAGTAAGGTAACAGGAGAATAATAAATTAATGCATATGGTCGGTGTGAGGTAAGAAACCTGAGCGCACGAAAATAAAACTTTTCGTATAACAACTTAAAAGTACGTACCCAATGAAACAACTTGAAAGAGTAAAAGGATTTTTCGAAACTTTCAAAGAGGAATATTTATTGTTGAAAGTGTAATTTATCAATTAGAGTGATAGTTAAACTCATCAAGACAATGTAGTTTAGTTAGTTTAATTTGAATACATCAAACGTTTCGAATTCGTATAATTTCATAACGTGAAAAGATATAATCCACCACCTGGATATGATCAAGATCTCTGCAGTGATCAAAACGGTTTAGAAAAATGCAAATACTACTTTATCAGACTATAGGCGCTAGAGTTATTAAGTCACATTCAGCTCTCAGTAATATTTTGAAATAGGTCCAAGATAATTTCGTATTATATTTTAAGATCCTGAACCGAAAGTACCACGTAATATAAATATAGAAATCAGTGAAATATTTAATTTCCAATTTGAATAGTAGCATATACTGAAAGCATATAAGTAGCATATTAAATGATCAGAAACTGGATGTAGTCGTCGATTACAAGACTATTCATCCATGAACTCATTAAAGTAAACATTATAAACTTCCTATGAAACTGAATCATTGATACAATTCAATCAATGATGGATAAACAACTTTCTTTACATCATGAACAATCGGATCATTGGATAAATTCCTTACTTCAATAGTTTGATTAATATTTCTCAATCAATTTGGTCTACTGATAGCAATGTGATAACAATGAATCGGACTTTGGGGAGTCCGATCTCACTCACTAGGCATCAAATATAAATATGAAGATTAACTTCATACATTATTGTCATCATGGTAGAAATCAATCTGAAAAAAAAACAATCAATAAGATCATATTGATATTTACTTTGTTCAATGATTGAAATAATATTAACTTGATTGAAATAATAAGACATTGATGTTGTCAATTCCACTATATTTAAAATTGTATCGAATTAATGAAAGAAACAAAAAAAAAACACGTTTCATGGTAACACCTGCCTCATCTTCAGATGAACTGTTGGTTAATGCTCAAGCAATTTAAATTAATTTTGAGCAAATATACCATAGTGGTACTGACAACATTAATTTCTTATTCTTGAGATATTATGGAGAGATGGCACAACATCTCTTACCATACAATCAAATTACACTAACTTATCTATCTGCACAAAAAATACCATAATTGAAAATTTGTTTGCCGTCGCTGTTGAGTGCTTGCTCTCTTTACTCATAGTGTATGATTAATTATTGTTGAAAGACAGCTAGTCAACTATGATCGAAATTAAATTGGAAGCAGGCTGAGACCGGGGCTGCAAGTGTCCACTTCTCACCTCCGTCCGTACCCACGCCCATACTTCTTCTGATCTGTTCTCACTAATTACTGTACCCGTTGCATCCAATTCCAGCCATTGATTGATGGTTCTTTTAATATGTCAAATTAAAATCTCATTAGCGTGAAATTGATGTCTTCAACTACAGTTGATTTATTTTATGTCCCCTATTCAAGGCGTTTCAAATACGTACGCACTATGTATTGGAAATAACAACAACAATGCAATTAAACATTATTAGATCTTCATTGGTTGGTGAGTTATTTCGAAGCGATACTTTTAATTTCATGTGTGCTTAGATTGATGTCACATGTGGAAAGTGAGAATTCAATCACCTATAATAAGCTGTTTGCAATTTCTAATATAATGATGAAGGTGAAAAAGCTATTGTGATCTTCCTATGATAGTACTGTAATTTGTGATGGAAGTCCCCGTAGAAATTAAATATCAGGTCACCATAATACATCGTAGTATATAGTTTCTAATACAAAATAGTAATGATTCAAATGGCGGTATCTCAATTATCCGAAATCAGTTCCATTCTCGCATTGATATTAAGAGTTGAATAAGAAATCTCGCGTTGAATACTAAACATATTGAACGAATCATCGAACTAAACAATCAAATAATGATTGATAAAGTTGATAGGCTGTGGTAATATTATAAAAAATATTCGTTTTGTCAGTGCTGTATTCATTTGATTTTCATGAACTATACTGGGACTTGCCATACCTATTCAAATCCCTATTGAATTTGAATATATAGCCTATAATAACAGATATTATTGAAACATATTTAATAGATTCTTCTCAACGGCCTGAAGATTCACCATATTCCAATATTTCACACCATAGAAGGTTTCAAATCATTACTGTCATTTAGCCAAGCATAAGCGGATTAGCCGACTGTAATGTCCTTTTAGTCCTTGACTCAGGGGTGGGGGAAAGGATTGGACCAGACTGCGCCCTTGAGATTCTTAGGTGAGGCTGATCAATCTGAATTTAGAGGTAAATTATCTCCATTCATTAAGTAGTTGCAACTCATTGGAGAAATTAAGGTAACTGGGTCTCATAATGAGAGGACACAAGTATGAAATATTTCACCTCATTATGCAAGGCAAAATAACAGGTAGGAGGTCAGTGGGGCGGAGAATGATATCTAGGTTGCACAATTTAAGGGATTGGTTCAAGTGCACCTCATCAAGCCCCCTGTAGGTTGGGGGAGCTTTGAGTCGAACATCGTACTCAAGAATGTGTTGAAAACCAGAATTCACCCACAGTATCCCTGCTTGTCGTAGGAGGCGACTAAAAGGGACCCCAAGGCAACTCCATCCAGAAGTTGCCTTGCCTTCAAACCCACGGGATCTGCCCCATCAGGGCAGTTTCGGAGGGGCAAAAAGAAAAAACCAAGAGACCAGAGATGAGTGAAACTCCAGGCACAAATGTAGGTCAAGAGGCTGAGTCGAGGGTGACCAGGTGCCCTAGAGGAAACTTGGCGACCCCTCCTTCAGCGGAAGGACCTAATAAAAAGCCAAGAGTGAAACTCACGTAGCTCACGAGTCTGTGGGTGGAGAGACCAAAACTCACCACTACTCAAAGAAGGGCGGCCATTCAGGCAAAACGTCTCGGGAGAGGTAAGGCTTTTGACCCTTCAGAGTTTAGGAGGGGCAAAAAGAGAAACCCAAGAGACCAGAGATGGGTGAAATTCCAGGCACAAATGTGGGTCAAGAGGCTGAGTCGAGGGTGGCCGGTCGCCGGGCGCCCTAGAGGCAGTTTGGTGTCCCTTCTCTCAGCGATAGGACCTAAAAAAAGGCCAGGAGTGGAACTCACGTAGGTCACAAGTTTGTGGGTGGAGAGACCCAACCTTGCCACTGCTCAAAGAAGGGCGGCCATTTAGGCAAAACTTCTTGGGAGAGGTGAGGCTTTTGACCCTGCGGAGTTTCGGAGGGGCTAAAAGAAAAACCCAAGAGACCAGAGATGGGTGGAACTTTAGGCACAAATGTGGGTCAAGAGGCTGAATCAAGGGTGGCCAGGCGCCCTAGAGGCAACTTGGCCGCCCCTTCCTCAGCGGTAGGACCTTAAAGAAGGCTAGGAGTGGAAAGCCAGGAAGGCCCACATTTTATGCGAGTGGAACTCAAGTAGGTCACGAGGACTAATCAGTCTGAAGAGACTGCAAAGCATATCACACTGGATTGCAACAAGCAACCAGGTGATGAATGGGATGTTACTATAGGGAAAAACTCCTGGTTCTTGTAAAAGACACAGGTATTGGTTTGCCTAACTAACATACTACTTGGGAATACAATAAGCTTCGGTTGACGTGTGGGGTTCTTTGAACCTTTGGATCCTTGAATCCGTCCCTTCAAAAACAATAAACAATAATAAGTGCACCTCAAATTAGTTTTTCAAGTTGGCTGTAAGCAGTGTGAAATTGCCATCATGATAGCCAACCTCCGCTACGTAGGTGGCACATGAAGAAGATTACGTGGTTGGAAAACCACTGGCAATAATTCCAGTAGGGTTTATCGATTTCAATACCTTTTGTTATACTAGAAATTCCTTGAACAGTAGACCTCGCGCAGTTATAAACCACTGTCTCCTCTAACACTGTTCATAAGAGTAAATTCTGTCCTGTCCTGTCGTGTCGGCGAGATAGGTATCGGTGTATAAACGAATAATGGCTGTTTGGGTTGTTGTATCGACAATCCTATTATATTAAGCGAGCAATTTCTGTATATATTTTTATATCTGGTTATTCATGTTCAACGGATCTCGAAAACGGCTCTAACGGCTTCACGAGATTTGGAACATAGTAGGTTTATGATATATAAACCGATTATTATTCGATTGCACTAGGTCTCATACCTGGAAAAACTCGCTGAAGGACATGAAAAGGATAATTATTCATCCTTGAAAAAACAGATGATAATTTTGTTGTCTGTCGATAACAGAAGATGCTTGTGCCTGTGTCGGAGATCAGCTATGTAATCAATTAGCTTACCGTATCTCGCGAGAAATCTAGAAATTTTAATTTGACTCGATCAAAATAATCTGATTTGTTGTCATGTGATGGTATATCATAATATTCAAAGTTAATCAAAGCAGCTTAAACAGTTCTAAGTGATTAGTGAGTGTTATTGTGTTATTCAATTTGGTTTGTAAACAATCTAAATTAGAACTTTTCTGTTTTCAAATATTTGGACTGAAAATTTGACCTGAATTCAAGTGTATGGAACATAACCTACTTTTTGGAATGTTTATAGTGTATAAATCAAAATTCGGGGAAGAATCAGTTTTGGGCTATGCCTGTCAGTCCTTCCTCAATCATTTTAAAGAATTGAGTTCTGTTTATCAATAAATAAATGAATAATGAGCGAAGCTCGGTGCCCCGATATTGCTAATAATTTGACGTAAACAGCTATGTACTATCATCAAAAGCTTACCGAGTTGAAAGCAGAGAAAAGTCGGGAGAAAATACTATGCTATTTCAAGTTATCAATTGCATGCCTCACTGCATGCAATTAATAGTCCACACAACAGCTGCTTTTTTCACCAAGTTACAAGAGATATTGAATTGCATGCATCATTTCATGCAATTTATAATCCACTCGACTGCTGATTTATGATGAATAATTCTATAGCCTAATTTTTACTCTCTAAGGCGTATGAAGGAGGCTCATTTTCCTTTTATATTATCCTTGATATGCAAAATTTTCAAAAACATTGTATATACGTCGACGCGCAATTTAAAAAGTATGTTCCTTTTTAAAATGTATTTCAAAATTTTCCTGTCAATTTTAATGAAAATCTATTTCCGCGTTTCGCCGTAAATGCGGAACGAATAAACATAAAGAGAAATGCAAAACCGTCGACTTGAATCTTAGAACTCACTTCGCTTGGTCAAAAGTTATCGTTAATGAATATTAGTATTCGTTATGTAGGATTCTTACCAACTTTTGGTTTACCACCGATAAAATGTGACGTTTTTAAACTCTCGATGGTTTGTGATAATGAGGAGACCTGAGAATGCAGATATCTGGTCATCTGAGCCATGTTATAAAAACATATATTTTTTGCCTCAGCAGTTTTATTTTCAAAAATATTCATGTACTGATTCACGTAGAGAGTTCTTTTTCCATTCACCTTATAAGCGAATTAAGATTAAATGAAGTTGTGTAACTTTCGATGCAATAAAATACAAATGAACAAACATCTCTCCAATATGCCTACTGGTGATAACACAGATGCGATTGAAAAGTGTGTACGATAGGAATGTGGTAAGAGTTCTTTGTAAGCGAGCGATTTCTTCTAGTTTCATAATTAAATCAGAACGAGCATTCAATTAATCACCGGGCGATTGTTTGTTAGTTTGTTTGTTGGAGAGATAAGCGGGCCGAAATCGGCGCAGTCACGCCGCCCGCGGTGCTGCGTTTGTCTTGCGGTTAGGGCGAGCGGAGCGCGCCGCTAATAATTGAATATAACAAACAGAACAGATCGCTTACTCATTCTGTCGACTCCCTGCCTTTATAACGGTGTTACACTTTGCTATCAACACTGATCTCATTCCTGTCTCAACACCTGACGCATACGACACACTACACTACAAAATACAATTCGTTTAATTACTGCTACACCCGATCTGTCTCCTTCTGGCTGCGTTATTATGATGAACTCAGCCAACAATACCATTGGTCGCTGTCGCTACCACTGGTGTAGTTGCATTACTACACCACATATACGTCACATATACTACACCACATATACATCACTATACCACATATACATATCACGAACAGATATAATAAAAATTCCACATCTTAAACAAATTACAAGTGTTAACATTATTCAATACATTTGTATGTATTTAGCCATGAGTGCTTCTTTATAGAGTGAGTCATATGTATGGGAACCCTTCAATAAATTGGAGACTTTTGTAGATATAATACTGTAACTTTCAGGATAAGTTATTGGTCAAGTGCTCTACCTTTTGACGTACAACTGAATTTCAACCCATCGGTGTTACAACTTAGTTAAAACTTAGGGTTTGTAACTCAAATATTTTAAATGTGAACACCCATTGTGTTGTACATAATTTTAAAGGCCTTTTTGAAACAAGAAAGATGGCATCGACAAAAATGTTCTATGATACTTGTAGCCAAAATGGCGACTGATTGAAGTTTTAGATTTTAAAGAAATGAGGGGTCGTAACTCAAATATTTTGAACGTAATCACCCATTTTGTGATACCTCATTTTAAAGGCCTTCTCAAAACTAGAAAGATGACATCAATAAAAATGATCTATGATACTTTTATCCAAAATGCGGCTGATTAAAATTTATCAATTATTTCTTTAAAAACTCGAACTTCAATCAGCCGCCATTTTTGATACAAGTATCACTATAATCTTCCACTATATTCCATCAAAAAATAACTATACCTTATAAAAATGTATAATTTAAAGGAATTTCTAAATCATCATGCATTTTTGAGAATCGGCAGTAGGTAGCATTTTTCTCCATAGAAACAACTTCCGGATAAATTGTGAAATATTGTGTTGAACAAAGTTGTGGAAACCAATGATTATCGCATAGCTATTCAAAGGACAGAATACAATATTAAAACTTCAAGTAAATAATATAAGTTGAAACTACTGCTAGGTGAAATTAATGTATTGAACTTGCATAGGTGCAATTTTCATTCTGTTTCAAATCCCTTGTATATAAGGGAGTGCATATTTATTCAAGTATAGCTATTGCCATAGGGTACATATAACCAGAGACAAGAATAATATAGTGTGTGACTTACTTATCCTTCATCTATGATATAACTCAGATAACATTGACTAACTATCAATAAATAAGAATAAAAAATCTAAGTACCCTTTCTTTAAACATTTTTCACTCACAACATGTTTCAACATTTATGTCATCAAAAGTGAGTGAATGAAATAAAAAATATATAAATTTAATTCACTCCTTGATAATGGACATAAATATTGGACCATTTTGTGAAATTTTTAAATAAGGGTACTTGGATTTTCTATTTTTATTTCTTGGTCATTAAGAGCAGCTCTAACAAAAAAAGGTAACATTGACTCAATATGATCCAAATTTGAGAAAATTATGGCTGGACTAAATTTTCTGTCATGTTTATGGAGCATGTTTGTATGATTTTCATTGAAAAATGTATCAAAATTTTTTATTGGAAATATTGAGTGTTGGTTCAATGTTGATGGAGCACGCTGGATAGGCAATTGTAATTGATCTTCAATAAATTGCACAAAATATGGGATAGAATATTTTTATTGCTTTAAAATATACATTACAGCAAGACCGCAAGATTTCTAGTGAACATATTAACACTTGAAAAACAGCTCATAGATACAGATAATATATTATGTTGAATTATCATTATTGTTACTTCTATTTGAAAGTCTTTCCCTGCTCATTCATTCAAACAAAAAATAGCGAAACATCAACAATTTATTGATTAAGACAAATAAAAAATTATTGTCTCTCTGATAATGTCGACAAAATATAATAAAATCCGTTCCGTGAATGGCATTTCATTGAATAGGAGCTTAATGGAAATAAGGGTACCAAACCCTAACGGTACTTATTCGCTGTTCGGCACCATAGTGGCTTGATTTTTTTCAAAACAATATTCTACTACTAGGAGTGCCACCAATGATAGCATCCTTTATATTGAAAGAAAGTTTAGTAGTTATTATTGAAAGAAAATCCAAATTAATTCATTAGAATATGAATAAATGCAATATCTCAGTAATTTCCATCTGTTGGGTGTAGTAGCATGGCAGTGGTGATGATACTCGATACTGGGAGCAGTGTGTCACGTACGATAGGAAACCATGTCATGGAGTAGCCACTGCTGTGGCTACCATCCCCTGGTGTGGCATGCTTCATATGATACAGTACAATGATATCTTTGGGTGGCTCCATGTTCTGGCACCATGATGGCCCAATGTAGCTTACATCAAAATAAGCGCTACTAGATTACACATAGGCCTACACTCGACTATAGTCTCGTTGGGTGGAGTACAGGAACTAATAGCTCATAGCCTTCTTTATAAGAGTCACTGTACATTGGATCATACTATATTATACTATGATATGCCATTTCAGAAACAGCGGATGAATATCGCCTATATAAAAATAAGCCACTATTTATTTCTTTCTTAAGAGTTTAGAACAGCTCAGTATAAAAATTATGAACCCTGAATTATTATTGAATTAAATGTAGTTTTAGATAGCAAAAAATATTATCTATTGTCTGACTATAGTCCATTTCACTGACAATGGGGAAAATATAATATTGTTTTTGGCCTTGATATTGAATTCTTTAATTCTATCACATCTTGAGTAGTTTTTCCAATGTATAGTAATATATGTGAAAATAGCTGTGACTAAATTCTTGCAGAATTGAAAAATTATTTGTTTCTAGAAAATCTTATCATAGTATGAGAATAATTATAGTCGAAGCATTCATTAACATAAATCATTATGTATAATGATTTGTGATTGTCAATAACGGGGTGAATGAAATAAATAATACACAAATAAAGGAAAACATCAATACACAAATGAACCCTCTCTACACACATTCTCCACATACTCGTGCTCAGTATAGAAAACTCCATAAATCAGCAAACTTCTCAATTCCTTCTCAAACTCGTCGAAATCTTCAAAGTTTTTCAAGTGAGTATACACTAGACTTTTCAAAGAGGAGTCAAAATACCATTTTATATATATCTATTTTGATAATAATCATCACATACCATATATATTGTTTATCTGTTCATTGATATTTTGTGTCATCCTGGAACTATTTTTATTGTGATTTGTGATTAATGAGATTTTTATTAATATTCCTAATTTGTAAAAAGTATTGGGCTATGACATTTATTTTTTGGAATATTTTAATATCCAAACCATTTGCAACCTGTGAGCTGCGAATCAGCGATGTATCGTTGATAATAGAAAATGATCGGCCATGAATTTGGGTAATAAAATAAAATAATTTGATGGTTAATTTTTAACATGTTATGCTGCGGTCAGATTGTTCAGCATAGAAATTTCTAATGGTGCGTTAGAAAATGAACTTCCACTCTACTATAATAACTCATGCTCACTTATTGATATGATATAATAATATTTCTTTAAGATAGATTTTTCCATTCTAGAATATTGTCAAGCCTCCTACAACCAGTAGAACGCGAAATTTATCATCACTTTATTATTGTTGGCATTAATATTTTTTTATGAAAATTTATATCCTTGAAGAAACTTTGTGGGTGAAAAAATTTTTAAAACAATCATTTATGGAACTATACTATTGTACAGTACAAAAAAAAGTTGTCGAGATAAGCCCATCATTTTTAAAGTACGCGCCAAGGTATCTAATACACTACTGCAAACTGTCTTTTTGGAATGAAATTACGGGAAGGAAAAAAGAGTTCTGAAAATTATCATCCATTATAATGATCAAAGGACAATCCGATATACCATGGATTTGTTACATTTGATGAATTTATTCATTCTTTTCCACTTCAAAAAACCGTTAATCGCAAAAGCGCTTGACGAAACAGCTGATTGAGAATTCAGTCTTGTCGTCTGCTTGTTTTGTATACTTTTTAGTTTCTATTCTACTTCTACTTCTAGGTTATGAGATTAATGAAAGAACACCGAGTTTATTGCTAGTTCTCTATAGAGAAATAGTACAATTTGTTTAGATTTCAAGTGAAGTTTTGCTGAATAAAAGGCCTACTAAGGTTCTAATTTGGATACAAGGTTCAGATCTTGGTTATCATTAAAATGAATTACAATCGAACAAGTCAACTTTACAGTGTCTGCGGCTAAAAGAGCAACTCTTATAGAGAACAAAAAGCAGATTAATTGTAAAAATTATTGAAAATACAGTATAATTTAAAAAAAAATAGTGATTCATCATGTTCAATCTAACCGTAAAACTACGTTCTATTTCACCGTGTATTCGGTATTATTCAAGCTTCAACAAACCAAAGTCATCGCGAACGCATAGGTTAGGTTTGGAAAGTTACCTCAATCGTTATGAACTTTGTAGAACTGAATGTGTTAAATCAATGTGTTGCAGAAGACTTTTACACAATAATTCTAAATCTAAGGAATCAGAGAACAAGAGCATTGTATACTACTTATCTGCTATTGGGGTATTGACTTTAGGATTGTCCTATGCCGCTGTACCGCTATACCGAATATTTTGTCAGGTAAGATTACTATAACATTTACTTCATAACGTAATTTTTCTCACTCGTCACTTCTAACAATACAGGAACATATTAGTTCATTACCTTCGAACATTGTGTTCTGCACACATTATTCTTCTAACTTGAGCATAACATACAATCAGTTTATCTAATTGTTAAACTCTGCACTTTAGACAAAATTAGGATTGATAGGCTAGAGTTGAGCTATCCTCTTCGTTTTATACCTTTCAATGTATTATTGTTTTGCAATTTTACCTGGTATGGTGCTTTAGAATCTCTGCCATTATAACCTCATGCATGTTTAATGCAAGGTACTGATTTAATGCAACCATAGTTCCACAGTTTTTTTAACTTTTCTAGCGCTTTGGGATTTGGGTCTTGATGTCATAGCCTACGGCCTTGTCAAATAATATTATATTTTAAAGTAATAAATATGCCTAATATCTATTATTATCAAACTTAATAGGCTATTTCATAATTTTTAAATGAAGCAGAAAGCATTAATTAATTTGAATAATAATTAAAAGTTAGTTATTCAACAAATAAAATATTATTCTGATAGATTGGTTTGAGAACAACAATATTACCAAAAAAAGAGAAATAGATTATGTACAATATTAAGATAAGTGGCCTATTATTCATACATATTATTGTGAGTACGGTACCTATTCTATTATTTACAAATTATTCTCTTATACTGAATATTTTTTGCTTTTTTCAGGCCTCTGGTTATGGTGGGACTGTAGGAGAAGAAAAAGACACGGATGTTTCGAAAATGAAGAAGGTGAAAGATAGAGAAATAACTATAAAATTCAATGCGGATGTCAGCTCGAGTTTGAAATGGAATTTCCACCCTCAACAATCTGAAATTACAGTAAGTTGTCTATCAAATCTCAATGCTAAAATGTGATAAAATAAAACTCGAAAACTTTAGAGTGAGAATAAAGCCGGCGCTACTCTTGTCATGAAGCTTTCTATTCCTACTCTTGACGTCTTGACCAATATTTCTGTTGGGTGAGGGTTGTTAATGGGACAAATCACATGACATGACGGACATGTGTAACGTGCAGTATTCCAGGTCTTTGTTATCCGCGATCGGATCGGAGTGAGATCGAAACGTTGTATTACAAGTGTGTCGGCTTAATATGTTTGAATGTGTAGTACTTATTCCATAGAAGCCTGCACTGATTATAAACAAAAAATAATTTTAAAACAGAATGAAATAATAAATAGTTCTATTAATGTAAAGATTGTATTTTTGTGACGATTCAAGCCCTCAAAGAATGAACTAATTTATACGAATAATATCATATCATCCTCGAAAAATATTTCTTGATTGTATCTAGAACATGTTTCTTTCTCTGATTCTTCTACATTAAAGCTGAAAAAAGTACTAGAGAAGTACTTAATATATTGTATTGATTTGATAAATGCTCCTAATAATTCTTTCATAACGATATTTTTGTACTGATTTGTTGAAGGTAGCTCCTGGGGAGACGGCTTTAGCGTTTTACACTGCTGAGAATCCGGCTGACAAGCCAGTGATTGGAGTTAGCACGTACAATGTGGTTCCTTTTGAAGCTGGACAATATTTCAACAAAATTCAATGCTTCTGCTTCGAAGAACAAATGCTTAATCCACATGAGCAGGTAAAATCACCTATTCTTCGTTTATTACAGTTGCTTATAGATTAATAATCGAAGATTGCTTTGAATGAAAATGGAACGAGATAAAATATCACTCATTAGGCGGAAAAGGGACTTTCTACCCCTTAACCATGAAAATTCTCCTAGTTTCAAAAACATTTCATGTCGAATAGATTGTAAGAGTTGATAATTTTCCACTCACTTCTTTCCTGTAACGAAAACTCTCTGTCCAATCTTAGCTCCTGATAAATTAATAAGTTTGCATTTTTCCATTCCCTCATAAATGAATGTCCAGTAAGCAAATAAATATTGAAAGGATGAATTGATGGATCGTTTCATCCATGAGTTTCATAATGAGTTTTTTTGTAAAAAAATGCACTGTCTTGATAAAAAGTTACTCAACACATTTCTTGAAGCAAATTCTTGCTTGTTGGCATTATATTCACCAAGCACTCTCTGTTCAGCTAAAGTCTAGTGTCTCTTAATTTTGAAATTGCTGTTAATAAAAATCAGGTACTGTTAAGATAAAATATAATTTGATTTTTCTCTTAGGTGGATATGCCAGTATTCTTCTACATTGATCCTGAATACAGTGAAGACCCAAAACTGGAATACACAGATACAATCATCCTGTCCTATACATTTTTCGAAGTCAAGGATGGCATGTCTTTACCCCTACCAGGATATTTTAAACCGCACACGGCATGATCTGTTATATCCGATGACTCTTGTATAGTTCGACTTAGTCAAATAAATTGTTTCAGTATAGTCTAGTTGAATTTTTATTTTCTTCATTGTTATGGGAATGGAAAACCTTTTGATATTGATATTTGACAATGGAAAACCTGACGGAGATATTGTGTTTCGCATTTTATTCATATTCTATTGTCATTCAGTCTAGATTCGAATTTTAGACTAACACGCGGTTGCAAAAAGTCTGTTAACTTTTAATCCCAATTAAATGCCACTAGAACCAATCAGAGAATCTTCTTCTCAGAAAAACCTTCTCTGATTGGTTTTCATGGAATTCGATCATGTTTAAAATTTAACACACTTTTGTGCAAACAGGCCTGAGACTATGGACAAGAGTACTGTTTTGGAAGGGCATTGGGATGGAGACATTATTTATTTATTTATTCATTCAACAAAGACGAAAACCCATAATCGTAAAATTATTGGAAATGGGAGAACAGGATTATAGCCTATTTTCGAGGGAGCGTTAGCGAGTTCTCACTTTTACTTACTGAAGGCCAAAGTTTTCCGTCTGTTTGTATGTTCTACAATAATTTAGAAAGAATTGATCAATCAGCTTCAAATTTTGAACACTTATTCTTCGAACCTTTTACCAGATCAAGTTCGTTGGACAATAAAATTGATTCACTCCTTCGTCCTTTTTCCGGATATAAAAATAGAATTGAAAGTGCATAGGAAAAAATTGTTGTAACATAGTTATCTGAAGAATTCATTGCATGCAATATTACTACTGTTTTTTCCATTCATTCATTCATAACATCAGGTGAGGCTATTTGGGAGCTTTCACACAGCCCTTCATGCGCTGACACATGATTTCAGTTGGTTAATAGGTTACAACATAATTTACAACCAACAAACTGATATGGGTTGAGATATCAATGTGTGGTTTTTGCCATTTATTTTCTCTTGGAACTCTGTATCGAAATCATGTATCACATGACCACCTTCTCATTTCAAAAAATGAATTTGGATTCGTATGAGGGTCAAAGATGTTGAAGCGACAGAGTTATTTCTCATTCCAAATAGGATTCCCAATGAACCCTACTGTTAAATATTTAAATTATTCTTAAGAAATATTCTGCTGTTTCCATCAACTCTGTATAATTGAAAGGTTGCGGATTCACAAAGATTACAATTCAACAGTTCTTGAGTAAGTTCTCCAATCCAGGGGGTCACTAATAATACAGTAACGAGAATCTATCAAATACTTTTCTGCTACCAACAAATGAGATGAATTCATACATGTTACCTTAAAGTAAGTTAAAATTACAATAACATGTTACCTTTTCATACGGTAAAATTTAAATAACTGAATGCTCATATTTCTTGCGGCAAATTATCATTTAGAATTGGGTTTAGCTACAAAAATGAAGCATATTTCTACTATTCTTTATTATCTCTAATAGTATGTTCCACTACAATAATATATTGTAAATAAAATATCTAACATAAAATATATCCCACAATTAAATAATCTGTTTTTATTGTAACAAGCTTGAACATGTCTGAACAATAAAACATCAACAATAACATTCTCGTTCCAACGAAACCAGTTTTATACTATACTGTGTTTCATGCTGGAGCTAAAGCATAGAGCAAATCATAATTACTTTTCAAAAGCTTTGATTCAACATTATTGTTTGCTAATTTTAAATTACAATTTAATTCATTGAAAAGTTTCGTAAAGTTGGTGAATCCAAGTAATGATTACCACCAATCAAATTATATTGAATGGTAGTTACACCTCAATTTCAATCTCATTTTCCTCTTTGCTAATTGAAAAAGAACTAAAGCTAGAAAAGTTGTTGAAAAAAAATGAAATAGTGATAGCTATTTTCATATTCATATAACATTTTAGAATACTTGCATCCCTGAGTTATAATTTTGATTTTCATTAATATTTTTAACGTTTTATCTCTGTCGTGGATAATTCTGATTAATACAAACAATATAATATGCAATATTAATATCTTTAAGGACTCTTCAAATTATAAAAGAGAAAAAAATCTATATAACCCTTATCTGTTTTGAAAATGAATACTGATCATTATTTATTCTCAAACAATTTATAATAATTCAACTTTTAAAGCATTTTCTCTCATTGAAACCACTCATGATCAGAATCACTGTCAAATTGAGCATTAAAAATATAAAGAAATGAGAGCAATACGGGTTGGAAATTTGTTTGATTATAATGCAGCTACTGTCCCTCATATTGTCCCCATATCATAACTCATAACTGTCCCCTACTCATGTAACTCATATATTCATATGTCCCCTCATAACTGTCCCCATATTGATATTTGATGATTTACGTTCAAAAATTATAGAATTAGTGGAGAGTCAATCTTGAAATGTTTTATACAATATTTGGCAGTTGTTGGTTCTGATTGAAATGTTATAATAAACTGATTGGTAAACTCAGAATATTTTCAACATTAGCTATTTTATAACAAGGTGATAACATGTAGAATACAAATTCCAGATACATTTTCAGGTACAATATTCATGTTTCATAGCGTTTAAAAGTGAAAATTAGAATTTGAAATTGACTGACACTTGATCATTTTCACGTGTATTCGGCTGCACATAGTCCTACTATATACTGTTCTAAATGTCAATATGTTTATTATTCTGATTTTAAGCATATTCTAAAGTCTAAAGCTATGTTATGAGCATTTAATGAAAGCATCAGTTTAGGGAATCATAATGGATCAATGTAATCTGTCTCTTTCCTGTATAGGGCTACTTGTAATATAAATATAAAGAAAATAAATAAAAATCTCACTTGAAAATGGCATAAATGACCGAAACATGTTGTGATAAAATATTTTAAAAAAAGGGTACTGAGATTTTTATTTATTTTCTTTATATTCAATGTAATCTGGTTTGTAAACCTTGAAAACAGCATCGAGGGTTTTCATAGTAGGCTGCTAGTGAACACTGACAGTTTGGACCTGATCTTGAGGTGTATAGCAGCAGTATTAAACATTTTAATAATCAATTCTTATGAGATCTTATATTCAACGCGGGAAAGTTAATTTTAATGGGAAATAGTAAGATTATGATATTTGTCAGTGTCATAATATGAAGCCTTATGTGTAATTTCACGTAGAATCACAGATGACAGGACTCTTGAAGAGATTTGCCAAGCATATAATAGTTATTTGAATGATTCGAGTGAATCTGCAGTTATTTAATGTAGAATTGTACTAAAAAATTCACAATTGAAAAAATGTAATTGACAAGAAACATTTTGTCATCACAGTTTCAATCAATAATGGATTGTTTCCAATCCCAAAAGGCAAGTTTAGGATTAGTAGAAGCAAGTGTAGTTAAGTCTGTCATGGTCTCAATTACAGCTATTCCATTAGACGAATAGTATAATGTGAATATAGGTACAACAGACATTACTTAACTTTTTCGATTTCTAATTTAAATTCATTAGTAATTCAATATAGCTATGAAACAAAAATGTTCTTTTAAAACTTGAGTCCAAAGCAAAAGATTTTTAAAAAGTAATAGTTTTCAGCTAAAATTGGAATAATCTTGATTTTTTTAATGGTATGTTATTCAATTTGAAGCTTCTCAGCATTAGGCCTCAACTATAAGAACGTCTCAGCCGCGCTGAATTCTATAGATCGTTCTCGGGATGCCTTGTCTCTTATGGGGGCAAATATAAAAGCGAAATAGATGCTCCCCATAAGACACCATGCTTTTTCTGGAGACGCGCGAAAAACGCTCGTATAGTCGGGGCCAGAGACTACCAACTTATCGAATAATAGGTAGGCGGCCTATCATTGACTCAATTCTGTGTGATACATGAACAATGTGAATCTCATTCATTCTTTGTTTCCTGTTCAACTCAATTGACAGAGAGTTGTTTATCTGTTTTTTGAGTTGATAGGAACAAAGTTTATAATATAGTTTCAAAAGCCTGTAGGCCTAAAGTTTCTAAAATGATTGCTAGAACTAATCAATTTTATGCATTCTATGGCTTATTTTGATACTTCTCAATATTTTTACCATAATTATTATTATTCCTCATTTTCATGAAAATGCAAGCATTGACTTTGAGTTTTGTATTTCGATGCACAGACGATACGGTACGGTAACAAGTATTTCCAAATTAATAATAATTAATTAATATAACAATAAATTTTTAAACGTTACACAATATTTTTTTGTGGAATGAGATATTTTTTCATTTCAATTGAAATCTCAATATTTGATTGTTGCTGAGACTGGGAAACTCCTCCTCATGCCTAGGCACTTTTCCCGATCGATGAAAAGTGAATTGACCTTGACGTGAAGATCTGATTCCAAGCTAGCGCGCGTTTTTAGCAGTTGTTGGTGTTGAGACTCTGCCTCTTGCAGCTTTCTATGAAGTTGATCTACACTTTCATTCAGCTCATGAACTTCTTTTACCAGCCTGAAATTTGAAAGCAAAGAATAACATACAAAATTTATTCATATTATGAATCAAATTAACTAGTAAATGATGTAGTCTTTATGAGTTTTTTTTTCATATTAATACTGCATTTTAAATAATTTAAATTCAAAGTAGTCTATGTTACAAACAAATGTTTTAATGAAATGAATTGATTGAAGTTATTGTTCTAGTAATCACCTATTTTGGGCAGTGTCTCTGCACAGTTCCACATCCCGGCGATGAGTGCGAGCCTCTAGTCGCGTGTGGGCCACTTTCATTGGATTACTCTTATCCATAATAGCCTTCCGCAACAGTTCAATGCTTTTCTCCACATCAAATATTTCTTGTTGAACCTGGAAAATTCATTCGATACAAATTGATTGAAAAAATTCACTCCAACAGGCCGATATGCTATTACACTAAAGCTGATGAGAATAATTTAATACTCACAATCAATAAATAATTGATTGAATCCAATAAATTTCTTATCTTCTAGGAAGAAAAATTAAAAATTATACCATTGGCTCTTATGACAATAATGTTCACGCATTTTCATTTTGTCAATTTGTGGACAATCCCATAAGAATTGATTATATTAATGTTTTGCTCATTAGTGCAGTCTCATTGGAAAGCAGGGCTTCAGTTTTTGGTGGATTAATTACTCATTATCATCGCGAATAGGAATAGGTCGAGCATAACATATAGCTATAAAAATAGTCTCAGAAACTAGCTCATCTTAGTGAGTTTACTGTTCACTTCATTTTGAAAAATTACTTTCTGTCATTCTCAAAATTATTGTGCTGAAGAACATGGAAGGTGAGATACGAGTGTATTATATGATAACAATAAAGCCAGTTATAAAAATAAGAAATATGGCTTACAACCTTACATTAACTACAACATTGTCAGTGCTCATATATGATTGTCACAGCTACTTTAGTGACTAGCACTTTTTTATTTTTCATCTGAGGGTGATGCCCACATTAGATCAGGCTTGTGCGTGGGTAATGAGGAGGATGATAATGAGAGATGAAAGAACCTACAGTTTTAGGTGGTTTCCGAACCACCACTTGATAAAATTATTGGAAGGGTGAGTGCTTGAACGTCTAAATTTAAGTTATTTGCTTTCGTTAATATCAAAGACATTTTACAATGAATTACTGCATTCATAGTTCTTTCTCATCCCTCCTATCAACCAAGTCCAAGCCTTGTTTTGGTTTTCACAGAGAAATATACACGTTATTTTAATAATTTTTTACTTTCATGAGTCATGACGAGATAGGAGAAGTTATTGAACAATAAATTATGTTGACCTTATGCAGATGCATCTGCAAACGATTCTTGGCCTCCAAAGTCTCCGTGGACCGCCTCGATAGTGAACTGTTAGTGTTATTCCATGAGTTCCAGATGTCATTTGCACATGCGTTGATCAAATTGTCAGCATCCGTGCGAAGTTGAGCTGATTTGGCTCGCTCGGCCTGCGAACGTTGGTTGATTCTGTTCGAATGCTCACTCCACGATTCAGGAACTGTTGTTCTGATAAATCACACTTATTAATAGACATTCGATCACAAGTTTCCAATTTGTTAATGATAGTCTACCTATTAAAAAAAAACCCAAAATCACCTAAATAGAGTTTATTTGATCGATTTGATTGTGTGCGCAGCTGTTCATTATTTTATTTGTAATCCAATTGTCCAGCAAAAACGTCTAGTAGTAACTATTAGGAAGTTTTTACTAGACATTTGAGCATGACATCAAGTCACTAACTGTCGGCATAGAGAAATTGTAGCATAATACTATCTTTCATCTGTGCTGTTAGTGTGTGAGGATGGAAAAATTATATAATTCTTCAATACAAACGATTACATTTCACTGTAGGTATACAAAATACTAAAACTATGAACAAATAATAGATTTTGTAGTATAAATATAGAAAAATTGTCTTATTTCTGAGAAACAAAAAGCTGGTATGTAATAATATATTAATATATTCTACTGTCGTTAACCCTCATAAGCAATTGAAAAAGTAACAAAATACAGACAACAAAAAACCAAGTAAAATAAAAAACGGTTTTATAAAATCCAATTTATCAAATTAATTTAAAATGTATAGAATTTTTTTAAAAATTGTCTTCCCAACAGTTCTGTGCAGTTAATATTATTTTATAAAAATGATAAGGGCTATACTGTATAAATGACCTAAATAATACTAAAGAAGAAAGAACAGAAAAATTCAGTCATTTCAGTTTTATACTTTGAATAAGTTTATCTGGTACTATTGAGTACTTAACACCTAATTTAATGGAAATAATATAATTAATTTTATCTATTCTGATATTAACTACTAAAAAATGTATAATTTATAATACATATAGTCAGCGTAGCCTACTTACGTCGGATCATATTTTTCAATTCCACCATAATAGTTGATCCCTCTTGAAAAATTGTTCAGTTGATGGCACATGCTGTCAATTCCAATGGCTGACTCCTTACTCTTAACATCAGTTTCAAGCTCATGTTGGCTTGCTCTATTCACACGCAGCTAAAACAGAGGAAATGCGAAAGCATGTTTTAAAGTGGAATTCAATTCAAATGTTCATCAGAATACACACAAATAGTGTATATGCTGCCTGGGAAAGTATCCAGGGGTTCATAATCATAGATTATCCATTCAGGATCTCAGTGATTCATTAAGTATGGTTAAGATTGCATCCGTCATTGAAATATGAGTGTCTTGTTAAGTTTCAATTCAAATAAAGGTCCCGTACCGTAGTCCCGGACCTTTGCCTTTGCCAGAGATACTCCACCCTCACCCTCACAACAATAGGTGTTAAAGTGCTGAGGTCTACGTAAACGAAAATGATGAGTATTGAACGTTATCCATATTATCTTTAGGCATTGAAGAAAGATAGGAAAACAGTGCTGCTGATTCTCTGCCTGCCAATGCCTTCTATAGAAAATAGCTGATACCAGTGTATATCTGATCCGGATGTTATACTGTATTAACTGTTCGTTCTTGTTTGGAATAACCAATTAGGCCTACTTTTTCTTCGTTAAGAAAAAATATTTTTCAATTATTAAATAATGAATATTCATGATTAAGATTGAATTAATTGTTTAAAAACGATCTGCCAACGTTGTGGAGCTAAAAAGGATAGCGCTGTCTCTTTGTCTCTTTGACAAGGATAGCAACTCCAATGTTAATCAGATACTGTCATTAGGTATAACGTGGACCTCACTATAGACGACATTTTATTGCAGGGGCTCCTTTTTAATGGGGGTCCTATTTTTGTGTGCGCAGCTGTTCATTATTTTATTTGTAATCCAATTGTCCAGCAAAAACGTCTAGTAGTAACTATTAGGAAGTTTTTACTAGACATTTGAGCATGACATCAAGTCACTAACTGTCGGCATAGAGAAATTGTAGCATAATACTATCTTTCATCTGTGCTGTTAGTGTGTGAGGATGGAAAAATTATATAATTCTTCAATACAAACGATTACATTTCACTGTAGGTATACAAAATACTAAAACTATGAACAAATAATAGATTTTGTAGTATAAATATAGAAAAATTGTCTTATTTCTGAGAAACAAAAAGCTGGTATGTAATAATATATTAATATATTCTACTGTCGTTAACCCTCATAAGCAATTGAAAAAGTAACAAAATACAGACAACAAAAAACCAAGTAAAATAAAAAACGGTTTTATAAAATCCAATTTATCAAATTAATTTAAAATGTATAGAATTTTTTTTAAAAATTGTCTTCCCAACAGTTCTGTGCAGTTAATATTATTTTATAAAAATGATAAGGGCTATACTGTATAAATGACCTAAATAATACTAAAGAAGAAAGAACAGAAAAATTCAGTCATTTCAGTTTTATACTTTGAATAAGTTTATCTGGTACTATTGAGTACTTAACACCTAATTTAATGGAAATAATATAATTAATTTTATCTATTCTGATATTAACTACTAAAAAATGTATAATTTATAATACATATAGTCAGCGTAGCCTACTTACGTCGGATCATATTTTTCAATTCCACCATAATAGTTGATCCCTCTTGAAAAATTGTTCAGTTGATGGCACATGCTGTCAATTCCAATGGCTGACTCCTTACTCTTAACATCAGTTTCAAGCTCATGTTGGCTTGCTCTATTCACACGCAGCTAAAACAGAGGAAATGCGAAAGCATGTTTTAAAGTGGAATTCAATTCAAATGTTCATCAGAATACACACAAATAGTGTATATGCTGCCTGGGAAAGTATCCAGGGGTTCATAATCATAGATTATCCATTCAGGATCTCAGTGATTCATTAAGTATGGTTAAGATTGCATCCGTCATTGAAATATGAGTGTCTTGTTAAGTTTCAATTCAAATAAAGGTCCCGTACCGTAGTCCCGGACCTTTGCCTTTGCCAGAGATACTCCACCCTCACCCTCACAACAATAGGTGTTAAAGTGCTGAGGTCTACGTAAACGAAAATGATGAGTATTGAACGTTATCCATATTATCTTTAGGCATTGAAGAAACATATGAAAACAGCGCTGCTGATTCTCTGCCTGCCAATGCCTTCTATAGAAAATAGCTGATACCAGTGTATATCTGATCCGGATGTTATACTGTATTAACTGTTCGTTCTTGTTTGGAATAACCAATTAGGCCTACTTTTTCTTCGTTAAGAAAAAATATTTTTCAATTATTAAATAATAAATATTCATGATTAAGATTGAATTAATTGTTTAAAAACGATCTGCCAACGTTGTGGAGCTAAAAAGGATAGCGCTGTCTCTTTGTCTCTTTGACAAGGATAGCAACTCCAATGTTAATCAGATACTGTCATTAGGTATAACGTGGACCTCACTATAGACGACATTTTATTGCAGGGGCTCCTTTTTAATGGGGGTCCTGTTTTTTTTTGGGGGGGGGTGGAAGGGTCTTAAATTTAAGCTTAAATTTTAGGCAGGGATGGGCTCTCCTCATTATTTGACCATGCTCCAGCTCCGGTTCGGTTGCGTATTTTTATCAAATTTAAACGTGATTAAACACTTTATTTAACCAATAGACTTATATTATTTATTGAGAGTCAGTATAGGATATTGGATCTGAAAATGTGATGCCTTCAGAACTAAAGCACATTCTTAATGAATTATAATTAAAAATAAATTATTTCAGGTTCATTTCAATATATTTTATCAAATAAATCTTGAGATGAATCCCTTATCTATCATTTTTGAGACAGGCGATAAAATTCCCAAAACACCTTATTATACATATTATTATAATCTACCTATTATATGACTAAGATGTAATTATTCATATACCGTATGTATGATTGATGGTGAAAGTAAATAAGAATATATTTTGTACTCACTTGCTCCTGAACCTTTTGATGAAGAGCTTTGAGTCTTTCTTGACAATTTCTCAAGTTTTCTACTTCTTTCAGAAGAGATTGTTCAGGCTGGTCGTGAACGAGGTCAATTCCTGAAATATAAATGAATCACATGTTTAAATTTAGTGTAGCATAAATAATATATTCCTTCAATCTCAATCAAACCACAGGAATATCAAGATGTTTAAATAATATTTTCCACCACTATTAATAGTAGAGAGCCACTTCAATATATTATGCAACACTCTCGCTTATAATAAACAAAAGAATTGTAAGATTTAAGTCATTCGAAATCAAATGTGATAACATAATTTTTATGAAGATTATTATGAAAAATTTCAATAAGTCTTACCTTTTCAAATTGTAAGACATTATTATATTATAATGTGGGGATATTTTTTTCTTCTTGTAGAGCCATTTGCTCACGGTAATGATGCAATAGAACTATTAAACAGATTGATGATATTCTACTGTCATGAGATTTGGAAAACACTAAACAATGTCACATCAACTCATTATTAATTTATTTATTATTTCCGGCAGAAATAATCGTCATAGTTTGATACTATCTTTAACCAATCGCTGCCAAAAATTTTACAATTCTTCAATAAATGGTCAAAATATGAACCTTACCTCAACAAAAACAGAATAAAAATTTTATACGTTTGACTCATAATGTATTAATTACTAGACTAATTCAATTATTTCATCGCTATGATTGAAATTTTTGTGAATTTAATGAAAATAAACAAATTGTGAAAAAAACTATTGTCTGTGTGTTGTTTCCTATTGTTCTGATTGCATATAAGTTTGCATATCTGATACCGGGTACGCGAGTAGGTGCCACCCCGACCACTTGTCCCCTTTTAAAACCGGTTTTTAGGGGACAAGTAGATGTGAGCCATACCCGTCTACTTGTCTCCTTTCTGAAGAGGTGACAACTAGTCGGGGGGACACTCAGTCGCGAGGGTGCTAGGTGTCAAGTTGTCGTTTACGGTCATCACTAGTTGGTACCTCCGGTCCAGTAGGTGTCAAGTAGTCGGGGTGACAACTTGACGGCAATGGTATATTTTTACGAGGGTACAAGCAGTCCTCTACTGTCACGACAACCTATCCCCTCGACTCCACTCCACAAGAAATCACCATTCCAGCTGGCTCTTCATTTGAAAGTTGGGAAATGAAGCCTAACTATCAAGTTCTATATGAAAAGGCATTAATATTCCTGCTTTTGATATAATAAGATATTTTCAACATCATGTCTTTGTGAGTGAGCCTTTTCAACCATGGTGCAATCAAGAATAAGTATAGAAACAGAATGTATAGAAACAAGTTTATATAAATAATTATTTATCCTCATATCAATTACCAGACTTCATGTAATACCTCAGTTGATAACCAGACTGATAGCTTCATCTGCCATATCATTGATGGATGAAAATTTGACTGTCCTAGCATTAGGCTCAATTTACTTGTAAACGGTGCGTCTGACGGGAAAATATAACAGAAAAAAGGGTTTAGAATTGTGTTCTACAACTGGTTTAGTCATCAAAAGGGCTTATTATTCATTTTTTCTGTTTTCAACCAACTCGAAAAAATTTGTACTAAAAATAGCAAAGACGGCGAATATCTCCCGAACCGTGCGTTTGACGGGAAAATGTTACTGAACCAAAAGTGCTTAGAATTCAATTCTACATCATAACCAGTAATAAAAATTGTGTTATCCCTCCTCCCTACGCCGCGGGGGTGTAAGTTGTGCCAACTCTGTAGGTGACAAGTAGTCAGGGTGACACCTTGACGCCAGCGTGCAAGGTGTCATGTAGACGTGAGCCATCCCGTCTACTTGTCTCCTTTCCAAGGAGGTGAAAACTAGTCGGGGGGACACCCTGACGCAAGGGTGCAAGGTGTCAAGTTGTCGTTTACGGTCATAACTAGTTGGCACCTTTGGTCCAGTAGGTGTCAAGTATTCGGGGGGACAACTTGACGGCAGTGGTATATATTTTTGAGGGTACAAGTAGTCGCCTATGGCCAAAATGACCAGGTGTCAAGTAGTCGGGGTGACAACTAGACGGCTACCCCTGATATCATATCACATTGCATATCAACAAGGTTCAATAAATGAATAGATTTAATTACTACCTTGTCTGCCTTCTCGATGGTATAGACACTCCTGAGCAATGTGTAGAGGCGCCTCGCAATCGTGGATGGCTTTCTCGAGAGCCCGTCGCGTGTCCTGAAGGAGGTTTGTCTCAGCCAGCATCCGCTCCAGCTCCGAAGAGATTTCATTGCGCCAGAATGTGGCATCTGTGATTCGCTCTCCGATTCTTCGCCCAGCATCTCGTTGAGCGGCAGTTGTTCTTTCATCTGTTTCTCTGTTAAAACATAATATCATAAATTGATCTCTGAACATGATATCAGAGAGACCGGAACTCTAAGCCTTTTCAAGACAAGAGTTAAATATTGGCTGGTGGAGAAATGCTTTTATAGGTGGGATAGTATTTCTTATCAATAAATGTTTGTGATATTAGCTTTACTATTAGATTTATTAGCTTATTGCAGATTGGATTTCACAGTTAATTTTTAGCTGATATGCATGTGATCTATTATTCATTGTTTTATACGTAACTAGCCGTCAGGCTCGATTCGCTCGCCATATCCGTCTAGCCAGGATCGTTCAAAAATGAGATCAGCGGGCTCGATCCGCTCGCCAAAAACGCAGAATTTGGGCGTATTTTTGGGATTTTTTCAAATTCCTTACAACATAACATTATTACACCCTAGCTTAGCTTCTGTACTAAATTTGAACAATTTCTGTTCATTTGTTTTCGATAAATCTGAGAAAAAGCAAAGAAACGGTGGAAAAACGCTACTTTTGGGCGTATCTTTGACGTTATTGCAAATTCCTTCTAACACAACATTATTACACCCTAGCTGAGCTTCTGTACTAAATTTGAACATTTTCTGTTCCTTTGTTCTCGATAAAGCTGAGAAAACGCTGGAAAAACGCAGATTTTGGGCGTATCTTTGGAAATTTTTCCAAATCCGTTCTTAGTGCGCCTCTAAAGGGCCAACTGAACATACATACCAAATAAGAACGTTTTTGGTTCGGTAGATTTTTAGTTCTGCGAGTGAGTGAGTGCCATTTCGCTTTTATATATATATATATATATATATATATATATATATATATATATATATATATATATATATATATATATATATGAAATATGTTATTTCTGTCATGTTATGTGTGTTGTTTTTATATTTTATTGTTGTGTATTCAGCTTCATTCAATATGTCCACGTATTTGTCAGAATACTTATGACAATAATGAAACAAATTCCAATTCTGGTGAAAGTCATTCTTATTCTTCATCGTTTATTATAACTACAGCATTATGTGTGGTAGTAATTCTAAGTTCGTAATTTTAGTCTGTCATAGTGTTATTGAAGTAGAGTGTACTGTAGTAGATATCCTAATTGAATGATAAGACATTGAGTTAAAAAAAAAACTTAATCCACTTGTATGAACCTAGTGGTTGTCACAATAACTTTCAAGGCTTTCTATTCAATATTTGTATCCTTAATGATGTGTTATTTTTGTCATAATATGATCAAGATATAGCGAACATAGAATTGTGAATTTGTGAGCTATATGTGGTAGCACAAGGCTTTCGATTGTCTAATCAAGCCGTAAATGTGTGTTTTTTATTTATTGTATTGTGTCAACTTAAATAATAAAACATTCTTTCTATTCTATGTGGTCGCACAAGGTGCTAGTTCCTAGTCTACTTGCACTCTCTTAATATTGTAACTATTGTAGCAACACAAATTTGTTCTGCTTATATCATTCAAAAAAAATTGTCAATATTTCTTTTGTAAAATATCTATTGTCAATACTATAATATAGCCATCTAGTCTAAAGAATAATGAGCTAATGTTTCTATCCTAACTTACTACCTAAGTGAAATTAATCAGGGAATATCTCATATATCACACAAAATAGTTGAGATTACATGGACCGAATATATTTCAATAAATTTGTCTTCCCTATCAGATTTTTGCTTTTAATTTCTACTATTTCGTTATGGAATCATCCTTTCTTGAAAATGGTCTCAATACGTACGCTGTGTAAAACAGACAGACTTTTCTCACAAAACTATAATTTCTTTTCTATTATCGTATTTAATGAGTGGATAAAATCTTGAAGCTTTAGAATATTCAAGTTCATAAAACATTAAAAATGTATCCAGTGACCCACCACCGATCTCTTCTTATCATATTATCTTTCCTTATCTCTTCTTATCATATCGATCTTATCTTATTCCTGAAAATGGGAACTAACTGTTTTTTTTCTTATAATTACAGTAGGTACCTAGAAAACTATATTCACTCCTGATGGATAAATTGTGTAGGTCTCACCGTATAACTCTGACTGCATCAGATCGTAATCGTTCAGCGAAATTTCTGGTTGTATCAGCTTCATTGTAGTGGCTGAGAGAGTTCTGGACCCATTCATAAGGTGTGTAACGAGTGTAGAGAGCTGCTCGGGCCGAGTGGTTCGGATTCCTCTCAAAACCAGTCACCAGATTTGGAAAGCGCAAAGGTTCAGTTGACATTCCCACTGGATTTGGGCAAGGCTCAACTAGTGCGTTGGTGATTGGTTGAGCTGGCCTGAAAAATCACAAAATAATATTATCTCGTTCTTCTTGTTAAATTTCAAAATTCAAAAGACTTTAATTTCACAACCATTCGCTTACATGACTGGAAAGCGCTATTTAATATCACAAAGTGATTAATCTAGTAGATCACATAACATATTGACTACAAATCATAGCCTATTGATCACAGATCAATAGTGATCTGCAAACTATTCAAATGCATGAAACCACAGAAATTTCCACATCAAATAAAAACTTATTACTTATCACTCTTCAATTTCACTTTCCATTATGTACTGCTTTTTAATGTTCACTTTTTTAATTCCTCAATAATACGACATAACAGTCTGAATTCAATGAATTGATTAAATATAATGTACAATTGAATTAGACTTAATTGAGTTAGACTGACTTGACACAGTCAGGCTAACTCTAATATTAATTCCTAGCTGGCCCGGCGAACTTAGTACCGCCAAAAAGTCAATGTATCTCATGTCACACTTGACTTTATTTGGTGAATCATTAAATTTATCTGAAAATCACTATTTTCATTCACATCTCAATACGGACTTCCTATGTGCTAATAAGTCATGCAGCATTTATTCCGAAAACATATTCTTCTCAATCAATTGGTAGTAATATCTATCAGTAATGTGTTGAATGAAAAAAATATATAAACTGATAAATCAGTGTTTCAAAGATGAATTTATAGCGTTCATAGTTGTTGATTGTCAATAGATGGTCCAGGGAACGCAACCCATCCGGCATTGCTGGTATTGGTGAAAAGGAAGGTAATTCAGGAATATGCGATATACGATGAATTATACAGAATCCACATTCTTTCCATTTTAGGATGAATATAAGCTAAGCTAAATTCGAAAAATTGTAAATTATTCTGTCATTCTTCAGTAATTAATGAAAGCAGTATGAGCAACTCTCTTTCATGAGGTGAATAATATTGTTCGAATAGGTCTTCTAACGAGCCATTATCTACAGCTGGACCCAATCAACTAAACTTCAACTCCAAACTACCGTATTAATACCAGTACACAATCATACTTACAGTGGTGTGACTTCAACATTTTCGTATCCGAGGGTGGGTCGCCAAGGGTGGGGGCGGGGAGTCTTGTAGTAGGAAGCCAGCCGAGGTGGGACTCCCACCCCACTCACGGGTTCCATACAGGGAGGTGCCCCTGCAGAGCTCCATGGCTGCAGTTGCTATATAAAAACTATAATTTTATTCATAGCAATTTCAATAATAAAAATAATAATAAAATTTATTTCTATATATTTTTTTCATACATCATTCTTATTTTATTGTTTCACTTTATTCTCAATTATTGAAATTCAATTTCTTCTCATTTTATCGCTTTTTATTTTGCATTGTAGGCTATAAGCTTTATCTTTTTTCTGTTCATTTCCCATATTATTCTTCTCTCTTTTCTATTATGTTACTTTTCTGCAAGACTTATCCTACAATTATTACCATTTATTTTATTTTCCAATTTTTTGGTTTCAATTAATAAATTATCCTCGATTATTGTTTTACATTAGCCTACATTATACTTAACATTTTTTGTGGACTTGTATGGTATGTTTGCAGCGTCTATAATACCAGGAGAAATAATTACTATTTAAATTTCAAAAAGAATCAATCAATTTATTCATTTCACAAACCAACATAATACAAAATAGCAAAGAAATATATAAAAGTGGAGAACCCTCTAGGCATAAGCCCAATTGGGGTGTTGTACTACTCTTAATAAAACAACGAAAAATACTCAAAGGAGTAAAGAATTTTTGAATCCTTCATTTGAATGGTGTTTGTTTTTAGTTAATGAGATCATTAATTTTGTAATTAATTCAATAAAGAAAAATATATTTTGGGCTTGGAGGTGCACCAAACATTTTTCTCATCTCAATAGGTATTTATTATATCAATGAAATTTTGTACAGTTGTTAATTTTGTTGAAATATTATTCCTGACTTAAACTAAAGACAGTATTTCTCCATAGGTAGTGGATATAATATATTACCTATTTATTTTTTCATAAAGTGTTTCAAAATTATTAACTTACTAGTCCAACAAACAGAAAGTTAAAAATGTCCATGTGTTAAAAATCATCTCACATCATGTTAAGTTAATGAAATGAACTCGGCTGTTTGGAATGTTTTCATCTCTACTATGTAGGAATTAAATGGATTTTACATGGATTAACGTTCTACAAGTACGTTATCTACACAGTCATCTAACATGCAGTACCGGTAGTTGTAGGCTACGGTATTTTATATAAATATTCCATCAAAATGATTAACATATAACAACATAGAAAAACTAACTCTTAGAAATTGTATATTATGTGTTTACAATTATTTCTTACGGAATACATTATGGTTTTTGCAGCCATTATGGAGATAAAATTAGTCCTGAGAATTTGAATAAAACGCCGAACTACTATGAGTTGTTTACTCCAGTTGTCATAGTAACAACAAATGGCTGATGACGTCACGAGTCTCACGAATGCTTCGTCTGCTCAGTGATCAGCTGTTTCCTTTGTGACCATTTTAATTTTTAATCATGTCAGACAAGCCGGAGGATGCTCCGTCACGTAAGTTTATTTATTGTTTTTAAAAAGTTAATTTTCTCTTAAATAATTGATTTTGATTGAAAATCATTATTGGAACATTTTGAATTTTCCAGATTGTCCAGGAACTCAGAGCGATACCGCTGGAAAGGCAAGTGCTTGTCAAGGATGTCCTAACCAAGGATTGTGCTCGTCAGGTGCTACTCGTGGTCCTGATTTAGGTTAGTTTTATAATGTTTGATAATATTTACAGTAGAAACAGAATAGCATTTACTAAACTTTTTCGTTTGCCACTATCACGCGTTTTTGTTCTTGACTAAAATTAATTTACTACTTTGCAGTCCTTTTTACAAATTTAGCCTATCATAAAACAAACAATAAAGTAACATAATAAATCATTTTGATGATCTAGTAAGTTAGACTGTTTTAGACATTTTTCCTAGCAAGTTTGAAAGCTTACCTTTTATTCTCATAATAATTTGAAGCATATTTGTCAACGTATAAATGCTAAGAGAAAATTTATAATTATATTTTCCTTATGGTTTTCCTCATTCATAAAACTAGATCACAAACACTATAATATTCGCTTGGTTAACTTTTCTTGAATAGCTTGAAGGCTAAGTCTAATTAATTTCTTTGATTTATCAATTACAAGGTCAATTGACTGTTTGATTAGGCCTACTTGGTCGTTTAATTTTTTTATTTACAAAAATATGGATTAGGTGCCTAAGTCTCTTAGAGATGATTTTTGCTCTCTTCAACCCTAGTAATATCTATAAACTCCAGTTCCTATTTATTAATAATGTGCCAAGTTAGAAATCATACAGGATTGGAGTAATAATTGAAAAAACTTGATATTTTTTGCAAGAATAATTTGAAGTTGGTTTCATTGGGGATCGTATTCGAATTAAAAAACTACTTCTCTGTATCTTAATTTTGTTTCGCCATTTTGAATACACCTTTATATTTTTTGAATTGGAAGGTCTATCATATTTTTAAATGGGAAAGTGTTACCCACACTTGAAAAGGTGAAATTTCATAGTTGAGAATTTAGATGAATTCAACTAGAGCTGAATCAACAGAGTGTCGATGACTGTTTTATCTAGAGCCAGAAATTGATATGAAGTTATTTGATACCGTTGTTATTCCATCCTCTCTATATGGTATGGGTTGTTGGTTGTGAAGTAGCAATTGAGCTTTTTCCTTGAAACGTTTGCTTCTGCTGATCCGGTTGACGCCAAGATCCGGTCGTGTCAGATTTGAAACTGGTAGACCAAAATTTAAGCTTCATGTCCTTTCAAAAGATGCCTGACATGGTTAATCAAGGTTGTAAAAATGGCTGAGTCTAGGTAGTAGGTACCATTATATGTGTTATGGATTATCGATGGTACACTTATATGTAATTGGACGTCGTATATGAATAAGGAGTTGGAAACTATTCGGTTGCGGGATCTATTGACAGAATATGAATTTGATGATCAAGAATTGCTGAACAACAGAAATAGAATACTGGAAGCGTATTCAAGGAGGATAATAGAAGAGGATGGATATAGGTCTGGCAATTCTCAAATGGTTTCTTTCTACAGACTGTTCAATACTGACTCAGTACTAGGAGAACAGCTCACTTTTCAGCTGCCAATTTGAATTATTCGGTGCGTAACACAATTGAGATTATCAGCAAATCAACATTTCCAAATAAAATTTAAGGTACGAGTTATCAGATTGATCCACAGAAAATATGCCCTGCTCGTGAATTAAATTTAGAATCAATTCTACATTTCCAACTTTTTTGTCCCTCTTATCTATGAAAACCTTTGACTTCAGTACATTGTGTGTTTATACCAAACTTCAGAACATTAATAAATGAATGGTTTTATTATTCAATTTTAATGTTGAGAAAATTGAACATGTTTATCAGTATGCACTACGAAGACACTGGCTAAGAGGGATGCTATGGGTTCTGAAATCGTTAGGGTTACATAATCGGTAATGATCCTATTTGGTACCAGAAATGAAAATTTGTGTGAAAAATTTAAAAACTTAAAAACAGCTAAGAATAGTGTGATTGAGTAGGTTATTTTATTGATAGTGAAGTCTGGTGAAATGATTGAATTTGTTGAGTTTAGCCTATTCACTCTTTTGAATTTGTTGAATTTATGGAATTGTTTGAATGTGTTGACTTGAATACATGATGTATTGATTTTGATAATTACCTTTTAATGCTATCATGGTAAAATTTCGCAATTAATCTATGGATATATTGTTTATTTATTGTAATTTAGATACTTTCATGGTTCATACGGTTGTGTGCAAATTAATATAGTACTTGTACTCAATTTAATGGGTCGCCGGAGTTCCGCCTGCACTGAAAGCCGCCACTCACAAAAAAATGGTCAGTTTTTATGGACGCTTCCAAAGTGGAACAGTGAAAGACAAACTTGGTCTATTCCTATTTTACATCTATCATTTTTTGGCAGCACTGAACCAGTATTCCTCTTAGTTTGTAGTAACATTAAGAAGACTGAAAAGTAAATAGGCAGCCTATTAAAAGTGTTTTATAGGAGTTATCATTAGTTTTAGTAATATTTTTAAATTGGGGAATTCCATCATATTCAGGGAATCAATAAATTTATGAAAACATAATGTTAATATAATTTTTTCTTAAATCTCCTTCTAGTATCTAACTGTATTGGAAACAAAACTAAGATATTTATAGGCTCAGATCAGAGAAGGTGGTAAATTTTGGTTATCTATTTTATAGGTTAGTAATTCTAATTTATTATTATTGATGATCATCATCCTGGCTCTACTCAATGGAAAATTTCTATTGACCGAACCGTTGACTGCTTGACCAGTTACTCGAAATTGATAGTTGAATATAATTAATAAAATGAATTTCCGCGAGTAAACCAAGCTTGTCCTGTGCGTGAAGCGACCTAGTTTGTCGTCGTCCCAGTTTGACGAAATAGCCCAATTCGTCCCAATTTTTTTGGTTGTGATGGTTTTAAGGCCTGGCGATAGATACTCTGCGACCCCAATTTCATCTATTGCCAAACATTTGATTCATTTAATAAAATTTAACCATTGTTAGAATTTGTTATACCCAACTCATTAAATTTAAGTATGGTTATACGTTGAATAAAATTATTGTTATTAATGGGGTGTTTTCGTCATCTTATCAAAAGAACATTGTTTATTTTCAAAATATAGTAATTTGGTGTACCGGTACTTACACTGTATATGTTGACGGTGTTTAGGAGCCGAGCTGGTGAAAGGCAGACTTGCTTCAGTCAAGCATAAACTGCTGGTGTTGTCCGGCAAAGGAGGCGTGGGCAAGAGTACATTCACCTCCCTGCTCGCCAGAACCCTTGCTGCACAAGATGCAAATCGCAATGTGAGCGCATTTTCAATTATAACTTTCAACGTATAGTACGTTATGTTTTTCATCTAAATATTGCTAATTTATTCCGAGTGCTAGAATTACTTGCTAAAAAATTGACAATTTTATTTTTGTGTTTTATTTCTTGGCAATGTATCATAGAGAAAAGATAGCAGAAGGTATCCCAAGATATGGGTATTTTATGTTCCAAATTTTAAGCAGACTACTTTTTCAAATACTGTTCCAAATTTTTGTTAACTCAAGCCGACTACTTTCTATTATTACTGTTTTGTCCGGGTGAGACTGTAAGAACGGCAAAGTATGAGAGACTACCTGCGTCACATAACTTCACGAATAATAATTACTATGAGTATCGGCTTGAGTTAGTGAAATTTGGAACATAAACGCCCTATACCTACCATAGGATATCTTCTTATGCTATACTTACTCTATGAGTGTATTCTATTCATTTATCGATTGACTGAATGGTTTTCAAAATAGGTAGAAAGATGTTTGGTATACGTTTGATGTGGTAGCGAAGTTTATGAAGTTTCTTCAAGTTCTGGGTTGAGTTTAGCACATACGACCTGTGTGCAGATTGCAGAAGTTTAAAAGCAAATGGGCTCAAGTAAATTATATTTGATAAGTGATAAAAGTTTCTGTATGTCATAAAAATAAAATAATAAATTTTCTTTGTAATTATCAAAGTAAGCAGAAAGTTTTGTGAATAGACTGCCACATATGAATGACTCATCAAGAATAGTAACTTGTAATTTCATAACTTAACAATGACTTGACTATGATGGTATATCCCGCTATATCTTTATTAGAAAAATGAAATTTGTGAGAAAATTCTATTATTATCATATCGATTATTATCGATAAAATTATCATAAAATTTAATACAATGTTATAACATTTCTCATATTTCAATTATTTGTTTTTCTATAATGTTTCAATTCATGTAAATATGTCAGATTTATAGTAGCCTACAGTAGTTATCCTATAAGTAAAGAATAGTAAAATGCTGTAAAGAAGTAGGTTATCCTGTTCTACTACAAACGTGAACTCTGAATCCCGTGATCATTCTAATAAGATTGTTCTATTATAAGTCTATGTCAGCTATAAACATTTTACGTTGCTTACATTAGACAATTGAATTGTGAAAAGTTATGTGACTTATATTGTGATGAATTCACCAACATCCACAATGATAGTTCTTATAATACCCAATAAAATTTATACTCAGTGAAAATTTTAGATAGGTTTCATGTTGAATTTAAAAATTCAATAATAATACCTTCACGATAAGCATAACAATTGTTTGAAAAATTACCTTTTCATAAATTTCAATCACTTTCTTGAAATTCAGTGTCTTACTTCAATAAAATGAATTGTACTCTAATAATAAATTTGTAATGAATATGAATAAAAATATTAGAATATATTAGCAACACCTACCTGAAAAAATGGGCGCAGGTATTGAATGTATTTTGAGCAGACAGGAAGTGCCCTACTGCCACTGTTGTGAGGGAACTCGCTCACAGGCTGAGTGCTAGCATGCCTGTAGTGGAGGGGAATAACCAACGGAAGGAAGAGGGGAAAGTCGCCTGAAGAACTGGTGCCTGGCACATTGGGCCTGAGATGGTAGATGCGTATTGATCTCAACTTCACTCACAATAATATCTCTTTCTCTTTTCACTAAAAACCGAAGAGAAGATTTGCCCACTATCCTATTAGATTTCGAGCAATCAAATCTCGACTACTCCTCATATTGAACTGTTTTTTAACGACCTTTTGCCATGCAATTGTTACTTGTACTTTCCCCTCTTGATGTGTTTGAAAAATTTTATGCGTGCCTAATATATGTAGATGTCACTTTGAGGCTTGGAAGTTGCTTTGTTTTTGTGAAATAATTGAGCCCCTCATGTTAGCCTCTTCCTCACTTGTGAATATAATTATCGTATACCTGTCATGACTATTATGAAAGGTGTGACTACCCAAGAAGGAAAGTACTTTTTCAATTGTCATGTTCTTGAACCCTTCATTTCTTTCACCCACCAAATAATTTTCCCCCCACTACCTTACATATTTCGTTCAGCCACCTTCTAATTGAATAAACTATTGTTTAGTTTATAAGTTAGGCCTCCTTGTTATAAATGAATGATTATTTTTGTAATATGCTAGATCACTATGCATTGGGTGCTCTTGGACACTTGAACCACATCGTACGAAAACCACATTAATTTCGTATATTTCTACTGTATTTGAAGACCAACCCAAAATAATGGCTGGTCTTGATATTGTTAGACTCGATTATGAATAAAGTAAATTATTCTTATATTTGATGACTTTCTCCTACCGCTTTAAAAATCTATCAATCACTTTTGATAAAAGAGAGTGATAGATATTGAATATTTTATTATAAGACTACAAATCCAAGTTAATTGTACATTGTCTTTTATTTTATTATTTCTCTTCATAAGCTCATAATTTTTTTTCACTTGAATTGAATAATGATTGCCTTCAATAAGAACGGAGTTAGGACTCTAGGTCCTCTCTGCTACATAACCCTAACTTGTTTGTATGAAAAAGAATATATTTTTGGTTATCATTAATATGTATATTGTAATGTTGTTTGTTATAGGTTGCTATCGTCGATGTAGATCTATGTGGGCCGTCAATGCCAAGAGTGATGGGAGTCTTAGGTGAACAGGTAATTAAATTGTCCTAATCAAATACCTAAGTAATGAGATATTTTGAATTGGAAAATTGTAAAAATAAAATTATATCCAACAATATTAATTCGAAAAAACAAGTTGATAAGTCGAATTCTTCATTTTTACAGTTATAATCATGCAGTTTAAACTCTTGAAGATTCATGTGAACTTTTTGCTTTGTTTTGAATTTTATAATATATGTTATCTATTCTTCTATCAGTAATCACTGTGAACATTTCATTTTATCATCCCAGCTTCATAATGTCACCCTGAATTGGTTTGTTCTTTGAAGTTTGTGCGTAACAGACTGAAATATTTATTTATTTTCAGATACATCACAGTGGATCAGGATGGTCTCCAATTGTAAGTTAATTAGCTTTTATAATGATTCTCTTCAAATAGTAAATGGTGTGTTAACTGGAAATATGAAAAATAAGACTAATATCACTGATGACTATCTAACATTATCATCAGATATTGTTCATTAAATCATGTTAGATTCATCAGAAAAATGTTGATAGCATTTTTAATTACTTGCAGTTTACAATGGAGTTCATTGAATTTGAATGAGTGATTTTTAATATGTGAATCAACAGGATTACTCAACATTGCGTTTGAGATTCAATTCCAGTTATTAAAATTTTGATAAACAGAGAAATTATCCGCTCCAATGTACATCTGAATGGTTTATCATGAACCAATTTCTTTTCTGTTCAATACAATATGTTAGGCTCTATAATGTGTCTGTCAATCAATACTTCTTGTCTATTTCTATTTGTTGCAGTATGTTGAAGATAATTTAGCGTTGATGTCAATTGGATTTCTTCTCGCATCACCAGATGATGCTGTCATTTGGAGAGGTCCAAAGAAAAATGGTAGTCAATTATCACAGTATCTCACAGATCTCACAGTATCTTACAAAGAGTTCCTTATTATAAGTAGTGCTGCTTTCAAATCTTGGTCTTGCTATCTGGTCAACAAAATATCATAATCCAATAGCCAGAATTGTAATTCAAATTCAATGTTTTTTTTGTCTTAAAGCGAGAAAAGTTCAACTTTTCTGTATGAAAAATATAAGTGATTTTCTAATGAAAGATTACTCAATCCTATGTATTGTTCTGCAACAAGATTTCTTAATTATACTTCATGATAAACAAAGTTTCTCAATTTGGTAAACAAGGTTTCTTAATTATATGTCACGAGTAGTTTGAAATTCTCTCAATCCTATGCTATGATTCGCTGAAAGGAACAGCGGAAAATGAAACGAGAAGAAAATCTGAACATATCATTACTTCTCTTGAGATATTTTTATATTAAATAACTTATTCAGGATTGTGAAAAATATAAAATCACAACATAATATTGTAAATACTTGAACAAACATTTTAGGAAATACAGTAGTTATTTCGGTCAAGAACAATCAGGGTTTTCTTCTAATGTTAATCTCCCTCTGGTAATTTAATACTGTGTGGTAATTTCACACTAAATCTAAAATTTTTACATTATTTAGTTTTTGACAGACCTATCTTCTATCAATTCATCTATCATATAGAAAAATTTATTGAGAAAATCTGTTCATCTATTCATATATTCAGAGAAAAATGATTCCAAATTGAGGTTGATTGAACTTATAACTTATTCAAGTTGCGAATGAATAAAAATGAATTCTATTATTTAGCGTAATCTGTCAGAGCTGATTGTTTTGAACACATTGTTTTTATTTGTGAAGGTATGATCCAGCAGTTCTTGAGCGAAGTTGACTGGGGAGAAAGCGTCGACTTCCTTGTGCTGGACACTCCACCCGGAACCTCAGATGAGCATCTTTCTGTCGTCAATTACCTGAAGCAGCTGGGTGGGCTTTCGGCTGTCATCCTCACTACACCTCAAGAAGTTGCTCTGCTTGATGTTCGCAAGGAAATCAGCTTTTGTCGCAAAGTTGGCGTCAAAATCGCCGGAATAGTTGAGAATATGTCTCTTTTCGTCTGTCCAAAGTGCAAGGTTAGTCATTTATCCTTTTTTTATAGAAATTATTTATTTGATTCGCATGATTCTGTGTGCTACTTCATGAAAATTCGAACTTCTTTAGCGAATCAGCCAGCACTGACTAACTTTGTCCAGTCAACTCATGTTAATATAATAATTAGACTATAATATAAATAAATAAATATAATTATAATATTCCAGCAGTTAGTCGACTACAATTTCTAATAATCTTTCAATTTTTAATACCTGACCGGCCTTTCAAAATTTGATACCATCATAATTATTATGATGTTAATTATTGAGTGAGGCTGTTCAGAGAATGCATGGTGGAAGAAAGAAAAGCCGCTCAGCCGGCAATCGAGAGTTACCGGGTTCGATTCCCGGTCTGGGGCCTCTGGGCATAGTTTTCGGACAGTTTCCGTCAACGAATTTTCTTCTATATAGTTCTTCGGCCAATATTCCCAGTAGTAGAAGTCCTTTGTTCCATTCCATTTATATAGCTTTAATTGGATATTAAAATTAATTATCATAATCATAACATTCCAGTAGTTGGTAACTGCAATAATCCTTCCTCAATGTTAATATATTATACTTTTTCAAATAACATATTGTTACCTTCACATTCCAAACAAATAATCCTATTAATATTGCTATGATTATATGCTTATGCAATTTGCGTGCAATAGAACGGCACAAGTGGCCTTTATTTATTGCAACTGTCATAAAAAATGTGTTTTAGAACTCATAACTGTTAGATAGGTTCCTCCAAGGATCTTATTCTTCTCTTAAAAATTCTCGACACTTCAAAAAAATCTATTTGATTTGACAGTTTATTACCAACTGCAACGTATCTTTCTAACGGAGCAGTGCAGCTTCTAAGAACGGCATGAAATTGGTGGCACTGTCTCAAGTTTCTCGCCGGTACAACGACACCAAGTCCTCGGTCGCCACTTCCATACGTCCATAAAGACAGTCATGCAAAAAAATTGCATCAAACTTCATTCTTCGCCATTCAAAAAATTCAATTTTCACCTTATTGCAGAACTGTTTATAAGGGAGCTGCTCCAAATTTGTCATGATCCTTTTCAACACCAGACGTACAAATCTTTTTTGCACAGATTCTATTTTCTTTGTTGCATATTCTGTCTCTATTCCAAACGATAGAGGCGTACTCCAAGTGGCATCGAACGATGGAACAGTAGAGGGTCTTCAATGTTTGAGGATTTTAAAAGTTTCTGCCAATCCACCTTATTACACCAAGCTGCCTTCTCGCTTTAGCTACTATATCATCAATATGCGCGGTGAATAGTAGCTTACTATCAAATGTGACACCTAAATCCTTCACACAGGCCACACGTTGAATTTGCTTGTCATATAATCATATTATTATCAATTAAAATGTATGAATTCAGGGCTACTTTCTTGTATTTATAAAATAGAATAATTATAGTACTCTTTTTAATTAATAAAATAATAATTAATTATAGTTATAATTTGTATTCTTATTATATTAATTTCAAAGGGTACTATAATTCCATTTTATAAATATTATCAATTAATTAACAAACATTTAATTTTGTGTATGTTTGAAATATGTAGTAGAATGATGTAAAGTTCTTGATCATTTCCATATTTGTGTTCATTTTTGTAGAATGAAGCTGAAATATTCCCGGCCAATACGGGTGGTGGAAAGAAAATGGCCGATGAACTTGAGCTACCCTTCCTTGGAAGTCTACCATTAGACCCACTTTTAGCCAGATGTTGTGATGAGGGTCGTAATTACTTGACAGAACTACCCAACTCGCCAACTGTTACAGCTGTCGAAAATATAGTCTCCAGTAAGTATCCACAGAAAATACTTCTTATGTATTTTGAATGCTGGAATGATTATAAAAAATGTAACATTCGCCTGACAAAATATTTTCTACCTTCTTGGCTCATCCTCTTGCTTCTCAATATTCAAGTGGCATCAAAATTCAAATTGACGTTATATAGTAACTCTCACTTGAATACAAACATTGCATAACGCACTCATGATCTTCACGAAGTTTTGTTACTTTCATACTAATTGGCAAGAAAATACTATGATCTCCACTCACTTTTGTTAATATAATTGCTGAAACAATAATAATTCATATGAATTCAATAGTAAAGAAAATATTCCGTTTTTTCTGTTTCTGAACAGGCCAATATTGATTGGTCTTGGAACAGGCAGTTATTCGATTCAAACGCAAGCTGTATTTGTAAATATAATTAAGATCAAACGCAGTCAAGGAAAACTAAATCAATCGGGACGATTCTAGGTTGCTAGGCAACAGAGTTGTTCTCAGATCATAAGAATCGTTTATGAATTCGGTCGTAATTGTTTTTGGGTTTATTTATTTATTTATTCGTGGACAGAATCACAAATCATATAAATATGATTAGGAAGGAACAACAGGCACGGCCCAAGTCTATTCCATTCCCAAATTTTGATTTGTTTTGGATTGGACTTGTTTAGCCTAGTCATCAATTACTAGAATCGTACCAACTTTTTACTAACCAACAAAAGTCTAAATCGGCTTAAGATTATTTGATAGATATTGCCTCCTAATCATTTATTAGCTATAGTGATGTCCACGTTATAATGGCAGTATTTGCTTAACATCGATGTTGCTCAAAGTTAGTATCTGTCTACTAACGTTGGATGTTGCTATCCTTGTCTATCATTGACAAAGCAAATCCTTTTCCAGCTCCGAAACGTTACTAGATCGTTTTACAAAAATGAAGAAATATTATTAATTAAAAAATATTTTATCTTAATTATAAAAATGTATTTTTAAATCTTGAAAAAGATAATTCATAATTTTTAACAAGAATAAAGTAGTTTATAAGTATCAGCTAACTTCTATAGAAGGCAGGCCATTATAACGTGGACCTCGCTATAGCTGTGAGGAAATCTCTACAGCAATCATATTTTTCATTTCTAAACGAACATACTGATAATCTAATGAAATTTTCGTTTGAAAAGTGAAAAGTTTATTATGCGGTTTCAATTCGCAAGTTTCATTAATCCGAGTTTAGGTGAAGTTTGTTCCCACCTTTAACGCCTCTTTTGGTGAGGTTGCCTAACGGGATGATCCCACCTAGCCTGAATATATTATATTTTAGCCGTCCATAGACCTCTCCTAAAATATTGAATTGATCGTTACTGAAACATGTGAATGAATTGAAAAATGGTTCGATTTAGAAATAATGGAAAGTCAAGTGCAAGTTTTTATCACTGTTTTCAGGCTACATCTTCTGTTATATTACATTTTCATCGACGTAAATTTGTTATTAAATTTATGATTTTGAAAATTGATCACTATTATTACCGTGTACTTTAAAATTGTACTATATCTCGAAGTAGGCTTACAGTAGATTATTTTTTCAAATTATCAATATAATGTATTTTCTTTTCAGAAATAGTAAAGGCATGTGAAGAAGACTTGTAACAATCCAAAAATGCGAATCAAGAAATGCGTCCTCCCAGAGGTGTAGGCCCACATAAAACACAGACAATACGGAATCACAATATGAAAATTGTGTGTGAGATCAACGATACAAGTAAACATGGGGAAAAGTGAGAAACAACATCAAGTGAGAGAAAGCAATCTTCATCAATGACTGTATCAATCCAGTTTTCTCTGTGTTATACCTGGAGACTGTGTAGGCTTTTGCTCTACCATTCTAGCGCACACTCTAAAAAAGACTGTGATTGGTCAAAGCAATACTCGAATGTGGCATGTCTTTGTTATCCGTTCATATTATTGTCAATGAATGTCTAGAGTACTTGAGTAAAAAATATTTAGCCATTTTGAAGCCTCAAAATTTTTCATTTGTCTACCCTGCCTTCCCTATTTATATACTAGACGATATTTACCTCTCGTCAATACTAGAAATAAGAGCGAATACTTTTCGAGTACCTATATCATTCACTTTCATGAACAGCAATTTTTCAATATTTGTTGTGTTGCACCGTATTATTTTTTACATTTCCATCACTCCTTCAATTCGTTGGTTATTATCAGAAGAAAAAAACATTCATGATGGTTTATTACAATCAGCGGTGCAATTTACCAGTGAAATATGAGGGTTTTAAAAACTTGTTGACAAAATGTAGCCTCCTAATTTCAGCGGTCGATGCAATTTACAGGTTATTGTAACTAAGTGAATACCTGGCTTTCATGAAATAATAATAATTATTATTATTGAGATAGTTGTCAGACTAAAATTGGAGCTACATGTTGATGCAGTACGGAACAGGATAAATCAATAATACTGATGTAGTTTAAAAGCTCTTATTGACTGTTGCCTAGTAACAGAGATGAGTCAGTATTGTTGTTAACAATCTTCTACATTGAAATCCAGTTCCTATGGTAACTAATCTCCATGGTTACCAAATAAGTTTTGCTACATTCAAAGTTGAATTGTTTCAACGTTTGCACCTCAATTTAGCGTGAAAAGCATCGGGAGTGTTGTTATATCCAGTACAAAATTGTTTAATTACAGATTATGAATAAAAAGTAGAATTACTAATGTAGGCTGACTTCAATAAAATAAACTGATATATTTTGTAGCAAAAGGATTATGATAAATTGAATAATTTATTGTTTTATTGTCAACTCATGCCAGTGAGAAGCACTTTGAAGTTTATGCTTAGGCTGTTTACATAAACTCAAAATATTTGGTGCTTAAGTTAATTTAGTAAAGCTTCATAAATCTTTTAGAGTTGAATTATGTCCCACGGAACTTATAACAGACTTTGGTCAGAAGTGCAAGTTACTTTGGATGATGCCACTCGTATTGATGTAGATCAGCAATCAGCGAAACCAACTAAAGATAAGAAACTAGCTCATTACATCGTGAGTGATCTGTACGTGAAGTATGTAACAGCAGTTAATCGATTAGATCAATGCTACGATCAAATCGTCCAGCCGCAGAAAAGAATGCTGATCAGGAAACTGCTGGATACCAGTATTGGGAGATTTCTAGAGTTGAAACACGAACTTGTCAACTTGGAACTGTCAGAGTTTTGTTATTGCGATAACGCGTTGACAGAGCAGAAAATCCTGCCGATGGAAGCTGAAGTGAAAGTGCCCACCTACTACAAGAGAGAACGGGAGGAAGAACTGCAGAAACGGAAGAAGTTCATGGATGATGTCCTGAAGAAGCTGGGGTTTTTCGAGCAAGAAGATGTGGGCATTGTTATGACCGAATATCAGGCGATACGGCTCATACAGACCCACGAGCGCGCGAGGCAGGGCAGGTTGAGGTCGCAGTTCATGAAGGAGATTCGACTGCTCAAAGAGAAAAAGATCGAGCCATCGACAGCTGATAAAGAGGGCGAAGGAGGGCGACAGGCAGCCATGAAAATACAGAAAATATGGAGAGGATATATAACTAGAAGAAAAATAAGGAAAAGAGTCATTGATGAGATGCTATTGATCGGTGAGTTAGAGCTTTTCTTGTTTCTAATGTAAGTCAAATTCCATTTATTTCAGTTAACAAAATATGTTCTATTCATTCCTCTATAATAAGTTTATCTTTCCAGGAGGCTGAAGAGAATGAAGCCTTTTGAACTAGTTTATAATCAATTGTGATATTGTATGTAAACTATATCATTTTTACTGCTCTCATAATCTCAGAACTACTCGGGTCATCAATGGATGAACTTTGCTGATGAGTTTTATAGTTTTTCATATAGTGTAAGATTTATATAGTGGAATGAAATTAATGGTTTTGGCTCTGAGAATATAGTTTCAATGACAATAAACAAAAATAAATTCTCTGTAATCACAGAATTATTTTAGTAGATGTTGATAGCTTATTTTATGTACGGCACTTGTTTTAGTTGCTATTTGCTATGTAACAATTGATACCGTCGTTGAAATGGAAGTTGCCTTTCTACTCTGGAACTTTATATAGGCCTACATTATATGACACGTCTAAAATACTTCTTCTTTGCATCTATTTATTTTTTCATTTTTAATACTATAAAAAATTACATTTCAGAAAAAACTAATTACTCATGAATTGTACGGTAATGAAACTTCAGTTTATTCAATCGAAATAAAGGCCTAACCAATTCTTCTTGGTAGAAAGATACATCTATCTACATTGGTAAATATTGATAATCCTTCATATATGGTGATTTAGATATTTAATGTGGCAATATGATGATTATGGATAGCTTTAAACCCTATATTGAACGTCCAAAAAATTCGAATCGCCTTGTTCATTAATAATAATTATTAGTTGTCACTGAATCTAATCATTTGAAATGAAGTGTCCTATGCGTTTTGTACACCATCATAAGTTTCCGTTTTGAAAAGAAACGAAATTCCATTTTTTAATCAAATTCATTCCATTCAAATAATAAAGGATTGGATATCTGTATAGTTACATTAGATATATTATATAGTGTGGTGCTCTTCCTGGGGGAGTCACTCTCACCTCCAAGGATAGGACAACACACGTAGGGTGATGTAATGCTGTATTTAAATGCCTCACGTTGGGCCGGCAAATCATGTGGTGCGTTTTTTAACGGCTTCACACATGTAGAGTGAATCTTGTACTGAGTCAATGGTGTAGCGGCTATAAATTTTGTAATTGCGTGCGTGGACGCTGAGTGTACACCAGACTGATTGATTCACTACAAGATTCAATATAATTGTCGGAATCGCGGGAGGCCTAAACGCTCGCTCACCCTTGATTCTTCTAATGACAAATTGTATAGTGATGAAATTTTTATAAGCAGTGTAGCGATCGCTAAACACTGAATACGGATACCTTAAAATTATTACCTGTGAAGAATGAGCATACAAAATCATACAGGTCGAGCAAAAATCCCGATGTAGATAATTTACGGGACTGCGTCTCTAATAAGTTCTGAAGGATTAAAATACGGTATTTGAACCAAATATCGTTCAGAATATACTTCGAGAACAGAGTCTTGTCGGGTTTTAAGCTCTATTGTAGGAATTTATATGATCTATGGCTGCCTCTGCTGTACAATTGATGCATTCGCTCCTAAGTCGAGGTAGGTAACAGATAAAAGCTGATATATGAGCAGGTAAGGACAAAGAATAAATATCTCGATCTGACCCCACTCGCTACATCCACTTAGACCTGTTCCAATATCCAGCTTGATTCAATTATTCCAATGATCGTATTTGATCGGTTCTTGATGATATAGAATGTATCAGACACAATAATTGACAGGCTTAAGAAATAATCGAACTCAGAAAGCGAATTAACAAAACTGAAATATATTATAATAAAATATGTAATCATACAGTGCAGATTCAGAATTTGATTTACAGGTTGATAATAATTTAGCATTAACAGACGGAGTTAAAAATGTTCTTGTGCTTGCATGATACCATGCGTGATTCGACAGAATTTTACAATTGATAAAATCTAACAGTTTGAAAAAATAGTGAAAAATGAATTATAGAAAATATTTTAAAATGTTCGGGGTCGTGGTTCAGGCAGCGGAGGATAGCTAATCAACTACAAATTCTTATAAATTCAATATGAATAAATTCTAGGCTCTTAAATGCTAAAGCGCTTGTCGGCGTGGCCAATAATTTAACGAAGAAAAATTTATGTTTTTCTGCACTGAAATATTTTCGAAGCGTAGATTGGGGCCCCTTATAACTTATAACTCACGTGAAATTCCTTGGCGGTCGTGGTTTTCTTCTTTAGATCAAAAATTTTTGATCGGCGGCAATCCAGGCTTCAGTTTCAGCACGTGGGGAATTTTAATTTAATATTTCCTTTACCGAATTAATTAAGGGATAGTTTACTTTAAGCTTTTAAATTTATCGATTGATGAAAACAGAAATTTATAAATAACAAATAGATTGGCCTAAAATATCGGCTCACAAATAGAACATTTAAAAATCGAACAAGAAATTTTACAAATAGGTCTTTGGTAACTATGAAAGAGATCTACACGGTAAGGATTTCAAAAGGGAAGTGCTGCTGTTTTCTCTAAGCTTTTAGGCTAGACCTTGCTTCTCGGAATCTCAATGTAATAATTTGCATAAAAATTTGCCATTGGTAGAACGCTTGTGACGTAAACATGACGTCAGTGGCAAGCAGTAGAATACAATTCCTTTAATTACAATAATAATTTAATTTATGTAATTCTTAAAACTGCTTAATCTTCTAGACATAGTTCCTCTCATACAATGTACACGTGCTAGTGTAACTGATAAGGCAGGGTTGGTGTCTGATAATAGATTAACATGTGTTGCTTTCAAACGATCACCGTCTTGGTGCTATTTCTATGCACTGTGATTGGTTTAGACCTACCAAAGAGATTTAATTACCATGTGGTTCAGTTGAATTAAATTATTAATAAATTAATATTCTTGTACAATTTTTATTAGGTTTGAGATTATTATAATTAATTTCTGCCATTTTATCAATAATAGAATTTCATGCTATGACCTATTTAGTTACAATAAGACCTGACGCATAATACAATTTCTTAAATAATAAATAATTTCAACAATAATACATACATTTTATTTTTTATTTTGAAATTCTTGATCCTTTATTGATAGTTTTATAATTTTTAGGAATGATATTTTACCTTGCATGAGAACCGGTATGATATTTGACAATGCTTTGAATCAGTCAGCTGCGTTCGAACTGTTTTAAAAACATCTGATCGATAGTAAACAAGTGTAACCTCAAAATCAGTGAGCGATTCATAAATAATTTGTGCTTTATTCGCAAAATAATTATAATTTTATTGAATAATTTTCCTAGAAAAATATTCAGTACAGAACGGTACTCTTATCTAATATACAGTTATTGATAAGTAAGCTTTATCGCTCGGTCGCTAACTATTCCTTTAGCAAATTCTTTCATTTTAAAAGGTAATCACAATTTTTCTCTCTTTTCATGAGATCTATTTGAAAAATTCATCACACAAAAGCCCCCAGGATATTTTAAATAGGTAATTGGGAGACGAGTCGAAACAATGACTATTTGAAAAATCCGATATTGTGATGAATACACTATTTCATCTCCTTACTTCTACGAAAACTCAACACTTAACACTAAAAACAATAGATCCTTCACACAGGCCACACGTGAATTTGCTTGTCATATAATCATATTATTATCAATTAAAATGTATGAATTCAGGGCTACTTTCTTGAATTTATAAAATAGAATTATAGTACTCTTTCAAATTAATAGAATAATAATTAATTATAGTTATAATTTGTATTCTTATCATATAAATTTCGAAGGGTACTATAATTCCATTTTATAAATATTATCAATTAACAAACATTTAATTTTTTGTATGTTTGAAATATGTAGTAGAATGATGTAAAGTTCTTGATCATTTCCATATTTGTGTTCATTTTTGTAGAATGAAGCTGAAATATTCCCGGCCAATACGGGTGGTGGAAAGAAAATGGCCGATGAACTTGAGCTACCCTTTCTTGGAAGTGTACCATTAGACCCACTTTTAGCCAGATGTTGTGATGAAGGTCGTAATTACTTGACAGAACTACCCAACTCGCCAACTGTTACAGCTGTCAAAAATATAGTCTCCAGTAAGTATCCACAGAAAATAGTTCTACTGTATTTTGAATACTGGAATGATTATAAAAAATGTAACATTCGCCTGACAAAATATGTTTTACCTTCTTGGCTCATTCTTTTGCTTCTCAATATTCAAGTGGCATCAAAATTCAAATTGACGTTATATAGTAACTCTCACTTGAATACAAACATTGCATAACGCACTCGTGATCTTCACGAAGAGTTTTGTTACTTTCATACTAATTGGCAAGAAAATACTATGATCTCCACTCACTTTTGTCAATATAATTGCTGAAACAATAATAATTCATATAAATTCAATAGTAAAGAAAATATTCCGTTTTTTCTGTTTCTGAACAGGCCAATATTGATTGGTCTTGGAACAGGCAGTTATTCGATTCAAACGCTAGCTGTATTTGTAAATATAATTAAGATCAAACGCAGTCAAGGAAAACTAAATCAATCGGGACGATTCTAGGTTGCTAGGCAACAGAGTTGTTCTCAGATCATAAGAATCGTTTATGAATTCGGTCGTAATTGTTTTGGGTTTATTTATTTATTTATTCGTGGACAGAATCACAAATCATATAAATATGATTAGGAAGGAACAACAGGCTTGGCCCAAATCTATTCCATTCCCAAATTTTGATTTGTTTTGGGTTGGACTTGTTTAGCCTAGTCATCTATTACTAGAATCGTACCAACTTTTTACTAACCAACAAAAGTCTTACTCGGCTTAAGATTATTCCATAGATATTTCCTCCTAATCATATATTAGCTATAGTGATGTCCACGTTATAATGGCAGTATTTGATTAACATCGATGTTGCTCAAAGTTAGTATCTGTCTACTAACGTTGGATGTTGCTATCCTTGTCTATCATTTGACAAAGCAAATCCTTTTCCAGCTCCGCAACGTTACTAGATCGTTTTCCAAAAATGAAGAAATATTATTAATTAACAAAATATTTTATCTCAATTATAAAAATGTATTTTTAAATCTTGAAAAATATAATTCATCATTTTTAACAAGAAGAGAATAGTTAATAAGTATCAGCTAACTTCTATAGAAGGCAATGGCAAGGCAGAGAATCGGTATTGCTGTTCTCCTTTCTTTATCGCCATTATAAAGTGGACCTCGCTATAACTGTGAGGAAATCTCTACAGCAATCATATTTTTCATTTCTAAACGAACATACTGATACTCTAATGAAATTTTCGTTTGGAAAGTGAAAAGTTTATTATGCGGTTTCAATTCGCAAGTTTCATTAATTCGAGTTTAGGTGAAGTTTTTTCCCACCTTTAACGCCTCTTTTGGTGAGGTTGCCTAACGGGATGATCCCACCTAGCCTAAATATATTATATTTTAGCCGTCCATAGGCCTCTCCTAAAATATTGAATTGATCGTTACTGAAACATGTGAATGAATTGAAAAATGGTTCGATTTAGAAATAATGGAAAGTCAAGTGCAAGTTTTTATCACTGTTTCTAGTGTTTTCAGGCTACATCTTCTGTTATATTACATTTTCATTGACGTAAATTTGTTATTAAATTATTTATGATTTTGAAAATTGATCACTGTTATTACCGTGTACTTTTAAATTGTACTATATCTCAAGTAGGCTTACAGTAGATTATTTTTTCAAATTATCAATATAATATATTTTCTTTTCAGAAATAGTAAAGGCATGTGAAGAAGACCTGTAACAATCCAAAAATGCGAATCAAGAAATGCGTCCTCCCAGAGGTGTAGGCCCACATAAAACACAGACAATACGAAATCACAAAATGAAAATTGAGTGTGAGATCAACGATACAAGTAAACATGGGGCAAAGTGAGAAACAACAACAAGTGAGAGAAAGCAATCTTCATCAATGACTATATCAATCCAGTTTTCTCTGTGTTATACCTGGAGACTGTGTAGGCTTTTGCTCTACCATACTAGCACACACTCTTAAAAAGACTGTGATTGGTCAAATCAATACTCAAATTTTGCATGTCTTTGTTATCCGTTCATATTATGGTATATGAATGTCTAGTGTACTTGAGTAATAAAATATTTTAGCTATTTTGAAGCCTCAAAATTTTTCATTTGTCTACCCTGCCTTCCCTTTTTATTCCTGGGGGAGTCACTCTCACCTCCAAGGATAGGACAACACACGTAGGGTGATGTAATGCTGTATTTAAATGCCTCACGTTGGGCCGGCAAATCATGTGGTGCGTTTTTAAGGCTTCACACATGTAGAGTGAATCTTGTACTGAGTCAATGGTGTAGCGGCTATAAATTTTGTAATTGCGTGCGTGGACGCTGAATGTACACCAGACTGATTGATTCACTACAAGATTCAATACAATTGTCGGAATCGCGGGAGGCCTAAACGCTCGCTCACCCTTGATTCTTCTAATGACAAATTGTATAGTGATGAAATTTTTATAAGTAGTGTAGCGATCGCTAAACACTGAAGACGGATACCTTAAAATTATTACCTGTGAAGAATGAGCATACAAAATCATACAGGTCGAGCAAAAATCCCGATGTAGATAATTTACGGGACTGCGTCTCTAATAAGTTCTGAAGGATTAAAATACGGTATTTGAACCAAATATCGTTCAGAATATACTTCGAGAACAGAGTCTTGTCGGGTTTTAAGCTCTATTGTAGGAATTTATATGATCTATGGCTGCCTCTGCTGTACAATTGATGCATTCGCTCCTAAGTCGAGGTAGGTAACAGATAAAAGCTGATATATGAGCAGGTAAGGACAAAGAATAAATATCTCGATCTGACCCCACTCGCTACATCCACTTAGACCTGTTCCAATATCCAGCTTGATTCAATTATTCCAATGATCGTATTCGATCGGTTCTTGATGATATAGAACGTATCAGACACAATAATTGACAGGCTTAAGAAATAATCGAACTCAGAAAGCGAATTAACAAAACTGAAATATATTACAATAAAATATGTAATCATACAGTGCAGATTCAGAATTTGATTTACAGGTTGATAATAATTTAGCATTAACAGAATAGTTAAAAATGTTCTTGTGCTTGCATGATACCATGCGTGATTCAACAGAATTTTACAATTGATAAAATCTAACAGTTTGAAAAAATAGTGAAAAATGAATTATAGAAAATATTTTAAAATGTTCGGGGTCGTGGTTCAGGCAGCGGAGGATAGTTAATCAACTACAAATTCTTATAAATTAATATGAATAAATTCTAGGCTCTTAAATGCTAAAGCGCTTGTCGGCGTGGCCAATAATTTAACGAAGAAAATTTTATGTTTTTCTGCACTGAAATATTTTCGAAGCGTAGATTGGGGCCCCTTATAACTTATAACTCACGTGAAATTCCTTGGCGGTCGTGGTTTTCTTCTTTAGATCAAAAATCGTTTGATCGGCGGCAATCCAGGCTTCGGTTTCAGCACGTGGGGAATTTTAATTTAAATATCTCCTTCACCGAATTAATTAAGGGATAGTTTACTTTAAGCTTTTAAATTTATCGATTGATGAAAACAGAAATTTATAAATAACAAATAGATTGGCCTAAAATATCGGCTCACAAATAGAACATTTAAAAATCGAACAAGAAATTTTACAAATAGGTCTTTGGTAACTATGAAAGAGATCTACACGGTAAGGATTTCAAAAGGGAAGTGCTGCTGTTTTCTCTAAGCTTTTAGGCTAGACCTTGCTTCTCGGAATCTCAATGTAATAATTTGCATAAAAATTTGCCATTGGTAGAACGCTTGTGACGTAAACATGACGTCAGTGGCAAGCAGTAGAATACAATTCCTTTAATTACAATAATAATTTAATTTATGTAATTCTTAAAACTGCTTAATCTTCTAGACATAGTTCCTCTCATACAATGTACACGTGCTAGTGTAACTGATAAGGCAGGGTTGGTGTCTGATAATAGATTAACATGTGTTGCTTTCAAACGATCACCGTCTTGGTGCTATTTCTATGCACTGTGATTGGTTTAGACCTACCAAAGAGATTTAATTACCATGTGGTTCAGTTGAATTAAATTATTAATAAATTAATATTCTTGTACAATTTTTATTAGGTTTGAGATTATTATAATTAATTTCTGCCATTTTATCAATAATAGAATTTCATGCTATGACCTATTTAGTTACAATAAGACCCGACGCATAATACAATTTCTTAAATAATAAATAATTTCAACAATAATACATACATTTTATTTTTTATTTTGAAATTCTTGATCCTTTATTGATAGTTTTATAATTTTTAGGAATGATATTTTACCTTGCATGAGAACCGGTATGATATTTGACAATGCTTTGAATCAGTCAGCTGCGTTCGAACTGTTTTAAAAACATCTGATCGATAGTAAACAAGTGTAACCTCAAAATCGGTGAGCGATTCATAAATAATTTGTGCTTTATTCGCAAAATAATTATAATTTTATTGAATAATTTTCCTAGAAAAATATTCAGTACAGAACGGTACTCTTATCTAATATACAGTTATTGATAAGTAAGCTTTATCGCTCGGTCGCTAACTATTCCTTTAGCAAATTCTTTCATTTTAAAAGGTAATCACAATTTTTCTCTCTTTTCATGAGATCTATTTGAAAAATTCATCACAATAGTAATATGAATTACTCACAAATCAATTGTTCATTTAGAGAGATGATTTCTTATGGAAGAGAATCAGAGTAGCCTAAGCTGAAGAACTCCAAATTCAAACGATTACTATAGTGATGTGAATGATGTATTTAAATTAACATGAAATTTCCTATTCATTTAAGGTATTTTTTCTCATTTCAAGGTATGCTCCCACCAATTTCTCAATCATTAGAAGAGACAAAGAGAGCCGAAGAAGTCAAGGAATTGAGAAGGAAGCAGCAAATTGAATATCAGAATGAATTCGAGAAAGCATTAGTGGAGGAGAAAGACGCGGTATTTCTTATCTTTTTCGTATAGCCACCCAATGTACATTTTAAATTTTATTTCGTGCAGAATACTTCGGCTTCGGTTGTTCATACTTTTGAAAGTGCCAAGTGCTGAGGCCATCAGATACAGTCGACATACATTTTTCAATAATTTATTTTACAATATTTCTTGTTGAGACACTTGTTGATTTCTTGAGAAATTATTGTTTTCTTGGAAAACATTTGATGAGAGAGAAAATTATTAAAGAAGAATAATTAAATCACTTATAAATTGTATTACTGTACCTATATGTTTGAAAAATATTATCAACATTGAGTTATCAATCAACATCAGCTATGCATTAAATGTTGGGTAGGTTTAATTGCTGATTCTGCTATTTATTAGGGTATAATTAATATTACAGGGAATAAATTTCATTGCAACTATCGACAAGTTTAAAGATTCTTGATAAAACGGGTGGAGAAGCCTAAATGAATATTATTTTAAATTCGAAATTTATGTTTATGGAAAATTCATAGGCTATTATTTTAATTTTTCAAAACAGATCAGAAAACACAAAGGTGGACAAATGACAGAAGACATCCGTGATGAGGTTAGAAATTGGTTCATGTCGTACAAAAACCAAACGGGAAAGTTTCCCGATTTTCCATCTGAAGAGGCTGGTGGCTCAGCTCTCATTTTCAGCCGAACAGTCACTGAAAGCGAAATCAGTAAATCAACTGCTCCCTCATCCAAGGAGAGTAAAGGTAAGAGTTTACATTAATACATTGATCAATACTAAAATATCCAAGCGATTCATTAATAGTAACATAATTTATTGGTATGATTTCCATCGAATTCACGGTATGAAATGAATTCCCTGTATGATATCGTGTGTTCAGAATTAATGCGCTCACTATGTAATGGCCCAGGCTTCGGAATGTATGGTTTCAAGATGTAAGGAGTTTAATAAAATTATAATGGAAGGAAGAGACTTTTTGTAAATGCTATTATGTGAGTAACCTTTGGTTGACAGAAACATGATGGTACAATATCTCGAGACGAAAGAAAGGGCATGACCCGAGTGTATGCAAAACAGGTCCGAGTGTATGCAAAACACAGCTGATAGAAGAATACATCAAATAATTTGACTACGAATTATTAAGAGGTGGGCAGAGTGGAGGAAAATCCACCTACGCAATTGTAATCCATTCTCTCTCTGAAAAGAAAGAGAAAGAGAAAGAGCACGGGTGAGGGAGTAAGTAAAACTTATGCCCCCAACATCAGTACTCTCCTATACATTACAACTATCTTTAGCTCTAACATCACCTCTGTTTACGGAGGTACCTAGTGCTCTAGCAAGCATTCTGTATAGGTAAAGATAATTGGGATTTCAAATCTGATTACTCCAAGTCTCCATTAAAGAAATTTTCTTACGCTATTCGTTTTATTTCGTCCAGTCTGGTTAATAATTTTTATTAAAATTCAAGACTCAAGGTTTAATTGGAAAATCCGATATGAATAGAAAATTAAATGCGCATCTCCATGAATATTTCATGAGTCTTCTTTGAACCCTTATATAAGAATGTTCCATAAGTATTCTGTGGGTCATTTAATTTATGCAAATTGAAGTTACCTACTTGAACTAATGAATAATTGAAAGCTTAAGATTTTCATTTCTAAATTGTCGAAGTATTGACACTACCTATTGACCAATTTGAATGCTACAAAATTTGAAATTTGGCTTTCAACTAAAAATATTTCAAGAAATGCATGGATTTATTTCGCTTTAGTATTATTTCACCAGGTTGTATAATATCTTATTTTTTTTCAAGGTAAAGAAAAGAAGGGTAAAAAAGGATCCAAAGATAAGGATGATGCTAAAAAGAAGAAGTCGGAAGAGGATGAAGACCCTGGCTTTAAAATGGGTCCTTCAAATTTCCTTGCCGATCTAATGGTTGCCAGCACAGAATACGAAGAGGTTTGGCGATTCAAAGATGAATCCAATAATCCCGCCCAGAAGCATTATGTTAACATGATACAAGCTCAGAAGACTTTGGAGATAGAAGCTGAACTAAGAAAGGTGATTACATCAAATCGAAATCGAGCTTTACGCTAATTGTTAAAAAAAATAACTATTAAACGAAAATCAAAAGTTGAATGCTGATAACTTGTACCCTTTTTTAATAATGACTATTATTATTACTTCACTTGTTAAATATGCCAAACAGTCACACAGTAGCTATAAAAGTAGGATTTCGTTTTTGCGTAATGATTTCACGACTATGGATGAATATTTTTAGGGCTTATGGTTCAAATAGTTGACACTATTTCAGACTGGGAACGTGTGAAAACTCTCATAAGAGCCTGAACTATTCTTCTGTAGTCGTCGAATCATTTAGCATAAACGAGACCCCACCTTAGATCATCATGTGTTACAAATAATGTACTATATTAATATGTTCTAGATAGTTGACGATCAACTGAGAGTTGAGCTGGAACTGCTTCAAGCGGCTCTGGATAGAGATCGAGCCAAAAAAGGGAAGAAAAGCAAGAAAGGCGCCAAGAAGAAAAAAGGAAGAAGAAGTGGAAAGAAAGGAAAGAAGAAGAAAGAGAAAGATCTCACACCTGATCGTACTCTTGAATCATTGTTTGAAGAGCTCATCACAAACGGAATAATAAAGAAGTATCCAGAAACACCTTTATCTGCTTTCAAAGGTGAAACATCGTACGCCGCTTATGACTTGAGATTGCAAGGGAAGGACCCGCAGCCAGCATTGGGTGATATAAGACAGGTACTGTTCGATCTTAGACATTATTATAGGGCCTATGTTTGTTTATGTATACTTTATTTTGATTTTTATACTTTAGTTTTTAGATAAGATTCAGTTATACATTATACTGTATATGTTGAAGTATGTCTTTTCTAAATTGAAAGTGAATTTTCCACATAAAAACTATATTTTTCCTCGGCTCAAGATTAAGATTTTGAAACCTCTTCTATAGTTTCACTGATATATAACGTCATTTGAACGTGTAGTCCCTTAAATGAGACTATAACTAGTTGACCGAGCGCAGTGAGTTCTATGTTTTAACTCGGATTTTCTTTCGTCTGTCTGTCTGTATGTATGTATGTAACGCATTTATGGCCAAATGCGTTGATAGAATTCTATGAAATTTGGCAGGAATATTCCTCTTTTAACTCTGCGCGTCGATGTATATACACGATTTTTTGAAATTTTGCATTTTAAGTATAATATAAAAGGAAAAGGAATTTCCTCCATACTCTGATATCACTATATATAATCATCTACTCTGAAGATAGGATTAATCAGACTATAGAATTATTCATAATCAATCAGCTGACAAGTGGATTATTCATTGCATGCATTACACAGATGTCTGGAGAAGCCGGTGAACAGGCGACACCTGATACTTGTGGATGAGAAAACTGCGTGAGGTCTAGTGCCTAGTATCATTCTGATGTCACCTGTTCACCGGCTTCTCCAGACATCTGTGTAATGCATGCAATGAATAATCCACTTGTCAGCTGATTGATTATGAATAATTCTATAGTCTGATTAATCCTATCTTCAGAGTAGATGATTATATATATAGTGATATCGGAGTATGGAGGGAATTCCTTTTCCTTTCGTATTATCCTTAAAATGCAAATTTTCAAAAAAACCTTGTGTATACATCGACGCGCAGTTAAAAGAGGAATATTCCTGCCAAATCTAATAGAATTCTATCAACACGTTTGGCCGTAAATGCGTTACATACATAAAGACAGACGAAAGAAAATCTGAGTTGTGTTTGGTCAACCAAGTTCTACTGTATAAATGAAATGATACATGTGAAATGGTGTGTAGAATGCATGTTAATCGGTGTGTCAGGTGATACTGGAGTACTGCATTTTGCCACTGGGCTCGAAGCTGGTGCACCAGTCGGCACCTCTGGTGCGGTCGGTGCTGGTGGTGGGGCCTCGGGGCAGCGGCAAGGACATGCTGGTGCATGCTGTCTGCACCGAGGCGGGCGCCGTCCTATTCGACCTCACTGCTGCCAACATTGTCGGCAAGTACCCCGGCAAGTCGGGCCTCATCATGCTCGTGCATCTCGTCAGTAAGGTATCCAGGTGAGAGGCAAACTGCTATTTGTGTTTAAAATGTTATTAATTAAAGTAACACACTCACCAAAATAAACATTTAGTCATTGAAATGAGCTCAAAGAATTATGTTGTGCGAAAATGAAAGTTGTAAAACGAAAATAAACAGAAGTTTATAAAGTGAGTTGAGAGAGTCTTATTTTGAAATATAAGATATCCCACATACCTATATATTGTTTCTCCACATACTTCTAGCACATGTTTACTTACAATGTAGGCTTGCTGTTGAATGGAAACGACTTGATAATAATTGTCAAAAACACTGATTTATTAAAACAATTTGAGATACTGGTGTTACACCGCGTTCCGGCTGTTACACCATTATCAATCTCAAGTAGTTTTAAAAAATTAGTGGTTAGATAATAAAATATATAAAGTCGTTTTCATTCAATATGGATTTCGTCTATATAGAAATGATATTTAAGTTAGATTCATTTATAACTTACTAGCAGGTAGCCCGTGCTCTACAAGGGCCTTATTTAAAACTTGACAGACTGAAAACTCTACCTAATGAAATTTTGAAGGATTTGAAATAGGCCTATAACCATCCTTTGTAAATTAAGGATCTTTATGCAGAATTTCAAGTTAATCAGTCTAGTAGTTCAGACGTGATGATACGTCATTCGTATATTTTCTATCCCGAACGTGTAAAAGCCAATTCTTTTCTTTATTATACCGGGTGACCCAGAATAACGGAAACATTTGAAAACGCCATTAAACATTAGTGGGAAGGGCAAAAATGATTTTATTCAAACTAATGTAAAGTTCAAGACTTGCCATTTGAGAATTGTCAATAACATCTATCACTTTTTGACAGTTACTTCTTCAAGGTGGCTTCCTCCTGCAGGAATACACTCTTGAAATCTGTGTTGAGATTCCTGAACGATTGCTGCAACATTTCAGCTGGGATATTGTTAATTTCATTTTGAATTATCTGTTATGATTCAACCACAGTTATTGGTCAAGTTGTGAAAACGTTTGATTTGAGATAGCTCCACAAACAGAAAGTCGCAGGTGGACAGATCATGGGACCAGGAAACGCAACCTAATCGTGAAATTACACGGTTACCAAACAATACTCACTCGCACAGTTGCCATTTAATGCCGTGCACAGCGGATTTCGCTCACAATTTCATCAATAATTTTGAATTAATTAAAACAGAATTTAGAATGAAATCCGCAATATCCCAGATGAGATGTTGCAGCGATCAATGAGGAATCGTCAACACAGATTTCAAGAGTGTATTCGTTCAGGAGGAGCCATCTTAAAGAAGTAATTGTCAAAAAGTGATAGATGTTATTAATAATTCTCAAACGCCAAGTCTTGAACTTTACATTAGTTTGAATAGAATCATTTTTGCACTTCCCACTAATGTTTTATGGCGTTTTTAAAAGCTCCTGTTATTCTGAGTCACTCTGTATTATAGATGAGAATTTAAGCAATAATTGTGCATAACAAACCAATCACTGCCCGATCGAAATTTGTTTGGTCGCAGTGTTTATTAGATTGAAATTCAAATAAAAATAAATGACTGATAGATCAGTTTGTGATTCATTCTTTGCATTGTATTGAAATTATTTCAATTATTGAAAAAGGACCCAAACTTTTTGGTAACTTACAACATTACTATTGATAAAATTATGATAACTACATTGAAAGTCTGTTTCTAGTGGCTTCCTTCCTTATTTTAAAAACATTGAGCCGGTTCTCTTTCTTTAAATCACTGTCATGTTAAAAATGATTTAATATGTAGGAATAAATAATCATAAAAAAGTAGTGTACGGACGACTACCTCATCAATGATTGAATAGACTTAAAACCTCATCAATGAATGAATGTTTTTATTTTGCAGGCTTCTTCAGCCATCAGTGATCTACATGGATGGAGCTGAGAAGCCTTTCTTGAAAAAAGTTCCAAAGACTGACAAAACAGATCCGAAAAGACTGAAAAAAGATCTACCCAAGCTTTTGAAAAGTATAAGTCTTGATGATCAGGTGAATAGTTACATTTTTATGAAATACGATTTTATTTTGTTTGTGCTCTAACCTTTCCAATAAATTGAAAACAGGCGAACATCTTTTTATTGGAGACAGCTAACATCACCTCGACGGATAGTGTCCTGTCATTATATTATAAAACATAAAAAAATTGTTGCGGTACATGTAATTATCATTACGTCATAGCTATGTCGATCTCATAATAGAAGCTATTTCAAGAAAAACAAGAACTGGAGAGTTGCAAAAGTTGAAATAAAACGCCATTGTATTAACTTGCATCAAAGAGTTGTATGATGCTTGCCATTCTCAACTTGATAGTTGACTTGCAGTTCTACGATTCATCCAAATTAAAAGCTGTGAAGTAGTCTGATATAAAAAAAACAAATAAAAAGCCGCCTTCTGAGGCCGACTCAAAACGTCGACTTGATCGACTTTGATTGCAACTTTCGTGTTGAATCGCCCATCTTTACTTCTGTAGCCAATGTTTATTACATCAAAATTGATATTTGGAGGCATTCCGAGAAAGTGTTCTACTCAATTACAAGTTATGTTCAAAGATCTTTAAAATGTTGAGAAATAATTTTTTAAAGTTGTAATTTTAAGAACTTGTGAAGTTTAATACAGTAAATGTGTTTGTGTGTTACTATGTTTCAAGTGTATTCATTCTCAACAGGTAATTCTAAGTTATAAAAAATAATTTATATTAAAAAAACAATGTATCTTTTTGAATAATTAACTTAGTTGTAAATTGATGAATAATATTTTATAAAAACTAATATCACTTTTTCATAATTGCCAGGTATTGATGTTGGGTGTATCACACTGTCCATGGGAATGCGATCAGAAATCATTAACTCAGGCCTACCAGAAAATAATAATGATTCCAAAGCCTGACTACGCCAGTCTCAACTTTATTTGGACAGAACTGCTATTTCAATACAGTGGAATTAGCAGACAGTTCGACATAGGCGCCCTAACAAAGTTATCGGATGGCTACACGCTAGGTACAATACTGAACGTTGTCAAAGAAGTTATGACTTGCAAGCGTGTTCTTCAACTTCGTATTCAGCCGCTGACACATGCCGAAATCATCAATGTCCTCAGTCGTTATGAGCCAATCTACAAGGAAGAGGAAGAAGCGTTCATGCAATTTTACTCGAAAACTCCGATCGGTCGACGGAAAGCGCGGGCTCTTGAGATTGAAGCTGAAAAGCAGCAGATGTCCAAGGATCAACAGGTCAAAAAGAAAAAGTAATAGAAGAGAGCAGCATGCATAATAGGAGATAGATGAATAATTCTGAGTGGGTTTGAATAGAGCTTTGGTAGGCTACTAGAAACTGAAACCTGAAGTTGACTGAGTGACTATTCCATTAAGAGCCGTTTGCACAGTCAAAGCTTAAACGGAATTTAATCAGCTGGTGGCTTAAACTCAAAATGAACTACATTATAACAAACGAGACTTGATATGGATCTAGTCCAGTTTAAAAAGAAATTTAGTTTAAACTGTGATACTGTGCAAACAGCACTGAATGACCTAATTTTAACTGTCTATCAATTTCTGTCTGTCAATAATATACACAACTATTCAGGGACTCGGTTGCACGATTGGAAATTTATACTAGTAATCGTATTAATGTGAATGATAAGTCACATTAATTATTGTTCCATTAAATGGTCTAGTATAGATAGGTACAGAAATATTTTTCAATGAAATGACATCACGAAATGAGTTTTTAAAATGTATTCAAAGGAATATTTACAATAATAAAATCTGTGAAAATAAGTGTTATTTCTTAGCTTTAGTTGCTTTCTCTTTCCTTTTCTTCACGTGTTTCTTCACCTTTGTTTTTCTTTTTTCTGCATTTTCATCCTTGACAGCTTTCTTCCTTGCCTAGAAAATAAGGGAATGGTTCTGTTACCAATTTTTAATGGTTCTGTTATAGTAAAATTTTATCTGTTGTTATAAAAATGCTAATAATAATATTACTGGTTCTTTCTAATAAGATTTTCAAAAATCCCATTGAAATGGGAACAAAAGAAGGACGATAAGATATTTGAATAATAGAATAAAGAGTCAAGAAATAAAAAATTTAAGTACCCTTTTTAAAATTTTTTCACTCAAAATGTATGCATTTTCAATCGCTATGAATATTTATTCTCACATTCAGTTTTTGAGAGTCAGCCGGTTGATGCAGGAAATTCCTGTTAAAAATTTCATTATTCTTACCTTTTTTGTTTGGGCTACTCTTAATAATCAAGAAATTAAAATTTAAGTCCCCTTTTTAAAAACATTTTTTTACTCACATGTTTCAACAGTAGTGTCATTTTCAAGTGAGTGAATAAAATAAATAATTTATTGTCACTCACTTAAATATGACATTACTGTTAAACATGTCAGTAAAAAAATTTCAAAAAGGGGACTTAGATTTTAATTTCTTGATTATTAAGAGTAGCCCAAACAAAAAAGGTAAGAATAATGAGATTTTTAATAGGAATTTCCTGCATCTCAAAAACTGAATGTGAAAATAAATATTCATAACGATTGAAAATGCATACACTCACTATAGAGTATTTTCACTTTATAGGGTTGGAGATCAACTTGGAATAAAACAATTTCTGGACATTAGAAAATGAAAAAAAAAATTGTAGATAGTAGGTCTATCAAAATTACGATAAATATCTTTGAAGTAATTAATGTTGACTGACCTTTTTGCTTGTAGGCGATTCATCTCTCGGTCTAGATGAATTGACAAACTTTGACTCGTTTTCGCCTTCTTCCGATTCACTGTCACTATCAGAGCTCTCGCTGCCACTTTTGTTGTTTTTTGAAGCGTTTTTCACAGCAAGATCAGTTGTGAAGCCAGACAACGTACGGTATGTAAGATCTGAAGTATCTTCACCAGCCTTTATTTTATTTATATCTCTTTCGAAATCGATAACCTGGGAAAAATAAAAATAAGAGTAATGCAATAAGATATCTGATGTTAATGCAATTAATGAAATCTTGATTGCGCAGTCAATAACAGTTTCCTCATTCTATTGAGAGTGCGTGGTAGCAGTCGACCATATTGAATTGATATCCCACAAGATTAATTTAATTTTTGGAACGTATAGCACCGTTATTTATGGACTTAAATTCACGTACTATACATCATCGGAATGGAAATCAAATTCTTACTTGTTACGTTTTCAATTTTAAAACTACAAGGTGCGCCAAAAAAACTTACTTATTTGAAAGGTCAATAAAAACAAAAGTACTTTAGTTATTGTATTTATCTTTTTTATATGAGAATACAATATCTCAATTTTTTTCATGCAGTCTTGAAAATGGCATCAGATCAATGGCGACCCCTATTGCGCATACACTGATGAAGTCGTTTTTGAAATTTGTATCCATCACTCGTTGCAGTATATTAATCGGTATGCTGCCAATGGCGTCGCGAATGTTGTTCTTGAGGTGTGCTATGGTCCGTGGTCGATCGACATAAACCAGGAATTTCAAATAAACCCATAAAAAAATCGCATTGAGGAAACGAATGTGGAAATGAGCGTTGTCACTGAAAAAAATGACCACGTCTTCAGGCAGGTTGTCAATCAGCATATCACATGCATTTTAACGGACGGGCAACTAAATCGTGTTCAGTCAATTCTTGAACAACAGCCAATTTATAGGGATGAAATTGAAGGTCTTCATGGAAAATTCGTCGAACAGTTGAGTCAGAAATTGCTTTAGCAGCTGCGTGTTTGCGAGCCGAACGCCGGGGAGAACGAACAACTGACTGCCTCACTCTTTCTATATTTTCTGGAGCTCTGATGGTGTGTTGTTGAAGTCCATTTCTGGGTTCAGCGACACTTACACACTCCTGAAATCAGTTAACCCACGACAGAATCAAATTACGGCCAGGAACGAGTCTGTGAGGAGGAATTTCAAATCGAGCGCGGAAGGCACGTTGTGTAGCAACAACAAGATCGACCATGGTGATCGACCATTAGAAAAGAAGCTCTCAATGCGAAGGCCCGCTGCTCTCTAGACCAGAGCATGATGGCAACTTACTTGAGGGAGGATTAACTTGAGAACTCCCTTCTAGATGCGCCCCTTCCTCCCCTCTAAGCGACAAATTCCCCGCGCAGGATTTTTCAAATAAGTAAATTTCTCTGGCGCACCTTGTACTTTCATAATAATAGCAAAAAATAATCGTTCTTGTAACTACTCGCTGTTTTACAAATTAATATAGATATGATATCAATTACTACCGGTATTTACATAAATTCATAGAAGAAGTTCTATTCTACATAGGTTAGTGCATTTTCATAGAGCCTATTTGCTGAAGTATAACTTGTACAAATAATATAGGCTATAGCTCATATTTTTTTGAAAAATGGTAAAAAATTCTTAGTTTATCAGTAATTTACCAGAAGGCATTAAATAACTATTTTAGAAAACAGTCAAAGTTTGGATTATTTAAACAGAACCAAAAATAATTCAGAAATAAATTGATTTGAACCAACCTCAGACAATGTTTGTGGGATGTAAACATTTTTGAAGACCTCTTCCTCAACCTGCTGTTGATTGCTGAGGGGTTCAGACTTTGAAGCCTGTTCTGACATCTTCTCCAAGTGTTCATCCATTGTGTTTTCATCTATTGTCGGATCAGTAATGAAATCAAAAAGTTCCTTCACTGTCATTGTTGCAACTTCCTTGCGCTTGAAAAAGTCTGCAAGAAATAACAAGTTCATGGCATTACTATACGAATAAATTAACGAAATTGAAATAAATATAATGATTAAAATAGAATAGCAATCCATACGTAAACATGATTTTCAAGCGAATTATTTTAATTTGTTTCATTTTTGGTTCTATATTGATATGAAATTATCAACAAATGATAGAGAATTGGGATGACTTTGACAATACCGTTGTGCACGTTGAAAAAGAGGGTCACTGTAATTGTGACTAATTGCTATAGAATGTTGAAAGGTAGAAGAGTTAACTTATGTTTAAATAAAATTATTAATAATTCCGATCAGAGGAAACAGATTTATTTTTTAATCTGTACATAACATGTTAAAACGGATGAACAAATCGAAACTTTTCAGTTCAAAAACAATCGGATGCTGTACAAAAATAATATTCAAATCATCTAAAACCAATTTTTCATCTCAATTTACCTGAAATATTGGTGCAGTCTTTTCTCAAAAACTCCAGAGCCATAGGATGATCGTGTTCCACAGACTGAGATACATCAATGATGTAAGCTTCCCCATTGTGATACCTACACAGAAAAATAATTATTTAGAAATCTAGTACAATTATTATTATTAGGGAATAATACAATGATATGGAGCCTTAGCCGAGAGCATTAGATTATGCGGAAAGCTAGCTTTGTAATTCAGAGTTCAATCCAGGTCATCTAAAGGTAAGTAATTCCAGAGGCCCTGAAATTTATTTATTATTCATTCATATACAAATACAATCCAGTTAAAAGCAACAGGCATTTGCCCAAAACTGCTCTAAACCTTAATTTGGAATACACATTCTAGCGGTTATGTAAAAATGATAAATCGCACACTATATTTTGAGTTCAAAAAAATGTATCTACTACAATTTTAAATTCATCAGATTAATTAATTTCAAAATACGAATCCATACAAAAATCTTCCTTCTCAATCGCAAAGAATAATACAAATTTCACTTAAATCCACAATTGTACTCATGCATAATTGACCAGTACGACCTGAAAATTCTGACACCAGAACTGAGCCAGCCCGGGTGGGGGTGGGGTTTTCAATTTGTGTTGTTAATAACTTTTCAAGTTATTGAATAATTATCGTTTTATTTTCCCGATAAGATCTGAGACAAGAAAAATGATTGAGTAACCATGGGGACAAAACAATTGTTGGGGAGCAAAACACAGTTAACTTGATGAATTCTAACTTCACAATATAGTCATCTCTCATCTGAAAAACTTAAGCTATTACAAAATCGTAAATATCTTACTGATTGGTAAGAAGTAGCGGGGTAATTCATTTTCCATTCCAAAAACGGAGAAATACATTTTCCTACAGATACCTTGAAAAATGACCATTTCTGCACTGATTGCAGGCCGCAAAGAATCACTTTTCCGCACTAGTGCGCAAAGTAAGTACTTTGCGTACTCCAGATTTGCAGCATGACAACGCAAAGTAGTTATTAGGTTATATAGAGGACCAGTGCGGGAAAATCGAAATTAAGTTGGTAACACTGACTGTGGTAGTCATTTCAATGCTTACATAAGATAAACCCCCTTCAAGTATTAAATCATCTGAGAGTGGCTCAGTAGCTCAGTTAAGAGCATACTGGACTGGTAAATAAAACATTGACAATGATGATGAGGTAGGGGATTCAAATCCATTCACAGTTTCTTTTTTTGGCTGAGAATTTTCAACTTCAATGAAAATTATTCATGTAATTTTGCCAAAATAAATATTTTAAACTGATTAATAAATTATTCAAATTAAAAATTTGAAATATTTAAAAATTGAAACATTTAAAAATTTAAAACTTTGAAACTAAAAAAATATTTAAAGTTAAAAAATTCTAAAATTTAAAAATTTTAATATTTAGAAATAAAACAATTTTATATTGAATTATCAATTTTAAAATTGATAAAATTTGTTATTGATTACAAAACAATACAGACAAACATTTTTGATGGATTTCAGGACATTCTACTCATAATTACTCACTTTTCATATTCAATGGTAACTGTAGGTAACATTTAATGTGAAATACGTGCGGAAAGTTCCTTTGCTACACTCTAGGAACCATTCAGCACTTGCCTTGACTCGTGCGTAAACGTCCCTTTGATGCAGCAAAGTGTCAATTTGTGCACAAGTTGCACAAATAACTATTTCATCAGTACAAAAAATAATAAAGTGTGATAAGTGTGAGGAATATGTAAAGTTTTTTTTAACCCAATAAATTTGAATAACAAAAGACGAACAAATTACGTGGAATCTTGATTTCAAAATGCTAGACTTACAGCATATTGTACTCGCTGAGATCTGCATGCACCAGCTTGCATTTGTTGAACATTTTCCACATCATTATCACAATATCTCTGTAAAGTTGACAAGCGGTTGACGTGGAGAGTTCAACATCCTGAAAAAATGAATAGGTTATTTCTTTATAACTAAAAGTCTATTAGTAAATCATCAAGTAAATCATCATACTATAAAAAAGCCTTAGATAATATTGCAAGAACACTCAAACAATCTTGGAATATAGTTACTCATAAAGTGGAGAGTATGCCCTTCCTACTTCAAAGATCAGTTCTCCTTGTGATATGGAACTAAACAGTTTTATTGAGGTGAGACGTATACAACAAATTTAATCCCTTCAGGATTTAAAAGAAAATTAATCAAAGATATGACCCCTCAGTTTTCCTATTATGTCATGAAATTGTAAACTGAGTTGGTCAATTTACAAAACTGGAACCAAACATTTTGACGGATTCATGAAAAGACAAGAATATAATGTAAGTGGAATATCTATAACTCACCTTCAATTTAGGAGAGGGCCAACCATTTTCTCCCAGAAATTCCATCAACAAAACATGTGATCTCAACAGCAATGGCTCAGGAACGGGCAATCCATTGGTATGCAACCTCACCAAGTTCCTCATCTCTTTTTCAGCCCATGTCCTAACCATTTTTCTCGGGTTATGTCGGCAATAACCATGTCTGAATCTGAAATCAATGAGAAAATTAATTACTGGAATTGTTTGGATAATAATATGTTGGATGATCTACTGATGTAAGTAGATAATTATATGATAAATGAATATAGATAATAAAATAAATTCCACCATGAATTTATTACTCCAATCGAATATCACTTGATTATGTTTTCACTTTATTGGATAAGACTTGATTGACATGATTTCTTGAAGTAGCTTATTGAATATTCTTGTACAGAAACACTAGGCCTATGTTTGAAAACTGAATAAAATATTATGGAACGAGAAGAGTAACATGATAACATGGAGATCTAAACAGACCAAATTAATTCAAGATTAACAATACACATCACTTGAAACGCCATATTGTAAGTACAGTTGAATTTCAAATGAAAGTAATTTGTTTATAATATGGAATAATCAACATAATTACCTGAATTCTCCTGAAACATATTTATCCCTGTCCTTGAATATGAGGATGGATGTCTTGTAGATTTTGATTGCCAAATGCTTAACCTCATTATCTTTCAAGGCAGTGGCGTGATAGACATTTGCTTCTTTGCCAGTTGAGATGCAGCCGTTCACACACTCGATTGTTCCTCGATTGAGCAGCTTGAAGAGAATCATCCTAGTCCTAGGGTCCATCACCTGCTCAGCTGTGGCTCGGTCACATTTGTCCTTCGTTCTTATTCTACAAAATAAATAAAAAATTACATCATATTCCTTACACATTTGATCTCTGTTCTCACATTTCTAAATTGAAGAGACTTGAGATATTGTCAAAAAATCCACTTTATTTGAATAAAGATTATTATTTCACAGGAGCATGCTTTCGGTGTGTGCTCACACATCATCAGCTGTACGTTACTTGACAATATCTCAGGTCTCTTCAATTATGGAAAAGTTCCACAACATCAATATTCACTCAACAAACTTAAAGATACATTTTTTAATTTTTCTCACATTTTTCCTCATTTCTAGTCTTTGAACAAGACAAAAATTATTCATGAGAATTAGAAATACATCATGCTTTAAACATTTATTGACGACCTACAGACTTTGATTTATGCAAAAGTATGTAGTACTATGAAAGTTAAGAATGTCAACATGTGTCGTCAATGTCAAGTTGACATTGCCACTTTTGACGATGGATCCCAAACGATTCGAAAGCAAACACCAGTCACTTCAGGGTATTAAATATTTTTCAGTTGAATTTATACAAGTCAATCAAGTCGTACAATCCAATTGCGGGATTTTCTATGAAAAATGTGAGTTCCACTTGATTTGATCAATAATTGATAGGTAGGGATTGCTCATGGCAGGGGCAGCACTACCTACTGCGATGAGATTCTGACAACAAAGTATTGCATTACTACGAAGTCTGTACAACATACATTAATAACAGCTTCCAATTTCACAGTAATTTATATTTCTTCTTTTAAGATTATTCATTAAATGGTTGAATAATGTAATAATTGAAGATTAGGGTGTGATCACACTGAATGCGTGTGCAAGTGCACGTCAGATCATGCTTTAGCCGAAAATAAAAATCTGGGAAGTGCCATTCAAACACGTTGTGACTTGCATGCAGCTGCTCACACTGAACGTAATCAGTACGTTCATGCGTTCAATGTGAGTTCCTGCTGCTCTTTCCATTATTTGTTTTTCATCTGCGCACTTGGTCATGCATAACCAAGCGTGCACTTGCACATATACGTATTCAATGTGATCACACCCTTAGTATGAAAAGTTGAAAAACAATAGAGTCGATCGATAAATTTATTTTTTATTTTAATCCTGAATAATTGCCTCCTAGTCAAGCTTTAATATGCACCACTGAAAAATCTGATCACCTACCAAAGCTAGGGGAGTTAGACGATATTATTGAACAAACTCATTCGAGTAATTTATTATTAGAAGACAATAGATCTTAAAATTACTAGTAATTAGACTAACTAGGCACTCTCATATTACTTTATTCGTTTCCGTTCAATCAAGATTTTTATAGCAAGTTTTACCAAAGATAAAGTACTTTCTCTGTCAGAAACATGATAATGGAAGCATCTAAAACTGTGTACAATACAAATTTGAAGAATCATCTTTCAAATTTATTGGGGGTTAAAATGGAAATTATTTTGTAGATTTAAAAGAGCTTACCTGTCCGCTTCTGCCCTTTTGCTGCTTTCCATGAGGTAGTTGGCAGCTTTATGTGGAAGAACTGGTCCCTCATACTTTTCCACATTGATTTTGTGCACATATTTCTTGAAAAGCTTATCGGACGGCTGATAGTTCGATACCTTCTCACTTGTCACTTGCTTATTACGTCCTTGAGTTCGTACCAAATTCTTGCTTTTTTGATAAGAGCAATCTACAAAGAACACAAATAATGAAATTCAATATAATCATAATTCGATTTATGAAGTTTTGTAGAAATTTTGTAAAGGATGTGCCAATAATAGTGTTACTTATGATAATTAGTGAGTGTTAGTGCTTTAAAACTGAATACAACATGGATAAATATCAGATAAATACCAAATAGGAAGAGTTATTATCAATATTATTACTAGAATTATTGATTTCTGTATATTTATTATTATAATTTCCTTTCAACTTATCATTTCAAATTTTTATCTTTCTCTTCATTCAAAAACACTTCATCACTTACCATTTTTCTTATGTATTTTTGAAATCTACAAGGAAAACTGAAATTCTAGCTTAGAAGTACATTAATTTAGTATTTGATATTTATTTAATTTAGTATTTCTAATTATTCCCATTTTCTTGGAAACACCTTCATTCAACAGTAGTTTTTTACCACTAATACGAAGTGTAAGCTGATCTTACTTACAATAACTTTATACCAGATCTAAAGCCAGAATTGGCTTCATTACATTGTTATTAGATTTTTTTCTATTCTTCCTAATCAATAACTTTTGTACCGCTCAATGCAGTGATTAGCATAATTTATTGAAGCTAGGAAAACATGCCATCGGCAATATTATGAGAAAAATTAATAAGTTTTAGAAGTTTTCAAGTTGAAAATAAAAGGTTTTAATAATCGTGATAACAAAGTTTTACTTATGTAAAAAGATGCAATGTGATCTTGCCTCTGTTTTCATAGCGATTGAATTCGTAATCTTCTCCTGAGCTGGAATACGAGTCCTCATAGCCAAGATCATCTTCTCCTTCTTCATTAGCAGTTAATGACAAATCTTTCAATTTTTCAATGTTTGACAACTTAATAGTTTGGTACGGAGCTGAAGACACGTCAATTCTGAAACAAGGAGGAGAAACCATTCTAAGTACTGTAAACCATAATCGGTACTGTTATGGGAAAATCTGATGTCAATAACATACAAGTATATATTATACTTTTTACCTATAAGGCTAATTAATGTTTCAATATAAAGTACTGCATGAGTGTTGCTATTAGCAAGGTGTTAATAACATATTACAATATTGTAAGCAAATACATATATTGAAAGAATTACTCTACCGCTTTCAGTCAAGATCTAAAATTGAATTCTTTTCGTCTAATAAATGTTTTGATGACTAGGCTATAGGTGTGTAACCTGAACGCTGAATGTGTAACATGTGACGCAAGTAGCTTATTGCATATTAAAAAAAATCTGGGGTTGTCAATGATCTGTACTTTGGCTTGACTTAGGATGAAATAATACATTTTCCAAGTATTAGGGTATATTATATAGTCTATCAAGTTAATACTAATTACGTTTTAGAGAGCTTACAGTATTGAACTGGACAGATGTATATCACTACTATACCAGGCATCGAGAGCTGTTCGATTTTCACAGGATACCAATTCATTGCAGAGATCACTGGTCCTACTGGAGTAGAAGCTAGAGGACTTGAGAATGAGGATAGAGGATTCGAGATTCCCTAGAAAGATAACACTATCCTAATGGCACAAAGGAAGAGTGGATGGTGGAGAGAGTGGAACGATTTATTTAATCAATGTGGGGAAGAGTGGGTGGATCCGATATTTAGAACGAATTTGTGAGGTGTGAAATGCAATGAAGTTGTAAATAAATTTCGGCGTAAGATTCAGATAGAGTGGTTGACGAGGGCCGCGAACTCTCAATTCCACCGCATGTACTACAGTCTGAAAATAGGTGATCAAGTAAAGCGAGATTATATCAGTGATATGAATAAGAGAAGCTTTATGGGCGCAATTTTCAAAGCAAGAGGATCACTCCTGCCACTAAATTTCAGGGTAGACGGTGGGAGAGCAGCTATGTGTGCTCTCTGTGCAATGAAAGGGGAGTTGAAGACATTTATCATTTTATTGGGAAATGTAAGGTCCTATCTGAATTCCGTGTCAAATGGTTTGGGAGCCCGATGATGGTTGAAGAGACGGTGCTCAACTATTTAAACGGAAAAAATTGGAAATACCTAGCTGGTTGTGTATAGAAGCATTAAGATATAGGAATATTCTCGTAGAGAATTCAATTATTAACTTGAAAGCTTTAATAATGATCCTTCTGTTTCTCTATTTTTTAGATGTGATTTTTTTCCTTTTTTAAATATTGTAGAGCAGTGATTATTAGAAACTTTTCATAAAGACCAATATGTTGTTACGATTGCTTGGCAGATGATCCGAGAAACTTAGTAGCGAATTTTATCATGTTGTGTCCGTTTAGAGTGTTGAAACCAATAAGAATCAAGTTATGAAGACTATAGTTGTACCTATTATTTTAGGTGGAAATACAGATTAGCAGCGATAGTAGAATACCGTACCAAAATAATCAAGAAGGCTGGTTTATTTATGATTTCATTTGTCACTTTTGTTAATCGCAGGTTCCATTGTTATCTGTTAAGGAAAATGTTTACTAGTAGGTTACTTCACTAAGATTAGAGTGGGAAGCGAAAGGAGTTAAGCTATCAACTCTGGCTGACGGCTTCGGCTATGCCTATAGAATTTTTAAAATTTTAACAATATGATTAGAATATTATAAATGAATGGAATGTTTTCTGTAAACATTTGTTTATTTGATTTGTATCTTGTATTGAGGAAAAATAATTTCTTTATCTATCTATCTATAGTCTATCAAGTTAATAATAATTACATTTTAGAGAGCTTACAGTATTGAACTGGACAGATTTATATCACTACTATACCAGGCATCGAGAGCTGTTCGATTTTCACAGGGTACCAATTCATTGCAGAGATCACTGGTCCTACTGGAGTAGAAGCTAGAGGACTCGAGAATGGTTCTTATTTTGGAACAATGAGCACGCTGAGAGGAGGAAGGCAGAATTTTACCGCACGAACAAACTCTGTATCTCAGCTATTTTTGGATTTGATTTTTGGATCTCAACAATTTTTTTTAATGAAAGAGGCCAAATAAATAAGACCTTGAAGCTCAAATTTAATTAGAAAATGGACATTTAAACATTAATTATGATGGTTTGCAAATTATCATTCCATTTCATGTGAATTTGGGAGTTTTACTACCTCTTTTAAGGTGCTCAAGTGGGGGCATTTTAGTATAATGGCCGCGAAATCCAGCATTGAGACCTACATAAATCAATAGGGGAGGTCAAGGCGAGTTCAACCATGTATCACATTGTTGTCGATTTCCAAGGATTAGCTGAACAAACATGGCAAAAAGATGAGATTTTTTTATCGATTTTCATTTTTTTATGGCTATAATAAATTTTAAAATGGTGCAACCTTATGTAAAATTTGTCGAGGAATCCAATGAAACCGGTTCCAGGTTCGTAACGTCAGTAGGTTTTGAAATATTGCTAGAAAGTGCCGTTTTTTTCATTTTAAAAGAGGATAACTACTTGTTTCCATGGTGATTGATGACTATTTTCAACTATTGGATGTTGTAGAATGATAAATTCTGAAGAGAATATGTTTAGTCATTTGATAACCCAAACTCAATTTTTTCAAGATATCTTAGATAATAAAAAAATGTGTGCACTCCATACTTTTCAATTTTTATTCTTAATCATTTTTCTACTATTCCCAGTAACTACTAAAATGGCTAAATCTCATCAAGTTTTTTGAAGAGAGAATCAACCCAACCTGACATAACCTAAACTAAACAAACAAAACATAACCAGACCCATTAAAAATTCACCTAACCTAACAGAATCCAATCAAACCTGACCTAACAGTGTTCAACTTTACTAGATTCAACTTCAAAACCAGCCTAACCTAACAACACACAACTTGACCTAAACTAGTCAAATACAGCCAAACCTAACATGACCTAACCAAGCATAACCTAATAATACCAACCCTATTAAATTGATCTACATTGGGGAGGTTTAGTTTGATTCAAGTTAAGTTTGGTTAGGTCATGTTAAGTTTGGTTAGGTCGAACTTGATTAAACTTGTATAGGGGGTTGGTTTAAGCTGAATTAGGTTTGGTTATGGTTAGAATAAGGTTAGGCTTGTCTGGTTCAGATTAGTTTGAGCTCTTTTAGGGTTAGATTAGGTTCGACTTGATTAGGTCGGATTGGATTGGTCTAGTATAGGTCAGGTAGAGTTGAGTTTGATAAGATCATGGTTGGTATTATTAGGTTATGCTTGGTTGGGTCATGTTAGGTTGGCTGTATTTGACTAGTTTAGGTCAAGTTGTGTGTTGTTAGGTTGGGTTGGTTTTGAAGTTGAATCTAGTAAAGTTGAACACTGTTAGGTCAGGTTTGATTGGATTCTGTTAGGTTAGGTGAATTTTTAATGGGTCTGGTTATGTTTTGTTTAGGTTATGTCAGGTTGGGTTGATTCTCTTCGAAAAACTTGATGACATTTAGCTATTTTAGTAGTCACTGGAAATAGTAGGAAAATAATAAAGAATAAAAATTGTTGAAAAGTATGGAGTGCACAAATTTTTTTATTCTTTAAAATATCTCGAAAAAATTTGAGTTTAGGTTATCAAATGACTAAACATATTCTCTTTAGAATTTATAATTCTACAAAATCCAAAAGTTTTATATACCTATCAATCATCATGGAAATAAGTTATTCTCTTTAAAAATAAAAAACTGCACTTTTCTGCAATATCTCAAAACCTACTGAAGTTATGAACCTGAAACCGGTTTCATTGTATTCCTCAAATTTTACATAAGATTGCACCATTTTAAATCTTATTTTAGCCATAAAAAAATTCAACTTTCCACCATATTTGTTCAGCTAATCCTTGGAAACCGACATCAATGTGATACATGGTTGAACTCGTCTTGACCTCCTCTACTGATTTATGTAGGTCTCAATGCTGGATTCCGCGGCCCAAATACTGAAGTGCAGGCTTATGAATGTAAATCCATATTTGATAAGAAGCTGGACAGGGCTTCCTGTCCACTCCCTGTGAATTTTGGGGTACCTCAGGGTTCAATACTGGGGCCAATCCTGTTTATTATTATTAAATGATCAATGACCTGGACAGCAATGGCTCATCTCTTCTCTCCACTGATGATACATCATTGCTGTCATCTGGCATTGACCTTCAGCAGGTGTTAGGATATCAGCGGAGCATCTGTGGTTTCCAACTTCATGGTTCCAGGTCAATCGTTTTCAACTAAACGAGAGCAAGATGCAAAACATTATCTGCAGCTTGTCGCGAATTCTGTCTCAAGATCAGGAGCCAGTGAAGTTTTTGGGCTTTGTATTGGATTCGAAACTCAGCTGGGCTAGCCACATCCAACAGGTGCCTAGGATCTGTTTTCTGTTGCTCAAGCTGAGGGGACAGGTGACAGAGGCATACCTGGTAATGGTGTATTATGCACTTTTCCACTGCCTTATGGTCTCCTCATACTGCTCCTATGGTCTACTCATGTGGGGTCATTCAGCCAAGGTTGTGGACATACTGAAGCTGCAAAAACGGGCTGCTAGGATTATAACTGCAAGCGAACATCATGCATATTGCAAGCCCATTTTTGTTAGGCTATGTATCCTAACAGTAGTCAGTCACTTCCTTCTTCTCTGCCTCATGTATATCAAGAAGAATCAACAAAATTTGTGGACTCGGACCGATGTGCATCACCATAACACCAGGCATCGAGTGCTGTTTGACACACCCAGGGTGCGCCTCCAGAGATCGCGGGTATACTACTGGAGTGCAGCTCTCCGCTACTTCAACAGGCTAACTGCAGGAGTAAAGCAGTTGGATACCAGCAAGTTCGAGAGGGTTGTGACCGGTTTTTTGAGAGCCAGGGCTCATTATGATGTACAGGAATTTTTAAACGATGACCTGTCTCAAATACTATCTGGCTAACTTCCCAATAAGTCAAAGAGCAAGGTCTTAGATGTTAATTAAGTGTGCTTTATCTTGATTGCTGCCATCTTGATAAATTATTGTTTTTAACTTTTATTGTGAAATGACGCCATCGATCCCACAAGTGTGGTTAATGGATGAAGAAGGAGGTATAAGACTGTATAAAATTAAATCATAACTGCATCTTACCTGTCACCCTCCGCATCGCTAAACTGGCCTTCAACTTCCATCGCAATGTCACAAATTATTCTACGATTAAATTTCAATTTAAATGACTTTGAAAATAATTACAATGTAATACTATGAAAATGAGTTCCAGCTCTTTTGTCTTTACACTTCTTCTCAGTCAACAGTTGCTTTAAAAGAATGACAATTCGTAACACGTGAAAGCTTTTTATTTTCTTGAACCTTCGTGTAATTGAGGTTATAGTGTTATTGGGGATGGGTATCGATATACCGGACCAAATATCGATAGTTTTCTTACAAAATATATCGGTTATCGATATTTGACAAATCGATATATTAGGTAGGTACTACGGAAATGGCGATAAATATCACCTTCTCATATCAGAACAATACATTCCTAAATTACATGAATATTATGATGAAATTATAAACATATAATATGATGTGGTATTGGTATTATGATTTATTTATAGTTTTGTTGATTGTTGTCAAATTTGCAGTTGGCCATCGTGAATAATTAGTTTTTTGAAACAGCTGTTTCTATTTAATAGTGATTTCAACATTTTCAACTGTCCAGCTGTTTGATTGTTGAATAGGCTTTCAAGAAGTGGCGTCACCACTCTCAAATCTCAAAATAAAATCTATTTATTGCTATTGTAAACGTCTTTTTATTGATAAATATTACTGTAAATAAAAGCAGATCTCCTGCCGTGGTTTTATGTGTTTCTATGAACATGTAATCTGTTCAAAATTGTTATTGCGTCTGTTCTAAACAGTAGTTACGCTAATGGCGGGGTTTCGCCAAGTTGATCGGCGGATTTTCCCGCTTCAAGATATTACTTCTGTTGTTCAGTTGTTCAGAAAAGAATTGGTAGGTAAACAGGATCCAGACTTAACCTTACTATCAATAATTGTTGGAGCTGTTGAAAACTCACTCACGTGCAACAGAATTATATTGCCAAACGATGCTGATGACAGTGATGTTTTGGGAGAACCAAGAATTCCTTCTCTTGAGTATGATATAGTTGAGGCATTGTACTCAAAATTCCATGCTATCATAAAAGGGTCAATTGATCTTACTATCTATGGTGAATTAAAATTTGCAACAAGAGAGCTCGTCAAAAGAGTATCTGATGTCATTTGGAATTCGCTGACAAGAAGTTACTACAAAGACAGAGCCCATCTACAAAGTTTATACAGCTACCTAACCGGTGAGTAAAATCTAAAGTACAAAGCAAATTTGATATTTTTGAACAAAACTCATATTTTCTGTACTAAAAGGCTATGTTGCTGATAGTATTCACAATATCTTTCACCGTCAACAGTAATTCCAATTGAAAATAAGTCTGATACGGTACTTGTTATCAAAGACTGGGAGTGCAAGATAGATAGTGTCACAATTTTTGTGTAAGCCTATCACATCAACAAGGTGATTAACATGTTATAAATGTCTTCCCCAGTGTTGATCTGTGTACTACATGTTTTTCACTTATCTTGGCAGAAGAATGTATAAATATCTTTTGGCCCAATTTGGAAAGTTTGGGTCCCCGCCAGTCTTCATCAAAGCATCTTCAGTCTAGCAGCATGACGAGTGTTGTGATTGTGTACGACACTCATTTTTGGCAGCAGCTCTTCAGTCCTCTTGAAATGCAACAATGAGCACTGTATGTACTGGATGTAGGACAGTGAGAATGCCAACTCTCTTGGAAAGTGGATGGCAGTGCTCCCTGTAGCCCTCGAAATTCATCAACCTCATTGCTCTCTTCTGCATGTAAGCAATATATCCTGAACGATAGGAACATGCCCCAAAAGGAGTATTCCAGATATCATGTTTTGGAAGAGTGCATAGTGTGCAATCACAAGGCAGTTGTTTCGGTCGACTCGTGTCTCAGCCTCAGAAGGTATATTTAACCACGGAATAAGGAAACCAGTGGTTAGTGTTCTTTACTCCGTGATTTAACCCTTGACATCTTAAGGCACACATGATGTATGTGATGGTTCTAGGACAGTCTTCAATCAAAACAGAAGCCAAGCAGTTTGATCGGTTCACCTCTTCAATGAACATACAAGGATGCCTGGAAACCAAGGAAACCTGATCTGCACCTTTTCCACAGAAGAAGCCCTGGAGATCACTGTGCTGATGTCATCTACAATAATTGAGGAGCCTTCTACTAAGGAGTTTTGCTGGTCTTGTATGTGCCCAAATTTCTTCACAAATTCTCGCGTTGCATAATATGGTCTGGGCACTAGTTACTTTTTCAGACTATTCATAAATGTTGCTTGAGCCTCTTTGTATTTTTGAACGAGCGTTAGCGAGTTCTTACTTTCGACTTACTGAAGGCCTAAGTCGTTGTTCGTCTGTTTGTATCTTCGACAGTAACTTTAGAGAGAATTGATCAATCAGCTTCAAATTTCGAACAAGTATTCTTCGAGCATTTGTACAAGTCAAGTTCGTTGGACAACAAAATTGACTCACTCCTTCCTCCTTTTTCAGGATATAAAAATATCATTGAAAGTCCATAAGGAAAAACTTGTTGTGATTTAGTCAGCTGAAGAATTCATTGATTGCAGTTACTAAAGTTTTTTCCCATTAATTCGTTCATAACATCAGTTGAAGCTATTTGGGAGGTTTCACACAGACCTTCATGCGCTGACACGTGATTTCAGCTGGTTAATAGGTAACAACATAATTTACAACAACAAACTGATACGGGTTGAGATATCAATGTGCGGTTTTTGCCATTTACTTTATCTTGGAACTCTGTATCAAAATCATACTTACTTCATACTTCATACTTCTCTCCTTAGTCATGACCAGATAACTGGATTGACTGTGTCAGAAAGTAGACCTGACTTGGTCCTTGTCGTAGAGTTGACATATAACTATGTCCGTAATAAACACTTATTTACGTTTATAAACTTAGTCAAACATATAAACAACATTTAAGAATAGTAATATTTAAACTTTTTCAAGGACCTTCTGTCCTTGCATGCATCACATGACCTCCTCATAAAAAGAAGATGAATTTGGATTCATATGAGGGTCAAAGATGTTGAAGCGACAGAGTAATTTTTCATTTTGTATAGGATCCCCAATAAAACCTACTGTCAAATTATACTTGTAAAAAAAATATTTAGCTGTTTCCATAATTCCTACTCTGTATAATTGAAAGTTATACTTACTTACTTGTAGTGTTCCCACTGGAAGCCTTTACAGCCGTGGTCGTCATTTTATTCTGTTCTATCTGGATGTCAGACGTCCTCCCAGAACTTCTTCATGGAATAATAATTCTTTCTAAGTAAATGGGTCTTCAAGGATTTCCTAAAGCTCACAGTATCTTTGTACCCCCAATTCCAAGGGAATTTCATAATCCAAAATCCAGTTACTGGTAAATGAATCCTGCCTCGAACTCTGACCGTGCTGTATTTACAATGTAGTACAATCGAAGAACTGTCATTCGTGAATAGGATGATCCAGATAGCTTGTTGGTCCACCTTAGCAAAGCCACAGAATTCATAGCCAACAAAATTATCAGTTTGATAACCATTCGTTAAATAATTTATTTTTAAAGAATATTTGAGAGTGATAAAGTGGCACTCTTCTCTAGAAGGTAAGTTTGTAAAGCAGCCTTTATTCATGTACGCAGTAAGTAAACCACACACTTTGGTGGAAATCAACTTCAAAAGTACAAAATCTTGAACCTTAGATTTAGGCCTTCCAAGGGAACAAGTAGTTTTGCACCAGCCACCTGATAGGTAGTCACGTGACCTGGAACAATATACCACTGAAACTGAAATAATTTAGCACTTACTGTGCTCTCAGAACGAACCCAATGTTTCCAGTCCGTGTTGTGGATGGTCGAGGTCTGATGTTGGGAATTCAGATCTCCTCTGTGAAGTCAGGGTTTATTCAAAAATATAATAATTCAGCAGCCGTAAGCTAGCAGTAACCCAGTCGCCCACTCATTCACTAGGACTTCTTCCCGGACAACAGAATGTTGGGAGGACCAAAGAAGTCACTAATCTTTTCTTTTCGGTTACAGGTAACAAATTGGACTGCTTCGGCGTAGCGGTAGCAGTGGTAGCCGGTTGCCAAGTGCTTGGCTTCGGTGATGTACACCTGGCATTATCAGAGGACCACGCCTGGGTGGTTTTTGGAGAGCATGGAGAACATACAGCTGAAGTTACTTGGCATGGTAAGGTGCTGAGTTTCTGTGTAGTATTCACAATATCTTTCAACGTCAACAGTAATTCCAATTGAAAATAAGTCTGATACGGTACTTGTTATCAAAGACTGGGAGTGCAAGATAGATAGTGTCACAATTTTTGTGTAAGCCTATCACATCAACAAGGTGATTAACATGTTATAAATGTCTTCCCCAGTGTTGATCTGTGTACTACATGTTTTTCACTTATCTTGGCAGAAGAATGTATAAATATCTTATGGCCCAATTTGGAAAGTTTGGGTCCCCGCCAGTCTTCATCAAAGCATCTTCAGTCTAGCAGCATGACGAGTGTTGTGATTGTGTACGACACTCATTTTTGGCAGCAGCTCTTCAGTCCTCTTGAAATGCAACAATGAGCACAGTATGTACTGGATGTAGGACAGTGAGAATGCCAACTCTCTTGGAAAGTGGATGGCAGTGCTCCCTGTAGCCCTCGAAATTCATCAACCTCATTGCTCTCTTCTGCATGTAAGCAATATCCTGAACGATAGGAACATGCCCCAAAAGGAGTATTCCAGATATCATGTTTTGGAAGAGTGCATAGTGTGCAATCACAAGGCAGTTGTTTCGGTCGACTCGTGTCTCAGCCTCAGAAGGTATATTTAACCACGGAATAAGGAAACCAGTGTTTAGTGTTCTTTACTCCGTGATTTAACCCTTGACATCTTAAGGCACACATGATGTATGTGATGGTTCTAGGACAGTCTTCAATCAAAACAGAAGCCAAGCAGTTTGATCGGTTCACCTCTTCAATGAACATACAAGGATGCCTGGAAACCTGAGGAAACCAAGGAAATCTGATCTGCACCTTTTCCACAGAAGAAGCCCTGGAGATCACTGTGCTGATGTCATCTACAATAATTGAGGAGCCTTCTACTAAGGAGTTTTGCTGGTCTTGTATGTGCCCAAATTTCTTCACAAATTCTCGCGTTGCATAATATGGTCTGGGCACTAGTTACTTTTTCAGACTATTCATAAATGTTGCTTGAGCCTCTTTGTATTTTTGAACGAGCGTTAGCGAGTTCTTACTTTCGACTTACTGAAGGCCTAAGTCGTTGTTCGTCTGTTTGTATCTTCGACAGTAACTTTAGAGAGAATTGATCAATCAGCTTCAAATTTCGAACAAGTATTCTTCGAGCATTTGTACAAGTCAAGTTCGTTGGACAACAAAATGACTCACTCCTTCCTCCTTTTTCAGGATATAAAAATATCATTGAAAGTCCATAAGGAAAAACTTGTTGTGATTTAGTCAGCTGAAGAATTCATTGATTGCAGTTACTAAGTTTTTTCCCATTAATTCGTTCATAACATCAGTTGAAGCTATTTGGGAGGTTTCACACAGACCTTCATGCGCTGACACGTGATTTCAGCTGGTTAATAGGTAACAACATAATTTACAACAACAAACTGATACGGGTTGAGATATCAATGTGCGGTTTTTGCCATTTACTTTATCTTGGAACTCTGTATCAAAATCATACTTACTTCATACTTCATACTTCTCTCCTTAGTCATGACCAGATAACTGGATTGACTGTGTCAGAAAGTAGACCTGACTTGGTCCTTGTCGTAGAGTTGACATATAACTATGTACGTAATAAACACTTATTTACGTTTATAAACTTAGTCAAACATATAAAAACTATTTAAGAATAGTAATATTTAAACATTTTCAAGGACCTTCTGTCCTTGCATGCATCACATTACCTCCTCATAAAAAGAAAATTTTTCATTTTGTATAGGATCCCCAATAAAACCTACTGTCAAATTATACTTGTAAAAAAAATATTTAGCTGTTTCCATAATTCCTAACCACTCTGTATAATTGAAAGTTATACTTACTTACTTGTAGTGTTCCCACTGGAAGCCTTTACAGCCGTGGTCGTCATTTTATTCTGTTCTATCTGGATGTCAGACGTCCTCCCAGAACTTCTTCATGGAATAATAATTCTTTCTAAGTAAATGGGTCTTCAAGGATTTCCTAAAGCTCACAGTATCTTTGTACCCCCAATTCCAAGGGAATTTCATAATCCAAAATCCAGTTACTGGTAAATGAATCCTGCCTCGAACTCTGACCGTGCTGTATTTACAATGTAGTACAATCGAAGAACTGTCATTCGTGAATAGGATGAACCAGATAGCTTGTTGGTCTACCTTAGCAAAGCCACAGAATTCATAACCAACAAAATTATTAGTTTGATAACCATTCGTTAAATAATCTATTTTTTAAAGAATATTTGAGAGTGATAAAGTGGCACTCTTCTCTAAAAGGTAAGTTTGTAAAGCAGCCTTTATTCATGTACGCAGTAAGTAAACCACAAACTTTGGTGGTAATCAACTTCAAAAGTACAAAATCTTAAGCCATAGATTTAGGCCTTCCAAGGGAACAAGTAGTTTTGCACCAGCCACCTGATAGGTAGTCACGTGACCTGGAACAATTTACCACTGGAACTGGAACAATTTACCACTGAAACTGAAATAATTTACCACTTACCGTGCTCCCAGAACGAACCCAATGTTTCCAGTCCGTGCTGTGGATGGTCGAGGTCTGATGTTGGGAATTCAGATCTCCTCTGTGAAGTCAGGGTTTATTCAAAAATATAATAATTCAGCAGCCGTAAGCTAGCAGTAACCCAGTCGCCCACTCATTCACTAGGACTTCTTCCCGGACAACAGAATGTTGGGAGGACCAAAGAAGTCACTAATCTTTTCTTTTCGGTTACAGGTAACAAATTGGACTGCTTCGGCGTAGCGGTAGCAGTGGTAGCCGGTTGCCAAGTGCTTGGCTTCGGTGATGTACACCTGGCATTATCAGAGGACCACGCCTGGGTGGTTTTTGGAGAGCATGGAGAACATACAGCTGAAGTTACTTGGCATGGTAAGGTGCTGACTTTCTGTGTTGTAGTGAAATGCTATTATGATAGATAACCGTATTGAGTACAAGTACTCGAAATTTTAACAAGTTGTTATTATAATCGCAGTAGCGTTAGTTTATCACTCGAGACAACTCCGCTTGATATAATTGTATATATTTTATATTAGAAATTATTACCCCTACCTGCACTTTGCTCAAGCGATAATTGTTTTCCTCAGAAAGAAGAGGTTCAATGTTGAGTGAGATTAACGTTATAAAGTCAGTGAGAAGGATAGGACTTTTTAGTTGCCAACTTTCCTATTGATCACAGTCCCCTATAGTGAATTGCTGTGATTCAAGTCATATTGTCATATCTGATATAAAATAATTAATTGTTGATTATTGATCATAAAATGATGATTAATTATATCTCAAAAAATCTATTCAACTAGAAAATAATATATATCTATTCATGATTCAATAATAAAGTTTCATAACTCAGATTAAATATTCTGGTAGTTTATTATATTTGTTCATAGCCTACAAACTATTTGCCAACTGTGCAGGGTTAGAAAAGGATAGTGCCATCTGCTTTGTTTTATGACAGACAAGGATAGCAAAAAGCAAACTAATGTCAATCAGGTGCTGACTTTCTAACGAAAATAAAACTACTTTCTAAATTAATTCACAAATAACCAAGTAAATTAGTAAGTGAATACATGCAAACACTAACCACAATCACAGTATTGATATTCAGAAAAATATAGGTACGAATATCGAGAGCCCTACCTGGCTTAGTTTTGCTGTTAAAAGTTCTCAGATTGCACCTGATTCATTTTTAGAGCATTATTTGACATTACTGTGACTGTTCTTTATCAGCCGGAACTCACGTCTAAAAAATAAATGTTTCAAAGAGATTATGCTATATAGGGGCTTGTTTGGTTACATTTCGCATCTATTCTTGTAATTTCTAGCTTTCTTTAAGAACTGAATTGAAGAATACGGCTGAGATATAATATAATTATGTATAGTGAGGTCCACGTTATAATGACAGTGGAGAATGATAGAACAAAGTTGTCAATTCTCTGCCTTGCCACTGCCTTCTATGAAAAATAGCTGATACCTGTATATCTGATGTAATATTACCTGTTCATTCTTGTTTAAAAGAATAAATTAATATATCAATGCGAAATGGCTCTGATTCACTCCATCTCTCACTCACTCATTCATAATCAATAGAACTAATAAATTATATTATATTCAAGAAAATATACTTTTCATTGGTTAAATAACAAAATAATAAATATTTCGTTGATTAATTATATTTCTACATTATCAATAAATGATCTGGCAACTTTGCGGAGCTAGAAAAGGATAGCTCTATCTCCTTTCGAATAATAGACAAAGATACTGCTATTACAACGTGGACGTCACTATAGTGGTTCCATTGATTTTACAACGTGAATCTCACTATAGGTTTTGGTATCTATGAATGAATTCCAGTGGAATGTATGAATAACATTTCTGATATTATATTCTCATTTTATTATAAATTTGTTTTTTTTTCTCCTCAGATACCTAGGAAATTATATTTTCTATTCACAAATTGCATCTATTTGTAGCATTGGTGAATGGCGGATGTGTTGTTTGTAGGGAAAGGCAACGAGGATAAGCGGGGCCAGGAGGTGAATAGCGGGGTGCACTCTCGGTCGTGGCTGTACATGAACGGCTGCCCTGTGGTGTGCACTCGGCACATGGAGGTGGCAGCACTGGTGTCAGCCGTCAACCCGTCACTCAACATGACCAGTGACGCCGTTGAGGTGGCCAGCCTGCAGCAGCACCTGCTATGGTTGCTCTACGATCTCGGCCACCTCTCCAAGTACCCTATGGCGATTGGTCAGTCATCAATACATTCTCATCTCATCTCAGAAAGGATCTACCTTAACATCTTCATTTTATTTCAATATCAATACTTTTATATTATTTCAATAATGATTTTGATCCAATATTTATATATTTTTAAAAATCCAGTAATAATTTTATTTCAATATTCATCTTAACCTTCTTGGGTCAAGAAAAATAAGAACACTTTTGCTAACTGACTTAGGTCATCTATTTTTTCTGCGAAAATTACCACGTCATCATCAAACGCTAGTGTGTTGATTCCAGATCCAATTTTTATGTCTTCATCCCTATTTGCAATTTTTTGGAGTGCTTCTTCGATGGCTATATTGAAGAGAATTGGCGAGAGCCCATCAACCTGTCGTACTCCTGAATTATCCTGAAAGACTCAGAGGCTTGCCTCAGAGAGCTTCTGCATAATATAATTCAATTCATCTATCAACATTACTTTATTAATACAATTACAAATCATATAGCTCGTCTCCATTCACCTTACGTGCTAGCTGATGTATTCAATGTATTTATCTATTCATCAATCTATTTATACAGTATAATTAGAAATCGTATAGCTTGGGGACTGGGAGAGACAACCTCCTGGATCTTTGAGCCTTCATACATCGGTCTGTCCTCTCCTCAAGTCTTTCAATTCCTTGTTGGAACGGATTTGCCATTCCAACCCTTGTCGTAGTGGGCCATAAATTTTACGCTTTTTCTGTCATTGTCCACGTCTGCGAACCATTATTGATGATATAGTCAATTTTAATGAAAGTTCTATTAAACAGTAGCTAACAAGGAAATCTGAGGATCAAAAATTTATTTTCTACATTATCAATAAATGATCTGGCAACTTTGCGGAGCTAGAAAAGGATAGCTCTATCTCCTTTCGAATAATAGACAAAGATACTGCTATTACAACGTGGACGTCACTATAGTGGTTCCATTGATTTTACAACGTGAATCTCACTATAGGTTTTGGTATCTATGAATGAATTCCAGTGGAATGTATGAATAACATTTCTGATATTATATTCTCATTTTATTATAAATTTGTTTTTTTTTCTCCTCAGATACCTACGAAATTATATTTTCTATTCACAAATTGCATCTATTTGTAGCATTGGTGAATGGCGGATTTGTTGTTTGTAGGGAAAGGCAACGAGGATAAGCGGGGCCAGGAGGTGAATAGCGGGGTGCACTCTCGGTCGTGGCTGTACATGAACGGCTGCCCTGTGGTGTGCACTCGGCACATGGAGGTGGCAGCACTGGTGTCAGCCGTCAACCCGTCACTCAACATGACCAGTGACGCCGTTGAGGTGGCCAGCCTGCAGCAGCACCTGCTATGGTTGCTCTACGATCTCGGCCACCTCTCCAAGTACCCTATGGCGATTGGTCAGTCATCAATACATTCTCATCTCATCTCAGAAAGGATCTACCTTAACATCTTCATTTTATTTCAATATCAATACTTTTATATTATTTCAATAATGATTTTGATCCAATATTTATATATTTTTAAAAATCCAGTAATAATTTTATTTCAATATTCATCTTAACCTTCTTGGGTCAAGAAAAATAAGAACACTTTTGCTAACTGACTTAGGTCATCTATTTTTTCTGCGAAAATTACCACGTCATCAGCAAACGCTAGTGTGTTGATTCCAGATCCAATTTTTATGTCTTCATCCCTGTTTGCAATTTTTTGGAGTGCTTCTTCGATGGCTATATTGAAGAGAATTGGCGAGAGCCCATCAACCTGTCGTACTCCTGAATTTATCCTGAAAGACTCAGAGGCTTGCCTCAGAGAGCTTCTGCATAATATAATTCAATTCATCTATTCAACATTACTTTATTAATACAATTACAAATCATATAGCTCGTCTCCATTCACCTTACGTGCTAGCTGATGTATTCAATGTATTTATCTATTCATCAATCTATTTATACAGTATAATTAGAAATCGTATAGCTTGGGGACTGGGAGAGACAACCTCCTGGATCTTTGAGCCTTCATACATCGGTCTGTCCTCTCCTCAAGTCTTTCAATTCCTTGTTGGAACGGATTTGCCATTCCAACCCTTGTCGTAGTGGGCCATAAATTTTACGCTTTTTCTGTCATTGTCCACGTCTGCGAACCATTATTGATGATATAGTCAATTTTAATGAAAGTTCTATTAAACAGGAGCTAACAAGGAAATCTGAGGATCAAAAATTTATTTTCTAGATTGATGGTTGATGTTTGATGGGAGGTTTAGAGGTGCACAAGCATAATTTTGTAGCTAATACTTTCTTCAATCAAGTTGAAAATGTTAATTATGTGATTGTTTGGCAAAATATTTAAATTGATCAAATTCCTTTTTTCTAAACGATGTCAAATATAAATGCAGTTTCTACAGGGTGTCTGATAAGTCACTCCGAATTTTTATACATCTATAATTTATTCTATATCTATGAACCAATTTTGTTAGAACTACATTCGTTAGATAGAGCACTCCTTTAGGTTGTGTTTAACACAAATTTTCATTTGTTTCAGTTTAAAAATGCTCCCTCTCTTGACTGTGGATGAACGAGCCGAAATAGCAGCTCTTTATGAGTTCTGGGGGATGATCTGTGGTGCGAGTACAAAGGTGGTGGAGGGCTGAACGAAAGATCCATGCTACACTGGATTCAAAAATATTTACAAACATTTGCAGTCTTTCTTAAAAATCGTTGCAACAGAGTAACGTGAAAGACCACTTTAGCGAGATCCTTGACGCAGTGATTTCTTAGGGCTCCTCATGAACATTTCACGAAATCTGCCAACATTCTCTGCTTTCCTTGACGTTGATGGTCTTCCTGATCGTCTTTTATCTGCGACACTCCCTGTTCTTAATAGTTTGGAATGGAAATTTTCAACAGTTTTTGTATCCAGTGTTGCATGGATCCCTCGTTCAGCCCTCCACCATCTTTGTACTCGCACCACAGATCCTAAAACTTCATAACGAGCTGCTATTTACACAACCTAACACAACCTCAAGGAGTGCTCTATCTAACAAATGTAGTTCTAACAAAATTGGTTCATAAATAAAGTAATTATAGCTGTATAAAAATAGGGAGTGACTTATCAGACACTCTGTATATACTATTAAGATCAGTAATGGGTTGCAAAAGTAAGAAACCATGTAGCACTATGCCTTTCAGAACAGTATCATAGATTTATCACCAATATCACTCTTTGTATTTTACTTGTTAGAGATATTGATATGAGCTATGGTCATTTTGTATAGAATTTAGAAAATCTAATATTATTATTTAGCAAGTATTCCACTTTATAATGACTATAAACTGTTCTTTTCAAGGTATAAATTTCCAAAATATAGTAAGCTTATGCAATCTTCCAGAACCCCACCCCCTCTTCTCAAATCGGGTCACTTTCCCCCTCCAAAATAGTTGTCATTGAACCATTTTATGGATTATCAAGTGGTATTTTACATTGATCTGGATGTAAGTTGGTTCCTCAACAAAATGTAAACATTTGTGTTTGATTTGTAGGCAACTTGGCCGATCTGGAAGAGATGATTCCACAAGAGGGACGACCTGCTTGCTCCACTTTATTCCAAGAAGCTATTCTCTGTGCCAGGAAGCTGTATAACAATCAGCATGTTTACCCATATACGTATCAGGCCGGCTACTTCTACAGGCATAATATGTACAAGGAAGCGTTCGAGACTTGGGCCAATGCAAGCGATGTCATCAGGCAGTAAGTATTCACCATTGAAACAACTTTCATGTGTATGATCAACACAATAATCAATTATTTATTCCCTAAACCTCGTAGAAATTAGTAGTAATCGACACTCTTGAATCAATGGCTCTAAATGCAAGATTTTTGATTATTTCATTTGATTTGAACATGAAATCCAAATATACATTTATATAAAAATACAAATTGTCAGTTTACATTTGTTGCCGTTTTTGGTCTGGCAGCTCGCAAACTCTCTTTGCCACATCTTCATGTTTCGGTGTATGTGAAGATCATGAAATAGATATCTTCAGAGCAAGTTGGTAACTTTTGACGATCAATGTAGCAAAATAGTCTTGAGCGTCGCAACTTCAATTTGCAATCGCTGTACCTCTTTTGGTTGAATTCATTATTTCAATTTTTTTTAATCGTACCTTACCTCATATAGGATGGGTACGAACAGACCGACCGACCAATCGAAAGACCGACATAGTAAACAAAGATTACATTGACGTTCCGCCGTTTATTTCTTTATGAACGATTATTTCTACAAGAAACTATAAACATGCAGAATTCTCTATACCGTTCAATCTCTTAAAAAAACTATTAAAATGCAGAAACACTAGAAAACAAAACTTGAAGATACTTTGTAGATTATAGAATTGAAGCTTTGTTAAAATATGTCTTAACAATTTGAATAGATTAGTTTGTAGAAACTTTAATTATGATAATGAATCGTTATTGATATGCTTTGTGGTGTCCATAAGTAGTTATTGGTGTTATTATTTACTATATCGGTCTTTATTAGTATTATTATTCATTTTGTATATTACGTAACTTTGCTTTACTATGTTTTGATGTGCAATGGATCTTTCTAGACCTAGCACAAAATAGAAATCAATCAATCCTTCGGTCTATCCTAACTTAGCAAATAATTGTCGCTAACTATATATACAGAAAATGTTACAGTAAACAAAAACGAGTTCACATTGAGAGATAATACTGCTTTGTATAACTTCAGATTGAGTTCACATAACACATTTAGCATCAATTACACTAATCTGACAATAGTAGGCAGACAATTGAGTTATGTTAGCACTAAACTAATAAATCTCATCCCCGGTAACACAATTGATATTTTTTGCCCGTGGGCAGGCCAAGGATGGCAACGGAAGTCATAGACTGTATCGTTGAAAACTTTTTCTTTGACATCAGTAAAATATTGTACTCTGTTGCATATTCATACTTTTTCACTGTTAAAATTAAACTTGAATTTAAAAAAAAAAAACACTTTTGTAGTGAAATGCACTTACTTTTGTAGTGACGATCGTTTCGACCTGTTGTTGGTCATCATCAGACTGTGGGAATTTGCTCAGATGCCAAGGTTATGTGTGGTGAGGGATGAAGGTGGAGGAATAGGTTGTGGTGGGGGTTGGTGGATACTTAGTGGGGCGGTAATTTTGAACTGTGGACTATTTTGTCAAAGAGTGTGTGGGAAGAGAAATTTATTTGATCATTTAGGAGACTGTTGGGAAACTGTTTTGTGTGGTTGTAAATTTCGTATTGTTCCAATAAATTGAGTTTTCTGCTTTTTTGTGAGATATGGAGGATTTCAAGATTGGTGGCTATGTCAGTGTATGTGTGGTCTGTTGATATAATAGGGTCTGCAAAGTTTGAGTGGCTGTGTTGTTTATTAATAGCCCAACATTGTTCATTGTCCAACAAAATGGATACTCATCCACTCTAGTCGACAACCTACTCCACAAAATAAGAACAAAATCATCAACCAAGAATAATATGGAAAATGACCAAAAATTCATCACACTCACATACTACAACAAAAAATCACAGAATATAGCCTCATCTTTCAAAAAACTCAAATACAAAATTGCCTTTAAAACAACAAATTCACTGAAAAAACATTTCAAAAATTACCAAACAAACAGAGATTTGAACAACCAGGCATCTACAAATTGAAATGTAATGATTGTAATAAACTGTATATTGGACAAACTGCACGCGACTTTCAAACAAGATATAAAGAGCACATCAGAGCTATTAATAAACTACACAGCCACTCAAACTTTGCAGACCATATTATATCAACAGACCACACATACACTGACATCCACCAATCTTGAAATCCTCCATATCTCACAAAAAAGCAGAAAACTCAATGTATTGGAACAATACGAAATTTACAACCACACAAAACAGGCTCCCAACAGTCTCCTAAACGATCAAATAAATTTCTCTTCCCACACACTCTTTGACAAAATAGTCCACAGTTCAAAATTACCGCCCCACTAAGTATCCACCAACCCCCACCACAACCTATTCCTCCACCTTCATCCCTCACCACACATAACCTTGGCATCTGAGTAAATTCCCGCAGTCTGATGATGACCAACAACAGGTCGAAACGATTGTCACTACAAAAGTAAGTGCATTTCACTCCAAAAGTGTTTTTTTATTAATTCAAGTTTAAAATATCGTAATTCATTTTTTCACTATTAACTCCTTTGTTTTCTTTTTGTTCCATGTTAGCTTGATTTCGTTTTGAATTGGTGCTCGCACTCAGCGGACAGGATTTTTCCTCTGCTGTGTGGTGCAAATAGTGTATTTAAATTTTTTGCTCAAACTTTTTTCAAATTTGATTTCTATTATTGAATTTTTCTAAGGAATTAATAGAATGATTTTATACTATATCTACTAAGTATGAATCGTAAGATGTATTAATTTTGGCAATAAAAATTAATATTATTAAACAAAATAAAATAGTTGAGCATTCAGCTTGTTAGAACAACTTTGTGAATACCTTCGTAATATGATAACTAAGTGTATCTAATTATAATATCTAAAAATATCTAATTTTTTTTTATTATGATAATATTCATAAAATTTTTGCGTAATTTTCATGTATGAGTGATTTTCGAGTGCGTACTGAGTGATAACTAAGTGATATATAATCCTTTCTTGAATTTTGATAATTCAAGGCTATTTTCGACAATAAACATAAACGTGGATGGGGAATTAATCACTCTGTTATATTTTTCCATTTGACCGCTAACTTATTCACAACTTGATAAGACTGAGCATACTGTGAGGTAATGAACAATTTACACTTTCTATGACAAAAATATTAATTCACAAACATTACAATAATGTTATGAGTAGTATTAGTTTTGGTCTTTTCTGTAAAAAATAATTTGTGATCACGTATACAGAGTGGGTGAAAAGTCCGAGAACGGCTTAATATCTCATACACAAAGATAATTTGACGGTGGGTGTGATTGGGGATTCTATTCAAATTGGGAGAACTACTTTACAATGACTTTAAAAATTTGGTCCGCCATCTTGGATCCGCCATATTTAATGCAACTTAATTTTTTTTAATAGGAAGGTGGTCATGCGATACATGATTTCGATAGGGAATTTCAAGAAAAAATGAATGGCGTAAACAGCATATCGATATCTCAAACCGTTTCGGAAATATTCACATTATTAATCAATACTATTCAAAGCAGAAAAGAGAGAAAAAATCTGAGAACGGCTTAGTATCTCATAAAAAGAAGTGATTCCAAGGTGGGTGTGATTGGGGATGTTACTCGAATTGAAAATACTACTTTACTATGACTTTAAAAATCTGGTCCGCCATCTTGGATCCGCCATTTTGAAAGCAACTTCATTTTTTTAAGTAGGAAGGTGGTCATGTGATACATGATTTTGATACGGAATTTCAAGGAAAAATGAATGGCGAAAACCGCACATCGATATCGCAAACCGTTCAGAAGATATTCACATTATCAATCAGTACCATGCAAATCAGAAATGAAATACATGAGTGGTATTGATTAATAATGGGAATATCTTCTAAACGGTTTGAGATATCGATGTGCGGCTTTCGCCATTCATTTTTCCTTGAAATTCCGTATCAAAATCATGTATCACATGACCACTTTCCTATTTAAAAAAATGAAGTTTCATTCAATATGGCGGATCCAAGATGGCGGACCAGATTTTTAAAGTCATTCTAAAGTAGTATTTTCAATTTGAGTAGGATCCCCAATCACACCCACCGTCAAATTACCTTTGTGTATGAGATATTAAGCCGTTATCAGACTTTTCACCCACCCTGTATGATGAATCTGTTTCCAGATACAACTATTCGAGGGATGACGAGGAAATCTATAAAGAGCTGATGGAAATTGCCAACGAACTGATTCCGCACATCATGAAGGTGGTGAGCTCAGGCCACAGCGCGCGCTCCATCCTCAAGGATTCTGAGTGCTTCGCGCACCTGCTGCGGTTCTACGACGGCATCTGCCAATGGGAGGAGGGCAGTCAGACGCCCGTGCTCCACATTGGCTGGGCCAAGCCACTTGTCAACACTATTTCCAAATTCGATGCTAAGGTAATAGATAGATCAATCATACAATTATAGTCGCTCAGTTCTACAAGGTGGGGAAGTCAAACGGCACTAGTTTAGGTATTAAATTAAAATTCACAGAAAATATTTTCAAGTCATATTATATTCCAACAAATCATGAGAACAGAAATTCAAATTTCAGTTTTATTCAGAAGAACTGTTAGCTTTGAATATTACTCCAGTAAGGTGGCGATCATTATTTTGCACACATTGTTTTAGTCTCACTCTGAAATTCTCACTAACATCTCTATTATTAACTTTATTATTAATCTCAGAACATTACTTGATCTTGAAATGTACATTAGAATCTTCTCTTCCATTTGCTGTAAACAATTCATGAAAAAGAATGTACGTAGAGTGAGATTCGATTGTTGAAAAAAAATCCGGAAATTGAAGACATTTCCTTCATATTAACGGTCTTGCAGGGTGTCCACGTGGCGGGAAAACCGGGAAATCCGGGAATTGTACGTGAATTTCATTTGGGCGGGAAATGTACGGGAATTTTGTCGAGATATGGGAATTTTTTGACACTTCCGTCAATAGCTAATTTTATATTAAGGAGAGAGTTGAAATCTAGTCAGTGGATGATTGGTGTATTAGTGATGGGTGATGGTGTATTGATGTGGCGTTTTATAAATATCTTTTATCGATACGACGTTTTATCGGTGCCGTGTATCGATAGGTTCTATCGGAACGAGTAGATTTTCCTTCGATATTCACTATTAAGGTATGTCCACACATGCCGAACCGAACCGAACCGAACCTCGGCAGCGCGCCGTGCAGCGAACCGCTCAGCGATTTCAAACAATAATATGCTGTCACGTGGTGAATATTTTTCAATTTTAATAGTGGATCTGTTCTGTTGATTTATTTTACTAAGTTGATTTACTTATGTTGATTTATTTTACTAAGTTCGGCTTCAAATCATCAGTTTTCGTAGTGTCAATGATACCTGAAATAATTTCAAGACATAATAATATATGTTCCAATCACTGATTTTTTTCTAAACATGTTTAGAATATTATTTGATTTGGATTCTCTTATCATACTTTCTTGTGAATCAATAATTGATCATCCATTTTGAATCGATGGGTACTATAAATAAATTAAAACCAATTGGAGTATTCAATTAAACAGGCTTTAGGATTATAATATATTCGGTAACAAAAGTATTTTGAGAAGTTATAATAACTTATCACGAAAAATTAATATCATCTACCTTGCTCCGGTTTTGATCAGGATCATTTCAAATAAGCAACATATTGGATAAACTGTTTTATTCTGTTTTTGTTTTTAATTATGTACCCGCAATGCGAAAACGCATTCTTTTATGTGTTTATATAAATAAATTGTGAATCTCTATGATTTTTTTATTCAATTATAATTTTTTCAGTCCCTTTTTCATTCAAGTCACTGATTGACTGACTGACGCACTTTTCAGTCGGCCGAAAACGCTGTGTAGTGTCGTGCAGAGTACAGTTCAGTACTGTTCTGAATGTTGCAAATCGATTAAAATAACACTCCCTTATTCCTTGATCAAGAGTTTATTATTGACTAGCAGGTAACCCGTGCTCCGCAAGGGTCCATTTTAAAACTTTACAAACTGAAAACTTGACGTAATGAAATTTTGAAGAATTTAAAATAGGGGTATAAACATCCTCGCTTGATTAAGAATCTATATGCAAAATTTCAAGTTAATCAATCCAGTAGTTCAGACGTGATGATGCGTCATTCGTTAATTTCCTAGACCTAACATAATTTTCCCATCCCGTACATGTATAAGCCAGTTCTTTACTTTATTATATTATAGATTGGTGAACCTTAAAAGGTCCTATCCACCTAAGTAGGTTTTTTTGGGTTGCAAAAACGCAGACCAAACCAGACACCTTTTGGGAGAAATTATTCAACAGTACCTACTTTTTCGTGAAATAACAATGATCAATGTTCTTACCAACCAAAATCGATGGCAAGTGGAAAATATTTATAAATGTGTCACTTTTGTGGTATTTATTAAAATACGTAGGATATGGAAATGACAGAATCTATTCCAGTCAACTCAAGGTTAGTTGGTAAAATTAATTATTAGTTTGAAAATAACAAAATTATTATAATTTAAAAAGGAAATAATTGTCATGATCCTGAGTTCTTGGTCAATATTATTTTAATATTGAAATTTATCCAATCATCAATTTTTCAGAAATTATTCTATTTGCATTGAACAATATTTATCGATTCTTATAAATAATGTATTATTCATGACAATGAACTGTTCAAACTATAGATTATTAGAAGAGGCCTGTACTGTATTAATGTTCGCGAAAGTATTCGCATGTTTTCCACTTGTGATGGATAGTCAAAATTGAGCGGCTAGTGGGACGACGAACGGTTCGGGGAACTGCGCGGCGGTTGGTTAACAGCTGATTGTTAACATTATAAAACATACTGGCTAATGCACGGCGGATTGTGAGATTCGCTACGCTGTTCGAGGTTCAGTTCGGCATGTGTGGAAATACCTTTATATCCATTTGATGTATAGTTCCGTATCTGGTGTAGGTATTATCGATATTGAAATTATTGATAGTAAATCAAATCACACATAATATGTTTTTCAAAACCTGAAATGTTCTGTTTATAATAGTCCAGTCAATATAGACGTACAGTCTAAAGGACGGGACACACATAACCGCACCGAGCCCGCGCCGACGTACGACCGAGCTAAGCCCGTGACACGGTGATGGTGGTAGGAGAATACACATATCCGTGCGACAGCCGAACGGCAGCAGTGTCTCAGTTCTGTAGTGCTACTGTGGTCTGATTTCTGAATGTGTTAAACTATTGTTAATAATATATAACACTATTAAAGCTTCTTACATCCTATTTAAATTTATATTTTTCAATTTTAAACTAATTACCTGTAGACACAGAAGATGAGAATCATAGTGCTGGTATATATTTCGGTGCATAACAATACCACATTCAGTTATGTATCGGAAATATATATTATCAATAAAATTTTTATTTTCTGCCTTATGTATCTAAACGTAATTACTTTAAAATTTAAGACACAGTCACGGGTTCCTTCTTTAATACTTTTTGTTGTTTATTTTATTATATTATGTCTATTATACCTTTGTCTTAACTTATTTGGCTCTACTTTTACTTTTGGTTTAACTTATTTTTCCGTTCAACCATATTTCTCATCACTTTCATTACCGTATACAAAACTGGAAAATTTCGTATCTCTTCAATAAGTTTTTCATTCTCTATGTTAAACGAGCCCGCACCGTCACCGTCAAAAAGTAAACTGAACTAGTCGGTCACGGCACGGGCACGGCTCGGGCAATAAACACGGTGACGGTGCTGACGCGGTACGGTAGTATGTGCCCCTACACGTTTGAAAGCATTTGATTTCTCACTCGCCGTAGTACCTCCGACACTCGGCCGTACTGCAGCGCGGGCTAGGTGCGGTTATGTGTATCACGGCCATAAAAGGAGGTGTGCTTGCAGTATAAATATTGTACTTTTGATTTTTCAATATATTGTTTGGATACATAAGAGAAGTCCAGAACCAATTTTTGCATGTAAAATTTCCTTGTTCTAGGTACAGAATGGCCCAAACACCTCGTACTTTCGATCCATTTTCTAGTTTACAGCTATTTCCGCCAAATCGAGTTATCGGACAGTAAAATTTGCTCTGAATAAAATGAAATCATCTGGAGCTATCTAATGTGTACTGAGTTACAAAAACGAGTAAAATTTCTATTTTCGATTATCAATTTTAATGAATTTTAGTTTTCGATCAAAAATATCTTCTGATTGCCACAATTCAAAAGTATAATTCAAAATCCCTCTGGGCGTGATTTTGTGCGCTCTCTAATCTCAGGTTGAAGAGCTCAAAATTACGCCCAGAGGGAGAATTATACATAAAAATTGTGACAGTCGGAAGATATTGGAAATTTTGCATGCAAAATTGGTTCTAGACTTCTCTAATGTGTATGTATATAAACAATATTGAAAAATCAGAACTGCAATATACAGGGTGTCCCAGATAAGGTGTAAACCCCGTCTACCATAGATTCTACATGCAATTTGCAACAAAAAATGTTCAGTAAAATTTTCTCCTATCGACCTTCGTTTTCGAGATATATCGATTTTTCGATATTTCTCAAGTAGACGTACTTCCAGTCATTAAATCGTCAATATCTCAAGAACCATTGGTCTTAAGTGAATTTTAAGGACATCGTAGAAAAGAAGACAAAATTTCACATTGATTTGAGGTATAAAACATGCCAAAGTCGATTATTGAGTAGTATTTTTTAGCGGTCAAAGTTGAAAAAGAGTGATTTTTGAAGTTTTTTTGAAAACTTCTGACACATTTTTCTCGATTTTTTTTCAAGGGTACGAAATAATTTTTATAGCGCAAAAACTTCCTTTTTGATTATCTTTCGAATGAGACAAAAACAGGTGTCTAGCTCAAATCCTCGAATCAGAATTTCAGTTTAAATTCGATTTTTTAATTAAAAACGAGACTTATCTTGTTTGAGTGTAAATAATTGTCTACAATTTGATAGCTTTGTGTCGAGTGATTGAGGGCGTAAAAATACTTTTTCTATAGGAAATTTGGCTGAGAAATTCAATGAAACTGGTTAGAAGTTCGTATCTGCAATTGTTATTGAGATACAAGTAGAAAAAAGTTCAAAGTCGAGGAGGAGGAGTTCAAAGAAGGATGTTGTCGATGAGGGAAGCGTCTTCTGTAAAGTCTCTCCGCCTCTTTTGAGTTGTATGCACATTCTGCATATACCAAAAGCATGTCTGTATACTCAATTGTGGAGATTTCATGTTCATCACAACAAAACTGAAATAGTGAATTAGAAAATCAAACACTCATGAAAAAACTAGACTTAATAACTCAGGAACACAAACGAACGAACTGAGAAACTTGACTATTGACTGGAAAGACATCATTATCGACCGACTGGAAGCACGTTACTTTTTATACAATGACTGCGAGAATTGTCTCTATTGTTGGGTGAGCATTAGAAAAACTTTCTATTCTATCAGAGCAGTTGATTAATGAACAGATTGATTTTTCCTTTTCACTCAATTGAATCTCAATGGTATGAATTTATAACAACGAAAAGATGTCTTTAGGGTGCTCTCTTGAAAATTTTCATTTTTTAACACTCTAGTTTTGAAATTTTTCTGGGAAATTTATACTCATTCGATAGTTTATAAAATGGCAAAGTTTTTTCATTATTGGAAAAATATTGTTACTGTGAAGAAAATCAAGAAAAAAACTGTTTTAAAGGTTAGGGAGTTCTGTTTTTCTTCTAAATTGCTTTTTTATATTATTCGAAATACAGTGTACAGTTATAATCGTATAATGGTGCTACATTTTGATGAAGAACATACTTGTGCACTTTTGAAATTGTTATTTATGAATATTATATTTTTCCAAACTGCCCCCCTTCTGAGTAACCCCATAACCCCCCCCCTCCAACCTATATTTTTTACATATTAATCATGTGTTTTAACCAGCGAGGAAAATATACGGGAAATGTACGGGAATTTTACGGGAATTTTCTGTGCCTGATTCAGTGGACACCCTGTCTTGGCAGTTCTATGCTAGGAAAAAGTTATTAAAGATGAATTATAGGTAACTGAGCTTGTAGAGGATGAAATTATCTACAATTTGGATTCAATTGTGAGTTTCTATGAAGCATCATACTCTTTCTAGAAACTCTTGATTAACAGTAGAATCACGAAAAACTGACATCGCCATTGTTAAAATCTTCTGCAACGTTCTAATAGTATTGGAATTGAAATTATTATTCATCGGAGTGGGAAAAGGGAAAACACTTTCACATCCTCACTAGATTTGGGAATTTTATCTGAAGTAGTTCACAATATATGCAGTTATGAATATAGAAATTGGCCATTTTTACTTTCCTTGCCCTATTACCATAGGTAAGGAAAGTATTGCTTTCCGAAAAAAATTAAGGTACCCCAATTTCTAAATTTCTATACGTTTCAAGGTCCCCTGAGTCCAAAAAAGTGGTTTTTTGGTATTGGTCTGTATGTGTGTGTGTGTGTGTGTGTGTGTGTGTGTGTGTGTGTGTGTGTGTATATATATATATATGAGTGTATGTGCGTCTGTACACGATATCTCATCTCCCAATTAGCGGAATGACTTGAAATTTGGAACTTAAGGTCCTTACACTATAAGGATCCGACACAAACAATTTCGATCAAATGCGATTCAAGATGGCGGCTAAAATGGCGAAAATGTTGTCAAAAACAGGGGTTTTCGTGATTTTCTCGAAAACGGCTCCAACGATTTTGATTAAAGTTATACCTAGAATAGTCATCGATAAGCTCTATCAACTGCCACAAGTTCCATATCTGTAAAAATTTCAGGAGCTCCGCCCCATCTATGCAAAGTTTGATTTTAAATTCTCAATTATCAGGCTTCAGATACAATTTAAACAAAAAATTTCGAGTGGAAAAGATTGAGCATGATAATCTCTACAATTAATGTTCAGTAACATATTCACCTAAAATTAAAAATAAGCTCGAAATTCGAGAAAATGTGATTATAGAATTATTGCAAACTGTTGGCAACTGTTGATTCTATTAAATGATTCACTATGAAGAGATAGCAGACCTCGTGTGTCTCCAGCGTTATTGCCCTGTCACCAGCTGGCTCAAATCTTTGAATAGTAGACTTGAATAGTAGACACCCCAATACCGAAGATTTTGTCTATTCACGTGTTATTGAGAATTTCTGTGTAAGCCTTGAACAATGTGTGCAAAATGATGGTCGCCACTTTACTGCAGTAATATTCGAAAATTAACAATTTTTCTGTATAAAACCAAAATTTCCATTTATGCTCTCACGATTTGTTGGAATATATAACTTGATAATATTTCTGTGAATTTTAATAGAGTACCTAAAAGAGTGCCGTTTGACTGTCCACCTTCTATATTTCAATTTTTTGTTTCGGGGAAAGTACTCGTAGTATTTTGGTAGATATGGATACTATCCATTTTCAATAATACGCCTTTCAATTATCACAACCACTTATCATAAAACTGGGATTCCAGTTTCGGTTGCTATACCGTTATCAATCCAATGTATCACGTACACCCTGAGTACGTTCAGAGGTGGGTGATTGATACCCAGGTGTTGCTCCTGATTTTCTCACTTATGCATACCCTAATGCATGTCGTAACCTGTGCCCACACCCTATGTGTGACATGTCATAAATTCCCAGTTTTTCTATTTGATTGAAATCATTCTTCATTAATCAGACAAAGAAATTCAAATTGATAAAATCTTGTTTAAAAGTCATAAAATGTTTAAATCAGTAAGACCAGGTTACAAGAACATTGACTCCTATCGCCTGAATCTCTTGTAAGCCTCTTTCCACGTGATCAGATTCCCCTGTGAGTAAATCACTTTAACTTGTGGCACACTAACAATGTTATACATATATCTCAGAGCCAACCTAATAGGCTTGTCAAAGTCAAGAGCAACCCAATGGCCATGATTCTTATAAAAGTCATCCAGCATCTTTTCTTTTTCCCCATCAACACTAACATAAACAATCTCAAATGGTTTAAAAATTTTCATCGATTTCCTGTTGCAATTTTTGTTCCATATTAGTTATAGATTCTAGCATACCTTCTTTTATCAAATCAAATCAAAATCTTTTTATTGCCAAAGACAAATTACATTTTGTATAGGCCACGTCATGAGAAAATTACATAAATCATGACAATAATCATACCACACAAAAACAACAAGAAATCATCACATCAACGTCTTAAAAATTCTCCATATTGAAGGCAAAATATTCATCATTGGTATAAAAACAGTTTCTTATAAGAAAACCCTTAATTTTAAGTTTATATTCACTCACTGGTAAGCCTCTTATATGTAACGGTAACTGATTATAAAACCTAATTGCACAAGCCCTAAAACTAATATGACTAGATACCGACAATATTCGTTTCTAAGGTTCAACCTATTTCTTGTGTTATGCGAATGAACATCAAAATGACTAGAGAATGAGAGCAAGTTAGTCTTTACAAATAATAAACATTTAAAAATAAAAATACACGGCAAACACATAATTCTCAATCTAACAAATAGAGGTTTGCAGTGCATAAGGGGAGGAACATTACACATGGTTCTTATTGATCTTTTTTGTAACACAAAAAGTGAATGGGAATCACTACAATTGGCCCATAATATAGCTCCATACAAAAGATGTGAATGCACATAACTATAGTAGACATTTACTAAAAATTTTTGAGACACTATTTCCTTTAATCTTCTCAACATAAAAACACCTCTTGCTACCTTGGGGATAGTACAGTCAATATGACACTTCCATTTCATATTATTTTGTATATTGATGCCTAGAAATTTGACAGAATGCCCTGAATTCAAGTTATTATAAGATACAGATAAGTTTTGCGTTATGTTCAAATTCAGAGCAAGTTTATTAGCATTACATCAATCAGACATCAGTTCTAATTTTTCATTTAATAAGGTTTCTCTTCTGTTGAGGTCGGTTACGATATTCAGGCACACATCATCTGCATACATATAACAAGTTGTGCTCTCATCCTCATTATTGCCTGGCAGATCATTCATATAGATAATAAACAGTAATGGTCCTAGAATTGAACCTTGGGGCACTCCATTAACAACAGGCTTGTAACCAGACATATCTTGATTAAAATACACTGCCTGAAATCTGTCCATTAAATATGACTTTATAAGTGCTACAGATCTACAATTAAAACCAAAACTTTCAAGTTTAGAAAGTAGAATGTCATGAGAGACAGTGTCAAATGCTCTTGACATATCAAATAGTCTTGCGTTCACAGATTTTTTACCTTCCATACCATTTAATATTTCCTGAATGAAAGACATAACTGCCTGACATGTAGTGTGGTTTTTCCTGAAGCCAAATTGCCTGCAAGATAGCAAATTATTTTTCTCAATGAAATCAACCATCTGCTGAGCTATTAAAAATTCAAAAACTTTGGAAAAACTGATACTATAGATATTGGCCTATAGTTGCTACATAGGTTGACGTCACCTTTTTTAAAAATCGGAACCACTGTAGACAGCTTGAGCATATCAGGAAAGGTACTGGAGTCCTTGATTAAAGATATGAAAAGAACTTCACAAATATGCTGACTGCTAGCTTTACATATGAATGAATTCAAATGAAAAATATCCAAACAGCTACTATTACTTAGAGAGTTCAATGCAAGAAACACTTCTTCTACGGCTACATGACGGAATGAGAAAGATGGACCTCTTTTTTCACTTTATTTAAATAGTGGGAGACAGTATTTAAGCTATTTGGTATTGCAGCCAGAACCTCATTTATGCTGTCAACATAATAAACGTTGAAGTTCTCAGAACTCAGGTCCACATTTTTTTGGCGTGAAGCAGATTTACTATTCAATGATAGGTTGTCTGTAATTATCTTCCATATTAAATTATTTTGGGTTTATTACATGCACTATTGACTAGATTATTATGGAATTTCAATTTTGCTTGTTTCACTTTCTTATTGTACAGACACTTCATATTCTTATAAATTTCCTTGTGTATATCTATATTAAATTGTTTTATTAACTCATAAAAATATAAACAGGTTTCCTTCATAGCAGTGAGTTCATCAGTGTACCAATCTTTAACAGGGGAGCGCTGTTTATTAGGCTTAATTGTTTTCACAGGAAATAAACAGTTAACATGCAACAAAAACTTATAGAAAATAAAGAAAACTTATCATTAGGGTTATCATAGCTATACACATTTCGCCAATCAATGGATTGCATGAGATCATTAAACTGACCAACACCTTCATAATTAATAACTCTAATGGAAATTTGTCGTGAGCTTTGTTCACGTTCCAAGACTGTGTCTAGATTAATTGAAGCCGTCACTGCGTGGTGGTCAGAGGCAGTCTGCGGTAAGACTGCTGCATTCCATCTGGAGGGGTGAATTGATGTGATGACATTGTCAATACAAGTGCCGGGTTCACTATTATTATTAGGCCTAGTAATTTCATTGAGAATCATGGTATGCATACCATAACAAGCAAGCAAATTCATAAAATCGGTAGTTATTGGATTCTGATTATCGTTAAAGTTCAAATTAAAGTCTGCACAAATCAATACTTCATACTTCATTTCAGACAAAACATGAAGCATCTCGTTAAATTTTTCCAGAAACGTAACAGTGTTACTGGGGTCAGGTACTCGGTAAAGATATACAACAATACAACAGTAGTTCTTATCTTATCTAGAACTATAGCACAAACTTCAAATACATTTATCACAGATAAATTACAAATTCTGGAGGCTATTTCCCAGGACAACTTATTGTTAATGAAAATAGCCGAACCTCCACGGTTCGTCGTCGGCCTACAATAGGAACTACTTAGTGTATAGCCATGCAGTTTTATGAGTTCAAGTTCCTCTCTTAGCAGCCAGTGCTCAGTGAGACAAATTATGTCAAAATTATTTTCTTGAGCCAGGGTTTCAATTAGTTCAAACTTATTGCCCAAACCCTGCCAATTCCACAGAAATAAGTTAATTTTGACACCAGGGTTCACTGGAAGAGCTGCACTAGAGTTGGCTGACACAGGATTTCGTTGTGTAACATGTGAGGTACTTTGTTGTTCCACGTTGATATGAGCTAGATATGAGCTTCTTCTATAGGCTGAGCGCTTTCTAAAAAAGGTCGTTGCGTTGTTATAACTGGAATTTCCTCCTCAGCCTCACATCCACTATTATCAACTGCAATCGGAGGTCCAGGTTCTCTGTCTGTCTCCACGACCCATTTTCCAATGAAGTCCGAGATGTAGCGCTTTCCTATCAAGTTGAGGTGAAGTCCATGCGGTTTATGAAATCGCCTTCCCAGGCTATTCACATCCAGCAGTTTGACATTCTTGAAACGTCTACAAACTTCAGCAATTTCGATGTTAGTCCTCTCAATCTGGTATTGAATATTGGAGCTGAACGGTAAGTCATATCTTTTAGGAATATTCGTAGTTATAATATTCACATGCGTCAAGTTTGGAAGAAGTTTTTTTATGGAACTAAGTAGTTTATTTGAATTAAAATTGTTCATGTCATTTGTTCCTCCGATTAAAACAACCAGGTCACGCTCCGTCATATTTTCACTCTCCTTAATGCATCCAGCAGTCACTTCTTCGAATCCAGCTCCTGGCTTTATCATATCAGACACCTTGCAGTTCACTTTTTTAGAGACAAGATTAACAATTTTTTTCCCATGACTGTCTGCAAATATTGCTATTCTACTAGACTTATTACGAATTGAGGAGACTCTGCTTGTAACTAATTTCGACTCATTCGTAGGGGCCTTCGAGTTCTCGAAGATATTGAGAGGGGATTGGTCGGATTCACACTCTCCTGCATCGTGACCACTTCTGCGAGCCTCACTTCTATCATCGGGGAGCTCAGATCGCCTCCTAGGAGACGTATTAGTTTTTTTCTCTTGAAACCTTAGATTGGTCATTGGATAGTGCCGTCAATTTTATAAATAATGTGATGCCCTCCATTTATCAATGTCCTTGCCATCTGTAATTTTCTCATGTCCATGTCTCAGAGTCCTGTTGTCTGCCTCTAGCGCCTCAATCGATGTAGACATTAGCATAACTCTCTCTGACAAGACCTTATTCTCATCTTGAAGTGCTCTCAATCTTTCATTAAGCTCAGCGCTCTGATTCTGATTTTCAACCTTTAATTGCTCTATTTCGCCTTTCAAATCCATCGAGAAGTCTATAAGATCGTCTCTTTGTTGCAACAGTTCCAGTTCACGAATGTTTAGTGCAGCGTCTGGCTTCACAGTTCTAGCAGTAGGCGTATTCACTCCCATATCACACCTAGCTGGAGAGGGAGTAGCTGGAGAGGAAAGAGCTGGAGAAGAGACAACCGCAGCATAAGATGACTGTTTGCAAGCAGACACATCATTTAGACCATCCTCGTTCATGGTATTCAAATCTGGCTCAGGGTGATTGTGCGCCCCATTTGTTTCCAATACTTTATCCATCTCAGCATTGGTCTACAACGTCACTGAACATCCATTTTTGAGACATCTCCACGAGACTCTTCCATCCACCATAATTCGATCCTTCCTAAAACTGGAACCATCAACATCTATAGCGACATTTCTTCTCTGTGTTTTAAATTTCCTTATTGCAGAATGCATAATGTAGATGACTTTGTTGATCAAAGAAACAATCTAGAGCAGAAGGCTGTTTTAAAGTTAAAAGATGTTCTTTATATTCAAAGAGTTGATTAGACAGACAGCAATCCCTATCCCTAAATAAATCCCTATTGTTTGAGTGGAGGAAAAAAATGAGCAGGATAGTTATAAAAATAGCCAAGAGAGCAATCAAGGCGAGGTATAAGGAAGCTCCTGAATGGAAATGGATGAGAAGGAACAATATTGTTAAGAATCCAAGCAAATGAGAGGAAACAATAGTAGGCTGTTTAATATTTCTCGTAATAATAACTGAAATTTTTTGAAATGCACGCTCAAAGTCCCTTCATATTATTAGTCATTGAATTGATATTGTTTACGCAGATCAGTTTTACTTTCGCAGTTGTGGGCCAAAAACAGAAGGATAACAGATAACAGTCATTGTGCGCATGCTCATATACTTCCAAGGTTAAATGCAGTGAGAGAGCTTGAATGTTTCTCAGTGTCTGGTTGCTATGGTAACAGAAAGACGCGCGCCAGAAATATCAGCTGATTGCACCGGCACTTCAGCTCTGTTGTACAGGTTGATAACAAGACATTGATAACAATACAGATCAATCTATGCCATCAATCTGTTGACTTCACGTAAAGTTAGCAAGTGAAAACCAGAACTAAAAATGGAGCTTCAAAGCTAACCAAGCACTGTGTGTTGTGTTTCATTTGAGTTATACATTAAACTCACCAGTTCGCACACCTTGGATACGTGATTCAGGTACCTAACACAATAATAAGACACACTATAAGAACTTATTTCACGAAGATTAAAGATTAATTACTCGAAAATCACATAATTTTACGGAGCACTCTTCCAATACACCATAACGGGTAGCCAGCGCTACCAACCCGAATCTACCCACTCGAATTTACCCACTCGTTGAGTGCTTCCTTCACCATTTTTGATCTTGCTCTTGTTTTCATGCAAAACTTTTTTTTGTGTAACAAACTTCTAGCACAATTATTTTTTTTATGATTCTATCCCACTTCTGACACCAATGTTGTAAATGTGCTTTTGTAATTAACACTTTATTCATTAAAAGTTTACATTTTGAACAAGATAAAAATAAAACATCATCTTTAAACGTATCTCATAAAACTCTTGTTATCTTTTCATAAACAGTTTGTTTCCAGAACAATCAATTTGGCGACTGTGTTCACATCATAAGTATCCATGTAGGGCTAGCCTGCATTAGTATTTTACCAATAAAAATAAAATAGCAAATAAATCTCTGATAGATTTAATTTTGATCTTATGTTACCATAAACTCAATTTCAAAGTGTTGACACTATTACAAATAAATTATGAATCAATTTAAATTGTTGGATTATAAATCACTTGCATATAATTATATATTGAGTGAAGGTCCATTTATTCAGAGGTAAAACTAAATTAGCAAAGCTTTTGATATAGTTAAAGCAATAAGAGATGGTCTCTGGCTTTGTTTCAAATGGCAGCCAGAAACTATTTCCTAGTGCTTTACCTATAGATTCAATTTTGATAGTAATTTTTCACTGAAAATCAATTCAATCAAATAATTTACTAGGTAACTGCTACCTAGACTCTGCCATGTTCACCACATCTTTGTTTAATAATGACAGGCATCTTTACTAATTGGTTTTGTGGACAGGTACGGAGTCAGGTGGTGATTCTGGGTCAGCTGTTGGGAGACGGCAAAGAGGGCGACTCGCTGAACAACAACAACGACTGCTGCAAGACGCGCGAGGGTGACCTGATCTCGAGTCTGGAGTCGCGTGTGCGGGAGGCGAGCCAAGCGAGTCTGCATCCGAGCATCGAGGCACTGACGGCTGCCTGCAGTGAGCGCATCCTCAACAGGGACTTTTTGCTACAGGGTGGCGGCGAGCCGTTTGTTGGCACGCCTGCCGAGTGCGCGGGCACGTCAGCTGGCACCGAAGTCGTCAACATCGAAACCAAACTGCCGCCCAAACTCATCTTGCACAGTCAGAAGATGCGCGGCCTCAAAGAACTGCTGCTGGCCGAGAAACTCAACACGCATGCCATTTCGCTGCAGCTCACTGCTCAGTCGCAGGTACAGGTTGGCAAGAAGGTGAGGGAGGATCATCATGGCCTCGGCACCAGGCCTAAACGTGCCCGAAGGGAGTAGACGCCCTTCCATCATTATACTATTATTTTATACTGTGATAGCTTATACTCAACATCTATCATTGCTCTCTTATTTTTATCACAATGATAAAATTGTTGTTAGTCGTAGCCATCAAATGGCTAGTCTTGTTGGACTTATCTTTTTACATTTATATTTTGTTTTTTAGAAGTCTTGGTGGCATTCTATTTATTTGTATTCAACTTACTTATTACGTGTCCTTACTTGGTGCAATGGAAGTCATTCAGCTCCTAGCGGAGAACCTAGTAGAAACAGTAAGACAGTATGCCTGACTAGTATCAATTACAGGAAACAAACAATAATACAATGAAGCGGGCAAATAATTTTTGTAAGGTAGCGTTATTTGAATTTTCCTTTAGCTGTTCTCCCTGTTGTCATTATTTTCATTCGCAGAAGTCTTTAGAGTAATTATCATGTTATTGAATTTTAGTTTGTTGATCAGAATATAAATTAGCAAAATACTCACATCCAACTTTGTACTTCTTACTTCCGGTGTCTTCGACACGGTCCTTGGATCGGGGAATCGTCAAAATTTTCAGGTGGCCTCGATCAAGTCCTCCGATGTTGGAATATGTTTTCGTCCACGGTATGATTATGGTCTCCTCAAGAAGTACCGTTTCAGCTCCTTAAGGAAGTGTGGATGTTGAAATAGCGCGAGCCAGCATTTATGGGTGTGCTTGAATTTCTGCTGCCTATATTGAGGAAAGTGAATATTGGTTCGGCCTCTGGTGTTACAATTATGTCGATGACAACGGAGTGCAGGGTTCTGTACACTAGCAAGTATTATTATTTCCATAAGATAAAGTGAGACCACAGTGAGTATTTTATTTTGAATAAATAGTGGTTTGCAATGTTCCCTGAAATTCTGCCTCACGATGATCCTCAATGCCTTTTTTTGACAGCAAAGTATTCTGTGCATACAATTCCATATCTCAGCAAAGAGACAAACAGGACATAACATACAACCAATGCTGCTTTCTCATCTGCAATGTTTCGAATTCTTCTTATCACGTACAGGGATGATGATAGCCTGTTGCATAAATGGTTCGTGTGCTCCTGTCCTAAGTTCAGGTTCTGGTCGATTATCACCCCAAGAAACTTTGTAGTGCATGCTGTGCTCATGTTGTCCCCTGTCTTCTTTACAGTTTTGTCCCTGTTGATTGTCAGTTTGAGATCACTGCATGCTAATGAGGCTCTTTGGAATGCTGAAGCTATAGCATAGCTATCTTCAGCAGCTAATAGCTACTGTTATTCGGTGCATTCTAATAATGATGTGAATTTTTGTTCTATATATGAAATGAACTTGATGCAGTGTTATTATTGGTTCATTTTAATGCATACTTTTGTATTGGCTAGTTAATTGGTCAAGTTATTGCATTAATGTTCAGTTTTCATCAGTATTTGCATTAAAATAACCACTTTATTATAGTTTTGAATGTAATTAAGATATTCCTGGTATAAGCTATCATAGTTTTCTGAAAATTATGATCAGAATGATTCTCAGTATTATAAAGTATTTCAGATAATCAGTAAGATTCTGTATCCTATGCATTAATCCTATGTCTCAATTGAAAAAATCATAGTTGTGATAACTGCTCCGTTGACATCACACTAGTCGTTTCCAATAGTTTTAATGTTTATTATAAAAAATGAAATTTGTTTTGTTGTTTAAAAATTAATATATTCAGCTATTTATTGAATTATTCGTATAAATGTTCATCTCAAAGAGATCGAATATTGCTTAAGAAGCTGATGGATTGTATTTTCTATTTATCTGAACTGTTATTTATTTTTATCAGTTCTTCTCAGTTTATAAGTGCTGTCTGTTGTGTTGTCAGAGTTTCAATTTGTGGTTATAATTTTTACTTACATAGTTGAAGGAATCCAAAAGGTGATTGAGTTAATACGTTAAGATAGCAGAACATATACATTTAAATATTGTTGGTTATGTGATGAACTTTCGTTGTGATGTATAAACTTTGAATAATTATGTGGACAAATTCATTTTGTCTTATACAATTATACACATGTCTATTTATACAATCTTCGAATACCGGTACTTTAGTCAATTCTTGTTCATATAACATAATTGTATGAACTTCCATTGACTGAAATCAGTAAAGGTTCAAGTTTAGGTTCACGTTTTCTTCAAGTGAATGAATTTTGTTAAAACACACTTCTTAATTTTTTAAAACATTATTCCAAAGAACTTCCAATTGATTTTTGTTCTTCAATTGCTTCAATTGCAATTGCAGACTACCTAGGAGTGATTATTATAATACACAAGCAATAACTCGATTCTATTGCAGTCAATTTGTCGTTACTAACCAAGCCTGCACAGTGAAAAGAATGGATAACAAAGCGGATGAAGATGAAAACTAAAAAAGTAACTTAGTCACCCAATGATAAAAAGGAGTATTCTGTGATACGATTGAGTAATGGATTATTAACTGCACTATTGATTTCTAATGTCACAAATTTCGGTTCTGGCGATGAGGAAGAAGAGAAATGCGATTTCCGATGATGAAGGAGGTTCAGTGAGTACCAATTCAGATGAAGTAATAGCAAATCCATTTGGTAATAAGAATGCTGAATAAAAACAAGCAGTCTGTAGGTGAAGGTAGTTTTAGCGATCCGGAAACAGTATTAGGGCTGGCTTATTTTCTTGAGCATATGATATTCATTGTGAGTGAAAGTATCAAACTGAAAACGATTTTATACATTCATCTCGAAACGAGGAGGATCCGATAACGCTTCCTCAGAATGTGAGTACACAACGTTCCATTTAAATTGTCATGAAATGCATTACGAACAGCCATGGAAAAGTTTGCTAACTTCTTCACTTCTTCTGAAAGACGCTATGACAAGGGAACGAGAAGCTGTTGACTCTGAGTTTCAAATGGCTCTACCTTCAGATGATAGCCGCACGGAACAACTGATACATAGTACAGTGATAGCAACTAATCCAGCCTACAAGTTTGCTTGGGGTAATTTGGTAACATAGAGGGATAATGTAGCAGATGACAATTTATACAATGAACTGCGGGAATTTCGAAAACGGCATTATTCAGTTCATAGAATGACACTGGTGATTCAAGGGCGGCTCCCACTCAAGGTGATGGAAGATTGGGTTGTTGAGTGTTTTTCTGATGTGCCCTGCAATAATCTCCCACCTCATGTTTTTCCTTATATTGATCCAACATTCAAGCATGACGAAATCAGTAATTGTTTTACTTTCAGACCAATCAAGGATGTCAACAAAATATATATTTTCTGTGCATTTCCACTAGTCCTGCATCTCTACAGGTCCAAGCCAATGGAATATATTGTGTACATATTAGGAAAGGGCTCCCTCATTTCTTAATTGCGGAAAAACTACTATGGGCGTTGAATGTTTATGCAAGTAATCAAGGTACTGGCCTTGAAAGCAATACAATTTACTCAATATTCATGTTGTCAGTGAGTCTAACCGAAGAAGGACTAAAATATATATATGAAGTATTCAAACTAAGTTTCTTTTACTTGAATATGTTGTAGCTAACTGGCCTAGAAGAACGCATTTCCACTGAGCTCCAATCAATAGCTGAGAATAAATTCAGATTTTAAGAAGAAGAACTTCAGATTATGAAAGTCTATGTGAAGAGATGCAATTCCATGAACCAGAAGAATACATCACTGCTGATGATTTATTTTTTGAGTAAGTACAACAGGCGTCCAATTCCCGAATCATGGCTCACTGATGGAAAGTATTAAATCCCAACGACTATTATTCAATTCCGCATCGTATAGGTATGCGCACTCCAATTGAAAACAATGCATCAAATCTAATCGTCCGATGCGTGCCGTCCGTCTGATGATGATCTGTGTACGCCTACCTTTACTGACAACTTCGACTTGCTTCCTCTACCAGAAGATCTAACTGAGTATCCTGAAATAATCAAGGACAAATTCTTTGCACTCACTGGTACAAGGAAATTCCAAAGCAAAAGCGATTGAAATGATTGAAAATTCTAGGAAGATTTTGAAATTCACTCCTGCTCTACAGAGTTCTCTACCAGAAATCAGAGTTTGTCAGATTCCTATCAGTGAAGAGATATGTTGCAGTGAGGCGTTCAATAAGAAGGACAACAATTGCGAAGTAATCAACGACTACCAAATCGGGATGATAGATTTAAAAGAGCAATGCAAACTTCAGTCACTTATGATGATCATGGAGAACCACTTTTTGATACTGTCAGAACTAAAGAACAATTGGGTTAGGATGCACAGAGCACTGTGCTCACAAAGATACATGGGGAATACACGACTTCACAGTGAGCGTAAGGTTTCAGATTCACAACCACAGTGTCCAACACTTGAGAATCGCATTTCGGGTTTCCTCAACTCATTCATGGACATATTGAATGAGATGCCCGAAGAAGAATTTTTGGACTCTCGAGGAGTTCGCTTGTCATACTAAAGCGGAACGTCGACGACAACGAGGTAAAGAGAAACTGGGACGAAATTAATCCAGACAGCTGGAACTTGTTTGACAGAGCCAAACGCGAAATAGAACTCATCGAGAAGTTTACAACGGAAGGTATCTAAAACTTCCTGGAAAACTGTATAAAAGGTGAAGCTGAGTCCCAAAGCATGCGTAAATTATCTATTGAAATTGAAGCAGTGGCCAATCAACATCAATCTTATGACGATCAATAAGATGCAGATGCAAATGAAGACTTGGAGGAACCCACAGTTTAGAAGTCAGTTCTCCTAGCATTATTTATTAACTATTGCTAATTATAAGTGTACGTTTCGAATTATGTTTTGTACGAAACGTAAGTAACAACAAATTTATTGTTATCAAGATAACTGAATTAAATGATGAAATAACTGTAAAGGATAATGTTTTAAAATGTAATATCCGTATAACAGTTTTTTCTGTAAATTCTTCCATTTTGATACTAAATCAGTACGTGCATTTGAATTATAACCGATATTTTGCCTTGAGAACTAAGGTTTATTTCTAATGAACTTTAGTTAGCTAGATCACATCTACATTTAGGGCCGGTTTCCGAGCTCGGGATTTAGCTAAGTTCTAGACTTTTAACAGCAATTTTCTGGAGTCAGAAAATTTGCTTTTTGAAACGGGGCGTATTTCTCATTTGGAAATATATAATTGGAAACGTTTTTCCTTGACGAAATGAAACATTCCCAAATAAATCAAAATAGCTGAAACGTTACACTATTTTCTCTTTATTCTATTTTGTGTTCAATTTTCTTGTTTTTCGATATTTTATTTAAACGTGGGCTGTGACTACGCCCCGTTTCGGAAAGCCAATTTTCTGACTCCAGAACTTATTGTCTTCTTTAATATTATACTGAATGTTCCATAAAATGTAATGTATATTCCATTGACGTCCAGCTTTGTTATTGTTATAGTTTTTGTTATTAGTGATTGATTGTCCAACTTGTCTATTACTACTTATTAGTTCTAAGCGTAGTAAGGAAACGATTGGAAAGTTGAGTGATTATGGCTGAAAATAACTATTTTGTAAAGAGTGGAAGTATAAAAATGTTGAATAGTTCTTGTGATATTGAAAAGTAATTAATAATTAGGAATTTATAAGATAAAATAAATTGTTTGAAGACTGAGGAAAAATCTTGAGATGCTGAAAGAAGAAAGGAATGAGGATGATTTTGTGCCATGACGACATTACTATAGCTTTAATGGTTTTCTGTTTCAATCCGAACTTTCCAAGTATTTAACATGATTTTATTTGTACTGCATTTTATATAATTTAATGAATTATATTTTTGGTGTGTTATTGCATATGCAAGGTAATTAATTTTCTTAGGTCATGGTTCGCAATGTATTAATTATCTACAAGCAGTGGCTTGTTTGATGATGGTTTCACTTGTAGGATAGATGCAGCCAACCCGCTACTGCGAATTCATAAATTCCTCCCGTCAATTTCAATCCAGAGCTATCCAGTTGCTTCCGTAGTTGTCTAGCTGTTCAATCTATACATAAAATCTAGACTCCCTCTCAACCTTTCACAACTCTTTAAAAAACTTTAACCTACAATTATGTTTCTGAGGCTTGCTAGTCCCACCGATATTTTCCAAGTTGATTACTATTTTCATAATCATGACAAAAATTGCTCTATTTACCGTTACGAGGATAATTTTAGAGGAAGGTTTGAGCTACCGAGGCTGTGACTCTTGTTGGCTACATCAGCATTTCGTCGCATTATTATTAATGGAGAGGCAATAGTATGTAATCTTAAGATATTATCGTTTATTACTTATCGTTCTGGATATTATACTAATTGTCAGTATTCTAATGTTTACATAATTTCTATACCAATTTGAATTCAAATGCATACTTTATTCTTTCCAACTTTTCTGGAATGAGTTATAAACATTGACATCGCCTAAGCTTATTTGAACTTCAGAACTCAGATTTTATCCAAGACAATAATATTATATATCATTTTTTATTATTATGTTCTCAATATTATTCATTAATAATAGATTCTGTTACTTGGTTGACTCGTTTTTATGAAATTATTTTCTCTATTGTTTTTGCTTTATTGATAATTTTAATCAATATTTAATCCTCGATTCATATTGAATATTCAAATTCATTACAGTTTATCTTGCATGCAGATTGGACTAATCTGAAGATTGAGTGTAACCTAGAATACTTCTAGGTTACTTATTTGTAAAACTTTGTAACTTTGAGTAATAGATGTGCTAAACAATCAAAATTTATACAGTACTACTGTATCTCATTAAAATTATAACATGTTGTTAGGTATTGAATTAGTTAATAGTATATTGTCATGGTAAAATATTAACTATATGGTACCGTATTTGTTGTTGTGAAATGATATTTAACTGTTGTAGTTGAGAATCTTGATAGAATGAGATGATGAGGCTTGGCTGTTGCTGTTGCTGTTGTACATGCGTATTGAGAGGATTAATATGAGACTGGTTAATGATACTTAAAGTGGTATTTCGAAAATTTGATTATAAGGTTTCAAATGTGTTTTGTTAATTTTTTTATAGCGATAAAAACCATTGGTAATTCAACTTCATTATATTTTTTATTGGAAAAATTTATCAACTCATTTTATAGTAGGTTAGGCTAAATCAGTAAATTATTTGCATTAAAAAAAGTTCAACTATTTCCCAGTGTTTTAATTGTTTTGAAAGAAAAAATAATTTCGGATTATTGAATAATATTGTATGGAAGAACGGAGAATGTACAGCTTAGTATTCTAAGAGTTAATGGTGCTGGTTAATGGTTGTATGAATAGATTTAGTCTACAGTTTTACTGATTTCATTATTGTAGTGAATATAGTATAGATTAAGAATCATGTTCACATAAATATAATAGTTAACGTTGAGAATAATCAATTAGTGTCTATCTCATTTGAAATAAATCTTACAAGACAAATAACAATACAATTATTGAATTTTCACATTATATCAATGTTATTAAATTATTGTTGAATGGGTGTATTTTTTATAAGTCTAATTCATTGTAAATTTCTCTAGTTTACTCATCAAAAAAGTTCAAGGTTTGGAACTTGAAACTCTGAAATTGACAAAGATTAAATTATATGGACATTATCAGATTTTTGAGAACTCTGTTCTATATTCTCAAGAGAATATATACATTGCAGTTTCTATTACATTCTTTGCTTACTATTGTGAACAGTGTGTAAAAAATACTAATGTAAGGAATAATGGAGTCATACTTTATTCTACACTGAGTTCTGAATTCCATTGATTTATTTTGTGAAATTTCACATTAGCTTTCATTGAAAAACTGTTGACTCATTCTATCACCTATCTTTGGAATTCATTAATTTTTATTTATCTGAGATATTGTTTCACAGCGTTAAAAGTATCTAGACATTAATACATATTTATAATATACAAGGTATTATCATAGAGAAAAGATGGAGGGACATGCACTCTATTCTTTCTGATATTAAGTGAGTAAGGTTTTACTCATTTTATAATACATAAACTATATGTTCCAATATATTCTCATTGCAGAATGAGAATAGTTATTCATAAATATTATTCCAACCTGTATCAATAAAATTATTTTGATGCTCACAAATATGAAGATTTTTCCAACGCGAAAATACTAGTTTGATGTTATGCTTATAAAATGCAATAGTTTCAATGGATTGACAGTTGGAATTCATACGTATTTGTAGATAATTTCAATTTACGTATTATAATGTCAGAAGTAATACTTTCTCATGTCTAATGTAATACGTAATATTATTGGTATCCATCAAACAGTTGGATACTGCTTGCACAATTCCAGTTATCTTTTCACCCTTAGAAATCATTGAATACTTAATCGTGCAGAATTTCAGCTATTCCTGATGATTTGTCAGAATAATCCATTTAATAATACTAATTAGTAATACTTTTCCATTGTTGTTTACGCTTGTGTACTTGATGGCCAAGTTCCTTTTTTCATCATTAGATTCCGTTTAGATTCTAAACCATTTGTAAAACCTTCGATATTTTTCCAGTACGTGATTATTGTTAAATTGATATCCAAATAAATTAAATATATATTTTATAAGTTATGTGTTTGATTATTAATTTGTTGTCATCCATGGTTTCTACTGTAATAACTTTTAAAATTTTACAATAAATTAACTTCCTCAGGATAGTACTTACAGTACTGCGAAGTGAATTTGACTAGTAATAACCTGTATCCTGAAGTCTAATCAAGCTTATTGCTCCTTATTTTTGTTATCCTTCCCATTAGAAATGCTCGAGCTATGAGTTTATGTAGGCGTCTCACTCAACAAAAAACCATTTTATGAAAACATATTGAGGTTTTATAATTCCTATTTTTATATAGAGAAGAGCATCGTTGTTTTTGTTCATGTATTTCAATTTTTAGTCCAGAAATAAAGTGATGAAATACTTGATACTCTTTATAAACCTTTTAAATAATATATATGTTTGTGTCTCCAGATCATAATTTGACCGTTGTAGATTTATTAAAAGGAGAAAATCAACATCTGAGAGAAATAGATTTATTTCTCACATTAACTCAAATCAACATTTTCTCGAATTTACATCGAAAAACTTATACATAGAAATAATTATAACTTTGAAAATACTCTTCTTCTTACAGCTAAGAATCTCCATTAATAGAATAATATAAAACATTCATACATAAATAAAAGTATTAACAAGTTTAAAAAAATCTCCCGTTCAAAGTAATATTGATGATTTCTGGAATATTAATTATTCCTATTGATATGTATAAAAGGTGGGATCTGGTGTAAAAGAGAATCCTCTCTTAAAATGTTAAGACTTCTCCAATCTTGAAACGTGCATGGTTGATACTTCCATTACTCCGTGAATATTGCAACTCTCAGCTTTAGAATCTAATGCTGAAGTTTTTGAATTCTTGTCGCGCGAGATACTCGAAATTTGTTAGCTCACATCTCTCAATCTTACTCCCGGGGGAACCAACTCGAGTCAACCAGGTTACCCTGAAAATCGAATAAAAAAATTTCAATTTGAAAGTCCAATTTGATAAAAACTGTGAGTGTTGAAAAATAAATAATCACATTTTTGTCAGACTAGAAGGACTACAAGTCAAATTGACGACCAATTTTTTTTGCTGAGAATAATGCCCACAATGAGCTCTACCTAGGCTTGTGCGTGGTGAATGAGATGGGTGATGATGAGAGATGAGTATAGCCCAACAGCTTTGGATTGGTTCCGAACCACTGTAAAGCTATTTTTAAACTCATAAATGGCGGGTTATCTAGAGGAGTTCGGCTCTTGAAGTGGTCACCCTTACAACGGGAGTAGCAGACACATGGAGCTTAACTTATCTTATCGATAACTTATCAGCGCGACCACGAAACAAAATCAGCCGTCAGGATAGCCAAGACAACTAAGGCGTTGCACCCTTCAGTCTGCTAGTGCTACCTGGTCGTGGGTTCAAATATGATTATTTCATAAAATCACCCACGCACAAGCTAAAATATCATGTGAGCATCATCCGCAATACAGTATGAAGAGAAATCGCTTCCCGAAACATTAGGCTCCAAAATGTTAGAAAAATGAGTAGAACTCGTTTTAAGTATCCGACCTCCGTACGCCAGTATATTGAAAAAACTATTTTCCAACTGAATAGATTCATTCAGTCCACATTATTCACAAATAACACTTTCGAGATCCTTGTGATATTTTAGTAAAGAATTCAAATCTTATTGCCAAAGAAACACTTTCAGATTGCCAAATCAATCAATCTAGTAACTGTTAGATCAGTGTAGAAAAGATCAACACAGAACTTTTCAAAATTATTTTTCTGGTATCATATTGAAGTTAAAATTGTTTCATTTTTAAGTCAAAAATTATATTAAATCCCATCTTATTATTTTTCTGGTATCGTGTTAGTTTGAATTGTGTAATTTTCAAGTCAAGAAAAAAAATAGGAGTTTAGAGATGAATCAAATGTATTCCCTCATATCTAGAAAAGTATTTCTTTAACTTTTCCAGGAACTCTTTTTTTATCTCATAACATTTATTATAGAGGTATTCCATCCTACCAATAATTACAGTATGGGGATATGAGACCGAAACTAGACTGATCCAGACCAATCAATAAGAATTTATTACTTTACTATTTAGTCACTATATTGATCACATGGCTTTTGTTGATAGAGAGACCCGAAGATCGTTGAGATAAAAAATATATTTATATTGTCACTGAATCGTTAGATGTATTATATCTTGATGGTTCAGGTTGGAAATGCGCTACAGTAGCCTATTGTATATATTGCTTCAGAGCAAGTTTTTTTTATTTTTGAACAGCCTGCACTGAGTCTAATCTAAATATACGTGCACTTAGATCTAAATTGGTTGATCGGTCAAGTGCAGGAATGTAGGCATTGGTTTGGATCGAATGTCAATCTCCTTTAGGAGGTTGTTGCAGTGATCTTGATTTGACTTGTTTTGTCAGTCAGTCGTCAGTTAGTGTGGCAATAATGAGCCGGGCACTCGGCCAATGAGCAAGTGTGTCTCTTGTCTCCACTGGAAGAGTGCGTGTCTAATTGTCTAGCCGAATCTCTAAATTTATTTCGCTTTTGCCTAATCTTCTGTTTTGAAGATAACTCGAACACTGACTCTTGGCACCACAATGACACACTAACATGGAGACATTCTTGTCCAGAAATACGTTTTCCACAAAACGAGCTTCATGAAACTCATCAATTCAACTGAATCTCACTTCTTCCCTTTGAAAATTTATCATAAACCAAAATACACTTAAACTCAAGGTACCTAGAATACATTCTAGATACATTGCTTAAACTGATACAACTTGAGTTCGTATTATCTTTATTGTAAAAACAATTATGAATTCCTTAAATTATTTAATATAGGTATTCCTTTATAAATAACAATACTTACGTATCATTCACCATAATAATCACTAACATTAATGACGAACAATATTCTGAAGTTACCTACAATTGAAATTTTGTATGAGAATCTAATCAAGTACAGTCTAAAGACAAAAATTAATGTTTTTATTCAATTATGAAACAATTCCTCATCTTCAAAATTATCAATGTTATAGGCCTAATGTGGACATGAGAAGTAGGAAGTTTGGTAAATTACACAGAACTTATTTTAAATTATTTGTTTTATAAACAAGGAGTGCATTATACAGTACTCTATTTTGTATCCGATGTTTCCACGGACAACATTATTTTTGAAATACAGTAACATTACAGTATTTGCAATATAAGTAGTATATTATAGCAGTATATAAATTAGAAGGAATGGATTTTCATCTTTCCAATAGTTTTTTATAAATATGAAAAATATTTATGTGACATTGAGTAGGCTACAATATATGCTTGTATGTTTCTATCATTAGATATTAATTATCCTAGTTCTGATAGTATATATTTTGACGAGTTCTGTTGAATGTTCAAATTTAAATAATACTATTAATAAGCTTCAATGAATTGCAGGACTCAATTTTAATATGTATACCTATTTTTATTAATAATCCTTATGTGGAAAGATAACAAATACTCACATTTCTTCAACAAACGGTTTGGGTCCATTCAGTTTTCCAACTATCGTTCCTCTCTTACTATTTTTCACCCAGCCTCCAAGACATAGTTCATTAGCTCGATCTTTGCAGTACTTTGTGAAATAGACCCCTAGAAAATAAAAAAATGTTTTGAGTTATTTTCTGAAAACTCATGTTTTATTTGAAAAATTGAAGTTAATTTCTTCAAATCAATTGAATTTTATCTTCTTATCGGTCACCATTTAATTAAAAGGCTTTTAGAACTCCACTCCCCAAGTACCATTATTCTATTGCCGCACTCATTTCTCAGTACAGGTACAGCTACACTTAACTTCTGGTAAGTTTATTTTCTACAATCTACAATGATACCCAAATAGTGATATTTTTTATGAACGATTGGAAAATATTGCACAAAAAATAGGCATACCTAAAGCTGTGAGGCTTCACTGAGATGTTTCAAATACAGTAAAAACTTCTGTTGTTTCATGATTTCTCATGTTTGTACATGGTAGGAAGTGTTATACAGTAATAATATTAGCAGTCAGTATGCTCACAATAATAGAATTTATTTGAGATATCCAGTATTATTTGTATTTGCGAATGGTGTGAATACTTATTTTCAATGATAGGAGAACTGTAAGGACGGTAATCAATGCAAAATGGAAAATACAGTTCTCTATTTGAATTTTAATGATTTCAGTTTAAATAAAATCCACAATATGTTAATGGGGATGCATTTTATCTCCTCAGTTATTGAATTATTCAAGTGATACTTGAAAATACTAAAATAAAATTTTTATTTTTCAGAAAATAACTCTAACTCTCTTATATTATATTTTAATAACATTGGTTGCCATCGAAATTTTGGCTTTGGAATTGAGTCGAGTTCTTTTATCGTTGTCGACATCAAATTTGGCAGGAGATCAAGCAAAAGCTTGTTGTTGTACAGTTCTCGGCAAACAAAAAAAAAACTTATTTTTATCTTCACAATGTTTGCGAGCTCCTTGATGTGAATATTATCTTATGAATATTGTGACTTGATAACAAATATAATATTTTAAAAACAATTTTGTTCGCAACTAAATAATCAATCTAATACAATACAAACCAATTGAGTTAAGCACTTGAGATAATAACAATAAAACGGTTGAACGAATTGCAATTGATTGAAACTAATTTCATTCAATTCTTGGGTAAAGTGCACGTCCAGTGCCAACATACCTGTCATAAAATTTTTGGTTGGGATCGATTTAGTATGTTATTTTGAGTACAAAATCACAAAAATTAAACGGCGGTCACTTTTATTTTTAAAATAAACTAAGTTCAAAGTAGCACAACTTTACATGCATTTAACCTATAAGTAGCAACCATAAGTAGCTAAGGTTAGGAAAAGCTTTAGGTTAGGAAAAACTTTATTAGGTTAGGAAAGCTTCGGTTAGGAAAACTCAGATTAGGAATATCATAATTTGATGATTTCAATAATCAAAATGGCTGCTACTCATAGGTTAAATGCATGTAAAATTGTGCTACTTTGAACTTAGTTTATTTTAAAAACAATAGTGACCGCCGTTTAATTTTTGTAATTTTGTGCTCAAAATAACATACTAAATCGATCCCAACCAAAAATTTGATGTTTGAACTGGACGTGCACTTACACCCAATTCTTTGCCAGTTCTTGATCTGATAATGGTTACAGGCTATAAACATGAGAATTACGTTATTTGATTTGTCAGCTATGAAATCTGAAATTGATCATTCTCCATAATAAAGTTGATGATTAGGCTAATATTTAAAATTAAATCTTAGTTAATTCTTATTAGAAAGAGGAAAATTTTTGAATAGTTTTGAAAACAATTTGCTGGTATGCTATTAATAGGTAGGCTTACAGTAACTATATTACCCTATTATTGGGAAATATTACATACTACCCTATTATTGGGAAATATTATATACTACACTATTATTGGGTAATATATATTATATAGTACCCTATTATTGGGTAATATAGTTACTGTAGGTAGGCCTAAGCAGGGGCAGCGCTGATTTGCTTGTGATGGTTGTTAATGGTTCGTCTCCTGATTAGTTTTTAAAGTTTCCTAATAATAATTAAGCATTTCTCTAGGTCTAAACGTCTATCACAAAAGCCAGTTAAATTTCAATTGTGATTAATTTTACGAGAACCAATCAGAGAAGGCTTTTTTAAAAAGACGACTTGTCTGATTGGTTCTCGTGGAATCAATCTTGGTTAAAATTTAACCGGCTATTATGCAACCGTCACTAAGATGACAAAAAAACACCCATTTGCTGGTCAAACGTAAAAATATCTACGATACATCACGATTTACGAATAAAGTATATATTCACCAAAATATGTTATTCTGTTATAATTCAACCGAATAAATAATACTATTTTGAATATGTAACTCCTTTGCCGTCTTTTCAAATATTTGGCGGGCCTTTGCTGAACGCCAAGTCAAGAATCAGCTGTGTAGGTCTGACGCTTGTTGCGTCGTCTGGTCTCCAGCAGAACTACAGAAAGGTCAGAAACAGAAACGAACGCGTACTTCTGATTTGTGACCGTGACACCGTGAGTGGTTTGTCTTTCAAATTATTTTTCATTTGATTGTATCTTAAACTTGAAGTGTCCTTATAAATTCATATTTCTCAAACAGTTATAATTTCTATTATATGAGCTGATTTTGATAAATGTTTGTTGTAAGTATTACTTTAGTGATAATGCTATTCTTTTATTTTTTCAATAATTATTAGAAAATCCATTGTAGAAACTTAAAAGGCACCGTAGCGGTGAGATTAGATTACCAAGATATAATTCATATCAGGTCGAGGGGACTTCCTTACTTAAAATTTGAATGAAATAATTTAATTTTCTTCACATCGTGCTAGCTTCAAGCAGTGTGTGCAAAAGTTTACGGCAATGTAAAAAATAATGCTGCTTTATGCTTGGGGGTTAGAATTCAGGAATTGATTGGCTGATACTTTAGCAGCAGAGAGATTACATTTAAGTTAAATCATTTATAACAATGTGGTAGTTGGTATCCTATAATTAGCCACTTGCCTATAATTATTATATTATGCTCTATGGCTCTATCATACCGTGGCCTACACTTTTAGGCTGGCCAGTAACGGTAGAACATGCATGATACACAGTTGTCAAATACATTATTGTTGAGTCATCACAGCAAAATTTTTCGATGTTAGGTTTCTGTATCTCTCATATTTTTGCTTATTTTTCTTCGCTGTTATTTAAGACTAGCTGGCCCGGCTAACTTCGTACTACTCATTTACATCTCAATATGGACTTCCTATGTGCTTAGTCATGCAGCATTTATTATTCCGAAAACATCAATAATTAGTACATTAGTAGTAATATCCTATGATTGAAGTGTTTAATTAAAAAAAAATAAATACGGTAGGTTAAATCAGTGTTTCAAAGATGAATTTAATGCATTCATAGTTGTTGCTTTGTCAATAGATCATCCAGGAAATATGTGATATACGATGAATCACACAGAATTTCATATTTTTCCCATCTTCCATTTTAGGTTGAATATCAACAGTTTAGCTGAGCCAAATTTAAAAAATATTGTAAATTATTCTGTCATTCTTCAGTAATTAATGATGCAATATGAACAACTCTCTTTCATGAGGAGAATCATTTTTCTCCAACATTTTCCAGTTTCTCAATGATAGAGGACTGATAATTTAATTTGTATAGGTCTTCTATAAGGAACCATTATCTATAGCTGGTACCAATCAAATACTCTTCAACTCCAAACTAACGTATTAAAACCAGTACAAAATTGAATACAGAATATAAAGTACAGAATATTGAATAAAATTCAATGAAAAATTATAATCAAAACACGTGATATAACTTATTATATTATCGATGTCTACCCAGTAATTTATTACTAAAACACAATTAATTCTAAAAACCGAAGACAGCACAATTTTTCGAAACAAAGCAATGTCTTCACAGCATGTAAGTCTTTAACCTGAGGCCGCACTGCTGGATGGTTACTCACAGAACAGTCATCTTATTTTCAGTCCAGGCTTTAGAATGAAATACATGGGCGGTTATGGATCAGCACACCCTCTTGTCCACTATCTACCGACGGTTGGATGACGCAATGATTACAGCTGATTTTTATTTTGTATGTGTGACCAGCTCATAAATATTTTCCCATAAGGATTACATGTAAACTTTGAAGGACCGTAGGAAAGAGTCCTGAAGTTGGACCATAATTTGATATAGGCTACCATAAACCTGGTCCTGAACATAACGAACACAACTAAAAAGTCATCAAACTCGGTGCACACATAAAAAATTTATTGAATGTCAAAATTTGAGACTCGATTTATTTTTATATAGATTAAATTATTTTTCTATCATAATAATTTCTAATTTTCCAGTGGATTTTTATTGTTATTGTTTATTATATATTTTAGAAGCCTCGCTACATGTTAAACATGCATGACTATGACATACACTTGTTCATCATCAGAGAGCCTTATGCTCTCTCAATAATTCTATTAAACTACCAATATTCCATTGGTAAATAATTTACCATCGGGTGAACGGCACCCACAATAAATAATGTAATGTCCAGCAACAATGCAAGCAAATAGGTAGGTAAATACTAAAGTAGTATTTTAAAATTGAGTAGGATCCCCAATCACATCCATCATCAAATTACCTTTGTATATGAGATATTAAGCCGTTCTCGGACTTTTCACCCACCCTGTAAGTTATATAAGCGTATGGTTTCGCAGTGGTTTAAAGGTCAATAATTAGATATGCATGCACACAAATATGCAGCCTCATAAAGGATTTGTCAGAATAAAAATGAAAGGAACATAAAACTAACAAATAAGAAAGAAAGTTTGAATAGAGTAAGTCCCCTGGCTCAACATCGAATAATGCTATTCAACATTGATGAATGGCAATGGCTTATCATGACAAAATCTTTAATAATATCTTTGCATACAGGTATTGTTTTTTTACTAATTATTTGACTTGGTTTTTTGCCAGATCGACACGTTAAAAATTGCTGAACAGAATATTGAGAAACAGTAAAAGCAATATCTTGTTTAGAAACTACCTACCGCAATGGGCTTGCCCTGAATTTTCCGTGTAATAAAAAACATTTAATTTGGGTATTTAATTTTGTTGTGGATTCATCTGTACAGGACAGAGCTTCTCTTCTCTCTCATAAAGAGTGTTTACGAGCTCCCTACCAATAATCTAGGGCGTTGTTCCTGGGTAAAAAAAACATAATCTAAATTAATATCATAGTCCGGAAGTCTTCAGTTACCGGTACTCATACAGCGGCCATTTTGCTTTTTTCACTTATTATTTTTTTCTGAATAATGGTTAAACATACGAAATTGAAAAGTTGCACAATCATCTATAACAACTAGACAAAGCTACAAAAAATTATAATAATTTTTCAAATTCATAAAACAAAATGGTGGTCATTTAAACTTTTGTTTCTTCAATAACTCAGAAACCGTTAGTTTTACAAAACTTTCACAAGAATAACTTTTTTTAGTAAATTTGAATGCCTATCGATTAGTACCAGATTTTTTAAGATTGTGCCAATATTAACTGAGATATGGCAGCCTTAGTGGTAGGTGACCACTGAAAGTTTGTTGCAGTGCAAACCAAGGCATGCTGACAGAGCCGCCTCAATGATGCAACAATCTCTATTTGCATTACAAGCTAATAGTAAGCGATTTTACGTCATTTCAAACAAAAAATAACGTTACATAACGCTCTAAAGGTGGGTCACCAATCACTAAAGCTGCCATATCTCAGTTAATATTCTCCTAATCTTAAAAAATCTGGTACTAATCGATAGGCAATCAAATTTACTGAAAAAAGTTATTCTTGTGAAGTTTTTGTAAAACCAACGGTTTCTGAGTTATTTAAGAAACAACATTTTGAATGGCCGCCATTTTGTTTTATGGATTTGAAAAATTATCATAATTTTTTTGTAGCGTTGTCTAGTTGTTATTGATGATTTTGCTACGATTCAATTTCTTATGTTTAACCATTATTTAGGAAAAAATAAGTGAAAAAATCAAAATGGCCGCTGTATGAGTAACTGAAGACTTCCGGACAATTTAGATATGTTTTTAGCCAGGAACAACGCCCCACCCTAGAGTATTGGTAGGGAGTTCTTAATACTCTGTACTAATCTTGAATCTTGTACTTCCAATAGAACGCTGCCTCGCGCCTTATATAAATTTAATACCGTATCTTTATATCTGTAAAATTCAATTTAAGAGCTTTTCCTCTCCTAGATAATGGGAAGATTACCCACTTTTTGGAAACATGGACTTTCAGAAAAATTTGGGTGAATGGTTTAAGGCTACGCCTCATCATACTCATATCATGATTTGCAACTGTTTGAAAAATTGAGAATCATAGTAGATTGTCAATGGTATATCAATTATTGCTATCAAGTTCATTATGATTGATTGACTCAAAATCCAAATAGAAACCAGGGCTGCGAAATGATCATGGTATTTGTAGCCTATTTCGTTCAATTAATTTTTTTTTCAATTGTCGATGCCAATTTATTAACAAAATTTTAAAGTCTGGTATGTTGAAACACAAACAGAAGGTTCAATGTGTTGCTGAAACCCCTTGAAATTGAAGCTCTGACAGTAATTCTTATTCTGCTTGTATATCCGAATAGCGCGCCTAGTTTCACTTGTACACATTTGATTACTTTCACATTTTGTGGTCAACTGATCAGTTTATTGTCACTATTTAGAAATGAGACGAGGGCAAGAACCTCACCTTGCACGATGCCGTAGACCTCGAACTCAACGGTGACGACCGGAGGAGTGCTATTTTGAAGAGCGATATTGCTCGATGTTTCTCCGACACCCATCTCGGCTGTACTGCGGTGCGATGGTCACCCAGACACTGCGCCAGCTATTTCCGGCTCGAAATCGCGCGCTTCAGCTGGCTCGAGCGCGAAAAAATTATTCATCCCAACTAGCGTGAAAAGAAAAAGTGGCACACATACACTAGTAAACCTGGGAACGATATCTGGCTTCTGTCTTGAGTCCAATTTGTGATCACTCAATTCATTCATCAATCCAATCAAATTGTGTTTTTGGAAAATTATTTGTGGGAATTTAATATAATTAGTATATTCAAAATCGGCAAAAAACTTATGGTTTCTTTCTTGGGACCGATCTGTCATCACTCACTTCATTTGTCAATCCAATCATGTCTTGGTTTTTAGAAGATTAATAATATTGTAGGATCATTGTACAAATCGACATTTTAAAAGCGGTCCCTAGACGGTCAATATCATTGTATAATACAGAACCTACAGTACTTATAACATCAGGCCACACAATCTTTGACGTGCTTATTATAGGTGTGTGATGTTATATGTAGGTACTGATATTATACAATAATATTGAATGTTCAGGGACCGCTTCATATATTCAACTAATAGTAAGTGCATTTTTCACTTAATACGTGTTTTAAATACAAGTCTCAACTATAAATTCATTTTAATTCATTTATTTCTTTTCATAATAGTAAGTGCATTTCTCACTTCATAAGTGTTTTAAATTGAGGTTCAAACTGTAAATTCACTTGAATTCCATTATTTCTTTTTATATCTAATTAATACTGGTTGGGATTGTTTGCTGCAAATGGTAATAATTTGAAAATGTGCTTGCTACTCACTTTTATGTATGAATCCAATCTAAATTTAACTGTGTTGAATTGGGTCACATATAATAAATAAAACATCAATATTCGAGACATTTCCTCCCAATAATATAATAGATAGATAAATAATATTACTATTGATTTTTTATGTTTTGAAGTAAATAATAACATTCATGTGACATTTATTGTCATATAAATAACTCCTCGCCTGAGTAAATAACTTGAGCCGTCATTGGGCCTCAAGACTGTTATATATTAGCGGGAACGACAATTTAACGTGCCATCCGATAACACGGGAGTGTGGCTGAAAACCTTTGTTCGTATCCGGGTTTGAGCCCGGAACCTCTTGACTGCTACGCGAGCTTTATAAAATCCACTAGCCCACGGATTACTCTCTGTTTTGAAATCATTACTCCCCTTTAAACATTCAACTTTTATGTAGAAAAAAGGGAATCTGAGGTGATGACGACTTGAACTTTAGTTCGGGAAAATTGAGAATGACAATGTATTTCACATTCATATCAATTCCTGGTCTTAAAAATAATATACTCTATATAACTTGTGTCTTAACTTTGTCAGTTATTGAATAGCGAATAGAGTATGCTCGAATTATCGAGCATAGTTTTCTTTTATGAACTTTTTATACCTTACCTTTAATTCATCATTGTCCCCATATTATACACATAAGTGGGGTAATAACATGGCGCCTACAAAAGAAGAGTTGTAAAATGTCTGGTATCAATAACTTGACGCATTTAAATTTGGTAATATCTTATTTCTCTAATTCAATTGATATACAAATAGTCTAAAATATACTTGAAGAAAAGTGTAATGAGCACAAATAAATATTAAATAGTGATACTTTATTATTTACAATAATTGGCACAACAATATCTACATTGCAACAATATAAATAAACATAGTTTATTATATAGTGAAGAGTAAAGTTCAATGATTTTATTGAAATTATATTACATAACAAATCATTTTAATACTTGATCGAATTATCTATCTCTTCCAGCCTACAGTAAAAAGTAAATGCTTGGTGTAATCAGTATAGAAACTCATTGATATTTTCTGATCTCATTATAAATTCTAAAATAATTGTCCAAAATCAAGTTAAGGAATGCTCATAAGCTATGTGAATATCACACTAAGAAAGGAATGTTAAAGTTAGTACATGATTCCTAGCAACCAATTAATATTTGATGATGAAACACTGGGATATTCTGAGAAATATCTGACGCAAATAAGTCATTGGTCCAACAATAATTTTTCTCGCTCTCATTTTCATGAAGACCTGATAGATTGACAATTAAATTGTAATTCCAAATGAGAGTTTTCAAACAATTGTTGTTATTCTTATATTAATTAAAAATTGTAATTGTTGCCAATGTGAGTAGGTTTTTATAAAAAGTAATGTTAATGTAATGTGGAGACAACCTTCAACTCGACTTCAATAAGCAACTAATTTCTACCAACATCTATCCATCTATCTGTTAAAGAGTTACTGGGAAGGATGCTCTTAATATTCTGTCCAAAGAATGGACATTGATATGTCTAAAGCTCCGCCAATTTATGTAGTTACAAAACAATATTATCTTGAAGGAATTTGAAATTGCATTTTTTCTCATCATGTACAGTTCAATAATATTATTTCATTATTTGGAAGTTTATATTTATTATGTAAATTTAATCTAAAACTGTATTGTAAGCTATTTTATATACGTGTATAAGCCAGTATATATTGTAATCTGCATAAATGAAGCACTCAATCAATCAATCTATCCATCCCAACCCGACTTGGATTTCTAATAATATTCAGGATTGATAGTAGCCTAATAATTTTATCATATTTTTCCAATGACTTCAGGTTTATTGGTTTAGTGCTGTGACAAGCCTCTTGTCAATTCATCGATAAAATAATGTGAACTTCTCAGTCTTGTTGATGAGAGTGTTTGTTTTTAAAGGGGAAAGTGAATGAAATTTAAACTTTATTTGGCGGTTACTTGGATCGCATCTCAAGAGCTCATTTTATACAGTACTCTATTGTAGCATTAAATAGTGTTCAATGGAATCTTCAACAGATTTTGCCTTCGATAGGTTGTGACATATCGCGTTCTATTTCTGTAGTTGGCTTCAGAGCTGTTGACTACAAGCATAAATAAACAGCTGCATCTTAACTTTTCACAAACTACGCGTCTGCGAATGACTGAAATTCGCGTTCAATCTTTTTATGCCAAGAAAGGGAAAAATAATTCATGTATTCGCCATTACAAGAAAATATTTGCGATATCGTTTAATAGAATATTTGCGATTACCAGAGTATAAAATCTATGTTTTGAAAAACTCTTGCTTATAAATCTTGAACTGTCAGCAAGTGACATTTTCAGCACTTCCTTATACCTAAATCCGATTTGAAATGTCTATTCTGCCAAAAAGGACGAATATGTCATCTTATGTTCTCAATTTGTTTAATATAAATGTTAACATTCTCCTTTGAAATATTTCGGGTGGTCTCTAAGAGTTTTGAACTGGAATTGGTAGAATATATGTTAATCGTGATATGATAGGGATCGATTCTTTCCATTAGGTTATTTGATGTCATCTTGGGAAGTCAGGAAATTGTTGAAATTTCAACAATTCATTGGTGAATCTCAGGAATGACATATCATATAACTTAGATTAATTAGGCATGTATTGAATTAACTTCATTGAAGGTTTAATTGGCTGAAACATGATTCCCAAAATTATAATAAACAACATGAATGGTGACGTAATCTAATGTTTCTATTCATAGGACTATTTTTTTTAATTATGTATATTTTGAACTAATTTTGTCTTTTATGAAATGAAGGCCTCTTTATTTGACTGCTGTCTAGGGTGATAAGATTCATTCAATCATTATCTGGATCACTTCATAAAAAATGTGAAGTGCTCACCTACAAATCCAGTGCTTGTAGTCCTAGACAACCACGAGTCCCATATAAGTCCCATTGGATTGCAAAAATGTAAAGACAATGGAATAACACTGGTTTCATTGCCTCCACACACCAGCCACAAGTTGCAACCGCTTGACCGGTCTGTGTTTGGTCCTTTCAAGGCTGCCTACAATCGTGCAGCTGAGGATTTTATGACAACTAATCCGGGAAAAACCATAGACATATATACAATTCCAAATCTAGTTGGTGCTGCCTTCCCAAGAGCATTCATACCTACCAACATTTCTAGTGGATTCAGGTGCACTGGCATATGGCCTTTTGACTCAAAAATATTTGATTCTAGTGAATTTCTTTCATCTTTTGTAACTGACCGTCCAAATCCAGAAATCAATCAACCCTCATCTTCAGCAAACTCTCTATTAAGCACAAGACAGTCCCCTCCAGCTCCATCTGCCTCTACCCCCAGACAGTCATCTGCAGTCCTCAGCATCAATCAACCCTCATCTTCTGCAAACTCTCTATTGAGCACAAGACAGTCCCCTCCAGCTCCATCTGCCTCTACCACCAGACAGTCATCCGCAGTCCTCAGCATCCCTAAATGTGCTGGCATCTCGCCAGAAGATGTTCGCCCTTTTCCAAAAGCCCAGGAACGAAAAAGAGCTCTAGGTCGACAAAGAGTAAAAAGTCGAATTTTGACTAGCACACCGGTAAAAGAGTCAATCACCAACGAATATGAAGAGCGGCAAAAGAGGAGAATGGTTAAAAAAAACATTTTCAGTGCGGCAAAAAAACAAAAAAGAAGTGAAACTATGACAACAGTGCAACAAATTGAAGAGGAATCCATTGAAGAAGAACCTAATGAAGTGCAACGCAGTTTCAATTTTGAATCCTGGGGAGTGGCCACCATCAATAAAGATGACTTTGTAATAGTTAGGTTTGCAACAAAAACCACTCTCCTCCATTATATAGGTAGAGTTTTAGAAGTTAATGAGGATGAGATGGAGTGCAAAATTAGATTCATGCGGCGCTACAGAGCTAATTCGTATTATTTTGTATTCCCCAATGTTGTAGATGAGAGTTTTATTCATTTCCAAGATGTGATTAAACTTCCAGATCCAGTAGCAGTGAAGGGTTCTGAAAGACTATCTTCAAAAATACATTTCAATTTGGACTTTTCTAAAATGAATTTGCGCTGAAATCTTTTGAAATATAAATAGAGAAATGCTAGTTGATTTTAATTTCATTTTGATTTTTTTGTAAATATATGTACATATTATAATCTCAATTATTGAAAAATACATTATTGTTTTGATTTATACAAAAATCCATCTGTTCTTCCATATAATGTGAATAATTATTGCCCTGGGTCAAGCCTCCCATAATTGGGTCAAACCTCCCATATGGTGGGTCAAACCTCCCTAATGTGGGGAGCGTTGACCCATAAAACACAGCTCTCAATCATATCTATTCTTAGTAAATTGAAGTTTTGGAAAGTAAGTATGACCATGCTATATCATACCTTAAGTACTAAGGTATATTTTCCATGCCTGATAAGAGTAATAATACTATTTTGTACGAAGAAAATTGAGAATTAATGAAAACTGGGTCAACCCTCCCTGTCTTCCCCTACTCTATTGTAGCATTAAATAGTGTTCAATGGAATCTTCAACAGATTTTGCCTTCGATAGGTTGTGACATATCGCGTTCTATTTCTGTAGTTGGCTTCAGAGCTGTTGACTACAAGCATAAATAAACAGCTGCATCTAACTTTTCACAAACTACGCGTCTGCGAATGACTGAAATTCGCGTTCAATCTTTTTATGCCAAGAAAGGGAAAAATAATTCATGTATTCGCCATTACAAGAAAATATTTGCGATATCGTTTAATAGAATATTTGCGATTACCAGAGTATAAAATCTATGTTTTGAAAACTCTTGCTTATAAATCTTGAACTGTCAGCAAGTGACATTTTCAGCACTTCCTTATACCTAAATCCGATTTGAAATGTCTATTCTGCCAAAAAGGACGAATATGTCATCTTATGTTCTCAATTTGTTTAATATAAATGTTAACATTCTCCTTTGAAATATTTCGGGTGGTCTCTAAGAGTTTTGAACTGGAATTGGTAGAATATATGTTAATCGTGATATGATAGGGATCGATTCTTTCCATTAGGTTATTTGAAGTCATCTTGGGAGGTCAGGAAATTGTTGAAATTTCAACAATTCATTGGTGAATCTCAGGAATGACATATCATATAACTGAGATTAATTAGGCATGTATTGAATTAACTTCATTGAAGGTTTAATTGGCTGAAACATGATTCATCCCAAAATTATAATAAACAACATGAATGGTGACGTAATCTAATGTTTCTATTCATAGGACTATTTTTTTTAATTATGTATATTTTGAACTAATTTTGTCTTTTATGAAATGAAGGCCTCTTTATTTGACTGCTGTCTAGGGTGATAACATTAATAATACTAAATTAATTTTAATTTTGATTCGATTGACTCTTCTACCTATTGATTTGTTAGCCATTGTATTAGCAATGACTAGTAGTGTTCAATCTTAAAGCATAATAAATCAATAAACATCACTAAACCTTCATTTACACTAGGTACATAGAACCTTTCCATGGTAATATTAGTTATTAATGTATTTGGTGAGTTTTTTAAATCACCGGATCACAGTTAATACTTGGGTCTCCGCTTGAACCCTTTATTTTGTTTTGAAACTTGGAATTGCTCAGTTTGTGTCGGTGAGGAGATGCGTTGAACTTTTGAACTCCAGCTGATGACGCAAATCCAGTGGAAGACTGGAGGGAACTTGAGCGTCCCGCCAGTTGTCACTTGAGCCACTTTCAGCGCATCTGAAAACAATAATGATACTATTAATGGCTAATTCGGTCATTCTCATGATCAATACTTACTTTATTCAAAAATAATTTTTTTAATTTTCGTATTATATATAACTTACAGATAGGCCTACTTATTTTCTTATTGAATGTTGATAATTAAGTAACTAGACAAACCACAATATAGTAAGGTATCGAATTTTTGTTGATTGCAATAAAAGTATTTTAGTTTATCGCAAAATAGTTTATGCTAGCTACTTAGCTATTCTATTTTAACAATACATGTATAGTATCATTTTCCAGATGTTCTGTGGTCCAGTAATGAGTATTCATGAAAAATAATAATTTAAATCTAAATTTTTCAAATTAAAAAGTTACTCTCAATGAGTTCAATCCCATCTACACTAATTAGCAATGTATTCATTAACTTTTTGAAATAATAGTGTTATTCATAAAAAATCCACATTCTGTACTTCTTGACACCTACTAGGTAGTGGGGAGTGTTGATACCTAATTGGATGGAATGATAACAAAATCAGTATTGAATAAAACAGTAGTAGTGATAAACAAAACTTTCGTATTCTAAAAGTTGCAATCCTCAGCTAAGGAGCTCCAGGATCTTCATTTAATTAAAGTGCTCTAGGATCTTTATTTTATTATTACAATAATATTTAATAATCTAGGCCTATATAAATGAAAATCGAGCCTCAAATTTTGACATTCAATAACTTTTTCACGTGTGTACCGAATTTGATATTTTTTTTAGTTTTGCTCGTTATGTTCAGGACCAGGTTTATGGCTTATCAAATTTATAATCCGACTTCAGGACTCTTTCCTACGATCCTTCAAAGTTTCCATGTAATCCTTATGAGAGAAGATTTGTGAGCTGGCCACACACAGAAATAAAAATCAGCTGTTATAAGCATTGCGTCATCCTACAGCCGTCGGTATATCTGTTTTTACTTTCCTTGCCCTATTACCATAGGTAAGGAAAGTATTGCTTTCCGAAAAAAATTAAGGTACCCCAATTTCTTAATTTCTATACGTTTCAAGGTTCCCTGAGTCCAAAAAGTGGTTTTTGGGTATTGGTCTGTATGTGCGTGTGCGTGTGCGTGTGTGTGTGTGTGTGTGTGTGTACGATATCTCATCTCTCAATTAACGGAATAACTTGAAATTTGGAACTTAAGGTCCTTACAATATAAGGATCCGGCACGAACAATTTCGATCAAATGGAATTCAAGATGGCGGCTGAAATGGCGAAAATGTTGTCAAAAACCGGGTTTTTCGTGATTTTCTCGAAAACGGCTCCAACGATTTTGATCAAATTTATACCTATAATAGTGAGAAAAACTACAAAATCAAAATCTCTAATTGACTGACTGACTGACTTATTGTTGATGCTTATGCATCTGGGGCTAAATTGACTAAAGAATTGAGGAAGAACAAGACTAGATATCGTAATAAAATTTTTATTCATAAATAGCCACAGTAACCCTTAGAAGTGGTGCCCTCGTAGCACCAGTAGACCGAAGTAGGAGGACTAACACTAGGCGGAAAATTTCGGTCTGCCCCTGGCACTGGAAACAATGCTGGTGACAGGCCGAGGACAGTGAGTGGTGCTATGATACTTATATCATAGTGCCACGCTAACTCAGTGCTGATCATACTATCACTGCGGCCTGAGTTTTCAGAAGCAGCTCGCACGCGCGGGAGAGTTGCAAGTTCTGCAGGAGAGGCCTTCAGGCCTGTATACTGCAGGGGTGGAAGGTGGATACAGGAGTCGGCTCCTGTATCCGGGAATTTTGGGCTTCGGCCCCTCACACCTATAATAGTCATTGATAAGCTCTATGAATTGCCACAAGTCTAATATCTGTAAAAATTTCAGGAGCTCCGCCCCATCCATGCAAAGTTTGATTTTAGATTCCCAATTATCAGGCTTCAGATACAATTCAAACAAAAAAAAAATGAGTGGTAAAGATTGAGCATGAGAATCTCTACAATTAATGTTCAATAACATTTTCACCTAAAATAATTGGCAACTGTTGATTCTATTAAATCATTCACTATGAAGAGATAGCAGACTTCGTGTGTCACCAGTGTTATTGTCCTGTCACCAGCTGGCTCAGATCTTTCAATTAGTAGACTTGTGATGCGCGGGAACACTAGTGTCTGGTGATCAATTTTCATAACGGCAAGGAATGTTGTGTGAGTGTGCCACACCAGATTTTTCAATTTTGCATCAGATTAAGCTAAGGCTAAACACGCAGGAGGCGTGGCTTGGTGATACAAAGTGTTGATTTTATGGAGATTGCCTTATCACACCGTTCCACGCCATGTCCTATTCATTGTTTATGAGTCCTTATTCAAACCAATAAGCAAGAAGCACCTGGATGCAAAATGCCGCATCGCGCCTTCTCAGGTGTGCATCCAGCTAAAGTTTTTCATGAGATGCATTAACTATTTGGCGGTACAAAGTTCGCCGGCCCTGCTAGTATATACATTAAACAATTGAACAAAGTATGCATTGTACAAAACAATATATCATATTGTTTGACAATAGCCAATACAGAAAAAACAAATAAAAATTGAATACAAATACAGTATATCGAATGAAGATAAAAACATTAAATTAACATTGAAATTATTTAACAGTTCATAATATACAGTTGAAATCAATCAGTCAGTCATCTACCATAACTTTATTTATCCACTATCGAAGAACTCACATAAACTATTAAAGCACATGTTCATTAACCAGTCAATTCTTTTCTTAAGTTGTTTCTATTGACCATAGATAACTATGATATGTGGAGATATGTGGTGTTTAGAATTTTCTTGCTCATATGAATTGGGTTTTTTAATGAAAAGCTGTCCTATGTGGTTGTAGTCTAAAGGCGTTTCTCGAGCGATCATCGTATAATTGAGCGGGTATTGTAATTAAATCATGTTATGAATCGAATCAAACTTGCAAGCGATATATGAGATAGATATAAATATTGTGAGAGGTTTTAATAGGAACCAGGTATTGTTTTTTGTAGGTACCTGGTGGGTTTTAGACGACATTGGCCGGATCGGCTGGTATGTGTAGTGAAGGCCTCGGCCGGGACTGGTAGTTGGTAGGCCCCTCTTGCGGTGCGGGCAGGCCGTCTCCTTCACTTTTCCGTCTCACCAGCGCCGCTACTTGTCGCTTCTGCATCTGTCTAAGTAACTTTTTTCTCCTTCTCGTCTGAAATTAGAACGAAAATTGAGCATCTATTAGGTTTGAAATTATATAATTATTCACCTATCGACTACCGTAAAATATATAAATTGAGTATCTATTTGGTCTATAATTATATAATTATTCACCTATCGACTACCGTACAATATATAAATTGAGTATCTATTTGGTCTGTAATTATATAATTGACCGAGCGAAGTGAGGTCTAAGATTCAAGTCGACGGTTTGGCATTTCTCTTAATGTTTAAATGTTTGAATGTTTAAATGTTTATTTGTTTATATGTTGCGCATTTACGGCGAAACGCGGTAATAGATATTCATGAAATTTGACAGGTATGTTCCTTTTTAAATTGCGCGTCGACGTATATACAAGGTTTTTGGAAATTTTGCATTTCAAGGATAATATAAAAGGAAAAAGGAGCCTCTTTCATACGTCAATATTAGAGTGAAAATCAGACTATAGAATTATTCATCATAAATCAGCTGTCGAGTTGCCATGACGCATGCAATTCAATATCTCAATGTAACTTGGTAAAAAAATTAACAGCTGTGTAGACTATAAATTGCATGCCTCATTGAATGCAATTTTTATGCACTATTAAATAGGATGCAAAGAACTTATAATAGCTCGTCTGGGCGCCTAGATGTCTTCTGGTTTTCTCGCGCTAAATTCCGGAGAGCGTTATATGATAATTAAATCTTGTGTAAGCATGATCTGATCAAATAAATAGTTAGTGTTTCAGCGTGGATGTGCTTATGGTTTGGGACGTCGTTATAACTGCGCGAGGTCTACTGTTCACAGAACTACTAGTTATTCACCTATCGACTACCATACAATATAAATTGAGTATCTATTTGGTCTATAATTATTCATCTATCGACTGCCGTATAATATTTATATATTATGAATAGAAAAGGGTAGTTCACTCTGTCCTCTTCAAGGGATCAACGGGGAGAAGTGTTTGCAAATGAGTCATATTATTCACAATAGTTTTGCTACAAAGTTGATGAAATTAGCAGTTTGAGCATTTTAATATAATGAAATTGGTAAGCTCAGAGTGGAAATTTCTTGTTGATGGCTTGGACAGTCTCATAGTTATATTTATAGAAAAAACAATATATTTTTAGATAATGGAAAATGTGTTTCCAATTATCATGAGTTGCACAATAATTTCGATACTAATTCAATAGAAGGTCTAGTTATAGAATTCCAAATCTGTTCAATTAGTGTATGCAGGATGGGAAAACCTGTTTGATGATTTATAAAGAGTCCTGCATCACATATTGGAAATCTTTGCGGTCCAACAATTATTATTTCTCCATTTATAGGGACAACAGGTGAATAATTAATTTAAATATGCATATAAATATCAATTCCAATTGATTTATTTTATTACGGTATACACAAATAGCAAATTGATGATTCAGAACATTTTAGAAGAAGGTTGCGATCCATCTGCCATCTGCCTTCCCCATTATGCTTGAAGGTCAAATTATAATCTGTACAAAATTACAGATGGAATTAAATAGAGAATGCATTTATTCAAATGCTAATTAATATATAATTATTATTTAACGAAAATCCATCTATTTAATTCCATCTGTAACTGGTTGGCCGCTATGGCTTCGTATAAAATGAGCGCTGCTATCCAGAGATTGTCAGTTTGGTGTAAGGGTAAGCATTCCTGACTGGCAATTGGGAGGTACCGGGTTCGATTCCCGGGCTGGCAACTAATTTTTGGATAGTAGTTCTCATCGAATTTCCATCTAGCTGTTAACCCTGTTGTCAATGTCTGCAGTAGCAGAAGTCTTCGGGTGATTTACAGCATTTATTTAGGATTTTCGTTAAATAATAATTATGTACAAAATTACTTCTTACTTTTGGAGGGACATGTGCAGCAGAAAAGGCATATAGAGGTAGGGCGGTGATGTTACCGTTCTGAACCGGCCAGCATTCTCTAATTTCTAGTGAGAATTCAAGCGCTCATGCTGAACTTACAGAGTTTCCTCTCTGAAAGCCTTCAGTCGACTGACTCTAATCGACAAATTGGCAATAATTGCACTTCTACCTATGACTTTATCCATCATAGCAATTGGCTGAACTCCCTCCATTTCTCTGCGCCGCATATTCGTCCAAGTCAAAAGTTATTTTGTTCGGAGTGTAGGTAGGTAGGTACGAAATGTTCTTTAACTTATTCCTCAACAATAAGTTTCGTTTATTCTACTCTTTGTGTTTGTCAGGGTTTCATATTTATTCCTGGCATGACTTGAGTTTAATGGCATTATAATGAGAAGTGGACCACTTGTTACCTGGAAGAATAGCCTTAGGTAGTAGCAAGGGAAGTCGACACATTGTGCTCCCTCCTCTTCTGCATCAATGTAGACTCCTCGCACCAGAATCGAATTGCTTGAGTTGATGAGTATCAAGAAAAGAAAACACGCCACGTGAGTCACCCAGTAGCTCATCACCTTATTATCTGAAATATAACAAAAATATTGTCTATTTTGAGTTGAATCACCCTTAAAAGCGGTGCAATTGAAAAGGGCTTTGAAACCAATGTTTCTAGTTGTAAGCTCCAGTAATCGTCATAGATAAAATACTCATTTAAAAAATTCGAATTTTCCTTTAATTTTCAACATAAAATTATTCCAAACAAAATTTTCGAGCTAACTTTATGTAGTAATATTTTTCAGTCAACATTGTGATTCATGTCACCATGCGAGTAAAAATAAATAATGCAAATTCCACTAATTTCGGATGCGTCTTGAGTCTGTATTGCTCTCAATGTTGGAATATTTGGACTGAATCACAGTCAATCAAATGGTTGAGCTTTAAAATTTAAGAGAACTTCTAAACACATAAAACCTCTGCGGTATTCGAAAGACAACAAGATTAGTAGAATTCTATTTTCAATATATGAGACTCCATTGCAATCGCAGATTGAAATAATGCTCAACAAGCGGTTTTCAATCTGGAAAATATAGATGCACAATAGGGTTTTGTTTTCTAGTGAGGTAAGAATGCCACACTACCCACATGCTTCGCTACCAGGAAGTAAGTGTCTTTTTGAATGGTTTTCCACCGCGTATTACAATCCCAGATTGAAGCAATTATGTAGGCTTATTAAGAAATCATGCCTTCAAGTAATGATTATTCATCAATGGGAATTCAATTAAAATTCACTGGGTAAAACTTGAAAATAAGCTGGAATTATGCTATGAATCTAAGAAAACTCCAAGTAGAATTCAAGCATGATAAAAAATTGATGAGTGTAGGACTTTTACTTAGATAATTCAGTGAGAGGAGATAATTAGAGAAAATATTCTAATAAGCTGCATAATTCCTTCTGATTGCTAGATTCTATACTTATTTAATAGATGCAATACTGAAGTATTGAAACAACGGAAATAGTGTTATGAAACTGTAGAAAAGTTATACATTGGATAATAAAAAGTTCATTGGCTTCAAACCAGAAATAATTGGTTCAAAGTGGAAAGAAAGGCTTGAATTTTAGATGAAAGTTATAATAATTATTTGGGGTCAAACATCACACGTGATAAAACATGTGTATTCCTTTCTAGGCTTTTTTTCGCCAATAGTAAGTAAATGGCTTATCTCCCTAGAGCATTAAAGATCAAAGTATTATTAATTATGATTGAAACTAATATAAATCTTAATAATAATTAAAACCAATATATCTTACTTAACTTTCTCCGTCTGAAATTTTACAATTGATTCAAATGCAAGGAAATAAGTAGGCCTACTTTGGGGTTGTAAACTTACTGCAAACAAACATACTCCTAAATAATAGTGTCTTCCATTTGATATAGCTATCGTTTATCAACTTATTTTACAATTTAGTATCAATTGATTGATCAATATCAAAAGCATCTAGTTTCATTCATACGTGTAGTTATGAATGAAATTGTAATTTGCAAATGTTACTTACCGATATTCTATTTTATGCAATAAAATGTAGTTTTGTTCCATTCATATAAAGTTATATACCATTAAATTCTTATTTTAGAATAATTATGCAATGGAATTTTTTTAATATTATTATTCTGATGTTTTTCAAAACCACTTGAAGTTTTGTGAAATAGATTGAAATTGTTTTAGAAAAACGTCTACTTATTAGTTTAACAAAAGTTTCAATAATGAGTGTTTTCATTATTGGGGAATAAATTATAACTTATAATTTAGTTACCTCAAATTACTAAATTTTTAGTTGATATTCCTATTTTCAATCAATTTCCCAGTTAAATTAATCAATATCTTATTTCTATCATGAAGACTGGACAGTGCAGTTTATTATAGCCTTTATTATAATATTCATACTATGGAAATCAAAGATAATCGACCATGCCAAGTGCCATTCTCTGTCATAAACCACATAAACCCGTGGATTGCGATTAAAGTATTTTTCAGCTACTGTGCATCATTTTTGAAACCTGTTTTGTATCTTACAGAAACCATTTGGCAAATTGGAGCTTATATACCGGTAATTGAAGTTTGAAGAACTTCTTGACTGAATTAACTCTTCATTATGATTCACCAATTTACAGAAATATTCAAGTCGTAAAATACAACGAATAGTTTATGCTGGACAAATGTGAGTATAAAAATTATGTTTCAATAAATATTTTTCGAAATGGAATAGCCCTATTCAAGATAGCTATATTTTCGCTATATTTAGTTAGATATGAAGACATTGAACTTTGAATAATATGATCAATTTCACATGTTGCTAAACGAAATGGCCAAGTTGAAAGGATTTGAGAAGAATTCATAATAAATATGTTTTCATAAATAATCTATAGAAAGTAATAGGATAATTAAAAAAATATATTCATATAATAGACCTACCTATATATTTTTGATATTTTATAGAATAATTTGTAAAAATATTTTTTTCACAAATTATTGAGTGAGATTTATGTAATTTTTTTACAAAGAAGCAGTAGAAACGTTCTTTTTCCCCTATTCCTGGATATCCAAGAAGCAATCCTCTTAAAAGCCTTTTAAAGACTCTTCCTCTTTTTTATCATTCTTTATAAAGATTTTTCCAATCTTGTTGCTGAATTTCCCTTAATCAGTCATTTTCGAATTACAAACTTTTTATAAAATCTTACTCTGGAAACTATAATATACACTATAATACAATATGATAATTATTTCTCATCCAACTTTTCTCATTTCATTTTTTTGTTTTAATGAAAATTACATATAGGCCTACTAATATGTAATGTTATTGTATTACTTTATTTTAAAATCTTACTTTAGAGTGATTAAACTCAATCTAGACACATCACTAGCAGTTAAAATTCTCTGAACGTGAGTTTAATATTGTAACATTTTGTAAAACGAATATTGACTTGAACCTAAGATTGTAATTTACTGGTGTAAATATTATGAACCAATTGATCACCTGGAAGAAAGTAGATATTGAGCAGATTCCACACTCCTCTCCATACATTGACCGTGCCACAGAATGATAGTATCAGATAGATATCGACTGTGATCAACCTCAGAAGACCCGATATTCGCGAGACAATGCTCTTCACTAACGGCTGGGTGGCGAAGGTTGAGAACACTAGGATGTATCCCATTATCTGAAACGAATTTTTCATTTTTCAAAACTCATACAAATATATTTGTTTAGTATCACATTAAACTTCAGAATTAAATAGAATTATTTATGGATGCACAACTAAAAGTGCTAACATAGTATTAGTATCAAGGGCTAAGCACTCTTCAAAGAATCTCCTATTCCTTCAAAAGCTGTCACGTATTTTTGCAATAAATAACTGGAATTACAATTATTATTCATGCAATGATGATCTATTTATACAAGTTGGATTCTATTGAGACGAAAGCTTTCCACTAATGAAAAATCTCATTGAAATTTCGAGAATCACTTTCAAATTGGATAATTTGTATAACATTTCCTCAAAATTTCTCTCTGGGAATTTTCATTGATAATAATAATAATTGAATTTTATTAATAATAAAATTCAGGAAAGTAATATTTTACTGTTAGAACATTCAAGTCACAACATTGAATTTTTCACGTTTGTGATGATCATTTTGCACACTTTCTAATTTTTTTTTTCATTTTTTCTTTTAACTCACCCTGCCATGTAACATTAAGCTATTTCCTAGGTATTTAAAGCTAAGAAATCATTAGGAATTTGTTCATATCTGTGCGTAAATGCATTCTGCGCCTTAATACAAAAAAGGTATTTAATTATTTCCAATCGTCAATTAATAATAGAACTTTCTCAGCATTAACTCAATAATTATCTGTCTTTGAGAGAATCATACGATGTGTGTAAACAGATAGCCTACGTGAATGAAATCATGAATGGCCGTAATAATTATTATAGGTTAGCGGAACAGGCTAAGGGGTTGCACCAATTTGCCCAACAATGGGCCAATTTGGCCACAAAAGGCTGCCAATTGTGGTCTGCTTTGCTCTGCTCTGCTCTGCTCTGTCCCTCGACAAGACGGAAGTATGTGTCCGCGCCACGACTCCTGTCCTATCCCATCCCATCCCATCTATGCTATGCTATGCACTGTTATGTGTCTCGTATCGCCCACCAACTGCTAGCTGAATGTCCACTTTTGCAGTTCCTCATTTCTGCAAACTATTTTCGATGCTGTCTTTTTTTTCTTTAGGGCTACTCTTGAATATAAATAAAAAATGAAAGGATACTTGGATTTCTACTTTTATTTATATTTTGGATGCTTTATGCAAGAAAACTTCGTTAATCATCTCTTTATAATGTTTGATTGCTCAAGAATGATTGCTGTGGAATTATTAAAAAAAAACATTAACATTTTTACAGTTTGTACTTGTTTAAGTCTTGAAGATCATATTTGTATTATTTCAAGGCTTGAAGAACATATTTGTATTTGTTTAAGGCTTGAAGATCATATTTGTATTTGCTTGAGGCTTGAAGATAATACTTGTATTGGAATCATAGGAAAAAATTGTCAACTGAAAGTGTAGTTTTCATTTATAAATACTCAATAAATGAAGTGATTGACTCTGGAAACATCAAATATAATGCAGATAATAATTTCATTTAGAAGACATAGGTTTGTGGATATGTTTGACAGTACAAAAACGGAAAATTTATATTTATTAGTGTAGATTTTCCAAAGTGATATGATGACTCAAGATCTCTAAATGCAGAAATTTATTCGATATATTTATATAGGCAGCGATAGAAATTCTATTCGTGAAATCGCCGAGTAGTTTGTTATCTCATTATGTTCAAGACTCATGAAAATTACATTTAGCGACATGATCATTTTATGTTCACTAATATCAACTACATACCTCCCTCCATCCCTTTCGATATCAAGCTAATTTCCTTTTGAAATAAATTTAAATTTTTGAACCTAAATCACTTCCTGAAATTCTTACTAGCAGGAATTCTGCTGTTTCTCACAAATCCTTTCATTGATATTAAAATAATCCATGAGTGAAATTACTGGTAAATCAAAGTTCAAAGTGAAATTTCAAAAGTTGATTCTTCAAGAACTGGAGTCTAGCCAAGAATTTCCTAGCAATAGCAATCAAGAAAATCTTGTCGTCAAATCGTTACTGAATCGTTTCATTTGAAGGAGGAATCAATTTAGATAGCATTTACGATTTGACATCATTTTCCCCCATCAAACAATCACATTTGTATCGTAACTTGACTTTGATTTCCTTCTAGTAGGCCTACAGCAAGCGAGAGAAAATTACAGGTCATGAAAAACAAAAAATTCTTTATTATTACTGAATGTTTCTCGAAACCTATAAATGCAATTTACAACTTTGCAATTGGCTCTCTTCTTTTTTATGTTCTATTTTGAAATGTATCACATCTCTCTTGGTAGGATATTTATAATGTAAGTGTGAAGCGTTACCGTATGTTAAGGCAGAGTTTCATGTAATTCATAGTTCAAATTAAAACAGTATTTACCTTATTAACCATATATTATGACTTGAAAACTTCATGCTACTAAAACAGTATAACGTGAATAGAAAAAAAAACAAGAGAAAGAGATCTGTTGAAATGTCAATGTTGAAAATATTTTTTGCTTATAATCGTATAGAAATCAAAAGTCATCTAGTGGTTAACTGTTTTAAATTTTATGCTGGGTAGAAAGATACCGGTACTCTTTTATAGTTTCTCTAGAAAAAATAACTCCTGGACCGAATCTTGAATTTTATTATTGAAGGTAGGTATATAAACTTGCTAAATACAATTAGTAAAAAACAAGGCTATATATTCTTTGAATGGATATGGAGTACTCTTGGTCTTGGATATCATAATGATGGTTCATTTATATAATACTCATTCTACATAAAAATTTTTGGGAAAGAGCACGATCAATTAAAAACTTACATAGTCATTGAATGTGATCATTTAGTAGTCTATAATAAGAAATTCTAAATGAATGTCGGTAGTTTGAGTATTTGTAATACTGATTTATCTTATTAATGTACGGTACGTCTGAACTTGGATTTTAAATTTACACTTCACTCACAAATAACAGCACCCAATGCCAAAAAACATTAATTTGAAAAATCAGTAGAATTATAAAAAATGCGACGAGTTTAAAGATAAAAGAATAAACTAGCCAGACAATTATTTTCAAAGCCAACAATTAGTTCAGTTGAAGTCTCATTATTATTTTGAATTGCTCAATTAGCTTATGATTAATTACCAAGATTATCTATTGTTATGCTCACTTTCATTTGAATTTATCTAATTGCATCCTGATTATTCAGTGAATCGCTTCTTCAGAAAATGTTTAACGTAATACTATACTTTTTGTGTAGAAAAGTATTAAAACTTTCCATTCTTGATTCTTAATTTGTGTATTTTCATTATAAATTTCTCTTATAAATGCTTCATATCATTCAATTAGCATGATAAGAGTATAAGCACATAAGATTCAGACAATTTCGAACATCCTCAGTTCATTTCCGTTGTGACTGATCAATTTAAAATAGTGTCTATTGCTGTCCAAACATTTTTCTAATTCCAGTTTTTAATAATAGTATATTTTTCTAGTATTCTGCTCCCAACCAGTTTCCTGCTGAAATCAAGAATAGTTGAAATACATTAGTAAGAAATCATTCATTGAAGAAATGTGCAGTCAGTAATAGGAATAATCACTCTCTATAATTAATCAACTATATTTTTCTAATTATTCACTTCCGGTCAAACAATTTGATACTCCATCAATCGAGAACATCCTCTGCCTCGAAACCTCGTATTCTTTGAACTCATAATTGATGATTTACTGGGTGAATGAGTCCACTTTATGGACTCATTACGTAATCCGATTGACTGCAAATGATTTCAAGCTTAGTTATCTGGACGTGCTCCAAACTAAACCGCAGTAAGATGGAATCGATTAAACTGTTATTGTTGGTGAAGGTGAAAGGTTCGGCAGACTTCATAAAACGTTTTAAATTGCTCGTGACATCAGTATTTGGAATCAGCAATTGTTGTTTTTGTAATTTATTATCTGTGTAAAACTAACAATATATCGTTTGAAATTTTTATTTGTATTGTATTGGAAAACTTGGGCATCATCAACCAAAACGTAATTGGAATAAAAAATTGTTGACAGAAAATTTAATTTGAGAGTTGTGATTTTTTGGAGATCAGAGGAGATTTTTGTGCCTGATCTGATGTAATAGATTCAATAAATTTATCATATATGTATAGTATAAAACTAAATCATTTGTGCAGAAATATTTCTATCTTGATCATTCATGATTATTCACTTTAAAACCAGAATATAACTCAAAAAGTCCTTGTATGTGAATGCAATAAATTTTGTTGTTTGTCCTCATGCTGTGTTGATAAACTGATATTAGCTGGGAAAAAGGAATTGATGCTTGTGAATAGTCTACACGTGAAAAATGTATGGCAAACCAAGCAAATTAATATTGGTAAGACAGAAAATAAGACTATTAATAGATTAAGCCCTTTGCAACAATTGTCAATACTCTAAAATTGTTATGACCTTATAATAAATTATCTTATTTCTTGTTACAATAGCTGATCAGACTATTCATATGCCAAATAGCTGATGACCTCTGATTAATTTATGAGTTTCCTCCAATGGTAATGAACTGCAAATCGGAAAACCCATAAATTACCGTATATGACGTTTTTAATGTGTGTTGTACATTTTCTTTGAATAGGGTTCTAGAATAGTCTTAATGGAATCATTTTACATCTTGCATTCACTAAAATTTGAATCGAATTTTAATCTGTAGGGATGAATATTTTTAAAATGTTGTTTCTTTTTTAAATGTGTAGTAATTACAAATGAGCAGTTTAGTGAAACACATAATTTAGTCAATAATAAAATCACCGCTATTACATAGTTCTAGTGACACGAATGCAGCAACAATTCTTGCCCTATTGTATTCTTTTTAAGAGTTTGTAGTATGATATTAGCCTGTTTTAACTGACAACAATGCTATTTTCCATAATCCTAATGATATAATTCCTAACGTTATTAGGTAGAGTGAGCGGTGAACAATCAGTGAGTTGAATTTTGCTTATGCTATTTTGAATGAATAATTATTGGAATAATCTTTATAGCTCATATAGGTCAATCTATATAGGTCAGTATTTTGCAATTGAGAGTGTTTTCTATAAGAATTGAATTGAACGAAATATAAAAAGTAACCTTTTGATTGTTCACTTATAAATAATTAATACATTGAGTAAAACCTACAAAACACAAATGAGTGATTCTATGTATACATGTACTATTGGTATCAGTAAACACATACTGTCTCTCCTGTTCTATATCTTATTTAAAAAATACAATCTGATAGTATAAGTAGTATAGAAATAGCCAAATGTCGACGTTCAGGGATAGGTTCGGGTCGCCTATGGTGTTATCGTCCATTTCCATTGATATGCTGATGCCAATTACATCATCACAATAGTCCGTCCGTATTGTAAATGGAAATTTGAGGTCTTGGTCTGTTTGGATGGACTTGGCCGGCCGGCCGACAGGAAGGTCGATAGGCCTACACTAGACACCAATGCAATGCATTTCCCACCCAAACGTTTCACTAACCGATATGACGTGTAACAAACCTTTTTTTTGAAATTTTCTACTTTCTTTGCCTACTTTTCTGCAAAGTAGGTTGAAGCCAATTGGTTGAAGCATTGTTCATAGTTCATAATACAGTATTATAAAAAAGATTGAACTCATAGGATAGAGACATCTTATTTATTCATACAGATGAAAATCATGTACCATCATAATCATCATCCACCAATAAGATATCCACCCTAAGTTTGCACAAATTCAGCTCCAGGTCTGATAAAATATTGTCCTATTCGAGAGAGATCATTTTCAGCCTTCATAATGCTAGCACTCAACAATTTAGCTATTCATCTTAGCCATCTTGAATTTGAAGCTGAATCTGCTACCATAAGAAAACATTTATACGATTTTGAAACCGGAAAAATTTGATGTCACGCAACTTAAATTGACCATTAAAAGCTGCGACATCGTTATAGCTTCTATCTATCTACATTGGCTATACTTTTCTAGGTCCAAAACGTTGCCAGATCGTTTTTAACAATATAGAAATATAATTAAATATAACAAAAATCTATTCTTAATTATAACAGTCTATTATTTAATAATTGAAAAATATATTTCCTTGATCAATCTATAAACGCAAAAACGAAATGGTACTGATCATTCACTCATTCATAATCAACAGAACTAAAAATCTGCTGAACTAAATACGTTCAAATTTGGCAGGTTTGTTCAGTTGGCCATCTAGAGGCGCACTAAGAAGGATTTGAAAAAAATACAAAGATATGTCCAAAATCTGCGTTTTCTGCGTTTTCTCAGCTTTTCAAGAACAGCTGAGGTAGAATATAAAAATGTTGTATTGGAAGTTAAGATCCGCCTAAGTCCTTAGTCAAGACGCCTAAGTTCCTCCCAAGATCGGCGGTTTTTGAGCGTTTTTCCTGCGTTTTCTAGGGCTTCTCAAGAACTAATTGACATAATGTTCAAATGTCGTACAGAAGTTCAGCAAGGGTCTAGGAATTTATACTTAAGAGGACTCACAATTAAGCCAAATATACGCACAAGATAGACGGATAGACTGCTTTTCCCCAGCGTTCCCTAGCGTTTTCACATATTTTGCAAGACCTAATGGAGAGAAATTTGGTACACAGGCTTATCTGGGGTATTAAAATGTTGTATTGGGAGAATCTTGGAATAGAGCCCAAGCTCCGCGGTTTTTGAGCGTTTTCCTGCGTTTTCTATACATTCTCAAGAAATAATTGACAGATCATGTTTAGATTTGGTACAGAAGTTCAGCAAGGGTCTAGACATTTTGTCTTGAGAGGACTTCAGAATTACGCCAAAGATACGCTCAAGTTGGGCGGTTTTAGTGCGTTTTCCTTGCGTTCGCTAGTGTTTTTTCACATGTTTCAATAATCAATTGAGAGAAAACGTTTAAACTTGGTACAGACGTTCAGCTAGGGTCTATAAATTCTGTCTTGAGAGGACTTCAAAATTACGCTAAAGTTACGCCCAATGTAGGCGCTTTCACAGCGTTTTTTATAGAGTTTTCTTTCTCAAGTTTTTCATTGAATTTTTAAACCATTTTTCTACATTTCTCAAGTAAATTCAGATTTATTAGGGTTAGATATTGATGTTTGTTAAGCTCTGCATATTATTCCTGTTTGAAATTTCAAAGAACAATAAGATTGAAATACAATAATTTTTATAATATCTTAACCACATCTTCATTTGAGAATTAACTGAATATAAATTCTGATAAAAATAAAGATTTTTGCAACCCTGCACTAAATAATTCAAAGAAAACTGGTGATTGAATCGAGCCTGGAAGTCTCTTTTAACTTTCTGACGGAAGGAAGAAAAATCGAATAGAAAAAACAGGCAAGCGAAACGAGCCTGCAGATCCTATTTCTGGATGATCCAGCCGAGGGTCCAGGAGGCGGAGCCTCCTGGCCAGATGGATAAGGCAAGCGAAGTGAGCCTGCTGGCTAGTTGAATATAATTGATCATTTTAAACAAGAATTGACAGTTATTTCATCAATTATACTGGTATCAGCTATCCTCTACACAAGGCAGTGGCAAGACAGAGCATTGGCATCGCTGTTCTCCTATCTTTCTATACTGCTATTATAACATGGACTTCACAAAGGCTCAGTAACACAGTAGGGCTGTAAGTTTTAAGTTAGTTGCTTCCCAGTATCCTGATAGCTCTATTTGAAGATTGTTATTATGTTTTATTATATTTATTTCAGAGATTCGAGGTATTTCGTAACGATGGACTCAAACGAAACTGTTTCGCTGATTGTGCCTCCAGAGATTTTGGAGAAAATATTCTCCTATCTTGCCATGAAGGATCTACTAGCCTGTAGTGAGGTGTGTTTGGTTTGGAACAGAGTAGCCGATAACAAAAAGCTATGGAGAGCATTAGTGATTGAAAATATTGGTAAAGGTTGGCTTCCACACATTGAAAGTCAAGAAGAAAAAACTTCGTTCTCCGTCACTGGTTATTTTGATCCAGTGCTCGATCTCAATGTGCAGTCTCATAATGATGATGATGATGATAATAATGATAGTACACCTTTGTTATCATCTGCTAGTGTGGGATCAAATAATAATACACGATTGCTTTCATCCCTCAACCCCTACAAAAACATTTTTCTACAAAGAGCTTCGCTGGTACACAACTGGACTAGTGGTGTATACAACAAATATGTCTTGGAGCCAAAGAAATATGGTCTCACAGACTTTTACCGCTTGCGTGATTTAAATTACCCGTCAAAAGCCCCGCAGGACTGTCTATACTACCCAATTTTAGGAGAACGTTATGACAAGGAAAAGGCGTTGCTATTGATTGAAATTAAGGAGGATCCAAAAATCGTGTGTATTCTATCGATATTCGCCTCTTCGAAAAAGTCATATGAGTGTGTTAAACGTATGTGTGTGATGAGAAATGATGTGTTGTGGTTGACCACGAACAAAGTGGAATATCTTTCGGTGACAAAACAAGACACGTCTACCAAGAAATGTGGCGAACCGGACAGCTGTGCTTCACATTGCAACAAAGTGATAACTCTGAAGACATGGCATCATGATAAGTCCAAATACCATAGCTACATCACTATTGACAATGATTACTTAGCTGTCTCAATTGGTCTTTCATCGTATGTGTGGTGCAAAAAAACACTGATTTTGAAATTCACTTGTAATCTACTTGATTCTGGTATTCGGTACAAATTCCCGCGTCTGGTAACTTGCTTTAAAGATGAATGTATGATTCTATGCCACAATGAGCCAGGTACGAACGTGTCTGTTATAGAAGTATTCAAAATCATTGATGATAAAGTTGAGGGTGAACTTCAGATGAAACGAGCGCTGGATATGGATACAGGCTATTTTGTTGCAGATATGGAATGCTGTGCAAACTCAATTGTGATTAAGGCTAGTGCTGGCTGTTTGGAGGGGCCACCCTATTCTCTTGTACTCGAACTTCACAGCTTAGAGGTCTCGAGATCTTTTCATAACGTTACTAGTCCATTTTATTTTTGTGAAGTTGGCTTACAAGATTTAATGATGTATGATCGCAGTCGTTTTTCATTTTCATGTTTCAACATCCCAACAAAAGTATTCCTTGAACGTAAGCTTCCTGGAAAGCAACTATTGTGTCACTTTTCTCTCCTCCTGGAGAATCTTGCTGTAATTCAGACTATTGAATCATTAGAGATATGGAACTGGAGGAAGAATGCTATTTGTCACACGATTGAAACAGATATTGGTACTCGGTCGAGGCAAATTAATATATGCACTAATAAGTGGTTCATTATCGAGAAATATGAAAAAATCATACTCTACATTGGTAAAATTTGAGAAAATTTATTTCCTTCGAATTCCCCTTTTTAATCAAAATCAGAGTTAAGAGTAATGAGTTCAACAATTATTAAGAGTTGAGTTTATCAAAATGCAGTTAATTTTGTCTTGAAAACGTTTTCTAGGGATAGAATTTATTATTGTTTAGATACTAATTTATTAGTGCATATAAACTTGGATTATCACTTGAATATTTATCATTAATTTAGCGATTTATTATCATTAATCTTTAAAAAAAATTGCAACATATCAATTTGCTATTCATATTTTCTAATAAAATGATCCTAAGTTATTTATGGAGTGTAAAAATTCAATCAAGAATCATCCTTTTAGCGTTCCAGGGGTTTATTTTGCTTATTTACTTGTTCTTAGTACTAGATTTTGTATCGTTCGAAGCCTCTATCTAATAAGATCGAACTTTAGTTAATGAACTCTTGCTATGAATCCTCTGGCGATAAGTCAAAAATTCACTGGTGCATTCTCTTTCCAATTCCAACGGAAATTGTGGGCGCCAGGAGAGGTCATTAGATTCTCTCCTCTTTCCTCCTGGTCACTCCCCCCCACTCTCTCTCTCTCTCCATCTCTTTCGTCCCATCATTTCTCTCAACTGCCCTTCCTTTCCTGACAATCACAAAACACACAATCTCACACAAACACACGATCTCAAATGTTCTAATCCGAGGCCTAGCCAGCATTATCTAAATTCTGCTACTTAAACCACTCTTCGTTGACCGACGTCAAAGTTTCCTAATAGATTAATAGGCTCCAGTTAAGAACAACGTACAATTACACTGCAGGAATACCCCACTTTAGCGCAACATTTCTGAATGTAGGCCTACATGTCTCTAGTGCGGACCAAACTGATTTCAGTATTTGATTCGAAGTTTGAATTCCGATCTTAGGCAGTTAGATATCCTTTTCTATCGTATATTTCCTCAAATAGGCAAGTTCTCCTGGGTATACCTTATACGTAGTTGAAGAATTTGGTATTTTTGAAAACTTGCAATTTATTTCAATAAATTTCTGCTAGTAAAATCAGAGTTCCTTTTCACATTATCCTCTTCCACCAATGAATGATGACTTGACCAAATATAATCTGCAACATACATTTGCAGCCTCAAAAGTATACTCTTTCAGAATATACAGAGTGAGTCATATGTATGGGAACACTTTAATAAATTGGAGACTCTTGTAGATATAATATTGTAACTTTCAGGATAAGTTACTGGTCGTAAAACTAAATTTCAACTCCTCATAAGGGGATGACTTACGGTAGGGGTTGTAACTCGAATATTTTAAATGTAAACACCCATTGTGTGATACATCATTTTAAAGGCCTTTTCAAAACGCCATTTTGGATACAAGTATCATAGAACAGTTTTATTGATGCCATCTTTCTTGTTTCAGAAAGGCCTTTAAAATGATGTACCACAAGATGGGTATTTACTAAAATATTCGAGTTACAACCCCTAAGTCACCCCCTTATGAGGGGTTGAAATTCAGTTTTACGTCAAAATTTTGACGTATTTGACCAATAACCTATCCTGAATGTTACAATATTATATCTACAACAGCCTCCAATTTATTAAAGGGTTCCCATACATATGACTAAATCTGTATGTACGGTAGCTTACTCTATGGATAATTATTGATAGAAATTACTAGTAGCTTCTTTATACTTTTTTGTATAAACACTAGTTTTATATAATAGGGTACTAGTAGGCATAATTTCTATGATAACCAATTCAAGTAGCCCTATTAGAATATAGGTACTCTTTTGAATAAAAAATTCTTAATTATTATCGATGGCAAGCTTTCGAACGGAAATTGAGAGATGGTTTTGTCGTTTACACTCGTTTACACCATATTGAAATGTAGTGACATATATATTCACTAATAATATGTTTCTTGAATTAGTGAAAAGATTATTTTATTGGCTCTAATAAGCTATGAACGTTTGTTAAAAATTCAATTATAATTTCAAATTGACCTATTTGCACTTATTTTCTTTAAGTACCTAGTTTTGACAGAAATGAAACATTTTTGCTTGAAAGTGAAATGTAATTTCAATATATAGATAATTTTAAGTAACATTTTCAATCTCTTTCATTTATCCTCTCAACCGTCTACTATAGTTTAACCCTCTCATTTGTCAATGAATCATGTCACATCTAACAATCTTAGCTCTGAATTTCAAACGATCATCCAAGAATCGGTAGAAAAATATTGGTTTTAGTCTTTACTTGTGCTATAGACTTTCAACGTTTAGTCTGTTCACAACGCTGTAGAGAATTAATATAGATTAGTAAATCGAGTGAAATGCCTTTTTGATAACTGAGTAATTAGGAGAATTCATTCTGAAAAGTGTGTGCATACTTTCTGTTTAGTAATAGAGTACCTTAGGGAAGATGTATATTCATAGCTGCTCTGCCCTCATTACAAATGTTTGTCAATCATATTAAGGTACAGTTTCTATGACACTGATTAAATTTAACGTTTCATTAATATTGAACTTACAGCTTTTATGATCAATTAGATTTAATAAGTACCCAAGAAACCGGGACTAAGTGTTCATATTCGTCAACAATAATTTATCAAATTTCTATTATTTCAAGTAGTCTACAATATCCGAGGGATTTAGATATTGAATGAGTTGTACTGACCAATGATCCCCATGCAGATAGGTCCTCTCTGTCGGGGAAGAGGTACATATCGAGGAGGCACCAGCATCCTCTCCACACGAACACAACCAGAGTGCCGATCACGAACACACTGAAGAAGCAATCCAACACGTACAACCACGTATCTCGAGTATCCTGCAACAAAACATATAAAAACCACTTTTGAATTATTATATCCAGATCTAAAACAATTCGGACATCAAAGATCCCAAGACAATAAGAAAAGAATGTTCCCCTTTTGAATTTTGATTCCAGAAATAACTAAACAGAGTTTCATTTCCACAACTTGATCTAATCCTGGATTAATTTTAATTTGTTTTAAACTGCTATTGAGCTTACAGGTCTAAGTGTAAATTCGTAGATGAGTGAATTTGCAGATTTGGACACTTAAAGGGAAAGGCGTAAAATTCAATTCTCTGTTTTTTCAAGGCATCATAAAATGGTTTTGTTCATTTTTCACTATTGACTCATAAACGGATTCGACCTGGAATTCAATAGCTCAATGTAAATACTTTAGAACTATTACTGTCAATTATATCCAATAAATATCTAAATAATAAATAAATTATCTATCAAATAAATAAAGATATGACGATTCCATTGAATTTGCGCGCTATGAATCTTCTTATAGCACTTAGACTCGATTTTCGAACTGCTACTGTGAAAGAATAAGACGTTGATATTGTCAATACCACTTTTATTTATTCGAAAATTAATTCATATTACAGAACCAGGTTTCATGGTAATACCTACCATATCTTCAGCTGAACTAATATGTTTGTTGTTCCTTTTTATATGCAACAAACATACAACAACAACAACAAACATATTAGTTCAGCTGAAGATGTGGTAGGTATTACCATGAAACCTGGTTCTGTAATACGAATTAATTTTCGAATAAATTGAAGTAGTATTGACAATATCAACGTCTTATTCTTTCAATGCTACTGTGATTTTGATTTATGTTTATCTTCGGAAAAGGAATGTTTCTACAATGTCGAAATTCTAGACAGACGCCTACATAGCCGCTAAATTTCATTCAGTCTGTAAAAATGCGGATAAGCTTGACCAGAGCGGAATACTGGAGACTGATCTTGCATTTCAAGAAAATTGTCAAACTGATCTCAGATTGAATAATTGTCAGGCTCATTCAGTCTTGAAATTAGCATAACACTTGTAGAGCTATTTTCAAGTTCAAGGACTGTCCAATTTCCAAGTTTTGTTGAATTGCCGGTAGGCAACACCAGCAACACAACTGATAAAAAGCGTACCGTATTCATTTGAAGTTTAGTAGATAAAACTCGCTGAATTTTGAATCTGTAGGTTAAAGTGATCATTTTGTCTGCCTTGTCCGTATAAACTTGGTATGGTCTAGGAATATTGTGGTGCTTCCTGGAGAGGCTGTCTGTTGAAAGTCATTTTTCAAATTTAATTTTTCGTGCCACCTCATTCGCTAAAAACTAAAATAAGATTGTGGGTATTCAGAAATAAGGGATCCTATTACTGTACCTTTGATAAGATGTTATCTTCTATAATATTATAAAGAAACAGGGCATTTACCGAGTTAAATTTAGCCTAGGTCCATTCATAATCATCTGGCACATTCATCCCGAATAGAAGTGACTTGGCCTATCGCATCGCATCGCATCGTGTGTCATGTATTAATTTCACTACGGGATACCTTCCAGCAAACCAATTATGATCAACTATCAGTAACCTTTCAACATTCAACAATACTGAACGCCAAAGTTTTAAAATTTTGGCTCGATTTGAGTTGATGAGTTAATATTGTTAGCTTTCGTATCGGTAGCCAATGTTTATACACTTTCTCGATTCAAGGTTGAGTTGAGTTTGTGGGTGTGATTTTACTTGCCAGTAATCCTACTTATTATACACAGATTAAATTAGTTTTCTATTTATTCCATAAACCGTGGCAAAACATACGAAAGTGATGATCGAAACATGCATTCATAATACATGGAATGATGATCGGGGGAGAGCATCAGGCTCAGCCCAAAACTGATCTTCCAAATTTCGATAAATAACATCTTACAGATTACTTGTAAGATTTTAGTGTTTTTATGCTTGTTCTAACCGCGTTGCCGATAGGTGACATTTCCTAGTTTTATGCTAGATTTGCCGATTGTTGAGTTTTGCTAGTGTAATTCCGTAGGCCTACTAAATTTGATTTAATGGGAGAACTCGCTGACTCCTAATACAATATCCTACTTGAAAGCTTTGAAACCTTCTGCTAGTTTCTCGAGAGTGCAAGTTTAGATAATAATAATAGCTGTAAGGCTAAATTAGTCTGCTACCATATCAAATTGGTGCAAGACAGCTTCCTTGCAACTCTGTAGGTACTGATATGATATTCAAGAAAGTTGATCAGTGATTCAATATCACTAGTTGAGACTGATATATTTTCCCGGTTATAGGACTACATTACAGTATATACATTCTAGATAAATAAATTCGATATAGGTGGGTAGGTCATTGACACAAAGTACAGTAGGTAGTAGAAAATAAGTTTGTTTTTAGGTTTATTGTAAGTTTTTGAAAAGTAATGATAACTACCTAAGGAAAGCCTTTGTAGATATGAATGAGGCTATACAGAATTGAAAGTGCAATATGAGGGTCAAATTTGAATGAAGCTAATAAAACAAACAAATTACTACAAACCCCATCAAGACAGTCTATGGAATTCAACCATGCAACTGTCATCCTCCATAGCCAACACCTCATGCTTTCTCCTTTGAAACATGCGATAGGAAAAAGTGATTCAATTCAAAAACTGTATAAAGTTTTCCATTGTGAAACTTGACAAAATTCGAAATTATATAACTTCACAAAATTCAATCATGAAAACCTTTTCTTCAAATTTCATAATCTAGTGAGAGGACGAATCTCCTCTCTATAAGTGGAATCGATTCCAGAAAATTATTTAACTTTCAAAATAAATTCAACTTACGAATATACAAATTCTATCCAGTGATATTGGAAAATAATGACATAAATTGAATATCAATATTATCATGTTACTGGTTCGAAAATCCAATTAGGAGATTTAAAAAACTATCAAATTTTAATTTGGATATTACATTTTGGTTTTTGTCAGTGAAATTTGTGGCATTCTAGAATTTGGGAAACAAAAATTCAGCGAATTATATATTATTTATTGGTGTAGCAAATATATCATGAGAAAATATGCAATATATCTGTTGTTTGAATGGTGAAGGTCGATGAATTGTAAAGGAATTGTGGAAGGATCAATCACTTTGAGAATCCTAACAAGATAGATCTATTACGTATTTCAGACCTAAGCACCTGTGATTGCCGGAACGAATTCCTTCGTCAAAGACATCACCATCAACTTGTTTGTACCTTGGGCTTTTTTATAGGTACTCCCTGAAATCTTTTTTGAAATATCGTTACTATTGTATGAGCTAATGAGCACAGACAATTTTAAAGCGTTATTAACCAAGTATAAAATCGGTTATTGTGAACGATGGGCTACCAATTTACATAACTATTATCCGAGTTTACTGAACAGTTATTAGATCTTGGATTGTTTAGCAATTGGTCTCAAGTTAACCGAACAAGTCAGCTTTGTGAAAATCGCCTCCTTACTCTACCACCTTGTCTTATATGTTATCGGAGGTTGAAAAAAATGACCCTCGTAGGTACATAATAAGGTAAAAAAATATGATCTCCAAGTATATAGAAATACAATTATTACAGTATATTACCGTACGCCCATTTATATTCTCATCTATTCGAGAAACAGGAATAACATATTTGAAAAAAGACCAAAAGAGAGCGAGAGATTCGTTCATGCGATTCGGGTTTTCAGGATACTCTGAACCCTGCCACTAAATTCATAAAATTTTACTTTTTAAAGGGGGAATATTCATAAATTTCAATTCTGCACAGCCAGACAAGATTATTCTACACGTAATCAGTGCCTGCTATCATTCCCGATTCATGTCACATAATATGAAGTCCTTATTCAGGAATAAGATTGTATAAAAGATTACCAGAGATCATCCGTAAAACAAACAATCTGAAGATGTTAAAAACTACTATAAAGACAATGTTGATTAAAAAATCTTTCTACTCCGGTATTTTAATAAACATAAGAAGAATTTACGGTCCCGTTCAGGTTAATGAGCAGCAATGGCGAATAAGAAAAATGAGGAAATAGAAGCATTAATAAAAGGAGAAAATATAGTACGCTTCATTAAAGCCCAAATAATAGGTGGTTGGGGCATGTGATGAAGATGAGTGAGGCTAGAATGCCGAAAATAGTTTTTAATAGCAAGTTGCACAGCAGAAGAAAGAAAGGTAGGTCAAGGAACAGGTGGGTTGACCAAGTGATGGATGACCTGAGAAAGATGGGGGTAAGAGGATGGAAGGAAAGAGCCATGAACAGGGAAGTATGGAGGTGTGTTGTGAAGGAGGCCAGAGCTCACCTAGGGCTGTAGCGCCGGATAAAGAAAAGAAAAAGAAAAGATTTTAATAAACAAAAAAATGACCAATTTCTGTATTCGGAGCTGCGTATCTTGTGAAATACTTCAGATACAATTTCAAAATCTAGTAAGATGAAGAGTGAGCTGTAGTACGAGGAGATCCGATCATTGTGTCAAAAGTTATAAGTGTTTGAAATTTTGATCCTTGATGTGTCCCTATGCGCGCCTCCCGACTAGCAAATACTGTATGTATCCAACGGATGATTCTCATAGTACATCATCAACTTATATCATTGTGCAAAATCTCAATGTGAGGACAATAAAGTTGGTAAAATTTGGAGGAAGTCGTAAAATTTTGCTCATTTCTGAAAAGTTATAATTCAGTACTCATTGAAAAAAGAGAGTTACGAATCAAAATAAACGAAAATTATTCATAGATGCTCATTCAATTCCAACATTCATATGTTGTAATCAACGTAGACCAATTTCATGTTGAATTTGATTTTTATTATTTTAAGAGTTCAATATCAGGTTTCTAAAGATTATTTAGATAAAGAATTCCCCTTTTAAATTATTCAGAATTACACAAACTTTCAAAAAATATATAATTGCAATATACAAAGTACAGTATACTATATGAATTATTATAGTAATAAATTTATTTCAACTCGTACTTCTTTTTGAGCCGTTTTTGCTTGTTCGTCTTTTATTAAACCGTTTTGTAACCGGAACATTCATCAGGCCCACACGACCGCTACACCCATCTCCAAATAACTCAATTTTGAAGAACAATAAATTTAAGTAGAGCATTGTATTTGCTAGTGTAGGATTGCCCATTATTCTATTTGTTCCATTAAATATTGCCAATTTAGTCGAAATGTTTTTTTACTCTGAGGCTACTTTGACTGTAGGCTACGGTTGAAAACTGGATGGTAAATTACCGTATTTGAAATTTGATTGTAGAAGATATGAAGGGATGAAGGAGCCTGGAAGATTATTGATCGAATGATAATAAATTTGATAATTCATCTTTATTTCAACTTTTTTAAAATTATCATTAATTTATTAGTTTTTGAAACAATATTACAGGAAATTGTAATTTTATTAAGCATTCTATAAAAAGTTATTAGGCTTCATTCCATTGAAAGTTCGATCAGAAATTTTGCCTGATTGACGCATGAATTTAGAGTTGAGTCTCATTAATATGAATCTGAAGTGTATAAGGCTGGCCACTAACGGTAGTACATGCATGATAAACTTGCATGTAGATGCATGTTTATCAGTTTATCATGCATGTTTTGTCATAGAGGCTTCTAACATAAATCAAACAACCAATAACAATAGATAGATCACTGAATAATCACAAATTATAATTAGAGAAAAATAATTCAACCTCAAATAGAAAAATAAAACAAAGACATGATACAAAAACCTCTAAAAATGTATTCATGTCATCATACATTGTTGTCACAGCAAAAGGCTTCGAGCATAATTTTTGGAGGCTAGGCTTTTGTGTCTTCGATTTTTTGTTTATTTTTTCCTCCCTGCTCTATTTAAGGTTAAATTAGTTTTGTATCATTATAATTTGTAATTTTTCAGTGGTTTATCTATTGTTATTGGTTGTTTATTCTATGTTAGAAGCCTCTTGCCACTACCTCCGTAAACAAAGCCGTAGTGCATTCGTGTGCTCCGTAAACAAAGCCGTAGTGCATTCGTGTGCTCCGTAAACAAAGCCGTAGTGCATTCGAGTGACGTCAGCACAGGTAGGGCTCCTACACTAATAAAAACACTAGCTGATATGGATCAGCTGAAATTAACGAATTTTAATTGGTGTAGGAGCCCTACATGTGCTGACGTCACACGAATGCACTACTGCTTTGTTTACGAAGGTAGTGCTCTTGCTGATGACAAAATATGCATGATGAATGTGTGTGTGTGTGTGTAAGTGGCCAGCCTATAACAGGCACACAATTTGGTGGCATGATTTTATCCACGACATGTCCATAATTCCATCTCTTCTTGATCATAAATAATATGTCGCTTTTTCCGTAACTATTTTTAAGGCGTTTTTATTATATTATATTGATAAAATAGTTGATCAATTACTGATACTCCTTTCTATATTTATTTATTTATTCATTGGATAACAATTACAATGTAGAAATAAAAAATCAGGTTTTAATCCAATCTTCTTCTGTTCCTAAAATTCAGGAAATTGAATTTAGTTCAATAAAATGTCCAAACTAGAATTACGTTCACATCACAAAAAATTTTACTTGACTCAAAAAATAAATAACTGGAATACACTATATAATTCTGATTTTGAATGTTGTTAAATTGATAGAAAAGCTAAATAATAAACTATTATTAGCAATAGTAGTCATTTAAAATATAGATTTAATTATATGAATATCTAATGCTTCTTTTTGGTATGATTTACATGTTCACAGAGAATACTGCTGTGCAACCATCTCTCTACACAAAATTATAGGCTCCTACATAAATATTTAGAAATTACATACATAACTCTTAATCCAGAGCTGTTATTTCTCTTCAAAATAAATTCAAGAATATGAGGGTCAACGCGATATCTTAGACACTTTTCAACATAAATCAAACCCATTCATTCATATTTCCAGTTTCATTAACTCTGATCTTCGCCCTGACAGAGTCTTGGCAAAGTTTCAAAAGAAATGGTTCAAGGTGCCACATTCTTTATGATGTCTAATTTATGATATGTACAATATTCAATCGAAGAAATCGATTATCATAAGCTGTCATATATTATATAAATATATATATAATAGAAACATGCAGTTCCTCCATGCTCATGACATGTAATGCATGCAAGACAGCAGGATTGATTCAATGTTGGTAGCAAATCTGATAAATCCAAATACTCATAGACACTATGTTGTGACTGATTGTAGGCCTACTGTATTTCAAAAGCCCCTCCAAACCATTTTCCCTTTCCACTTCCACACATAAAATCAGATGTAATGCTAAACTTCAATCTTCAAAGTTTCATTGTCGTAGGTCTACTGTTGAGGTGAATTCAACTCTGATCAAGTAGCATTGTTTAATAGTTGCAATTTGTATTCCTATCAAAACTACATAAAGCCAACAATTGTTACCGTGAATGAATTTCACCTACAGAATATTTATAGGTTTGTTGTCAAAAATTCTACACTGTATGATGTAGGTGTGCTAAATAATTTATGAAATCAAAGCAGGATGATTGTCTTGAAAACTATTCAATACTATTCACTTTTTCAAAAAATAGGAGAGTAATATTACAAGAAACAGTCTTCACATCTGAAAATCACGTAAATTTACTCCATTCCACTAGTCTGTTAAAAAAATGAATTGTTTTTTTTCTTCTAAATTATTGTAAAAGCTAATTCAGTTGCAAGCCTGTTTCGCCTGCAAGTAAATAGATATGCTACTGGCAATTCCTCCATGCAGCTACTCCTTCACGGAATCATAATCAATCACACCAAATAGAAAAGCGCCGTGTTCTCAAGGCCAGCTCCGTTAACAGTTTTGAGCGTCAAGATCACACTGATCTTTCGGAACCTGCCTAGGCCTGGGCCTGGGCCAAATCTACATCCAATCACACCTCCTCATAAATTATCATCCCTTCCATTACTAATTTACAAGTGTAGAGCTCATCCTCACCAAAAGTAAGGATCTCAAATTATTATTGCACCAACGGCCTTATTCACCATCTCAGTTTAAACGGAGTCAGATCATCTGTTAGTTTAAACTCGAGTTGCTATAACCTGCATTTTTATAAGTACTTGTAATCCTAGATCAACGATGAAGCTAGAATGTTTGAGTATAAAGCAAAAGTATAGAATATAGCCATGAGTTGACGCAGCAGAAGCCGAAGATGGCCATGTAGAGGCGCGAGCAGATGTAATAGAATATATAATGAAATGTATAGAATATAGCCCTAAGTATGTAAGTACATCAGCGTTCACACTATAGCAACTGATAGCCAAAGAATTAAACGAGGTGTTAGATAATAAGTGTCCCAGACTGTGGATCCAGCAGCATCTTATTAGTTAGATAGAGGCATGCCGTTCAGGAGTATCCACCGTCGAAAATGATAGGTAGAGGATTAAATAAGGAGATGTTATATGACGCCGTGCGTTGGTTAGATATTATAATCGTGCCTTTCAGGATTATCCATCGTTGAAAATGATAGGAAGAGAATTTAATGAGGTGATAGCGTCCCAAAGTGTGCATCTAGCAGACGTGCGTTGGTTAGATAGGATCGTTGGTCTACTTACAGACACCCTGAACATGGTGGGTACCAAGAAGTAGCCGTCACTGCGGTCGGTGACGATGGCGAAGGGCGCAGCAGAGATGTTTCGCAGCGTCCTGAGGCAAGTGAGCAGCAGCGCCGAGCCGAGCGTCGACGCAAGCAAGGCGTCCAAGCTGTCACCCGTGTACACGTCCAGGAACTTCCAGGCTCCACGCCACGAGTTCACGCAGCAGAAGCCGAAGATGGCCGTGTAGAGGCGCGACGAGATGTAGTAGAAGAGCCGGTGCTTCTCGGGGTCGAGGTAGGTGGCCAGGGGTCGCTGCAGCAGGGTGAACAGTAGTAGTCCTGAGAAGCCGACGCACAGTGACACGTAGCTGGAGTAGTCGTCGCGCTCGGGGAACACGTAGTGGTCCATGAGACACCAGGTGCCCCGCCAGTAGCTGACCACCAACGGCGAGATGAGCACCGAGGAGATGAGCATGTCGAGCGCCGTGAGGACGGCATAGTGCAGCCGCGACGTGCCGCGGAGTCCGTCGGAAATGCCCGCTGTGCTGCCTCTCATCTCCTCAGCGCTGGCTCTGCACCACTCGCCGAAACTCCAGCGTTCGCCACTCGCCTTCGCCTGGTCACCTCCTTCCCCTCGGCCGGCGAGCGCTGAAACCCCACCACCACCACCAACATCACTCAACCTGCCCCCGCTAACGCTTCAATTAGCGCGTCAGGTCAAGCACACTCCCACTATTCACTAATGCTACAATACGCATTTCAAATGGATCAAGTCATAATCACAGTTGATTGTGAAGATCATTTCATTTTCATAGTTCTCTATGAGATGAAAAGGGAATCGATTAAAAAAGTATAAAATTAAAATTATAATCACTTTTTAATAATTTCTCTTTGATGATTTATTTTCGATAGATTTAGTTCTCTTTGATGTAGAAAGGAAGTCCATTAAAATTCTGCAATGTGTATTTTAAATGGATAGTTAATTATTTATAACATAAATTGTTTGTATGCATTTAAAATGTAAGGAATCTTTTCACTGCCAAAATCACAATAAATCAATAAATAAATATTGTGATGTAAATTAATTTCTTAATTTTCAATTTCTATGAGTTTTAAAGAAAGAAAGTTCATTCAGAAATTCTACTATATGCATTTCAAATGGTTAAATTTATAATCAAAATTAATTGTTTGTGATGATAATGTATTTTCGATAGGTTTAGTTTTCTTTGAGGTAGAAAGGAAGTTCATTAAAATTCTGCAATGTGTATTTCAAATGGATTGATAATTAATTATAATAATAATTGTTTTTGATTTATCATTTATTTTTGATGAATGCTGGTATATATGAGGTAGAAAGAGACTATTGACAAAACTCTTCATTGTGTATTCAAAATGTATTGATCCATGATGAATTTGTTTTTCTATGAGATAGGAAGGAATCTATTAGAAAACTCTACTTTATGTATTTCAAATGTATTGATGTATGACCACAATAAATTAATCAAATTCACTCGTACAATAATATTGGCTGTATTTGTGTAAATTATTTATATTCATTCCATTTACATTATTCCTTCACGCCCAAAAGCAAGTCAATTTTGAGAGAATCAAAAAAGCACTTTCTCAAAAAAGTATTCATGCTTGTTTAAACAACATTATTTACATTCAATTCAATTTTTCTTTTAATACCATTGCGAATGTTTGAACTAGTAATGAACAAGCTAATTATATTGAATCAATTTTTTCATCAATCTAAAATTGGTCTTCACTCTGTTTATAAAGTGGTTTCAATTGAAATACAAGTGAATATTATAATTTTCTGTGAGTTTATCATCACCACTTATAATGACAAAATTAAATGCATTTTAAATGGGATAACAATCAATAATCGAACGTTCATAGAATTGAGTGTTTATCTTAATTATTGTTCTCTGCATTTTTTTTAGTACCGTAGCATTATGTTATGTTTCAGTATTTTTGTTACCGACTTCAACAATAAAAATAAGCGTGGGTTGAAAAGAATAAAACCGGATTTAAAAATTTATCTTGGTCCAGATTATACTGAGGATTTCCTATACTTTGAAATATATAATGCCTCCCACCTTGAAATGTCTAATGTCTTGAGAGGAAGAGATTGAATTTAAATCACATAGTTACTCGTCTCTCCTAACAATGCCGATGTCAAAAATGTATGATACCAGCTAAACTATCTGTTCCAAGGTTACTAGCCTAAATTTATATTATTCTTCTACCGATCATGTTTTCTATTTATCTCTCAAAATATTATTGCTTTCATCCCAAATCAATAGTTTTTATAAGTTATAAGTGGTGAAATATATCATTCTTAGATTCATTTCCAGAATGCTGCAAAAAATGCTGTCCTTGGTCATCTCTTATACTGTAACAGAAGCTATGTTGTATTGGACACTACTTATCGAAATCGGTCAACAAATATAGAATCCCGTATTCCAAAATAGAATCTTCCTTCAACTGAATCGCATATTTTTCATTCGTGCGTGAGTATGTGTGTCTGAAATATTTCTCGAAGCAAATCACCAAAGTGTGTTTCGTGTGTGTTGACTGTTGAAGTGGAACGTTGGAAATTTGTGTGAAATTTCGGACTGTCAACTATCAAGCAACTTGCCTGACATATTTCGAATCCAAATTGGTGTAATGGTCTTTCATTATTTGTTTTATATCGGAATTTATTCACAGAGGAGATATCTTGGCCAAATGAGTTCCACACTTGAGTATGAATGGCTACGCTCACAAACAGTGATATGGTGTGACTCTTGTGATGGTATATCTTCAGCTATTTATTACAAAATACATTACATTTTATAATTTTTATCATTCAACGAATTCGATCATCAGATTCAGAGCAGTTTTTATCACAATGTTATTTTGCATTTTCTGCCAGCTCATTTCAACTATACTTGGAATTAAAAAATGAATCAATCATAACATTCTCTCAAGATCCTGATTCTTTCCTGATTTAAGACTCGATTTAACCCGATTCTAATGTAATTATGAAAAGACTACAAATTAAATAGATTAGTATTAAAAACATTTGCAAAACTAATGACAGTCGCTGTTAATGTACTGGACCAATTTACATTCGCTTAGTAGTCATTTAGAAATGTTCAGGACTGTAGTATGTGCAAGATTTATTGATGAATTGCTTTCAATTATAAAAACATGGAGAATAAACTTGAAATGAAGCTGGTGTTATCTAACGGGGTTTTAAAAACTGCTTAAGCAAGTTGCAGCACTCATGTTGGTCAGTCAGGAAAAAAGCAGTTGAAAACTAACAGCAGTTTGTGTTGCTCCTGTTTATAACGACGTTGCATTAAGAATTTAGCTTTCATCCATTGTAATATTATTCAGGAAAAGTGAAAAAAATCTAATTTCTACGTATAAACTTCTTATTGGAGTACATTTAATCAATCTAGGGCTTGTTATGTGTTATTATTTTAGGAATAGATTATTTGACATTTGTGATATTGGTGAAATACAAAGGCAAGAATTTCATTAATTATATTGAGAAATTTTAATTAACATTTAACATACAATATCCCACTCTAAATGAAATGAAAGGATTCCCTTTCGTGAATATTGACTTTTTGTTTTTTCCTCAGTCAGTTGTAATTCGTGTTCCATTGTACTTGTTAATTTATTGTTTTACGATACAGAAATTATGTGGTTTAAAATTGTCAATTTTCTAATATGAAAGGTTAATGCAAAAAATGATAGTTCAAATTCGACTCTATTGTCACAAAATTATTTTTTCTTCTCAATTATCTTTCTGTGGCTTTTAGGACACATACTTGATGAAGTTTACAAACAAATAATTAAGGGAAAGCTAGTCTAGTACTGTTGTCAATTATTGTGCTCACCTTTAATGAGATAAGATAACCCCCAGTAAATCATGAAGTCGACGGGCTGGCTAAGAATTTTGGAGTGAGGTTGCCGAGTCGGGTTTTAGAACAATGTGCTACTCAGATTCTGTATGATTTTGAATAGAAGCTTAGCATGAGAATGAGTGACTGTCAGCTGACTGTGTCATGACACTCGATGGTGAGGATCTCGGATATGGTGAGGGAGGTGCGGCGTATTCGCAGCAGGGTGACGCAGTTGGCTAGGGCGCCACTCACCATAGCTCCAAGCTGCACGAAATTCCTCTCGAAATTTGGCGGCAGCCGCTGCTGCATCCAGTCCTCACTCACCGGGCTACTCTCGCAAAATGACCCTTGTCCGTTGTCCTTCACTCACCGCAGATAACTCAATCGATCACTAAAATTTTACAGTTATTGCCGCCCCATCTAATTGCAGAACATTATCTGCTCAATGGACGTTGGTTGCCCCATTAAATAGCATCGCATCAGGCCTCTTATCGGGAAACACCGGCTTACTAGTGGCCGCTCATACAACATGCTTGTCATATATGATCAAACTGAAAAACGAAATACTATTCGAAGAGTCAATTATATTTTTCTGAGTAATTTTCTGTTTCAAATTTTTCAAGGTTTGTGCAGATGAAGAAAATTTCCTTGTAAGCTTCCTCATTAGTCGATCATGTGAAAACCCCGTATTTGTATGACGATTGTTACCTTACTGAACCTATTCAATAACATTTTAAAATCTTTATTTATTTTCCCAATTTTAGTATGATACCAAGTGGGCTTAAACTTCAGGCTTGTGGATGGATTATGGGAAGGATGATTATGATGATGAGAGTGATGGGTGGACTTTCATCTTTAGGTAGATTCCGAACCACCGGGAAGCAATTTCTTACGCTCCTAATAAATCTTTAGATATTATGATGCATAGCATAAGCCTAATAAAAAAGAACAGTGTTGACTTGGAAGCCAGGATAAAAAATATGAGAATAGAATGTTTAGAACAGGAAAAGGTATCTGTGAACCTAATCCTTGTAAAGAAGACGACGATGATAAGCATAATAATAAATATGTGATAGGCCTACGACTCATGTGTCACGTTCATGCAACTTATTGCTATACTATTCAATTTCAAAAACATTCTTCGGTTCTTATGTTCTCCTTCTTGTTCTGATTTAATCGTTCATAATTTATTGGATAAAAATACTTAGAGTCAAACCACAGATTCATTACAATTTAAAATCATAAATTTATCAAAATCTCGATATCTTTATAATTATTTGTGGTTGACACTCTTTAGACTTTTCATTCAGTATGGATAACTCTATACGGTAGCAATTTCACCGTCGCAACTAGGCCATCACAAGAATGATATTTATTGACAACGTTCGCATTTCTTATTTATCTTGATAGTGTTGAATTAGTGTTCAATAAGTTACCTGAATCTCTCTTTTTGATAAAAATTAGTGACGTTAGTTATATTGCAAATCCAAATGCAACCATGGAATAGGAGTAGTGGACCGCGCTATTCTTTATAATTGAATTTAGATGCTTGAATTCATATCTCATCAAGCAAATAAGCTATTATCAGCTATTAAAGGACGAATGTTTGACTGGTTCTTTAAGAATGAATATTATGGACCTGCCCTAACACAAGTTTAACCGTGCAACGTTTTATAAATGATTATTCATTTGTCAGGTATGGATTAATGATAATGGATTTTGTTTTGCAAGGAAATAAAATATTTAAAGAATACTCCAAATTTTCAAGATAAAAACTGCTTGTTTCCCAGTAGGTGGGCTTTTGAGTGAAGTGCTTTATGCTTCTTAGTATCTCGACTTGAGAGTCGAGATCATGAAGTACCTATTAATAACAAGTAAAAATATGCTATTGGTTGTGATTCCTTATCTTTTGTGGTGAACAAAAACTGTTTGTTTAAAACTAATCAATCAATTTAGCCTACAATTATTAAATTTCTTTGTTTTGAAAAATTCAATTGTTGTCCTTTACTGAAGACTACTCTAGCTTTTTCAAGTTTCAACATGATCATCTCATTAACTTATTTTTCTTAATTAGTTCGAATTGGATACATGCTTTTCTTACGAATCTATCAATAATTAATGGTACCGTACACGATCTATTGTGATTCTATTGAATTTTCTGTAAGTTTCCCACCAGGATTTCATTGATCTACCAATTTTGAAGGAATCATTCCAAACAACTGAAGTATTTTAATAAGAACTACTATGTTCAAAACTCAGCAGTTATCCTTATAGCTGCCATTTTTTTTTTTCACTTAGGAATTTTTATCTCTAGAACGAAATGTTGTATTGATCTAAAATTTGGCATGAATATTCACGCTATGAAGACTCAACTTTGAAAAATAAAAGTAAAAATTTTCTATGTGAATTTTCAAAATGGCGGCCATTTTAAATTTTTGATGGCAATTTTTTCGAAAAATGTTCACTTTACAGAAAATTTACAAGAGACAAAAAAGTTGGCAAATTTGATCAACATTACAAGGATACCTTATTCATTAATATTAGTATTTGGTCCAGTAGATTTTTAGTTCTGTTGATTATGAATGAGTGAGTGAATGATTGAATGAATCAGTGCCATTTCGCTTTAATATATGTAGTGTATGCCCAATAAAGGGATACGTTTAGGGCATTCACTGTTTCTGGTTAAATTGTATTGATTTTCTTATGTAATATTGTATTTTCTTTTTCTTTTTAAAAAAGGTTTTAATAAATGTCATTTATGCACAAACCAAAACCAACATTAACTCGTGTATTAAATCTTACATATTTTTTCTTTTTTGTACAGTTGGCCCTTCCGACAGAAGAGGTTAATCTCCTAGAGGATCTTCAGAATTTTATTGATTCTGAAATCCCCAGCACCATCTCACCAGCTGAATATGTTGAGACGATACAAAAATCAATACAAGTCACAGGGAGACAAGAAAGAGAGGGAATATCTCCTAAAGAGACGCGACAAGAGAGGGAGCAGAACATCCCAAAAGAGAAAACGCTTAAAAACAAGAGGGAAATTAAAATAGCGTGTCGACGTGTTTTGCCAGTGTTCACCGATAATGATAATAATGATAATAATGATAATAATGATAATAATGATAATAATGATAATAATGATAATAATGATAATAATGATAATAATGATAATAATGATAATAATGATAATAAATAAAGCCTATAGTAACAATAGGGCCTTGATGGATGTATTTGTAACTGTATACAGCCTTCTTATGTTCAGTATGCTCCTCGCCATCGCCATTTGAGTTGTTGCTATTTCCTGTAGTACTGCTCTCTTCAACGCCCAAGTTTGCGAACCGTAAATAAACACGGGAAAAACACAGGACTTCAGTATTTTTATTTTCTTTCCAGCAATAATCTCTCTATTCTTGAGAATACTTTTTAATGACCAATATTTTCTCCATGCAATTACACACCTACGTTTCACTTCTTTATCGGTTCTGTCGGTGAAAGCAATCAATTGTCCCAGATAAATAATCTCTCTTGATCAACCCAATGAGCAACCATCGAGTAGTACTGCTCTACTGTTTCCCTATTTGTTATAATATGAGTTTTCCCTGGATTGATAATCAGCCCCGCTTTATCATTTTCAGCAGCTGGTTATCATATTTTTTAATTCTGATGGAGATTTAGCAATAAGAACAATATTATCCGCAAAACGTGAGTGATTCAGGTAATTTCCTTGGATACGCAAACCATATCCATCCCACTTGAGATTACTAAAACATTTTTGTGGAGCAGCATTGAAGAGAGACGGCGTGAGTGGGTCTCCCTGTTTCACACCCTTCTGCATGCTGAATAATTCTCCTGGTGAGTCTGATATACGGTACCTTTCGTGCTGTACTATTTCCATAAACGTCCTTGATTACGAGTCCAGTCAATTTATCTATATAAATAAAAATCGAGCCTCAAATTTTGACATTCAATCACTTTTTTATGTGTGCACCGAGTTTGACCTTTTTTTGTAGTTTTGTTCGTTATGTTCAGGACCAAATTTATGGCCTATCAAATTTATAATCGGACTTCAGGACTCTTTCCTACGGTCCTTCAAAGTTTACATGTAATCCTTATGGGAGACGATTTGTGAGCTGGTCACACAGAAATAAAAATCAGCTGTTATAATCATTGCGTCATCCAACTGCCGTCGGTAGATAGTAGACAAGAGTGTGTGCTGCATCATAACCGCCCATGTATTTTATTCTAAACGCCCCGACTAAAAACAAAATGACTGTTCTGTGTGTAACCATCCAGCAGTGCGGCCTCTGTTTAAAGACTTGCATACTCTAAAGACATTGCTTTTTTCGAATAATTGTCTTCTGTATTTAGAATTAATTGATTTTTAGTAAATTATTTATTTTGCAGTTGGAAAATTATCTATAAAAATAAAATCCATTAAAATTAATAATCGGAATAATATGAATAATAGCAATTAGCATCTGAAGTTATCAGCTGTACACTAAGCTAAACATTATGGTAGTGTTTTCATCATATATGCTTAAAAATACAAAAATTAGGAGTTAATAAAACCATTTGATTCAATTGATAGAATGTTTGAAGTTCAGTAGGCTTACATATTGGTATGGAAAATATTGGACAGTGCTTCTCAAAAGTTGTAAAAGTTGTGAATGTGTGAGAGTAATTCAAATCAATTCAATTTATTACAAAATACAAAATAAAATGAAATATTTGAATAAATAAAATCTAAATACATGACATGATAGCAGGGTACAATGTAGAAATATATGTATTATATTAATATTGAATCTATAATGAACAATTTCACTAAAAAAATTATTTGGTTGGCAGAAGTTAACATCCCCCGAAGACAGTTACTTATTCAAATATCAGCTACTCATTCAGTTAAATATAATTGTTACAGTTATTACATATTATCTAGTTATTAATCACAATATACCTGTATTCAGTTACTTATTCAGACTTATTATTAATCGATCTGTTTTTCAATTTTCTTTCTACTGTTTCACAAAATTCCAATTCTTAATAATGCCGCGGTACGAACGACGTCCAAACTTGGGTCCTAGAACTCGAAATGCTGGAAATTTAGAATATTCACGGGAAAATCATCAGCAGCAAGGAGATATACCATACAATTCCCAGCAAGCTGCATTCAACTATAACTCGGCAATCGAGTACAGTTCACTGTCAATTGTTGCTATTGGCACAATTAACATTGTGTGCCAGTACTGTGGGGCATATAAGTATAAAAATGAAGCACCCGGATTGTTTTTGGCTTGGTAACACAAAGTGTTGATCTTAAGGAGATCGCCTTATCACACCGTTCCACGCCATGCCCAATTCGATGTATGTGAGTGCTTCCATTCAAACCAATAAGCAAGAAGCACCTGGATGCAAAAAGCTGCATCGCGCCTCCTCAGGTGTGCATCCAGCTAAAGTTTGTCATGAGATGCATTAACTATTTAGCGTACGAAATTCGCCAGGCCAGCTAGTATAGACATAAAAAGGGGATGTGCTTGCAATTTTTATTGTAGTTCTGATTCTTTATTATATTATTCAGATACATTAGAGAAGTCCAGAACCAATTTCTTCATGCAAAATTTCCTTGTGCTAGATACAGAGTGGCCCAAAAACCTCGTATTTTTGGTTCATTTTAAGTATTCAGCTATTTCTGTCAAATCTAGTACTTACTCGGACAGAAAAATTTGCTCTTGCCTTTTGTTTAGATTGGAAAATTCTGAATAAAATGAGATCATTCGGAACTCTCTATCCCCAATGATATGATTTCTCGAAAATGAGTAAAATTTTCTAAAAAATCAATTTCTGATGATTTTTAGTTTTTTATCAACAATATCTTCCGATTGTTACCATTTAGCTGTATAATTCAACATCCCTCTGGGCGTATTTTTGTGCTCTACAATCTGAGATCAGGTAGAGCGCTCTATATCATAATTATAGATTTCCAGGTACACCTGACATGCTCCTTGTATTGTGAAAAACACCTAATTTTCAGCTTCAACCATCTTCACCAACTACGTTGCCCTCACATTGATATTTCACAGAATGATATAAGTTCTTGAGAATATGTTCTATGAGGATCACCCGTTAGATGCACTTCATTTCAGTATTTCCTAGTGGAGAGGCGTGCATAGGGACACCTCAAGGATCAAAATTTCAAACAAACACTTATAACTTTTGACACAATGCTCAGATTTCATCGTACTACACTCTTCATTCTTCTCGGCTCGTTAAGGCGGTCCAAAATCATGCATCATGAGTCAAATTCGGTCGAAAAACGGAAAATTTATTGTTGAGTGTACTCAAGCCCATATTCCAATGCACAAAAAATGGTCAATTTCTATATTCAAAGCTGCATATCTTGTGAAATATTCGAGTTAAAACCCCTAAGTCACTCTCTTTAGAGGAATTAAAATTCAGTTGTACGTCAAAAGGTAGAGTATTTGACTAATAACTTATCCTGAATGTTACAGTATTATATCTACAACAGTCTCCAATTTATTGAAGGGTTCCCATACATATGACTCACTCTGTATAATCATCGTTATAAATTCAACCAATACATACAGCTTGCATTCAACTGCTTTATCAAGATATCAACATTAGAGGAAAATGAAATTGGCAATTCGATATGAAGTGGAGAGATGAAGGCATAGAAAAATTCTAACATATTCAATTCATCTCAATATCAATTCATAGTTAAGATAGTTAGATATATTTATATGTTTGTTTAGTTTTCCACATCATTCCTGTTTCTCCATTATACTGGAAAAATATCTGAGAATTAATTTTCTTTAAAGATTACGTCCAAAGGACTCCAGTTATGGATTATAAGACAAGACAGGTCAATAATTTTACATAATTAACAATAAGTTTACATAATATCAACACCAAGTAAATATAAAACCTAATCTTGGTTTGAAAGGAACATTATTCTAGTATCTCCATATTCAGAGAAATCTGAAAAATTAGAGGGTTGTTTCAAACGTCAGTATAGTTAGCTACGATTATGTGGATATAACTACTAATCCTGAAATTATTGTTGAGATTGGCGTAGTAAGCTCTGGATTTTTTTTTCCGTACGTACCTATTATCATCTTTTATTGTTGGTGCTCCCCCAATTATTTAAATGAATAATTTTGTAACTTAAATCAATAAATAAAATTATTAGACATCACATTTCTACCCATAATATTCGTTTTAATACCTAAATTATATTTAATTTATGAACATTGCTTTTCTCAATTGAAATTCTATTGTATAAATCCTAATACTCCAAACCAGGCGCTACTGCAATAAGCATATAGTAATCCTGTCAGGCAGCCCTCAAGGCTCTTGACTACAACGAAATCAAGTCAAAATTGGTGTGGGAGTGCCACAAAACGCTCAGCAGGCTTGCAACGCTCAACTCTGTGCATCTTGGTTGGGTACCTGGCCATGCAGGCTTAGGAGGTAATGAGCGTGTAGATGAGCTTGCTAAGCGGGGTTCTAGTATGCCATTCCTTGGCCCAGAGCCGGGCTGTGGCATAAGTAAGACAACTGCCTTCCACTCAATAAATAAATGGTCCAGGGACTTACACCACCAACAATGGCAGGGTCACCCTGGTCAAGCACTTGGCAAAAGACTGCTGGCAGACACAAGCCCTCGCTTCACCAGGTGGCTGGTGAGTCTGGGTAGAGGTCAGGTCAAGCAGGTAATTGCCCTGATAACTGGACATGGCCACTTCAGGAAACATCTCCACACAATTGGACTCAGAAATGAAAGCCAGATGTGTAGGTTTTGAAATCAGTCTGAAGAGACTGCTAAGCATATCATACTGGATCGCAGAAGTCTTGGAGCAAGAAGATGTGCTCTGTTTGGCGGTAAGCAACCAGGTGAGGAATGGGATGTTGGTATAGGGAAGAAACTCCTGGATCTTGTAAAGGACACGGGAGTTGGTTTGCCCAACTAACATACTTTTGGGACACACAATAAGCTTCGGTTGACGTGTGAGGTTCTTCGAACCTTTGGATCTTTGAATCCGTCCCTTCAAAACATAAACATAATACTCCAAATATTGAAACAATAAAATCCAAATTCATGAAAGAATATTGTTCAAAGCCTAAGGAATTCGTATATTTGCCCAATAAATTTACCAGATTTATTCAAATATGCAATCATTAACCCTCCGTTATACGTTACAGTATATTTCTCTTTCAATCTTCAAGTGAGCCTAATCAACTAAAAACTCAGGCTAATTTAATTTTAAAGAAAAATAGGCTTCAACTTCTAAATTGTTCTGTGATAGAAGTGAAATTGAACAAAACATTGATGAAAATTATTGTCAAATTTAGCTAAAATCTGTGTATTCATAGTACGGCATCTATGTTGTTATCTTTATAATTAAAATATTGAATACCTTTACAAACTCAATATATTATAATTAATACTGTCCCCATATGAATAACAAAAAACCTTTTTAAGACACTAGCACGTTGAACATATACAGTGAATAGTGACTAAAATAATATTTTGCCAAATGAAAAGTATTACAAAAAATATCATGGTCATGAAAATATTGAAATAACTGTTGAGGATTACAATAATTAATTTATTGCGTTTCCTGCTGAATTGAAAAAATGAAGAAATGTTGTTTTTTTAGATTACAATCCGATTACTGTTATTGACTCAATCAATGAACCTTGATTGACGACGGGTGATCTGAACGGCGATTTGAATAAGTTCAGAGGCCTATCTCAGTAATGATAGCTGATTTCCCAGTATTTCCACTTAAATTACTACCGTTTTGTCTCTCCTGCACTCCGACCTCTCGATTTATTAAAGTATTTGCCACTAGTAAAAGTACACGTCTTAACTCTTTTTTTGCAATATACAATAGTATATAAAGTTATTTATGAACTTTATTTCAAGCATTTGAGAAATTAATGGGATGCTACTTCCTTTTTTGTCGGAGTTATCTATAAAAGAAAAAATACACTCACTCACCAAGAGAACTGAAAATCTACTGGAACAAAATTTGTCCGTAAAATTTGCACCCTAAGATTTCAAAAAATGTCCTAAGATACGCCAAAAATCTGTGCTTTGACAAACATTTGCAAATTTGGTACAGAAGTTACTGTAGGGGTTAAACTATTGTATTAGAAGGACTCGTTAAAAATAAGTGGATTTTCAGCGATTCTTCACTGTTTTCCAGGATTTTTCTGCGTCTTCTAGGCTTATCAGAGAACAAATGAATAGAAAATGTTATTTTTCATTAAAAAGACTTTTGAATAAAACCAAAGATAGGATACGCCCAAAATAAGCGGTTTTTATTTTTTATTTTTTTGAGTTCTCTCAACTTTTTCGAACAAATGAACTAACAAATGTTGAATATTACGACAGAGGAGTTCAGCTACGGTGTGAGAATGTTTTATTACGAGGTTTTCGGAATAACATTAAAGATACAGTATCTCTCTGCGTTTTCTCAGTATTTTTAAAATACTCAAAAGGTTCATCTTGGGTGTAGAAATAATGTTGTGATTCAAAATTACGCCAAAAATAAGCCTGACATTTTTTTCTTAGTTTTTTATTGCGTTTTTAATAGTGTTTTCTAATTTACAAATAAATTGAAACTTGAAAGGGTTAGATATGTAAGCTTTGCAAGCTCTCTACATCATTTAGGCCTATTTCTCAAATTTCAAACTAGTCAACTGGACTGAAATACAATCATTCTCATGATACATGTATATTAATCATTTTTCCACGTGAGAAATCACCATATATATTTTTGGTTATTCTGATCAAGGTGAATGTTTTTGTTTTTTAACCCTGCGCTATACATAGCGACCTGAGAGGGAGAATGCGGACGAGCGAAGCGAGCCTGTCGGCTAGTTATTATGTGAATAATAATTTTTTCTATAAAATCAGGAATAATTGAAATGCACTATTGTAGAACCTTCAATGGACTTCCATTGATAAAGTTTGGAGAAAATCCTTGACTTGAAAAAAAAGATTTGTAAAGAACAAAAGTAAATTTCACCAAATAAATTTTTATATTCGTACCTAATTCAAAAAGAGTTACCGTAATGCTCTTCAACTCACATCTCAAACTGTGATGAATTGACACGTTTCGTTGCTAATGTAAAATGGAAAATATAAACTGCAATAATATCTTCCCGAATTATTCTGATAATTACATTATTGAAAGATAACTGAAATTTGGTGAGAAAGCTCACTCTTATTAAAATGTATTAATCAAATAAAATAGAAATTGACATCTTAAATTTAATAATTAACAGATTGTTATCTCTATTAATAAAGAAGTTACCGTGTATAAATAAATATTATTCGTCACTATATTGTCATAGGTGGCTCAATCCGCCACATCAACAATTATCATGGAATTGAAGTACAATATAAATATAAATAAGCTACAGATAAAAAATTATGATAGTTACAACCAAAAATTAATATACTTTGCATGCAAGCATTGATTAGTGAATTGTATTAAAGTTTGCATAATTATCATACAGGTGGGTGAAAAGTCCGAGAACGGCTTAATATCTCATACACAAAGGTAATTTGATGGTAAATATATCACCATCTAGGATTATAATTTCAATTGATGAAAACTATTAATTACAATCTAATAACAAGTGATCACAGTGAACTTTCTCCTTAACCCTCAATAATATATAATAAGGGAACAATAAATTTACTTCAATAGGCTCTGCAAGCTATTAAAACAATTCTAAATGAAAATTCCCAATGATAGTTTTAACTATATCTCGAATACATTCGAAGAAGAGGCATCATTTACATTATTAGACTGTAAGTTGAAACTCTTTCCATAATTGCATGATTAGGGTTCATTTCACAATACAATATAATAATATTGTAATATTTATCTTCTAAGCCACATAATGGAATTCATCATTCAGTAATTAGGCTACTTATATATTTTAGTGCTTCAAATTACACTTTTAAATTTACTTTTGCTTTTTATTTATACTATGTTTATTTATATTTCCTTTCATATGTATATTCATTCTTGTTTCATCTATTCATTTCTTCATTTAAATTTTTTATATTGAAAATAAATATCGATACTCGCTGCCAGCACTCAAACTTCGGTTTTGCAGGCAGCGCCAAACATGTTATTTTGTTTTGACAAAGTTGTTTTTCGTGTATATTTAAATATTGATCAATATGTTTTTTTTCCACTTTGTATTGAGGATTATTATTTTTTTTGTATTATTTTTGTTGTGGCGAAATAAAATTTGATTTGATTTCATAACAATATTCTCAACCCTGATCAGAGTTCTAAATAGAATAAATGGAATGACTATTTCATTTGATAAGGTAGGTAAGTTTAAACAGCAATATCCTCTCTACCACTTAACCACAAACATAATATAATATTATGGTGTGAGTATATACGCAGCTAAACCAGTTACCAAATTTTCACTTGAATTCAAGGCAAAAAGTATAATATATGGTAAATACAAAAATTGGGGACAGTTTAGCTGACATGAAAAGAGAACTACTCATGGAAATCGCACTGGTCTTTCAAGCATCAGCCTGAGGACTTTCTTTTGAGAGCTTTGAGCTCTGAAAAGTGATTCCTAATTCAGCTTGAATTAGTGCGATGCAATAATCTAAATGTGTGATAAATTATTTCGCTTATGTAAGTTATTTACTGTAATTATTATTATGTAACTTATTTACAAGTCAGGCGTCAGAAATGTTTATTTCTGTGGATAAACTTTCAACTCTTGTACATTTTTGGACCGAGTATATTGAAAATTCAATTCCTTTTATAGGTTGAAAATTATTTATGATTCTTTAAGTGTCTCCAACTTCATATCAGGCTACTTTGAACTTATAGATTACAATCATGATTATCAACTACTCGAAATTTACATGAATAGAGGGAATAGTATAAACATTTTCTCAATTGAGAAAAATAATCTGAGGAAATGATAAGAATTCGGAGTCATACTTCGGATGGACTGATCATAGCAGGCTCATTATAATAACCTGCTAATCATAATGAGCAGTTTATATATCTCTATATATGAAAATGAATGTCTGTTTGTGTGTTAGTTTGTTTGTTTGTTCCCTATAGACTCGAAAACTACTTGACAGAACGGCATGAAACTTTGGGAATATGTTGTGTGAATATTGGGGATGGCTTCTGACCAGACATTTTAATAGGGGGTCTAATAATAATAAAGTATATATCAATCCATTTTACAGACCTATGTTTTCGAAATTGTCGGCCGAGCGCCTAACGTAGAACGGGAAGATCATCATGATTCAATATCATGTTGTGATAATATATTTATTATGTGATATTATTTATGCTAGTTTATTATATAATATATTTATTATTATCATAAATCTATTATTAAGATTATTATAATAATAATCTATAATAATATAATATCTATTATTATATTACTAATATAGTCTCAGATATGAGACAAAATTGAGACGATTTTTTCAAGTACAGGTACCTGTTTACTGAATATTGTCAAATTAAAAGAGTACTTGAATTCTTGTTGAAATTTGAAAAATCACTTCAAAACCCAAACCCACAACCGCTTAAAAATTAGTTGATAATGAATTAATGATTTGCATTCATCTTACTTGGAATTTGAATAGTGAAGATATGTTTTATCTTCATTGTGATGTTTGTGATGATGCAATTTGTTATCAGCAAACCATCAGCAGGTGGAGAGCAATCTGTTGACACCAATATTGGGTTGAACAAAGTCGAACACAATTTTTTTAATATATAAAAAATTGTTCAATTTGTTTGAAGTATAATTTAGTCAAATCCATTCATTAGTGTATGGAGAATGACTTTTCTATCTGAATTTTAAACATCATTAGTGTATGGGGAATGACTTACTGTATAACTCTTATTTTGCTCATTGAAAGTAAAGTGTATTGTTTTTAATAATAGAATAGAATGATTCAGGGCTGCAAGAATATTACCGTCCCTGTAATTTTGTTATTTGCATGTATTTGAATTTATTTCAAGTGATTTTAAAAATATGTGTTTTATTAGGTCTCTCTTAAAAAGCTACTCGCAAGCACTCATTAAAATAATCATAATTATTTTTATAATTGGTTTAGAAGTTATTTAAGTAGAATTTCTCAATCAGTGAAGTAGTTCAAAAACATAAATCAATTTAGATTTTTCATTATTTTTATTGAATGAATCTCACTATTCGACCCTAAGTTGAGCATTTCCTAGTTTTATGGAGAGCTCTATTTCGTTTTGAATAAAAATAATAGGGAACAAGATTTGATAAAAAAAATAATATAGTATTTTGTACTAAATAGGCTACATCTAGTACAACATACGAGTAGGCCTATATGAGATATAATCTTTTTCAAATTAATAGAATTCAGTCTATGATTCTGATAGTCTCAGTTAAATCATCACATGCATTGAGAATAAAATATTTCCAAATATGATTCTACATCCCTAACCGAAATACGAAATGTAACAACATATAAATATCCCACTGAGTATAATAGTCCTATCGGCTTCTTTCATGTAAATGTTGATTGAGTATTGAAAAGTTATTGAGAAGAGATGACAGTGATGAAATATCCATTGCTGAAACGTAAACGTTTGAAATAGGTTGATGAAACTCTCAAGGTTGGAGTAAATAAATTTCATTAAACTTCATTGTTTTGCTTAGAAAAAAAAAATATTACGAAAAAGCACTCTACAAATTAATTTCAGGCATGATTTCAAAGCATATCAATCGCTCAAACAGTTCGCACAAAGCAAATTCCCATTCACCAGGCAAGAACATTAATTACATCCATTATTCATATTGTTAATTAGCTTGTAGATGTGGATGCAATTCACTTTCTGTAGAAGCTCAGCATGGAATAGAAATCAAGATCATACCTGAAACAAGCTACAAAAAAACTTGAATACCTACCTGTATCATCCTAAGGAAAAATAGTAGCTAGGTACCGTATGCTTAGGTCTGGACCGTAATACAATACTATAATATTTAATATGGAATGTATATTATCGATAATATGAATATTGGCTAGATTATTTACTAGTGAAGCTTCTCTACCCGCTAAATGTTAGTGGCTTTAGATTTTTTTTTAATCTCAATGATTACTTACTGATTTTTTCGGTTCCTGATCATATTTTGGGAGAACCGCATAGGATGCCTGTCGAACAAAAAGATGTATTCTATTATAATAATTGATTTATTTTTAATCTGTTTTATGAAAGATTCTCTATTGTAATTAACTATGTTGGAATGATGATTTTTCGATTTCTCTGTTGTTCTATTTGCAGTGTTCTTAGTGGTATTGTCTTTTAAAATTCCTATATATATATATTCAATCTATTCTTGTCGATTTTCATTATTGAGCTGTTCTCTGCTCTTACAAAGTCATTCATTTCAACTAATTGAGTTCGTTAATAATTAGAATGATAATAATTAATCTTGCTTGTGCATAAATAGGCTATATTAAGCGGGAATGTGAATATTTTACTACCAAACTACCAATGGTTTATTGTAATTGATAATCAATTTCACAGATACTTTTCATATTTAGGGTTGGATTTTTAAAGAGTTAAGTCATTGTTCCAAGAGTTCGAAAATTAATTTATTGATTTTTGTTACAGAGCGACTTACATTATTTTTATGTGATATTCAAATTAGAGCAAAAAAGTGTCAAATTATTGAACGAATACGATTGAATTCTAGAAGATTTATATTTCCTTGTAGAGATTGTATTTTCAAGTAAACTCTACTAATCGAGAAAATCATCCTTAAATTGAATTATCAACTAGGTAGCCTACATGTGAATAAATCAAAGGGTGGCGCTTTTGGTTCATAAATGAAGATTCATTGACGAATGAAAATGATAGGAAAATATCAGTTTGGAATAATTGACTAAATAGCCTACTTTTCTCGCATTAAAATCAGATTCAATAATTTTAAACGAGCATTTATTTCATTTTGGCAGTAATGAATAATCTTATTATTGAGTAAAAGCAGATCTATGTTTTTCTCTGTTTTCCCCCATAGACTACATTGAATAATGAATTACCTCTTGGGTATGAGGCGAAAATAACATTTGGGGTTTATAGTAAATATTTTGAACATATGATTTGTCAAAAAGTAGTAAAGATTATAATTAATGTGAATTATCTCTTTTCTGTATAGGGCTACTTTTATAGAAATAGAAAGAAAAATAAAAATCTTAGTACCCTTTTTGAAATATTTAATCACCTAAATTAAATATTTCAAAAAGGGTACTAAGATTTTTATTTTTCTTTCTAATGTGAATTATTTATGACACAATCCATAACAACTCATTTCTTACAAGTAAACATACCTCAAGAGTTTATAAGCTCAAACGATCAAATTCTAGAAGATGAAATATATTTCCTTGTAATGTGATTGAGATTGTATTATTGAGTCAACTTAACTGATCTACAAAATCATCATTATTGTCTTAATAACATTAAATGTTCCCTTTAAATCAGACTTATCGACAATCGTTCTGCACCATTGAAGTGGAGAACTGTTTCTATTTTGTTAGCAGCATGTATTGCACTCAAATTATAATTAATGAGAATGATATGAAATAGACGAGAATCTTGGTTTTATTCGGTTATAGGGATTAGAGTAATTGGAATATTATTATAATATTGAAATCACTGATTTGCAAATTTGGGGGAGGAAATGAACGAATTATAGTTTATTATTTAGAGGAAAAGCTTGACACTATAAATAGCACACTTTACAACCGTATGTACAAAGTTTAACTCAAAGGAATTGGTTTGTTCATAAAAGAATAGAATTGTCTTTGGTTAGACAGTTTGCTATAATAGAACTTGTGGAACAATATATTTAATATGGATTTATTTTATTGAATCCATAAACAATATTTTATTTTCCATAAATTACCTATGGAAAATGTATTAATTTATTATCAATGTCTGCAATTGATTTTTCTGATGAGTGATATACGTATTACAGTGATTAATTTGTATTTTCATTTTTTCCAAATTCAACTAGACATATGATTAAAAGAAATAAGAAGTTTAAAATAAATTCAACATTGACAGTTTTTATGCAAACCCAATAATTGTTCTGTTACACAATATATTCTGGCAACACATGTTCCAATAATAAATATAAAAGTGGGAATGGTATTCAACTTCTTGAAATGAAATCCTGGTTATAAGTGTCTGACTCTCTAGAGTCATCTATAACAGGAATGTGTTCTATTGTTGAACCCAAAAACAGAATGTTCAACTCCAATACTCCTTAATAACTAATAAAACTAATATGCTCTGTAGAGATTATTATTTTGTGTCTCATACCCTCTGGAATGTAGCCTATATCACACACAATAATATTCTCCACTGCTGTTAAATGTTTTCATGTTTTTGTTGAAAGTTCAAAAATTGTTGACGTATGGTACAAAAGTTTCTTACTCGAGAGCACCTAGACAGCGTCTAAAACAACAAATATGTCTGTAGCTCAAAACCTGCTTTACTTATAGGTCGCACTTTTATGTAGTTCGAGTGAATCAAATTTGACATTAATACAGTAAAGTTAAATCAATCTCAATTGATTCTACAAAAACTATAATCATAAGAGATAAAAAAACAAACCTCAATAGAAAGCCAATTTCTGGAAACAATCACTATTATTTTGAATAAATGTTTGAATAAATGGAAGGATAAAAGTTTAACAAAGAATTGGTTAGATAGTTTGTGGATCCAGTAGTAGGACAACTTGTTCAGCTAATCTACTTATGCAGACAGTCTATGAAGTTATAGTTGATTTCCCCCTCTATGAGTTCAGTGCCGTTCAGAGAATGTAAAATCTTGGCACTTGTATTTGAGTTCAAGCAATTTATACTACTTTATCTATCGAATTAACTCCATAGAGATTTTTTCTATACTTTATTGGAGGCAAAACCTTCAAAATTATTCTCAACTCACTAATGCACCTTAAGATGAATAATTTTGCTACTTCTTGGATTTTCTTTTGAATCAAGACTATTTACATTTCCCATCAAAATTAGTTGATAATGAAATAAAGTTTTCTATAAAATATTGATAATTTAATACTTTCAACTGTAATATAGACTATTGGAATTATAGTAATGTTAGAATGCAAGGCTTATCTAAGTAAGGAGGAACTTAACTAGCAGATCCGTATCACTCACCAGGAGACTGTCATTGTGCCAACTGAATGATATCAAAATGTCGAGCAGGTTTTATTGCAAGTGAAAGTTTTCCTCAGCAGAGTATCATTCTGGGATAATCTCATCAACTGTGGTGTAATAATATTTTTGGGCTAACATTCTCTCAGGTCTAATAGACAAGAGAGAAACAGAAAGTTATCTAGTAACTAAGACAAACTCTCTCACTCTCTTTTGCAACTGCTTGCAAGTTAGAAGACTGCGACGAGTGGGTTAAGATTTGAAAACTTGAATTGGGTTAAGATCATTCATGATTACGCCGGTATATGGTCATTCAACTCTCCTGCAATAATATCAACCGTAATCTTATAAAACTCGTGAAAAATGAATACCTACCTATTTTATTAAATAAAATAGGTACGGTAGGCATTCATTTATAGGTGGGTATTCATTGGTTAGTACTCAATTCCTTTTATTGAAATTTAATAAATTGAATTGAGTGTGACGATTCAAATTTTACAGCAAGAACATGACCAATGAAGCTGATAAAAAATAGTTCCAACTATCAAGTTACATAATTAAACAATCTCAATATTTTTAAGCTGCATATTCAACAGTTCTCCCCTCATTCAACCCAGGACATCCTGATTCTAACTTTTGAACTATGAATCTATCAGGAAATCATTTCAAAAATGTAATCAAAATTTTATTACCAGAGAGTGAGTTGATTTATTGAAAATTACAGTTATGTTCAATCATAATTTTCGTCTTCAAACCCCTGATTTTTACAATGAGACCAGAGCTGATCTACTATCAAGGATCCTCTGTTTTATTTTCGTGTCATTAGTAAACGTTGATTTTTAATCTATTCTATCCACTTCATAATGATAATTGAGTTGAATGCATAGAAACATCTTCTCTGTACTCCCTTTGTCCTGGAGGTCTTCGTATTTTATTTGAAGGCATATTTGAAGTTGTATTTTTTCTTTAGGGCTACTTTTAATATAAATACAAATATTAATCTGAGTAACCTTTTAAATTATTTTAGCACCACATGTTTCGGCTACTAAAGTCATTTTCAAGTCTGGCATTTTATTTGAAGTTTATACCATCTACATCTTTTGCGGAATAACATTTTTGTTGAGAATATAAGAAATATTTTTATACATTATTCTTATAATGAAATATTTTTTTTCATCCATGCAATAAATTCTCAAAAAAGGGTGAAGAAGGAAAAGTTTTGGAAGACAATTTTTGACCCCGCAGTTTTGTTTAGGGTAGTAACTAGTAAGGATAAGAGAAACATATCGAAAGTCTCCCCTAACCCCTAACCACTGTTCTAAAGGGGGTGGAGGTGGATCAAAGGTACCATTTTTCAGTTTCTCATATACGGAGTGGGTGAAATGTCTGAGAATAGCTCAATATCTCATATACAAAGGTAATTTGACCTGTGATTCGGGATCCTACTCAAATTGAAAATACTACTTTACGATGACTTTGAAAATCTGGTCCGCCATCTTGGATCCGCCATTTTGAATGTAACTTTATTATTTTAAATAGGAAGGTGGTCATGTGATACCGTTCTTGGACATTTCACCCACTCTGTATATTTCGAAAACTATGCATATGTTACGGACAGAGCTATTCTATACAAAATTAAAGCTTATTTAATAATGTTCTACAATTTTGATCCCCCAAATTTTCCTATCACTTATAGTTTTCGAAATATCCGCTCTTGAAGGTGTGACATTTTTGAAAAAACACGTTTACCTATAGCAATTCTTGCTATAAGCTTATTTGCTCTTATAACTTTTTAAAAATAAATGCTGATTATGAACTCAGTATGGTATAGTTATAGGGACTGGTTGCCAACAATTTTCAGGGTCTTAAAATATATTCAAATCACTGGTCTTTGGTCATTTCAGTTAAAAGTATTCCATTATAGTAAGTTCAACCTTATAAATAGAAGATTTGTTTAAATGACTCCAGCAAGCTTATCCAGAAACGTCCTGATTGTCAAAATATAAGAAAATACCCTGGATTGGAGGAATTTGAATTTATCCGTAAAGATAATAATAACACTCCGATTGATATTCAAGCCAAGAGAGAAATCTCATAATCATAATATTAGTTGCTTGATTATCTAAACACACATTATAATACCGAAACATAAATAATATTGGCATTCCGAATTTTTACTTACTATTTGGAAAAATGCATTCTATTTTTGTGCAAGCATACAATGGAAGTTCTCATTAAACATTCATTATTGAAATTATGAACAAAAATAATTAATTGTCTTCAATCTACTGCCGATTACCATTTTTGTTTTAAGTTGTGTATTCTTAGATATTGTAAACTTCTAGTCCGGGCGCAATTGTCACGAAAAAGGCACTCCGTGGTCATTTTAGGGTAACAGCCGTGGAAGATGTCTCAATTTCTTCGTTAGGTCTAGCATAATAAGGATCGTGATGATGATAAGTCGAAATCACAGGCAAACATCTCGGAAACAAGATGGCCGCCAAAATTTTTAGGGGTTTGCTATATCGCTTGTATTTCAATAACCGTTCAAAATATTCAACCGTTTTTTGAACAAAACTATTTTTAAAATCTTCCTCTGCAAATTTTGTTCTATAAAATTACCCTCTCAAACATACTTTATTAGTTATAACCTTCAAAAACTCCAAAAAACGGGTTTTTCTAATTTCTTTCCATTATAACTTTTTTTGTGCAAGAAATACAGATAAATTTTAAATCTATGAAATTCAGATAGTTAGCTTAGGATCTTAAGCTTTGAAACGATATTTTATCTTCATGCGCTGTACGTCAAGAAATGTATTCTCAAGCGCCCTCCAAAGAAAACCCTGCATGATTTCTGGAGCCATAGAACTATAAAATCGATTTTTCATTACTACTTCAAGATAGAGACTTGCAAATGGCCTCAATCTCTTCGTTACAACAAGCCGAATAAGAATATTGATGATAGAAACATCGAAAGTATTCTACATCATTAAAAAATTCAAGATGGTGGTCATTATTGACAGAAATTTTTATATCGCTTGCTATTCAGTTATTGTGAGAAATATCGGATTGGTTTTACCACCAAAGTGTTTAGAATTAACCAGTCTAAAATATACGATAGAATCGTCTCATTTGGACTAATTTTTTCGTGATTAATGTAACTTCAAAAACTTGAAATATACATTTTTTGGGGAAAATATTTCACTTTCAACTCTGTATATGTATTCACAGTAGACATACACTAGTATTATTGGCACAGTGTTGTAGAATATTTCCAAAGCTTCAATATGGCAACTAATTGAAGGCTGTAAGTCCATATTTTACGGCTAGAGCGTCATCGGAAAAAGAGTGAAAAGTACTGTTTGCTATTGAAAACACCCTTTTTCCACCATAATGCCAAACCTAACAATCAGAAAACTGAGTAACTCTGATGACTCCTTGAAGGTACACGCTTGGAAATGACGGTATCGATCTCAAAAAACGGTTGAATCAAATCAAATCAATTTATTTCCCACATTGCATTACAGATAAATTTTAAATCTATGAAATTCAGATAGTTAGCTTAGGATCTTAAGCTTTGAAACGATATTTTATCTTCATGCGCTGTACGTCAAGAAATGTATTCTCAAGCGCCCTCCAAAGAAAACCCTGCATGATTTCTGGAGCCATAGAACTATAAAATCGATTTTTCATTACTACTTCAAGATAGAGACTTGCAAATGGCCTCAATCTCTTCGTTACAACAAGCCGAATAAGAATATTGATGATAGAAACATCGAAAGTATTCTACATCATTAAAAAATTCAAGATGGTGGTCATTATTGACAGAAATTTTTATATCGCTTGCTATTCAGTTATTGTGAGAAATATCGGATTGGTTTTACCACCAAAGTGTTTAGAATTAACCAGTCTAAAATATACGATAGAATCGTCTCATTTGGACTAATTTTTTCGTGATTAATGTAACTTCAAAAACTTGAAATATACATTTTTTGGGGAAAGTATTTCACTTTCAACTCTGTATATGTATTCACAGTAGACATACACTAGTATTATTGGCACAGTGTTGTAGAATATTTCCAAAGCTTCAATATGGCAACTAATTGAAGGCTGTAAGTCCATATTTTACGGCTAGAGCGTCATCGGAAAAAGAGTGAAAAGTACTGTTTGCTATTGAAAACACCCTTTTTCCACCATAATGCCAAACCTAACAATCAGAAAACTGAGTAACTCTGATGACTCCTTGAAGGTACACGCTTGGAAATGGTATCAATCTCAAAAAACGGTTGAATCAAATCAAATCAATTTATTTCCCACATTGCATTACAAAAAAATTTAAAATTTCATGAATTCAATTATAAATAGAATACATCAATTGAAATAGAAAATGATATTACATTAATGCTAGTATATAGATGGCGTGGAATTCCCCCAAGAAGACTATACGTCTGTGAATGGGGGAGAGTTCTTGCATGAAAATAGAGTAACATTTATCTTTATCTGTGCTATGAACTATTAACTTTATGTTTTATACAACCTATATAAATAAATGTAACTGCTGTTTATAGTTTATTCAAAAAAATACGTGATCAATAGCAGAGCAGAGTTGATTATAAATTTACAAGTGGGAGAGCAAGGGAACCTAAGACCAGTAATGAAGCGAAAAAGTTATATTTTACTAAAATTGAGCTGGTAAGTTATACTAGATGTACGGTGAATGGAGCAGTTCCTTAGTTCCAATCCAGCCTATACCAGAAAGCCACTCGACCAACCTACTTTTATACACCACGTCGCTGCAATCCTCATCCTCCCTGATGACGTCCGGCAAATTCCTATAGATAATTTGAGCTAGGCAGTATGGAGATTTGAGTTCTATTCCATGCATTAATCTAGGTGTTGAATATCCATGGTTGTTCCTGAGACGTGTTTGATAATTGTGTTGTATATTAGCAAATAGGTTTATTTTATTTTTCCTTTTATATGTGAGAATTGTTTTTATAAATAACTGTCTTAGTTTGAGCACAGGGAAGTCCGATAACAGCAGCAACGTGGGGTACCTGGATTCTTTTTCAGGATAGTTTTCATTATTGTGCGTTGAGTGACGGCCAGCGGCTCCAGGCAAGCAGATGAAACACCTCCCCAAACTATTATTCCATACCGCAATATTGATTGGGCATATGCATGGTCGATCCTCCTACACAATCTAATGTCTAGTACCTGGCTGAGCTGAGAGAGTCCATACAACATCCTTCTAAGCCTCTGTTTGACACATTGAATATGGGGAACCCAACTCAAGTGATGGTCAAAAATAACCCCAAGATATTTGTAATGGTCAACTCTCATGATTGATCCACATGTACAGACTGACGATTCTAAATCTGTACATGTATGCATTTTCACCTGTCTTGAGCCTGGATCTGATTGGTTCCTTGTTACAATCGGCAAAAATACTTTGTTTTAGTTATATTTACTGCTAAGCTGTTATGGTCGAACCAGTTTTTTATTTTTGAAAGGTCTATAGTGGTATTTTTATATACATCTTCCCAATCCTTGCCAACAGAAACAACAACCGTGTCATCAGCAAATAGAAATATCTTGCTTGTCGTGTTGAGCTTTGAAATGTTATTGATATATCCTTATATTATAAGGAACAATATTGGACCCAGGGTGCATCCCCGAATCACCCCATAGTCAACACTGTCCCTCTCACCACATTTACCATCAATTTGAACAAACTGAAGGCGCTCATAGAAGTAACTTCTGCACCACTGCAAGGCAGTATTTTTAATTCCAATAGATTCAAGCTTCTTGAAGAGCCTTGGCCAGGTCCAGGAACGTCATTAAAACTTTATTTTTCAATTTAACTGACTCAAGTATATATTTGGTTACATCAAATAGAGCATCATTAACTTAGTATTTTTTGATTTTTGAAATCCATATTGGGTTTTTGCAAGTATGTTATTATTTGTCAAATATTCTGTTAACTGTAATTTAACGCATTTTTCAATAATTTTAGACAATTTTGTTAGAAGAGATATGGGTCTGTAGTTTGAGAATTGATTTTTAGGTCCTGATTTGTAGATTGGGATGATTTTCGCTATTTTTAGATTTTCGGGAAACTGTCCTTTACGAACGCTTAAATTTATTAAATGATGGATAGGATTAATTGATGACTCAAGATTTTTTTTGATTAATTTAGTTGGAATGAGATTGTACCCCGGAGCACTCCCACCTTTAAGACTATGTATCACTTTCATTAGTTCATCTTTTGTGACCTCTTTAAACTCAAATACTGCATCAACTCCATACTCAGAATCATTAATTTCTGGTTCTCCAACAGGGTTCAACGATTGGGATAGGGAAGATCCAACGGACGTGAAATAGTGATTGAAATTGTTGCAGATATCTTTGATATTTTGGGTTTGGGTGGAGTCTCCATTTTTAGAAAATAAATTGAATGGGAATGATTGATAGCATTTTGATTTACCAGCAATCTCTTTCACTACGGTCCAAAACTATTGAGGATTATATGAAACCTCATCAATTTTATTCTTATAATAATTATGTTTGGCTCGTTTAATGGTTGACTGTAATAAGTTTCTGAGTCGGATGAATTCGTTTTTTAATATTTTGAACGTTTTTGAAATACTAGCGATATAGCAAAACCCTAAAAATTTTGGCCGACATCTTTTTTCCGAGGTGTTTGCCTGTGATTTCGACTTATCATCATCACTATTCTTATTATGCTAAACCTAAGGAAGAGATTGAGACATCTTCCACGGCTGTTAACCAAAAATGACCATAGAATGACATTTGCGCCCGGACTATTCTGAAACTCCCTAGTAACTCGTCAATACGAGAAAATCCTTTAATAAATTATTATTGGTATTTTGGCCAGACTAATTTATTATGAGGAATATTGATTTGTGGATCTCATGTATGATAGTCGCATATCACGGATAGAAGCAAGATTATGTACGGTAGACCTACTGTCTCTACTTCTATTGAATTCCAACAACTTGCTATCTTGTTTCATTCATCTATCCAAACTTTACTACAGATATTGGACAGTGGTTAAATATCAACTTGAAATAAATTGATTCTTCAAAGTAAAAAGTACCAAATCCAATAATAAGCATTGTTACAGTTATCGAGTCATAATAATGGAAAGCTATCAAATAGGCTACGGTAGCGATGCACTTGTCATGGATCTTTTTTCAAACATGATCACTTCTAAAGCACTTCACAATTGAATGCACAGGAAAATGATAGGTACTTCATGTTGCGATTAATGCTACGAATAAATAGCCCTTCATTTTCATAAGATCAATAACAAATTCTAAAAGACTATCATAATTATTACAAAATATATATCTTAACTTTACTTCACTCGTGAGCTGTACAAAGTAGTTGGGAAACCACAAAAGGATGTATATAGTGGTAGTCAGAAGCCCAGTGTGGCAGCGAATATTAAATTGGTTGTAGAGCCAGCCGCCCTGAGACTGATATAAAATTTCTTTATATTGTTCACCCTACGGTACTGTATACGGTATTATAATTCAACTTGAAATCCATATTGGCTAGGAATATACAGCTTTGATTAGAATATTCAATGTTTATAGAAAACATATTGACAAAAAAATGGACATGCAGTACAGTTTTGAATGAGTTCAATAACTTACCGGCACTTTGAACATTGTAGGGAAGTCGAAGACATCCTCAGCTTTGAAATCGGTTGCGATAACGTAGGGAGGTGCCAGTGTATTTCCAAAAATTCTAAAGACGAGGAGTAGAATGAGACTGGGTACAGTAAATACCAACACAAGCCTAACATCAAATCCAATGTGGTACTCAAGAATTTGCCATGTGCTTCTCCACTGCATAGCACAACACACCGCGAAAACATAAATGTAACACCTTGACACCACCGAGTATAAAGTTCCTCCCTTTTTAAAGCGCTCTATCAGACCGCCTCTTATTAGGGTGAATGTCAAATGAAGAGCAGTACTCACATAAAGACACCACCAAACAGGAAACTGATTTTCAAAATGTATCATGTATTCCCATGTCCCTCGCCAAAATCCAACTACACATGGCCCTACAACCAAAGTCGATAGCAACACATCCATCCAAGTCAATACAAAATCATTGCAGAGCCATTTTTCGGCAAAGGTGCCGCACTCTTCCATCACTATTTTCCCCAGTTTTGCTGTTACAAATTAACTTCAAAAGTAAATAAATGAAGTAAACCGTACTTCAATAATAATCAATTCAGAGTAGATGCGCACGAACAGTACCGTACCGAATCAATCCCTTAATCGCGTGGTATCAATCATTCATTCAATAGTGGATAGTGAATGATGATCAACACGCATACCATTATCTACCAAAGAGCATTTCAATAAGATAATGATGCTTCCAACACACCGTATGTCACATGACAGACTGAAACGACGATAGCTACTGTATCTTACTCTGAAAGTGTCTCAATTAAAAAATCTCAAGAAGATTCTGATAAAGGTTTTTATGAATAGATCAATTTAATTGGAGTGCAAAGTACAATATTCTTATCGTCACTATTCTACTGTAACTGTAGTTATATAGCAAAGGCAACTTGAGATAATGTTTTCCATAATGGAATGATTCATATCACTATATTTTTTCTGCTAAATAAAATTATTCCAAATGTTTGCAGGAGTGTTTGAGGATTCTGTACATATACACCACACAGGAATATATGTGTAGGGAGGGGCCCTTTGTGTGTTAATATGTTTATATGTATGTGTATGTATGTATATGAGTATGTGTCATGTGTATTCTTTCTTATTGAAAGTAATGTTTTCAAGCATTTTTTTGACAATTCTCATACTATGTTAAGAGTCTCTGGGAAGATATTAAAAACAAACAATTGAATTAAACTTTTTCGTAAAAAATGTTAGTTTACATGTGCCTTGCGTTTGAAATAGCCGCCAAACACGGTTTGTAACTTACTGAGTGGCAACCAGATGGCGCCTCCAAACGGCTGTAAATTCTGCATCACTGATCTTTATTCGAAAAATGAAGAGAATATAATTTTTGCATTACTTTGAGTGTTATATGGAATTTTATCAACGTATTTTCTATCAATGTTATGAATTTAATTCAAAGTAAGTATCTTACTGTGCAGTTCAGATGTATTTGTGTTTTGTGTTATTGTAATGTTGGCTAACATGTCTGTTATGTCGGCATGACCTTCTTGTGAGAGTGTATATTGGTTAGTTTCTTATCATTTATTCCACAAGTCATTCACTTTGTTTAGAAGACGAACCTGAAAGAGCACCGGGTGACCTTTACTAAAACTATAAAATGGTAAGTTATTACTTATTATTCCACTTTTTATTATAACTAAACTTCACTAACACACAAGGTAACAAACCGTCCGATGACATATCAAATCAATTCAAACTTATTGGCTAAGAAGGATGCATCAATTTGCCTCTCATCAAAATGACCTTCACAGGCAGGTCATCCAGGGGTTTTGTTTTTATCTAAGTATATTATTTGCAGGCCCAACCAATCAAGGTTGTTGTAACCGGTGCCGCCGGGCAGATTGCTTACTCTCTCATCTATCACATTGCACATGGAGATGTTTTTGGTGCCGATCAACCTGTCATCCTACACCTGTTGGATATTCCCCCCATGATGGGAGTCCTCGAAGGTGTTGTCATGGAAATCGAAGATTTGGCACTGCCGCTTGTCAGAGGTAAGCACAATTGAAGAAAAATACAAAATTTTCTTGATTTTTAGAAATTTAGTCGCTGGCATTTTTTAATGATAGGTACTTGCTTGATACGGTGCAAATAAACTATATAATTAATTATTAACTAGTGGCGGATCTACGATTGTGTTTGAGAGTGTTTAGGGGTTCAGATTAAACATAAAAATTTTTGTTAAAAAGTAGGCTACCATTCAATCTATTAAAAATGATACATCCAAGGTAGGGTGCCCCCTAGGACACCCCTCCCTAGAACACCACTGGGCTCAACGTGATTGTATCATATTAAAGTTAGATTGATTGGAAAGTTGTGATTAAAAACATGATAACTGAATTTTGCCCACATACTAGGCTAAGTGAAATTACCGGTATTCTATTTTACTTTGAATGATTTTAATGAAATAATGATAATATAATCTAAAGTCTATTGTGCCAAAGGATGATAGTTTTTTATTTTACTGAGCTATTGCAGTCAGATTAGCAGGCCTAATATTAACATACCTTGGGTTACTACTAGACGCACTGTATAGACATAGTACTTAGTTCTAGAAGTCCTAATGAGTTTTTAAACATGACTTTATACCCTTGTGTTTTGGTTTATGCTAAATTTGTAAAAAATCATCCACAACATAAATAAATAAATTAATAAACATGAATGATCCTGAATGTTTCAACTTAAATTCTAAGTTGAATTTAATAATCAAATTTTTTTGACCAAACTTTATTTGACAGTTGATAGCCTAGTAACTTACTGTTTAAATTGAAACCTCAATATTTATATCTTGTTCTATAACCCTTTGAAATAAACCTAATCTTGTATAATTTATTATTAAACGAAAATTCCAATTATTAAACTCTGTAAATCACCCAAAAGACTTCTGCTATCACAAATAATAATGATAATTATAATTATTAATGTAATAGTTTCATAATAATTATTCATATTAGCATTTGAACTAATGCAATTTCCATTTGTAAACCTAATCTTGGTCTCGTTTTTTTATTTCTTCATGTTTCCTCATATTCTTTACATGAATGTACACTGCTGACTCATTAAAAACTGTACAATGTTAATTTTATTCCATTGACTAATGCCTAGTAAGATTTGTTATGCATGCCATTCTCTCTAACTTAATTTTTCCTGCAACAAACTGGTTTGGTCACTCATTTCAATATTTGTTGTATGTCGACAGTAATTACCGATACTTCAATTTCTGTCATTGGTCTCATTTAAAAAAATACTAAATAGCCTAATGTTATTATTGTAAAATGTAAAATAAAAAATAAAAATTAGAAAATATAAAGAAGATAAACTTCAGATATAAATTTCTTGGTTTCATGATATCGATTTGGAATAATAAAACCTTATTGTAGTACTTGCTTTAGTACATTGGTATATTTCCAATTATTTCTATTTCTAGTGTCTTGTTAATGTTTCACGATTGTGTGAAGGTAGCATGTCAAAACAATAGAAGAGATTTCTTCCTTGAGAGAATTATTATTTCAATTTACTTCTATTCTCAAACATTGTGAAATGAGAGATTGTTAATAATACCGATTGGAGTTTGAGTTCTCTTATCATCTAAGATGATAAACAGAGATTATGTTATGGAAAATTCTCCACATTTCAATAGTAAGTGAATAACAGTTATTTTTACTCACCGTCAAATATTGATATCACTGTGTAACATCACACTATTATATACTGATAAAACTATTCCGGCCTTATCTTTTGAACTTTGAGCTGTATCGAATTTGGATACACATTAGTCTTGAAACTCATTTAAACATAGCCTATTGGGCAAATCCAGGGTCTGCACTAGTAGTTGTCTTTACAAGCCGCTGCATGAATTAAACTTGTTACATTGTCTAGTTGAACAAAAAATGAGAAACAGGTTTCCCTGGCTCAATAATAATAATAAACTCTCCCACTATTATAGTCTAATGTTTTGTTCAACCATCAATTTCATGACTATAATTTTCCTACAGTCTATTACTGCCCGCTCTCAAACTTGCAAAGTATGTACTGTTACATATGTAATTCAAGGCTATCCGGGAAATTATTTGCCTTTATAAAATGATTTATATAATTTCTAAACTAATCTTAAAATTTATGTAACTTAATTGTCATTTTCTGGGAATTACCTATAGACGTACCGGTACAAATGATGAGCTTTTTAGACATTAAATTGAAACTGGCCTTATTTCAGTTTCTCTGGAAGCTCCAAATTCCTTGTCTAGTGGCAATAGCTGAATAAAACATGTTGAACTTGTAGACAAAAGGAAAAAAGAATTGAGTTACATTTATTAAAATTAATTAAAAAGATGTCTTATTATTATTATTATTCTACTTTTGTGTTCATAAATTTCAGTATTATGCTGCTCTCTGTTCTGTATCATATTAATAATTTATTATTAAATATTTATTATAATATAATTTATATTTTTTTACCATCTTAGTTGATGAAATTAATTATGAACTATTCCTTGTTTCGTTGAAGTTCATTTAGTTTGATTTATAATTTTGCCTCCATTCTTTATCATCTATCCCGCCAAGTGAACCTTCTTTCTGATATACTACAATCAATTTCGTGAACCATGAATCCATTTCTTATTTTATATGTCATTAACTGCTAATTCGATAAGATTCGAATGGTCTGAAGGTCATCAATCTGATAAAGTGCCATTACACAAGTTCAATTTTAAATTATCACACATTCCTATGGGAAAATTGTTGCCGAATGTTTGAGCTCTCAAATTAATATACTATACTCTGCTTATCGGATTAACTTCTTTTCTCCAACTGTCTTGCTATTGTTCGTCCTAAAACGTGTAATCTATTCTTAGTTTGTTGTATCTTTGTTTCTTTTGCATATTTTAATTTAGAAACTGCTAGATTTTTCTAAAATATATTTTTCAATTTATGATACGCTGGTTTTTTGGACCTCCAAACGCACACAATGTTTTGCGTCGACAGTAGTTCTCAAAGTATTGACCTCTAACCGGTCTCGTCTTGCAAAGGAGACATATCTCTGTAGAAAAATATGTAGCAAAAATTCAAAAAATAAAATTCCATCGGCTGTGAGAGTCTCAGTCCATTTATTTTATTTAAAATGTTCAATTTTTCATTTTCAATGTAACTGAACTGAAAAGTTGTTACTGTAATTTTCCTTTTATATAGTGAGTAAGTCTTCAGCGTCATCACTCAGTTCTTCATTCGTTCTTTCTCAGTTCTTCATCAGGTTGATTTTACCACGATCTATTCAAATGAAATGATTCACATTACAAAACGAAAGTGTCTCTTTCTATTCGCAATCCCTGCAAGAATGATTCAATTCATGTTGGAAACTCAAACTTGCTTCCAATATCATCTGATATGAAACAGAGACGTATTGAATCTACTAATAGCCGAGATAAGATTAAACGTCATGGTACTTATGCTTGTTAACATGTTTTTCAATTAAATTTTCTGAGCACTTCCGATAACATCGATCATGTTCAAAAAATCATATTATATAGAATGGAACATCTATGAACTCAGAAAATTGCATACCTAAATGACTACCTATTCAAAATTTTGAGTAGGATTGTTGTAATGCAAAACAAATACTATTAACAAATCCTGTAGTTTCTCAACGTAGGTAACTCCCTGAACTATGATTCTATCTTGCCTAATTTGTCTCCATCTTCCCGTTCTTCTAATTATTTGTCAAAATTCTTCCAGCAATCAGTTTTTTACTTAAATATGTGTAACGCTAGTTCGCATCCATGGTGTACATTGGGTAACGCTAAATGGACTAGCAAATAATGGCGGTCAGACAAACTTATGTTCTCCTGACCGAAAACTACACAACATCTCGAAGAATTTTGAAATATACAGTGTATATGTAGGCATTCGAGACTCATGAGTGTTGTGTATTTGCCATACGCTAAATAAATAAATTTGTCTAATTTTGAGGTCTGATTCTTCAAGTTTTTCATAGACAAATTTACCAATAAATTGATTTTTCTTTGTCTCCTTCACTATTGGCTTTAATTATTTTAACACCTTCATTGACCATACTCTTCAATTGCAGTAATGTTTAATTTGATAATATCGTAAGTTAGCAACCTCAAAAATTGATTCTGATAGATTGTAAATCAAAGCAAGTTTATCTAACAATTTATTAAACAAAATTAACCTGCTCAATAATTACTGTTGATGAAACCAAATCAAATTCATTTATTTTATTGAATTACAAGCATTACGACAAAAAATGGAATGAAAAAAGAAACAGGTGCTAGCCAAAGACTTCCTGTATTCCCAAATTCAATCTAATAGATTATTATCTTAATGATATAAAAAGATCAATTAATTAATTGATTGATTACAAATTGTGATATTCTGTAGTCTAGGTCTAGACTACTTTAGTGAGATCCACCTGCAAATGTCAGCATTGATTGTATTGAAGGAAACAATAGCAACTGTAAGTATGCGACTAAATATTAATGGCGACTGTAGAGAATGCTGACTGCTTGTAGTGAATCTGACTGTAAGATAAATTACCATATTGAATTACTATTCGCTGTAATCTGTGATGTCAATCTTGCTAAAAATCAAATTTTCATTACATGACTCAATCAATCATTCAATCATTGAGCAATGCTAAAAATTCAGTCATTACATGACTTTTCCTAACTAACTTGATCCAGCCTCCAATTGGCTAACTAATGTGATTAAAAATGGCGCTGTCAAACTATCTATATAATACTCTCTAGATTACAAGACCCAATTTAACTTTTTTTAGGAAATCGATTCTATTCTTAGAAGGAAAATTCTGTAATAGACTGCCCTCATCCATTTTGCATAGTGACTCACCACATATGTTTAAACGTAATTTGAAGACTTTCCTGTTAAATTTGAGTGGAGAAGATGTAGAAAGTATGTATAATATAATTCTATAATTCTTCTATAGTTTTAGCTGTGGATTTCTGATAAGAAGTGATTGCTTTGCATAAGCTTTGCATATGTGTAATTTAATCAGAAGGATTCATTAATATTAATTTTTAATTGTTTGTTTGTGTATTGTATTCATTACAAAAATTGTACTATGAGTTTTTATGATGAATAAAATCATTATTTCATTACACTAATCTTCTCTCGGATTTCAATGTTAAATTGATCAGTGCTTCAATCATTGCATTATTTTTACCAACTTGGTTAACACCTTCAATCGTCTAATTAATGTTATTCACTGTCGATCGGATTCTGAATGTTTGTAATGTATTTGTTAACAGGGGTTGTTCCAACGGCTGATGTGTCGGTGGGTTTCAATGACGTGGACGCTGCATTCATGGTGGGAGCCATGCCAAGGAAGCAGGGCATGGAGAGGAAGGACCTTCTATCAGCCAATGTCAAGATCTTCAAGGATCAGGTAAATTAACATCCATTATTTGGCACTGTTCACATTACCTTGATACAGTCAAGTAGAAAACAATATTTTATCACTTATTGAATGATAGAAAATCGAAGCTTTATCATAATTAAATTTCAAGCGATAGTGAAATTGATAATTTCGAAATATTTTTTTAAAGAAAAATAATACAATATAAACTTCAACTTGAGATTAGTTTTCCCTTGCAACGTTTCCAAAACCATCCGTAATTTTGAGTATTAATTAGAAAGTGACTTTCATTTTTCAAGTGTTTTATTATTTTTGTAGGGCTCCTTGAGTTTTCTAATTGGATGAACCTCAAAAAGGGTGCCTACTTGTTTATTCAATTTAAAAATAATTATAGATATGCTTATTTACTATTGAACTTTGGAAATTTCAACAAGCATCTAAAATTCATCATTATGTGTAGATAGGAGAAATATGGGTAGGGAATAGCCTTCAATTACGCTTGTTATCTATGTCAACGACAGTATTCCCATCCCAAAATTTCTCCTCTTAGCTATCAGTTCACTAATAGTTTCGAATCGAATGTTTCTATTTTGATAGGATAGCCTATATGGCTTCCGTTAAATAACTCATTTGAAGTGTTTACGGTACACATTCATTTGCTCTTCCTGATTATATAATTCTAATTGACATTTCCTGTGTTATTGAAAATGTTATGTTTCATGTGCTATTTGTAGAAGTTGATGTAAGAGAATGTTCCAGAATCTGATTCCTCCTCTTAAGAAAAACAATCAACAAAGAAATTAGGCCTACCAAAAAATGACTTGATATTCATCGTTAAGATCCATACAATACTATTTACTAGATACTTATCACCTATTAGGTTTATAAGATTTTTAAAATTTACTAAACAAACACTGTTTTTTTATAAATAATTGTACAATCATTTTTGGAAAGGATAAAATCAGTTGGGAGAATCAATATCTGCATATTCTATAAAATGCTTTTATCTGTGATTCTCAGATTTCGTGTATCCAATCTTTAAAGAGTGAGTGATTTACATAAAATCCTGTCTTTGAAGTGAAAATCTATTTAGTCAATTGAATGATTAATGAAATTCTCTCACCGCAATTCCCTGTATTTTGAATTCCTGTGTAATGCAGCTTTAACGGTCTATGAGTTTGTGTTTGGAAGGTAGCTCCGCTTACATTGAACTGTAGAGAATTCTAAAACTATTGCTCTGGTTATAAATTGATTCTTGTATTGTTAAGTAAATCTCTCTTCTACCGCTCACTCCTAATACACATGATCAACAAAAGATCCATCAAGAATGATTCACATAGCACGTCAATTAACACTAATTTGTATTTTATCAGTGTGTTGTCTCACAAGAAAGAGTTTGAATTACACACTCTCCAGTGGACGTTGTGGACTTGAAGTTTTTCGTAAATTTGACCCCCCTCCCCCCGTGTTTGAATTCTTAATTGAACTTGTAGTTTCCTTTTTGAATCCCAAGTAATCCTAAGAATTCTCAAGTATTACTCCTAAGTAAATCCTAAGAATTCCTTATTGAATCACAAGTAATCCTTCATAGAATTAGCTTGTAGTTTATTATAATCAGAAATACAAATCAGAAAAACAAATTATTATTGCTATGGAAAGATTCTGTAGATTAAATACCTGCTTGAAAAAGCAATATTTCCTCCTTGATGAAACTGTACAGTAAATACGATACTTTCAACATTGTACATTATTTAATTATGTTGGGATTACACTTTAATCTCTGTTCCTTGAGGACACACGCATTGTAATAAAGTTCTCCGGTAATTTAAAAAGTGCGTTGATTTAATTATAATAGTTTGAATAGTAGCCTAATGAATTAGAAATGAAACAACAAACCAACATAGAGATATAGAAATGAGTAAACTATTATTTTCAGAAGTTTTACATATTTTTCACATAAAAATACTTGGTAAGCTATAAATTCGTCAACTCTTGCGAATAGGTCAAATAGGAAGTCAGTGCTTGTTTGTAAGTTTCCATGTTTACATTCTCTACAACTTATTTTTTGATGGCCAAACATTTACAAATATACAAATTTGTTTCAGAAAATCAACAATTAGATGATAGAAAATCGACGTGATTGAAGCTTTATCATAATTAAATTTCAAGTAAAAATACAATAGATAATTCCAATTTTTTTAAAAACCAATATAAACCTCAACTTGAGATTCATTTACAATACATTTTTGCAAGCACACCCCCTATTTCATGTCCATATAGACTGGAGTAAATAGGAAGTCAGTGCTTGTTTGTAGGTTTCTGTGTTGACGTTCTAATTCCTGATTGGTTTTTTAGGGCCAAGTACTGGACAAGTGCTTTGTGGGTTTAACCATATTCAAGTGGTTTCCACCTCAAACAGCGGTTGTTTGTATGTGTCCATTTATTTATTGAATAGAGCAAGCAATACAATAGTCAGAAAAGGAAAAAAACAGGTTTTTTTGCAAAACTTATGCTACCTTTTTAATAATTTTATCTCAAATCGTCCAAATATTGTGTAGGTTATGTCCATATAAATTTCCAAACCAAAACATCAATCTTGAAATTACAAATGAAAATAAAGCAAACAATTTCAAATTTAGATAGGTTGATAATAAAACTTTTGAAAAACAGAAAACAAACCTCCAATTCACAGAATATAGGTACAGAGTGTTTACTAATGATTGTCGGGGTTCTAACTCTTTATAAAATTTATTTCATTAAACTTACAGTTATAAATGATATGTCATATGAAAGAGTAACTCAAACAGTTTTAGTGGTTGAATGTGCCTCAGGCGGCTCACATCCATCCTATAGCCGAGCTCTTCCCAAACGTTGTTAAGTGTGTCTTGAGTAATTGTAGCAACATGTGCTTTAATCCGATTTCTCAATTCAGGATTTATTAATTCATTATTAAAAACACATACATTTTGAACTCGAAAGTACCACGCTCTCCTTAACTAACTTATAGCTGTGAATTATGTGCTGTGAATTTGCGTTTTGCGCCCGAAAATATCACGTTCACCATAACTACTATAACTACTACAGCTGTGTATTATGTGAGTTTGCGATGTTGATGAAGAGTTTGTTTGATTGTTTTTAGGGCCAAGCACTGGACAAGTACGCGAAGAAGTCGGTGCTGGTAGTGGTGGTGGGCAACCCTGCCAACACGAACGCATACATCTGCGCCAAGTATGCGCCATCCATCCCCAAGACGAGCTTCTCGGCGATGACGCACCTGGACCAGAACAGGGCGCAGGCGCTGTTGGCGCAGAGGCTGGGTGTGCCTGTGGGGCAGGTGAGCAACGTCATCATCTGGGGCAACCACTCGCCCACCATGCTGCCTGATGCATCCCACGCCCAGGTGCACACTGACAGCGGCCTGCTCTCTGTTCCCAAGCTCATCAACAACAACACCTGGCTTCACAACGAGTTTGTGCCGGTAAGGCCACATCCACGTTCAACCATAGACAAAAGTTAGCATAAGAAGATATGTTATGGTATAGGGCGCCTTTGCTCCAAATCTCACTGTTACAGTCAATTATTGTTTACAATAATAATAATAAAATCATAATTATCAATGGTATAGATCAATCGAAATGAAGATCTAATCCTCTATTAATATTTTGATAGACAATCTTCAAGTGAATAAATGTGTTATTCCTGGTAGAAACACTAGTTCAGAACGTGGATTTAGAAAAACATGTCAAAGATGATGGCTTCTTGATCCATTCCGAATTGCGATTTATCAACTCACTGTTTTGTTGTATTAATCACCGACGTACAGTCACTTATTGGAGGAGAAAAAATGTTAACACACTATTTTGTTATATTAATTACCGACATGAAGACAATTGAAATAATTTAAATAGAATGTCCTTGGAAGTTTTGTCATCAAGGCACAATATAAATAATATAGGGTTAAAAAACATCTGTCAAATAACGTTCTATTGTCACTTAATGGCCACGCTTTATATACTTTACTGGCCCGTATGCAGATACTCGGTTTAAACGGAGAAATGCCAGCTGTTTGCTTAAACCCCGTATGAAATACATTATGAGAAATACAACCATATTGTCATGAACCACAAGGTTTGACATACCCCCAAACATCAGTTCCTTCTTTAAGAAGAGAAATAATTTTTTCAACTTTAAAAACTAAAAGCTGATCAGACAGTTTTGGCTGACAGACTAAAAACGCTGAGGAGAGGTAGAAGTGGGGCTAGCATTCTAGTCTCCCCTCCAGCCAGCTAGTGGGAAAAGCTTTCCACTTTTCTTCTGAATAATTTCACACACTTTTTCATCGCCTACCTCCTGAGACAGACCGAGCTGACCCGTGGATGGACATCCCCTGGTTCTCCATTCAGACCATGGCAAGTTAGGATGGACATCAACAGTATAACGGTATCGTTCCTCATTCAATTTATTTTTCAATATTGTTTTGATTTTAGAAATTCCAAATTAATTAAAAATGAATAATGCTTTTTAAACTGTCATATAACTTGTTTAAATAAAAAACACAATAATCTGTCCAACACATTTCTGTCTAACGTTTTGTAAAATCATTGGCAACAAAGTTTATTTTAAATTTTTAAAATTGATTAAAAACACATACATTTTGAACTCGAAAGTACCACGTTCTCCTTAACTAACTTATAGCTGTGAATTATGTGCTGTGAATTTGCGTTTTGCGCCCGAAAATATCACGTTCACCATAACTACTATAACTACTACAGCTGTGTATTATGTGAGTTTGCGATGTTGATGAAGAGTTTGTTTGATTGTTTTTAGGGCCAAGCACTGGACAAGTACGCGAAGAAGTCGGTGCTGGTAGTGGTGGTGGGCAACCCTGCCAACACGAACGCATACATCTGCGCCAAGTATGCGCCATCCATCCCCAAGACGAGCTTCTCGGCGATGACGCACCTGGACCAGAACAGGGCGCAGGCGCTGTTGGCGCAGAGGCTGGGCGTGCCTGTGGGGCAGGTGAGCAACGTCATCATCTGGGGCAACCACTCGCCCACCATGCTGCCTGATGCATCCCACGCTCAGGTGCAGACTGACAGCGGCCTGCTCTCTGTTCCCAAGCTCATCAACAACGACACCTGGCTTCACAACGAGTTTGTGCCGGTAAGGCCACATCCACGTTCAACCATAGACAAAAGTTAGCATAAGAAGATATGTTATGGTATAGGGCGCCTTTGCTCCAAATCTCACTGTTACACTATTAAGTCAATTATTGTCTACAATAATAATAAAATCATAATTATCAATGGTAAAGATCAATCGAAATGAAGATCTAATCCACTATTAATATTTTGATAGACAATCTTCAAGTGAATAAATGTGTTATTCCTGGTAGAAACACTAGTTGTTCAGAACGTGGATTTAGAAAAACATGTCAAAGATGATGGCTTCTTGATCCATTCCGAATTGCGATTTATCAACTCACTGTTTTGTTGTATTAATCACCGACGTACAGTCACTTATTGGAGGAGAAAAAATGTTGACACACTATTTTGTTATATTAATTACCGACATGAAGACAATTGAAATAATTTAAATAGAATGTCCTTGGAAGTTTTGTCATCAAGGCACAATATAAATAATATAGGGTTAAAAAACATCTGTCAAATAACGTTCTATTGTCACTGAATGACCACGCTTTATATACTTTACTGGCCCGTATGCAGATACTCGGTTTAAACGGAGAAATGCCAGCTGTTTGCTTAAACCCCGTATGAAATACATTATGAGAAATACAACCATATTGTCATGAACCACAAGGTTTGACATACCCCCAAACATCAGTTCCTTCTTTAAGAAGAGAAATAATTTTTTCAACTTTAAAAACTAAAAGCTGATCAGACAGTTTTGGCTGACAGACTAAAAACGCTGAGGAGAGGTAGAAGTGGGGCTAGCATTCTAGTCTCCCCTCCAGCCAGCTAGTGGAAAAAGCTTTCCACTTTTCTTCTGAATAATTTCACACACTTTTTCATCGCCTACCTCCTGAGACAGACCGAGCTGACCCGTGGATGGACATCCCATGGTTCTCCATTCAGACCATGGCAAGTTAGGATGGACATCAACAGTATAACGGTATCGTTCCTCATTCAATTTATTTTTCAATATTGTTTTGATTTTAGAAATTCCAAATTAATTAAAAATGAATAATGCTTTTTAAACTGTCATATAACTTGTTTAAATAAAAAACACAATAATCTGTCCAACACATTTCTGTCTAACGTTTTGTAAAATCATTGGCAACAAAGTTTATTTTAAATTTTTAAAATTGATTAAATACTCAAAATTTCATAACCTTCCTTAATTGTTCTGTGTTAGAATAGTTGTAGCATAACTAATTTTATAAAACCAAAATATGTTTAAATTCACATTTAAATCTCACAGAAATTTCTTCATTTCAATAAAATAAATCTGACTCCTAATAAAAAAAAGTTTTTCTTTCAAATTCCAAAAAACATCTAGTTGCTCTACCATCAAATGCTACGCAACAACAATTTACAGTGTTCCCATCTGGGAACTGGTGGATCGCCCCCTTTTATTACTTTACAAACAGGTCACCAATCATTTATTACAAATGATGGATATCACAGTTCAATCAATTTAATGTTACAATATCTACAAGCAAACGTGGTTTAGTGTGGTTATTAGTTAAGTTTAACCTAAATTTTCTGCATTATTTCGAAATATATGTTTTTCTTTTACTGTTTTTCAACTCTCACCAGCGGGCAAAGATTTTCTTTTTGCTGGTGATATTTTATTTTATTCAAGTATGTATGTATACATTATTTATGTATGTATGAGTGTTTAACGTAGTGTTAGCCCTAATATCGGTTTCATTATCAAAACTAACTATATTGTTCACCATATTAACCTATGTCAACCATATAAAAATACGAAAACATTTTCTATCACTAGAACCGTACAATACGCTTAAATCTTCTTGATCTGGGTTCCCACATCTCAGTATCAGGGCCAAGCTACACGAAGCGTTTTTCAGGCATTTTTGCACTGGCGGCGGACGAGCCTTCAGGGCAGGAAGCTGATTCCCGAACGCCAACCCAGACAGCTGATAAACAGCCAATCGGAGAGCTTCCTACTCTGCCGACTCGTCCGCCGCCCGTGCAAAAACTCCTGAAAAAAAACCTTTATGTGGTTTGGCCATTATTTTCACGTGTCCGGGACAGTATAGCATTTTTTGTCATACTTACTCAATTGCAGCTGTTTTCCATGCATCAAATCAAGCCGGTAAACAGCTGTTTCCAGAACAAGAAAACATGTGATTTTCATTACAGCATACTATACTGTAAAGAGATCATATGTTTTCCTTTACAGTCGAGTATGATTACCATTATTAGTAGATAGGACGGCTACGTGTTCTGAAGATGTATTTCAGCTTAGCGTAGCTACGTGAAGAAAACCTTATGACTTTACAATAAGAAAACATCTGAATACGTTTCTTATTCTAATCAAATTGTTCCAGATTCAAATTCCTAACAGTGTCTGCCTCATTCTGCCTCGTAGAAAATAGCTCTCGGAGGCACTGTCCACTGAGTTAATAATATCTAAGTAACCAATAGAATATCTAAAATATTATTAGAACTCATCTAATAAGTTTCAAGTTATAAGTACTCATCTGACATTTTTCAACATTGGCCTTTATTATTCTATTTGAGATCAATGGGTCTGTTATGAACTAGGCGCTACGGGCTAGGTCATGTTTATAGAATGCAGTAACTCGAGCAGCAGTAGGTAATGGTTACTGTTTCTCAGCAATATTATTATTTCTGAGAAAAGTATGACATAAAATCCTGTCTTTGAAGTGAAAATCTATTTAGTCAATTGAATGATTAATGAAATTCTCTCACCGCAATCCCCTGTATTTTGAATTCCTGTGTAATGCAGCTTTAACGGTCTATTTGTTTGTGTTTGGAAGGTTGCTCCGCTTACATTGAACTGTAGAGAATTCTAAAACTATTGCTCTGGTTATAAATTGATTCTTGTATTGTTAAGTAAATCTCTCTTCTACCGCTCACTCCTAATACACATGATCAACAAAAGATCCATCAAGAATGATTCACATAGCACGTCAATTAACACTAATTTGTATTTTATCAGTGTGTTGTCTCACAAGAAAGAGTTTGAATTACACACTCTCCAGTGGACGTTGTGGACTTGAAGTTTTTCGTAAATTTGACCCCCCTCCCCCCGTGTTTGAATGTTTGAATTCTTAATTGAACTTGTAGTTTCCTTTTTGAATCCCAAGTAATCCTAAGAATTCTCAAGTACTACTCCTAAGTAAATCCTAAGAATTCCTTATTGAATCACAAGTAATCCTTCATAGAATTAGCTTGTAGTTTATTATAATCAGAAATACAAATCAGAAAAACAAATTATTATTGCTATGGAAAGATTCTGTAGATTAAATACCTGCTTGAAAAAGCAATGTTTCCTCCTTGATGAGACTGTACAGTAAATACGATAGGTACTTTCAACATTGTACATTATTTAATTATGTTGGGATTACACTTTAATCTCTGTTCCTTGAGGACACACGCATTGTAATAAAGTTCTCCGGTAATTTAAAAAGTGCGTTGATTTAATTATAACAGTTTGAATAGTAGCCCAATGAATTAGAAATGAAACAACAAACCAACATAGAGATATAGAAATGAGTAAACTATTATTTTCAGAAGTTTTACATATTTTTCACATAAAAATACTTGGTAAGCTATAAATTCGTCAATTCTTGCGAATAGGTCAAATAGGAAGTCAGTGCTTGTTTGTAAGTTTCTATGTTTACATTCTCTACAACTTATTTTTTGATGGCCAAACATTTACAAATATACAAATTTGTTTCAGAAAATCAGCAATTAGATGATAGAAATTTGACGTGATTGAAGCTTTATCATAATTAAATTTCAAGTAAAAATACAGTAGATAATTCAAATTTTTATAAAAACCAATATAAACCTCAACTTGAGATTCATTTACAATACATTTTTGCAAGCACACCCCCTATTTCATGTCTATATAGACTGGAGTAAATAGGAAGTCAGTGCTTGTTTGTAGGTTTCTGTGTTGACGTTCTAATTCCTGATTGGTTTTTTAGGGCCAAGTACTGGACAAGTGCTTTGTGGGTTTAACCATATTCAAGTGGTTTCCACCTCAAATAGCGGTTGTTTTTATGTGTCCATTTATTTATTGAATAGAGCAAGCAATACAATAGTCAGAAAAGGAAAAAACAGGTTTTTTTTTTGCAAATTTATGCTACCTTTTTAATAATTTTGTCTCAAATCGTCCAAATATTGTGTAGGTTATGTCCATATAAATTTCCAAACCAAAACATCAATCTTGAAATTACAAATGAAAATAAAGCAAACCATTTCAAATTTAGATAGGTTGATAATAAAACTTTTGAAAAACAGAAAACAAACCTCCAATTCACAGAATATAGGTACAGAGTGTTTACTAATGATTGTCGGGGTTCTAACTCTTTATAAAATTTGTTTCATTAAACTTACAGTTATAAATGATATGTCATATGAAAGAGTAACTCAAACAGTTTTAATGGTTGAATGTGCCTCAGACGGCTCACATCCATCCTATAGCCGAGCTCTTCCCAAACGTTGTTAAGTGTGTCTTGAGTAATTGTAGCAACATGTGCTTTAATCCGATTTCTCAATTCAGGATTTATTAATTCATTATTAAAAACACATACATTTTGAACTCGAAAGTACCACGTTCTCCTTAACTAACTTATAGCTGTGAATTATGTGTTGACTGTGAATTTGCGTTTTGCGCCCGAAAATATCACGTTCACCATAACTACTATAACTACTACAGCTGTGTATTATGTGAGTTTGCGATGTTGATGAAGAGTTTGGTTGATTGTTTTTAGGGCCAAGCACTGGACAAGTACGCGAAGAAGTCGGTGCTGGTAGTGGTGGTGGGCAACCCTGCCAACACGAACGCATACATCTGCGCCAAGTATGCGCCATCCATCCCCAAGACGAGCTTCTCGGCGATGACGCACCTGGACCAGAACAGGGCGCAGGCGCTGTTGGCGCAGAGGCTGGGTGTGCCTGTGGGGCAGGTGAGCAACGTCATCATCTGGGGCAACCACTCGCCCACCATGCTGCCTGATGCATCCCACGCCCAGGTGCACACTGACAGCGGCCTGCTTTCTGTTCCTAAGCTCATCAACAACGACACCTGGCTTCACAACGAGTTTGTGCCGGTAAGGCCACATCCACGTTCAACCATAGACAAAAGTTAGCATAACAAGATATGTTATGGTATAGGGCGCCTTTGCTCCAAATCTCACTGTTACACTATTAAGTCAATTATTGTCTACAATAATAATAAAATCATAATTATCAATGGTAAAGATCAATCGAAATGAAGATCTAATCCACTATTAATATTTTGATAGACAATCTTCAAGTGAATAAATGTGTTATTCCTGGTAGAAACACTAGTTGTTCAGAACGTGGATTTAGAAAAACATGTCAAAGATGATGGCTTCTTGATCCATTCCGAATTGCGATTTATCAACTCACTGTTTTGTTGTATTTTGTTTTGTTGGAGGAGAAAAAATGTTAACACACTATTTTGTTATATTAATTACCGACATGAAGACAATTGAAATAATTTAAATAGAATGTCCTTGGAAGTTTTGTCATCAAGGCACAATATAAATAATATAGGGTTAAAAAACATCTGTCAAATAACGTTCTATTGTCACTGAATGGCCACGCTTTATATACTTTACTGGCCCGTATGCAGATACTCGGTTTAAACGGAGAAATGCCAGCTGTTTGCTTAAACCCCGAATGAAATACATTATGAGAAATACAACCATATTGTCATGAACCACAAGGTTTGACATACCCCCAAACATCAGTTCCTTCTTTAAGAAGAGAAATAATTTTTTCAACTTTAAAAACTAAAAGCTGATCAGACAGTTTTGGCTGACAGACTAAAAACGCTGAGGAGAGGTAGAAGTGGGGCTAGCATTCTAGTCTCCCCTCCAGCCAGCTAGTGGGAAAAGCTTTCCACTTTTCTTCTGAATAATTTCACACACACTTTTTCATCGCCTACCTCCTGAGACAGACCGAGCTGACCCGTGGATGGACATCCCCTGGTTCTCCATTCAGACCATGGCAAGTTAGGATGGACATCAACAGTATAACGGTATCGTTCCTCATTCAATTTATTTTTCAATATTGTTTTGATTTTAGAAATTCCAAATTAATTAAAAATGAATAATGCTTTTTAAACTGTCATATAACTTGTTTAAATAAAAAACACAATAATCTGTCCAACACATTTCTGTCTAACGTTTTGTAAAATCATTGGCAACAAAGTTTATTTTAAATTTTTAAAATTGATTAAATACTCAAAATTTCATAACCTTCCTTAATTGTTCTGTGTTAGAATAGTTGTAGCATAACTAATTTTATAAAACCAAAATATGTTTAAATTCACATTTAAATCTCACAGAAATTTCTTCATTTCAATAAAATAAATCTGACTCCTAATAAAAAAAGTTTTTCTTCAAATCAAGCCGGTAAACAGCTGTTTCCAGAACAAGAAAACATGTGATTTTCATTACAGCATACTATACTGTAAAGAGATCATATGTTTTCCTTTACAGTCGAGTATGATTACCATTATTAGTAGATAGGACGGCTACGTGTTCTGAAGATGTATTTCAGCTTAGCGTAGCTACGTGAAGAAAACCTTATGACTTTACAATAAGAAAACATCTGAATACGTTTCTTATCCTAATCAAATTGTTCCAGATTCAAATTCCTAACAGTGTCTGCCTCATTCTGCCTCGTAGAAAATAGCTCTCGGAGGCACTGTCCACTGAGTTAATAATATCTAAGTAACCAATAGAATATCTCAAATATTATTAGAACTCATCTAATAAGTTTCAAGTTATAAGTACTCATCTGACATTTTTCAACATTGGCCTTTATTATTCTATTTGAGATCAATGGGTCTGTTATGAACTAGGCGCTACGGGCTAGGTCATGTTTATAGAATGCAGTAACTCGAGCAGCAGTAGGTAATGGTTACTGTTTCTCAGCAATATTATTATTTCTGAGAAAAGTATGACAAAAAATATTGTACGTAACTTGTACGGTAACGTATTTACCGCTTGTGTATGATAATTCTGCCCTCAACTACGTTTCGGGCAGAAACAATCATACTTATGCGGTAAACTACCTACAAAAAAAAATGGCCGCCGTATGTGGTGGCCGGCATAGATATTTTAAACGGGAACTAGACAAACTGAGACGCTCTCTAACAGCGATTTTTTCTCAGTAGGAATTCCTAAAAGACCACCACATACGGGGCCATTTTTTTCTAGGCTCAGGTCCGGTACTATATAGGAAGTCCTGATTGTATGCTGTAATAAGAATCATATGTTTATTTGTTATACAATCAGCTATTTACCGGCTTGATTTCATGCATGTAAAACAGCTGAAATTGAATGACTATGACAAAAAAAATCAATACACCGGCCTCGTTCACTGATACTGTGGAATTCAGCGTTAATAGTACTTTACGTAACAAGTCCGGTAACGATAATTTACCGCATAAGTATGATTGTTTCTGCCCGAAACGTAGTTGAGGGCAGAATTATTATACGAATGCGGTAAATACGTTACCGTACAAGTTATGTACAATATTTTTTGTTAAATACTTATCTGAGAAAGAATAATATTTCTGAGAAACAGAAACCATTACCTGCTGCTGCTCGAGCTACTGCATTCTATAAACATGACCTAGCCCGTAGCGCCTACTTCATAACAGACAGACCCTTCAAGCTCAAATAAAATATAAAGGCCTAAATTATAAGATTTCAGATGAATTCTTATAACTTGAAACTCCTTAAATGAGTTCTTTAATTATTTGAGTTGATATATTAATATTACTCAGATGTTATTAGGACTCAGTAGAGTCCTAACATACTCGACTGTAAAGAGAACATATGATCTCTTTACAGTATAGTATGCTGTAATGAAAATCATATGTTTTCTTGTTTTGCAAACAGCTGTTTACCGGCTTGATTTAATGCATGGAAAACAGCTGCAATTGAGTAAGTATGACAAAACAGTTGTTTACGTGCGTATGTTTATTAATTCTAAATCCGATACTTTACTTACTTTACGATACTGTACTTCATATCTTTTTACTATCTCTATATTTCATATCTCTATGTGAGTTGAATCAGTTTGCTTGAATGGTTGTTTTGTGCGGTTGACAGAGAGTTCAGAACAGAGGAGCAGCGGTGATTGCGGCGAGGAAGATGTCGTCTGCGATGTCAGCAGCCAAGGCAGCTGGCGACCACATGCGGGCCCTATGGCAGGGAACCCCTCCCGGCAAGTTCGTGTCCCTCGGAGTCATCTCCGACGGATCTTACGGCGCACCCAAGGACGTCATGTTCTCCTTTCCTTGCACAGTCAAGGACAGAGTCTGGAAGATTGTGCCCGTGAGTTATCTCTGAATCGATTTTATAGATAGTAACTAAATTTGTGAAAGATCTTGACTGACTTTGATTTGCTTAGAAACCATATTGAATCAAGCACCATAGCCCATGTGAAGAATATTCTTTCTCTGTATTTTTGTTTCTATTACTCAAACATGTTTGTATCATTGAAGAGGAATTAATGAATGTGAACTTGAATTTCATGGGCGAAGAGCTCTGGTCAGCGTGATTCGTGATAAGATAGGATTGCTAAGCAATGTTGCCATATCTTGGCACACTTGCATTCTAAACTGGAATAGTTGAGTTATTCATGTTTGTGAATAATTTAATCAAAATTTGTTCCATATGTTGAAGCTGAGTTTCAACATCTCTTGAGTCAGTCACATAGACAACGATTTTTTGCCATCCTTATTAAATCTATCAGATTGAATGGAACTTGGCAAAATTCATGAACACATCTGTTTGCCAAATTATGTTTAATAGAATTTTTAAGGACGACGAAAAATCGTACGTCTAAAAATCGACTTAGTGATGACTTAGTGCAGGTTGCACGAAAGCCTCGTGAAATGAATCACGATTAAAATTTTACCCCTAAAGTTGAAGTTACTTAGCTGATAGTTTTGGCAAAGCTGCAGGCAAGCTTCAAAGATGTTATAGAATGTGGCTGTGTTCAGAGTTATTTTATTTAGCCGTGAAATGCACCCTACGACCAAAGTATTGTATCTAAACTGAAATTAGTACCTTATTAGATGTGCGTCAAGTCATAGTTGTCTTTGAGTCTCTTACACTAAAAAAAAATTACTCCTAATCAATGTGAATTACTCCCTAACCAATCAATGTAAATTTTCAACCTATTAGAAATATAATGTATATGCGAATAAAATGATGTTTTTTTGTCAGGACTCAGGAGCTCCTTTAGGTATTTTGTAATTCATTAGCTGAGAAGCTGTTACTAACCCTTTGTACTCCGTACTGTATGTTCAAGTTCTGATCTCTAAAACATATTTAAATTAATGAATGAAAACTGAGTTTTATTTTGTTTTTGAACAGGACCAAAAATATTCTCGTTTCACTGAGAGACCCTATATATATAATACAATATTCTTAGAATTATTCTAGCAGTAGCAATTTTCTTTAGAAATCGGTTAGAAATATCTTTTAAATATACGTTTTAGTTTTCAATACACAATTGAAAAAAATATTCGTTATAGATGCCCAGTTTTATTGGTCTTACCATTTCAGTTCTGAACAGCTCTGTACTTCTTATTTTCAGAATCTTCCAGTCGACGACTTCGCCAAGGCTAAAATGGCCATCACAGGGAAGGAACTGACCGAGGAGAAGGAAGAGGCGCTGTCCGTGTGCCAGGATTGACGGGATGTGCCCCACGCAACCTCGGCTTTAGCCAACGCTTCTAAACTGTAAAGTAATGACTACCAGGTTTGGCAGATTCATGCGACTGAGGCTAGGGGCACACATCGTCACTCAAGCTGAGAACAACTCAACAAACATCACTGCAATTATCACAACTTCTCTAGAACTAGAACACTAGAACAAGTAAACTATATCTACTCCTCACTAAAATAGAGTAGAATTTACTAGGATTTCAAGCTTTTTGAAAGTTGTCTAAAGTTTATATCCTGTAGTTGTGTTCATAAAAAAATTGAAGACAATTCGTTTTATGCATAATAAATATTATACCCTAAAAGGATTGTTATTCATATCATAGATCCAACGTTAACATCAAGTAATAGTTTTATAATTTCTTTTAAAATTTTCTAAATATTAATTTATATTTTCCCTTTCCCTTCTCTTAACTTTTATTCGATTGTGCTTCTTCTTCTTTCGCTATTCCCATTAAAACTTGTATTTATATAAGCATTTCATTTTTTTATAATATGGATATAATTCTTGCTCCCCTATAAATCTTTTACTGAACTTTTTCTCCCTCTTTTTTCCTTCTCTCTATTCTCATAACCTACTAATATATCCATTGAACTGAGATTTTCAGTTTTCTTTCAAAACGTCACAGTTAGAGTACAGCATTAGATTTTTCTATACATTTTTGAACTTTTAGATCTTATTGTGTGATCAATAATTTTAATTGTATTTAAATATTTGAATGTTAGTTAACACTCAGTGGCGCGACTCAAGAGTAGTGAAGGTAATGGTGTTTACTGTATATAAGTGAGGTATATGGAAGTGTTTTGGTTTGGTTAAGTAGCGTTGTAATTTAAAGGTTTTGATGCTTTTATTAAAATGTGCAAGAAAAATGTTCGTAGTTGGAAATTTTATATTTTATACATTGGAGATATTTTTGTTACTTATATATTATAATGTTGTATGATGGGAATAATAAAATTTGTTCAACCAAATTTTGTAGATTTTATAATCCTTGCGAATAATGTTATGTTAAAAAACAGGGGTTTTCACGATTTTCTCAAAAACGGCTCCAACGATTTTGATTAAATTTATACCTAAAATAGTTATTGATATGCTTTATCAACTGCCACAAGTCCCAAATCTGTGAAAATTTCAGGAACTCTTTGCAAAGTTTGATTTTAGATTTCCAATTATCAGGCTTCAGATACAATTTAAACGAAAAATTTCAAGTGGAGAAGATTGAGCATGACAATTAATGTCCAATAAAATTTCACCTAAAATTGAAAATAAGCTCGAAGTTCGAGAAAAAGTGATTTTTCAAATGCAAACTTAATGAGAGAGGCAATTGTTGATTCTATTAAATCATTCACAGAGATAGCAGAATATTGGTCTCGTCAGCTGATCAGTTTTAAATTATATTTCCGAAAACTCGACTCTTGCGCTGGAGACCACTTATGAAATGCTATTTCCTGATTACTGTGTATAGTGTTTCTTTTATATTCCAGGCAATTCTTAGGTACTGAATATGAACGTTCATGAGAATTTCACAGATAATATATTATAATAATGTACCTTCGAGTATAATGGAAATCTTCATAATGGCAAGGAAAGTTATGTGAGTGTGCCACACCAGATTTAAAAAAAAATACTTTTCCAACGTATGTGATAGGTAGCCTACTTTGGATAGATACTTTGAATTATAACTATGATTACTGAAGATTTCGAAATTTTAATGATTTTTCCTAGTTACCCGAAAAATTGGATAATATAATTTTTCAAAATAATACTTGAATAATTTCTAAGATTGGAAATAGGCCTATGGTGAGACCAGGTGAGTTTCTCATCCACTACTACACATAAATATTTCATGGACTGTGTTTGCAACACATCACTACACAATCATTATAATTACAGAAATTATTATGGAACTTCAGCGGATTAAGTAATTGCCAAGAATTGGACAGAGTGATTAATCTATACTTATAAAATTCTTATCTCACTGATCACGATTTCTGGAAAACTACTGGATGGATTGCAACAAAACTTGGAATATAGCTTCCTTAAACGTCCTAGGTGCTCACTAAGAAATATTTTGGCGATATTTCAACTCTAAGGGTGGTTTTTAAGGGATTAAATTTCGTCTTTTAGCATGTATATTCTTCTTCTCCCAATCTCTTAATTATAATAGAAATGTCCATATCATATTTTATTATAGATTTATAATTTAGAGAGAGTACCTCTTCGAAACAGTAATTGTTAACTGGCAACTAAATTAATAATTTTAACAGGTTAGCATTAAGTTGAGATGACTTCATTAGGTTGGCACCAAGTTGAAGAACTAATCAAAATGCATTTATCGGGAACAAATTGATTGGGCACTGCTGCTTCAATCGGAGCTATTCCTGGGAGTATAGATAGTTTTTATTTTTCATAAAACAAACTTTTATGACGGGAGTTGCTTCTATCAATTGATCCTATTCTATCAAGACTAATTAAATTTTGTTTGTATATCCGATCGCGATAACTGCTTAAACAATTTCGATGAAATTTTAATAATTCAGTATGATATATGGAGGGTATTTTTAAAACTTCAGAAGTGTCCGTTGTGGAATCTGTTTGCAAATAAAGAGGAAATTCGGCCAAAATTTGACTTGGGCGAAAGAAAGTGGTTATTTATTAAAACGGCCAAATAGCTGATGTTGTTCCTTTTCCTAATGTAGAAATTAATATCTTTCATAGAAGTACGGCGCTTTCCCCATGCATCAATATTATTCTCAAACATTGATTGTTTTACCAAAGAAAATAGAAGGTAGCTAGAAGGGTTCAAAAGAAAATAGAAGGGTTCATGATATAGAAAAAATAGTTGACAATATGTACAAAAATAAATCGCCAGGTATTGGAGTACTGGAGCTACAACTCTTGAAAGATCATTTGTGCGCTCCACTGTGTCGTATGATCAATTTGTCTATTTCTAAGGGTATATCTCCTGACTCCTTGAAAATCTCAATTATCAATCCAATTTTTAAATCGGGGAAAAGAGACAATCTAGATAATTACAGACCAATTTCGAAACTGTCTACACCAGAAAAAATATTTGAAAGATATTTACTCACAAATTTAAATGAATATCTGTCTGAAAACGATATTCTGTCCAATGCCCAGTATTGAAGTCAATTATACTTAGTAAGCACTTTCTGTTTGAATTTGTGGATACTATGTATGTATGTATGTCGGACGGATCTCGAAAACGGCTCTAAGGATTTTGATTAAATCAGGAATATAGTGGGTTTGCAGAAAAAAAACATTTTTTTGGAACAGGTCTCAACTCTGGGAAAACTCGCTGGAGTTCTTTGAGAAAGGATTATTGGTCCCTAAAGTAGCAGCTGATCAGAAAAAAGTTTTCCATAGTCTGTTGAAAACGTAAGAGAGTGTGAGCAAATGAAAAAGATTATAATAGCTGTAGTTGAGTTACCAAATTTGGCGACCTTATTTTAAAACATTGCACTATTCTTGGAACATTTGGTATAATAGGTTCAGAAAGTGACAGGATGATAGCAAAATAAATTTATAATCGATCTCTCCAAACATATGGTAGATGAATGTAATGTTCATTGTGGGGTGATAGAAATGCGACTAATTTCTTCAGCTTCTGTTTTATATTGGTTCCTATGTCTATGTTTGTACGCAGCCATGGCCTTGAGAGAGCCAGTTGCACTGTTAATTCCTATTCTGGACTAAATACCACGAGAACCAATGAGAGAAGCCATCTATAAAAAAAGCCCTGCTCTGATCAATTCTCATGAAATTTAATCCTGATTGAAATTGAACATGGTTTTGTGCTACGGGGCCTGATATTTTCATGTTTCAAAATCAGCTGAAAACTAAATCGAAAAAAAACATAATATTCCATCAGCTGCTCCCATTTCCCTTCATGATGTCATTACATGACACAAGACAAGCCTATTGATATTGTTAGATCACAAGTAAATACTTAAGTTGTCAATTTGGATAGAAATAAAATTAATTTAAATGTTAGTTTACATCCAAATTTTTATCCCTACAGGGGTGCCCACAGCATGTTTTGATGTCGCAAGTTGCGACATGAGGCTGAATTTTTGGAAAAACCTAGGGAAAATGGGTGGATTTTTCAATACAGTTTTTAAGTACCTAAATGGATACCACATTTTGAGAATTTTGCGACATGGACCATTGGGGGGATGGGCACCCCTGCATCCCTAAGCTTTTGGTTTCAAGCTAAGATCAGAAAGAAATCATATAATGGTAGTCAATAATCAAAGTGAATGAACTCTATTCATCTATGCAAATTCACATTCAAATGATCCCACTTCAATATTTATGATTAGTAAAGTTTAGGACATGAGAAATCAGCCACAATAGTTATACTAGCTATTATGAATGGACTTCCATGGAAGAAAGAATCAGTGGATTGGCAGCTTTTACACTTTTGGATGAGTGAAACGAAAAGTAAGCGACAGGCTATGCCAAAAATTCCAGAATAAGCAAGAGATTAATGGATACCAGAGTCATCAAATTCCGAATCAACTTAATTTGGAATTTAATCTTCAATTGCATCAAGCAAAAACAAAAATAACATGATCACTGCTAATTTGATAACTGTCAACGGGAAATATTTATTTCCAATGATATTAATTCTCTAAAATGATCGTGTTTATATTTTACAGCTGGCTATACGTCAGCTTATGAATTTCGGGGATGCGATATTTTGATTTTCCACAGACTCATTCGCTCACTCACTTTTTTACTATCCACAGACGACAAAAGTCTCAGCTGTTTCAGCCAAGGATGAATTATCCTTTCAATGTCCTTCAGACATTACAGAAAGACGATTACAGTTGAACCAAATAATGAGTTTTCAAACAAGGTTTCAAGAAATCAGGTTCAATAAACAAAGATGTTTAAAGGAAAACAAATATATAATCAAACATAACAATACAATAATAATTTAGAACATTTAAAGTATAAATTCTCACATTTGATTTTTGTATATTGAAAATTTAGACGTTTTGATTGAATAATTTTTTGCTAATCCACGATAATAAATAGATACAAAAATATGATATTCAATCCAAAACTAACCTAGAACTTAATTTTTGGGTGGAAATAACTATTTCAAATACTACAAAAGAAATCTCTAGCTGACCAACTATCGTTATAATATATAGGCTGCACTCAAAAGATAATATTTTCAAATTACTTTGGTATCAACTCAATAAAAATCAATCCAATCGACTATGGCTTCATACTTTGATGATAAACTACAATTTTCAATTGACAACGCAGAAATAATAACATTGGTAACATGATAACAAGAGAATTTCATAATAAATTGAAAACGGAATACATTGTACAATTAGCACACACTAAAATAACAGCTATTAAAATCAAATTCGATGTACACCTCTAGCCTAGAAATAATATGTAAATTCAACTAAAACTAACTCATAAATAATATCTTTCTTACGGCGACATTGGTGCTTGATCCAATAATCACATAGGCTATTTCAAAGTACAGTGACTGTTGATTATAATATCCGGTCTATTAGTTAGGGATTTTTACTGTAGTTATATAGAAATGGTGCTTTTTGACCAAAATATTAAATAGTAATGATATATGATTCCTATCCATGATAATTACAATTTTTTTATGAACAAAGCGAAGAATAAAGCATATTGAATTTCTGTTTTCATCAATGTTATTAATTGTAAATCATTAATAGATTAGTAACAGTTGAATAATTCAATGGTGTTTATCAACATTCATTCCCAAGCACCTGCTTGAAATTAATTTCATTATCTAGATAACATAAGTTTGAGATTTAAATCTCCTCAAAATCGTGATGTGTAAATAATTTTCCATGTGATGTGTATAAAATTTGGTGTCATTCTTCCATTAAAAATAATTCAATGATTGCATTATAATAGATATTAACATTATATAACCGAAACATGCAAGCAATTTGCACTCCAAATTATTTAATCCTCTTTTATCTAAAACTATATGCAATATTGCACTCGATATGAATATTGTTTCAATTTTATATTCTATTTTACCAATAATATTGTTATGGATACATAAAAACACCTAACATACTGTACTGCATTGTAAATATCTACAAACAATTTAATTTGAGCCGAATATTATTGACTAATTATTTGAGTATGATGAAGCATGGCTTGACTGCGAAATAGCCTAGATTCTATAATAAATAGTTTTATGAATGTCGCGCGTGACATGAATATGGGGCATGGAATATATAGTAGCCCCGTTGCATGGGTGAACATTTAAAGTCTGTGACATCATGATCCTCGGATGTTATTCACCTGACGACATGTTGTCCTATGCATACATAGCCTTTGAATCGGAGACTAGTGAGATAGATGTTGTGTAATAAATAGGTAGCGGCGACCGGCGACTGGCGTCCAACGTCCAAGCAATGAAGCGTAGCTAGAACAATGGAATGTGGGGTGAAGCGGATAGCGGAACGATTCAGCACTCACTAGGACTCGGCTGTAAGTTTGCATTTCTTCATTGCTTCATGAATAGCTAGCTCCTTCTCCTCCTTTTTCAAGTTACGTGCTTCGAATTCCAACCTAAACAGAATAGATTTAAGAAAAGTTACTAAAACAAAATATTGAAATTCCTAATATTAAGCTAAAATAGTATTCCAAGTTGTGAAAGTCAGCATGATATTGGTTATGTTATATCCAATGGTGAACGAAATATGAAAACTATAGCCTACAGATAGAAACCTTCACCATAACACGACTTTCAGAAAATTTCTATAGTTGGGTATGAGAATATTTTTTCACATAAATGCATACGACACGACTTTTTAGGTTGGTAATAATATTATTCAATCACTATAATGGTTTGTTCTTGGCGAATTCCATTTACATGGAAACAAATCTGAAATCCAATCTAGAATATTTGCAAAGGGATTCTCTTGTTTGAAGTAATAGTTCTAAAGTGATAATTTTTTTCATTTTATCCTCATGATGAATGAAGCATTTTATAATTATCAGAGAGTTAAAAAATGATGAGACTGCAACTTGTACAACTTTCTTACAATTATAATCACCATACTTGATCAAACGAAAATTATATGTCCTGCAGCCTAGCCTAGGTAATTTACTAAACATCAATATCTGTCCAAATCTAGGTTGAGTATTTCGGGATCACTTAGATATCCTCAATTTTTTTTTTAATTTCAAAATAGTTTATATGGAAATCTCTACCACATAGCAACTAATAATAAATCAATAAGTGAATATTGCATGGGAAAAATCTGATTAATTACAAAAACGAATATTTTTGTTCTTCCTAACGATCGACAATTTATACTGAAATTCAATGTTTTAATACTGTAAGTTATGAGTAGGCTATTCTAATGTTTATAAATAGGAATTCACCTATGCCTGATGATTCTATCGACAATTTTCTCAGTAGTCATTGAATTGAAGGAATCGACAAGTTTGAACTTTTTCAACATCTTTGGTATAGAGTAGGGATCAGAGCCATCAGTGTCGGGCATGATTGGTGTTTGGCCGTGGCACACCACATCCACGTGGAAATGGGACATCAAGTCTTCCGTCACTGAGTAAGGCGCACCAATCACTACTTCTGAAACATACTGATCAGCAATAACGCTATTAATCACTGAAGTACAAGTAGCACAATATTATACATCAATCTGAAATAACAACATTGTATTAAATTCCTCAATTGATAAGCAGGGACACTTTTAGGCACTCATTCATGAATCTTTCTTCTTGAAATCCCTAAATTACGATTCTCAAACCACCTAAATTTCCTCAATTGGAACAAATAAAACTAAGAATAATTCATGCGATTTACAAAAACTTACTTATGACACTATATTTACGAAAAAAAAAAATGGTATTTATTTATTGTTATTATATAGCTTCTATTGGTGGAGAGATCGTTTCGGATGTTCTGCCTCACCATATCACCAAATCTCACTACATATACACAATTAATTTCATATGGTATTGGGTTAAAGTATTAAGTAGATATAATATTAATGAAGTATTAAAATTGAGTCGTTGAATTCTACAATGCGTTGGTGTAATTCTTTATTTATTCAGAATATTTTACTTTAGAAAATAGTGAAATATTTTCATAACAACCACATGATTTAGATAAAAGCCTAAAAACTTGATAGAATCAAGCTATCGCTTGGAGAATCATGCGCCTGCTGCTCCCTTTCAAAGAATGACCGCTTGAGCCAACTACTCTGAATATGATTCATGAGTTGTAAAATCGCTTCCCGGTGGTTCGGAACTCACCTAATACTGTAGGTCCAATAATCTCTCATTATCATACGCCTCATTACCCACGCACAAGCCTAGAGCTCATGTGGGCATCACCCTCAGCAAAAGAAAGATAAATAAATCAACTGAAAACGTATTATTTAACAGATTAATTTACAGGCGATTAGTGAATGAATCAATTCAGAGATGGAAATATTCATAGATTAATCATCGTTTCGTATGCTTGCTTTGTGCAACGTTTTGAGCAAAATAAGACAAATTAGAAAATAGTTGACAAATTTGATCAGGTTTCCGAAGCCTCTTATTGAGACTCAATCATCAAAAACTCTCCCAAGCAACACCCACTCTTCTTGATGCTCTCCTTATTATACGAAAATTGAAATCTAATTATGATTCTCAATATTTTAAATCACAAGTGAAGGAAAAAGGAAAAACTTACCTTGCATGCAAGAACGCTGAGGACTCTTTCATGTAAATTCATGATTGGGTAGTTGCTTCCCTTGTATCTATTGACCACTGGATCAGTATGTAGCCCAACAATGAGAAAGTCGCCTTGTTTTCTAGCCTTTTCAAGGAAATCAAGGTGTCCGACATGGAATACATCAAAAGCACCTGCCACGTACACCACTCTGTCACCAGGCTGCAAAATAAAACACAACATTCATATTAAAAATCGAATAAAACTTTGTATTGAAAATTTCAAAACATTGCCACATCTATCAAACCCAAAGGTTTTACGGCGGGTGCCCGGTTACAAAACAGATTCTGGAGACAAGACAGATAAATAAATTTAATGAAAATAATAATATGACCCTGAAAACAAAAAATATTTCTAGTAAAAGGTGAATGAGAAAATTCAAAATAAACAGAACAAAATAATAAGGATTGACCAAACTTCAAAAAATTAATTCTTATGTTATTGTGAAGATGAGAAAGAAAATAAGGGAAACGGAAAAATCGTTTTATACTCGAAAAAAATTATCGTTGAGGTACAAGCAGCAGTTACAATAAGAAAATATTTGAACAGCTTAAAATAGTGAATCGGTCTCATTGTTCAAAAGTTAAAAAAAAATGCTACATTCCAATTTAATTGCAAATCTTGATATTTTTAAATTGTAATAATTATATACTAATAATAAAAACCCTTATTCCAATAATTGTGCAGAACGAAAGCTAGATTTATTACACATCAGCCTTCTATTAAACTTCTTGTGAATCTGAGTGTTGATTATAGTAGAAAATCCTTAGCAATTTAAAAATAGTTTGACTTCAATTTCAGAAGGCAATAATTATAATCTATCCTTCATCAAGACCTATGTGGATGATATTCGACACAAATCTCTTTCGTAGTAAAACATTTCTAAAAGCCAACGACGCAAACTCCACAAAAAATAAATAAAATACAGTAACTAATAATTTCCTATACCTATTTGAAGTTGTCATTCCACATAACCCAGCCTTGAACAAGTTTTAGTTTCTCATATGGAGTTCAATTCAATTTGGTAAACTATACAAAAATATTTCTTTAGAGTGAATGATTGTCGAAAGCTGAAATATTTGACTCTTCTGAAGATCTGAAAGGCTAAATGTAGATGTTACATGGTATAATGCTTAGTTACAGTAATAATATATTGAAGTTTTTCATACAACACTTACAGAATAGTATAGTCCTGTCGTTGACGATACATTGTAAAATGCGTTTATGTCAATAAATGAATTTCTATTTACATTTGCTTCATGTCTATGACTGACCTGTGAGATGAAAGGATCTATGAGATCAAGAAATATGAAAGTATCATGAACATGGAAACATGCAGAATTTTTTCCATTATCTCTTCAGTCAACAAAATTACAATTTTTCATGAGTTACAATAATTAAAAAAAAACTATAATGCAATAGCCGTAACTATTGTATTTGATGTTCAACTAAAAATATGGCTACCAATCTATCCTAAAATTAAGTCCAGAAGTTGAGACCTTTTAATCAGTTTTTATTTTTATGTATTTATTGGTACAGAAATAAATCAAGAAACGATTGTTAGAGAACTACAGGTTCAGCCCAAAACACTCCCACTCCCAAGTTTTCATAAATAACATGCTCTAAAAGGATTATATGTTTTCACTTCTAAAAATTCATTTAAATTTTCAGTCTTAAAATAAAAATATTGACTGTGAATAGTGTTTTGATTGCTTCGGTTAGCTGTATCGGTCTGGTTTCATAGATTTAAGGCCTCAACACGTCCATCTGAAACACGGGAGTAACCTGAGAAAAATATCTCGCCCGGCCGAACTCGGGATCTTTTGTTTACAAAGCCAGCGTCTAAAACACTCAACTACGGCCACTCCAATATATGTAGATTAGATTGTTTCACGATGTTTGTTTAATTGATTCACGATGATAACCATCTTATTATCAATTTCGTCATCTTTACTTCTCGTGGTTGAGTGGTAGAGTGGACTTTACTGTCCAAACTTCGCCATGTCAACAAATAAAAAATTCATTCAATTCTATCTTCAAAGTCTATTATGCACATAATTCATTTTCGAATGTGAATTATTAAATGGTTCAAATTTCAAATCTATAATCTACAGAAGATCCTTATGTGCATTAACCTATAACATGGGAACATAATTTCGTTGAATAAGTGATATGATGTGATTCTAGTGGAGGTGATGGTTACCTTGGGTTCCTTGCCCTCGCTGAACTGAATGATCTTCTGAGTGGTGGGCAGGAACTGAGAGCAGCCGGTCCATGGGGAGCGAGCGGCCGAATCCTGGCCGAGGGCTGAGCTGCCCTCCCGCTCCACCTCATACTCCCAGGGGCCGCGGCGGAAGTGCTGACGTGTCATCAGCAGCATGCGACCCACCACGTCCGTCGTCGACACGCCTGCCGTCCGTTTCACCTCCCTCAAGCAAAAAACAACACTTATAAGTCAACCTGGATCAAAATGTATCCTAAGGCTGACCACTAACGGTGAAACATGCAAGTACATGTACATGCAATTTTATCACATACACATGTTCATAATGCATAATGTTTTATCATCAGCGAGAGAAATCTAACAAAATAAACAACCAATAACAATAAATAAATCACTAGAAAATTACAAACTATAATGATAGAAAAATAATTCAACCGCCAATAGAGTAGCGAAGAAAAATAACAACAACAAAATCGGAGATGCAAAAACCGAACCTCAAAATTTTTTTGCTTGAAGCCCTTTTCTGTGATGACGCAACGATGAAGTCATGTGTATCATGCATGTTCTAACGTTAGTGGCCAGCCTTCTCATGATTCCGGAAGACGTTCTAGTCTCAATACTCTCAAAGTATTTCGATTTGGAACCTATAATTTATATATATTATAGGAACCTATATATTTATATTTATATGGTTATGTGGTTATCTGGTTATATGGGTATATATTTATGTTCAACGGATCTCGAAAACGGCTTCAACGATTTTCACGAAATTTGGAACATAGTAGGTTTATGATATAAAAATTCGATTGCAATAGGTCTCATCCTTGGGAAAACTCGCTCAACGAGATTAAAAGGATAATTCATCCAGTACCCTGCCCTGACGCCAGTAACTGGAGCGTCTACTGAAATCGTCAAACCCAGGCACATTGCAAAAAATTAGCATCCTAATTTATGCCACATCTAGTCGTCAAACAGGTGCTTCCATGCTTTAGCATTGGAATAGTAATCTACAATCGCTCACATAAATCGCGTAAATACAGCCTGGATGAATTGGAGGAAAATGAGTGGAATACTTTGTGACAGAAAAATGAATGAATAACTAAAGGAAAAAGTCTATAAAACAGTAGTGCGGGCCGCTTTGAAATACGCAGCGGAGACCTGGGCAGCTAAAAAAGGCCATGAACCCAGACTGGAGGTCACTGAAATGAAGAAGCTGAGGTGGAGTTGCGGCCTAACTAGAAGGGATACAATCCGAAATGAAACAATAACAAACAGAATGAAGGATACTGAAATATCAATGAAAATACAAGAAGAAAGACTTCAATGGTACGGACATGTTGAGAAAAGGCTGAGAAGAAGAAGAATCGCTCACAGACAGTGTAATGATAATCCTTTTATATTAAGGCTGTGCAAAGGCTAAAAATAAACTTTCTACTCGTAATATTTTTCTGAGTTTTTCGATTTGTATACTTTTTGAGATATCAAGCATCAAAATGAAAAAGTGTTCTCAGGAAATCATTTTTTTTCCACTCATTACTTTTTGAGATATGAGCGACTGAAGTTTGAATTTTTGGGACAGAACATTTCAAATTCATTACTATATAAATCCATGAGATTTAGAGGATGGATTCTTCATGGTATTGTTGATCTAGTAACACAAATATTTTCTGAAAATATCAATTTTGGGAAAAGTTATTTAATTTACCAAAAATAACTCAACTAAAAGTTATTTTTAGTAAATTGAATAACTTTCTTTAAATTTTGATATTTTCAGAAAATTTATGTTTTACAAGATCAACAATACCATGACGAATCTATCCTCTGAATCGCATGGGTTTATCTCTTACCAAATTTGAAATGTTCTGTCCCAAAAATTCAAACTTCAGTCGCTCATATCTCAAAAAGTAATGATCAGAAAAAAAAGGTTTTTCTGAGAAAACTTTTTCATTTTGATAGCTTTATGATAATATACAAATCAAAAAACTTTGAAAAATATCACGAGTAAAAAGCTTATTTCTAGCCTTTGCACAGCCTTAAGAAAGCGATTTACCTATGTAATGCGGTGTAATGGCTGGTTCTGACCTACTTCTATAATGGATGCATTATAGTCCTACTTCTAAATTGTCTCTCTGTTAATTTTATTCGCCGGCCAGGTTGGCCTAGTGGTATGGTTGGCCTAGTGGTCTGAGAGGTTACAACCTACCACCTGCTAGCACTGCCAGGTCATGGGTTCAAATCCCGCCGCTAGGTATGAACGTTCGATCATCTCATCGATCACCACGCACAGGTGAAAAGATTATGTAAGTATCATCAGCAATCAAAAAATCTTAGTACATGTCCTTACAATCATTACATAGTACATGTATACGGTATGTGATTACAATCTACGATACATTATTATTGCAAAACTCACTTATATCGTCCCGCTGCTTTCACTAAATGGTACGTATCAACCCCGTCCGCCGTCATGGTGATATCATCTGGAAATTTGAATAATTGATTATAATTACAATAAAAATAACATAGAAAGAACATTGAGCCGGATAATAGCGAAGAAAGAATAATAGTTTCGAAGAATTATTTATTCTATAGAAAATTCTAATACAGTAGGTACATAAATTCATCTCAAGAAATTAGAACATTAGCAGCAAATTCTGAACTTCATTTTTAGGAGTGATGAAATTTATAAGAAATGAGAACGAATTATGTAAACGTGACTTGATATGAAATTAATAAGAAGCTAGAAAGTATGAAGCAGTGTGATTTGATATGAATACATATGAAGTGAATAATAAATATTCAATCTAGGTTGACGGTATCAAATGCTTTTCAATTTATAAATCATAAAATTAATCTCATGACATAATAATTTCATTGAATGATTCGAACGTTGTCCTATCAAGACATGACATTCATATCCTTATTTGTAAATCAAATAATATTGTGCAACAAAATATAAAGATGGAAACTTTCACATATTGAATTATTAGGTTGAAAACTTCAGAAGAAATCGAAAACGAATTATTGCGTCAACAATTATCTAAACGGAAACTTAATCCTAGTCTAAACTAAAAAAATCCACGTAAATATAAACTAATGAATGGAAACAATACATGCATAGCAAATAGTATATTAATTCAATGTATTCAAGTTATGCGTTATGCATATGGGAGGCATTATGCAAATAATGGAATATCGATGTTTTGAACTATTAAACAGAACATCCGATAGCTCACATTGTAAGGGAATACGATTTAAACAAGAGATAAAAGATGTTTTAAACAAGAGATCAACCAACCTTATTGGACTTGTTTGAAGATTATACATACAGAGTGGGTGAAAAGTCCGAGAACGGTTTAATATATCATACACAAAGGTAATTTGACGGTGGGTGTGATTGGGGATCCTAATCAAATTGAAAATACTACTTTACTATGACTTTGAAAATCTGGTCCTCCATTTGGAATGCAACTTTATTCTTTTAAATAGGGAGGTGGTCATGCGATTACATGATTTCGATACGGAATTTCAAGAAAAAAGTGGATGGCAAAAACTGCACATCTCAAACCGTTTGGAAGATATTTACATAATTGATCAATAACATGCAAATCAGAAATGAAATGAATAAGTGGTATTGATTAATAATATGAATATCTTCGAAACGGTTTGAGATATTGAAGTGCGGCTTTTGCCATCCATTTTGTCTTGAAATTCTGTATTGAAATAATGATGTAACGCATGACAACCTTCCTATTTTAAAAAATAAAGTTGCATTCAAAATGGTGGACCAGATTTTTAAAGTCATAGTAAAGTAGTATTTTGAATTTGAGTAGGATCCCCAAACACAACCACCTTGAAATCACAATTTTTTATGAAATACTAAGCCGTTCTCATACTTTTATCTTTCCTTACTGCTTTGAATAGTATTCTTTATTGATTCATACAATAAATACATCATCAAAATGATAGGGAGAGGAAGAATAAGGTAACATTGTGCTATTCCTCTCCCAAATTTGGATAAGGTTACACATAGTCCGAAATAGGTTAAGCCTTGTAGTTGTTCACTTAAAAGAAATTTTCAGTCATTAATTATTTTCACAAAGTAGATTTTTAAATTTAGATGCTTCAAAAAAAACATATTAATCAATAATGAATATCCTAGAAACTGAATGAAATATCGATATGCGGTTTTAGCCATTCATTTTTTCTTAAAATTCCGTATCGAAATCATGTATTGCATGACCACCTTCCTATTAAAAAAAAAATTGCATTCAAAATGGCGGATCAGATTTTTAGTAATAGTAAAGTAATATTTTCAAATTGAGTAGGATCCCCAATCACACCCACCGTCAAATTACCTTTGTGTATGAGATATTAAGCCGTTCTCGGACTTTTCATCCACCCTGTATGTGAGTACCATATAATAAGATCACGACCTATTCTTGTTGCTAGCTGTTAAGTTAGTTGAAGTGATATTGTGTTGGATATCCATATTGAACAAGAAAACATGAAGTTGTCGCAAATACTTGAAAGGAACAAGAAATTAGTAATAAACCATTATCGATTCCTATAGTGATGTCCACGTTAAAAGACAGTATTGATTAACATTGGTGTTGCTATCCTCGTCTCTTATTCGACAAAACAGATAGCACTATCCTTTTCTTTCTCTGCAAAAATCGTTTTTCAACAATGTAGAAATATAATATTTATTAAAAAATATTCTATCACAATTACGAAAATTTATTATTGAAACATTGAAAAATATATTTACTAGACGAATAAAATATAATTGATCATTTTCAACAAGAATAAACAATTGATACATATTCTTTCAGATACCGGTAACTTATCAGCTGCATTTTGTAGAAGGCAGAGAATCGGCAATGCTGTTCTCCTATCTTTCTCCACTGCCATTGTAACGTGGACCTCACTAGATTAAAATGAATAATAATTAATATCGTCCTATCGTCCTACCCAGGTACAGCTTGATAATGACATGACAACCGATTCTAGTAACTCGTTAATTTGATAAAAAATAATTTGAATATGTCCTCAGTTTTATTCAACTCAATCTTGCTGCTGAATATTTGACAACTTTATTATTGAAAACTGTCAAATTTAGTATTATAACTAGAAATTTCTCCAATCTCCGATTCGAGAATCTCAGAGCCTCTTACAAAAATGATATTTGAAAATATGACTGAGAGTTAAACTTCAAAAATCATGAATTGAACTAAAATTTAACGACAGCATACTTAAAACCATTCGAAGTAGCTGTTACTACCATAGACGAAGCATACACAAGCATAAACACTCCTATATGATTTTCTATGATACTAGGTTGAGTGGTTGACTATAGTTTTGTATTTTGATAACGAATGTGTCAATTTGTAGCCTAATTCCATATTAACGGAAATAACAATGGATTCAATCTATTCAAATGCGTGATTGAATAAATAAAACAATTCTATTTTATAGTAGCGTAAATAGTGATACAAACGAATTATTTCATTATTAATAGGAAATTCCCTCGGAAATCGTACTTTGTCACTCTCACTCCACCTAAACGTAGTATGTGAGGTCAACTTGTGGATCAAATGTTACAGTTCAATTAGCGATGTGGGTCAATACATTGTCTACCAGTAAAAAGCTTCGTTCGACTATTTCAATTTGGAATCACTCGAGTTAATTAATGAATGAGATAAATTAATAATAGTAGGCGGTTGACAGTGGGAGTGATTGTCAATAGTTTCTATTTGATAAAAATTACATTAGAATGGAAAATATGAGTTGGAGAATGTATTGTCAATGAACTCTGTTTGTCACAAGAAAGGTCAAACATGAATAATAATGGGGAATAACCTTTAGACCTCAGAGACGGCTCCAATTATATTTGGAATTTCTTTTAATTTTCCAAGACTAAGAATCTTAGCGAAAGTGTTAAGAGAGCATCAATCAGTTCAACGAGCAAATACAACTGATAGCTTAAACTATTAAAACAAGTGTGGGAATAACAAATTGGATGCCATCCAAACAATTAAACTTTGAAACCAAACTTTCGATAAGTGAGATTTTGGTCGACGAATGAGTTCTATCATCTTCTACTAATAAGTAAACTACAGCTATTTTTTCATGAACCACTCAAGTAGAGTGTTTAAATTAGATCACACTTTTACCATTGAAAACTCTCTTCAAATAACAGATTATACTTAAGTAAGTATATTAGGGAATAATAATAAAAAACTGAATCTAATAGTCTGATAATGAGCTGGAATATTTGAAAATAATTTTAAAAATTGACTGGATTAAAATACAGTAATTGAATTTTTCTGAGAATCCTATTGTGAGCTTCAGTGGCACTTTATTCTCAATTCAATCAAGTAATTTTGTCATTGAGAAACAATCTAACTGGAAAAATGTAATTGATCTCAAGTATCTTAAAACGACAGTTAATTTTTAGCTTGTAAATAGAAATAGTCTTTCAAAATCGACTTGATTTAGTTTTGCAGCAAAAACCTAGTGGTATTTTAAGAAGGTAGGCTATAATAGCATTCAAGAAAATATTAAAATTGGAAATAGCTTTAGGCGATTCTCACCTCCATGAACACAAAAATCACAATTATATTCATCCAATGTCTCCAAGGTAGTGATATAAGGTGCTCCCTCCACTACTTCGTCAACCCATTTGATTCCTCTCACCATTTTGTACCTGAAAAATGATCAATGTTCAGATCATAATTCAATTAGTTAGCATTAAGCATATAATATTATACAAACATGTCTGAATATCAACTGGAAACAATTTTGTAAGCAATTTAAACTAATAAAATTTTCTCTCTTAAAAGTTTCCAATTGTTGACAATATTATTATAAAAATATTTTCGTTAGATGAGGTTTTAGCATGATCACTGAAACATTGTTATTTCATTGTGTTTTTTCTTAAGGGCTACTTTTAAAATAATAATAATATAATAATTTTTACAATTACTATATTGCCAGTTGCAATGATGTGTTTACAATAATCCTGCTCTGTGACAGATGCTTGTTATAATGCTTTGTGTGTCATGATTACTGCCAGGGTTTAGTGCCAGGGCATTAGTAGCCTAAGCATGTCGTGCTAAATAATTTAAAAGGGTACTCAGATTTTTATATTTATTTACATTGTTATTTCAATACGAAAACAATTTCTGAAAGTTAGCCATGGAAGGCTATTGAACTCATCGAACTGAGTCGTTTGCATCCGGATAAAATAATCTGTGACCCTAAATAAATCCAAGTAAGTTGGTGACCTAGAGATGGAAACATTTTTGGAATTGATTAGATAGAGCTTGAAACTACTATAGCATTGAACACTACGCGTTTAAACGTTGAGTTTTACATTGATAACCATTCAAGTGATTGTAAGCAAGAAGTACCTGAAATATTCATTTGAATTTAAGTTCTACAAGGAGAAATGTGAAAAATGTAGTACTGTAAAAGTATTTATAGCAATCTGGGCTCAGTCTGATTATGTCAAAATGTAAAGCCACATCAGAAAAATACAAAAAATCCAACATTTGAAAATGGAATACCATTTCATAACTCTTACAATAATCAAGATACTGGATTTATTAAAGATCTAATAAATTCCTTATTGAAAGAAATTTACAATTTTAATCGAACATGCATGTGTTCGCCTGTAGATTGCCTGCATATAGAGCGCAGCTCTGAAAATATATTCTTATTAACGAAGTTTTTGTATCAACGAATACATTATCAGCTCTTTTTTTACTTGTGATTCTGCAATAAGAATCTACAGGAGATTGTTACACTACTTGAAAGTAATAGGAACTGATCCAAAAAGTAGTATCTATATAAATAAAAAACGCGAGCCTCAAATTTTGACATTCAATAACTTTTTTATTTGTGCACCGAATTTGATAATTTTTTTAGTTGTGTTCGTTATGCTCGGGACCAGGATTATGGCCTATCAAATTTAGAATCCGACTTTAAGACTCTTTCCTACGGTCCTTCAAGGTTTACATGTAATCCTTATGTGAGAAGATTGTGAGCTGGCCACACACAGAAATAAAAATCAGCTGTTATAATCTAATCATTGCGTCATCCAACAGCCGTCGGTAGATAGTAGACAAGAGTGTGTGCTGCTCCATAACCGCCCATGCATTTCATCCTAAACGCCCCGACTAAAAACCAAATGACTGTTCTGTGTGTAACCATCCAGCAGTGTGGCCTCAGGTCAAGGCTGTTAAATACACTTTTTTCATTATTTAAATTTGATAATACTTTTCAATACAATTGTTAAGATCATTATAAGAGTGAGAAAAAGTAACAACTGAAACTTTTAAATGGTCTAATAAGCGAGTTATGGGTTGTTGAAGTGTTGAACTGCGTTTTCTTTCCAGATCATAAACGGTTTCGAATTTTCCATTGGAGTTTTTTTAATACATTCAGAATATCATTGGCTTTGTTCTAATATGCGTTTTTTCGCGATTTATGCCAAAATAAACAAGTTATCGAATTTACAAAAAATGTTACTTTTTTATTTATGAACGATAAGGGGAAAAATGTTTTAGTTTGGAAAGATACATTTTTTTAATTTTTAAGATCTGTTAATATAGTCGAAACCGTTTATAATCTGGAAAGAAAACGGAATCTGGAAAATTAGCACTTCAACAACCCATAACTCGCTTATTAGATCACTTAAAAATTTCAGTTGCCACTTTTTCTCACTCTTATAATGATCTTAACAATTATATTAAAAAAGATTATCAAATTTGAATAATGAAAAAAGTGTACCGAACAGCCTTGAAGACTTACTTTGACATTTTACTAAATACATTGCTTTGTTTCGAATAATTGTGCTGTCTTGATTGATTTTTAGTGAATTATCTTTCTATAATATAAAAATGAATGTCTGTTTGTGTGTTAGTTTGTTATTTAGTTAGTTTGTTTGTTCCCTATAGACTTAAAAACTACTGGACAGAACAGCATGAAATTTTGAAGATATTTTGTGTGAATATTGAAGATAGTTTCTGACCAGAAATTTTAATAGGGGACTAATAATTATTAATATTATTAATCCATTTTACAGACCTATGTTTTCGAAATTGTCGGCCGAGGGCTACCGAAGAACGGGAAGATGATAATGATTCATGATCATGTTGTGATTTAGCAACAAAAAGTTACCAGCTGTAATAAACAGATAAATTGTGTACTGGTATTAACAATGTACCTAGAATACCTATTCTATTCTAGTTACCTTGGGTAGTTTGGAGTTGAAGTTTAGTTGATTGGTACTAGCTACAGATAATGATTAGTTAGAATACCTATACAAATAATTATCACTCTCAAATCATTGAGAAACTGGAAAATGATGAAAAAATTATTCACCTCATGAAAGAGAGTTGTACATATTGCATTCATTAATTACTGAAGAATGATAGAATAATTTACATTTTTTTTTAATTTAGCTTATATTCATCCTAAAATGGAAGATGGAAAGAATATGGAATTCTGTGTGATTCATCGTATGTCGCATATTTCCTGGACCATCTATTGACAATCAACGACTATAAACGCATTAAATTCATCTTTGAAATACTGATTTAACCTATTTTTTTTCAATTCAACACTTTACTGATAAATATTACTACCAACTGATTGAGAAAAATATGTTTTCGGAATAATAAATGCTGCATGACTAAGCACATAGGAAGTCCGTATTGAGATGAAAGTGATAATATTGATTGTCAGATAAATTTCATGATTCACAAAATAAAGTTGAGTGTGACATGAGATACATTGACTTTTTGGCGGTACGAGGTTCGCCGGGCAAGCTAGTTGGATATATATTTCTACAATAATTGCCAAACTAAAATCACCTCATAATGATGAATGAATAAGTAAAATACAATGAAATTATCTAATTGTGTGAACTGAGAAATAACATGTGTGAATGAGTATTTTTGTTTTGTTATTAAATTTGAATACGTTTAAAACCAAGTAGGATATTACTGTAGTGTTACGTCATATGGAAGCCATATAGACATGTTTAAAAAATTACAAGGTCACATAAAAACTAAATAGGTACCTCAAATTCTATAGGCAGTGCAATAAGAGCGGAGCAACTTCAATTATCTCTCAAGTGTAGGCCTATTGTTTTCTTCTAATGCACATTCAAACCAAATGGTACAGTTTAACTCAATTATGATGACGAAAAATTTATTCTCATGTTTACAATATTTTATCTCTGGAAATGGCTAGATATCAGTCTTTAAGGCCTAACTTTAAGGATTGGTATCAGTCTGACACGAATGGATGATTATTGTAAAATCTTAACCTGTTTTCAAGTTTCTTCAATAAAATAAAACTGAGCGAAAAATATCAAAGCATTGGCCAAATGCCATCACAAACACTCAACTCTTTCTCTTCTTTCCATGCTGAATTGCTCATAAATAGTTATTTTGGACTGTTTGCTATAAGAGTTGGATTATGTAAATTAATGGAAGAATAGAGAATAATCGCTAGCCGACAGTGAATTACAGCTAGAAGATATTACATATTATTTATACAACTTGTTTTGGTGTGTTATAACCAAATGATATGGTAGGAAAGGCAGAATCCTCTTCCTCTAGCTGCTAATTGGAATGCGCTACAGGTCTTTCAAGGACGACAAGGATTTGATCGCAATAAGAACCGTTTGGTAATACGCAGTTCCTTCCCGAAATAATCGGTACATTCGAAAAGCAGAATGTCTAATTTGCTGTGATTAAATTAATAATTTGAAACCAAAGCATGGAAAAACATTTTTTTAAATTGTATGTATGAAGATATGATGAAATTTTATATGTTTGTAGTGGAGCTTAAAAGCGGAATAAGTAGTTACCTCATGAATCAGCTTTTAGATTTCAGCATTCAAGTCCCAGGAAGTTGAAAAATGTACGTTTCTAATATTGAATTTAATAATTATTCAACAAAGTTCAAAGTTTAGTTAATTTTGTTATTATGCTATATCATAAAAATTAAATTGAAAATTGATCTATTTTGCCATTATTAAAAAACTATGTTAATTTATTAGTTAAAACTTAAAAATCAAAAAGTTTTGAGACTTTATCAATGAAGTATAATTCATTTCCAGATATGAGTAGATTCCAAGGAAAAGCATAGGGCAGAACAAAAGTTGATATTTGGAAAATCAAAAGAAACTGCACCTTTGTAGTCCTAAAATTGACTATGGCATGTTACACTGGTCCCAGATTGAATTTTGTTTGCGCTACACATAGAAGGACCGCTTGTTAACAAACTTATATTAACTCAAGTGAATGGAGCAAGCAATTTGAAAATAATTTGTAAATTTAATATTAGAAAATTTCATTCATTAAAAATACTTTTATATATAATTCAAGTTTCAAGAAATAAAAATTCAAGTACCCTTTGTTTAAATTTATTACTCACGAAACGTTTCGACATTAATTTACCGTATGTCATTATCAAGTGACTCACTTGATAATGACATAAATGATGTCATAAGTAAAAAAGTTTTAAAAAATTGAAAAAAGGTAATTGAGTTTTTATTTCTTGATATTTAAGAGTATCCCTAACAAAAAAGGTTATAATTTAAGGGTGATTGTTTCTTGATCCATTCCGAGCTGCGATGTATCAACACAGTTCACACGAAATGCAGTCAAATATTTAAGTAAGTAATCAAAACCTTTTACTTACTGACTGTAGGTAGTACTTAGTCACTTACTTAGTGACTGTAGTAAAAGATTTTGATTATTTACTTAAATATTTGACAGCATGTCGTGTGAAATAAATAGAAAAAAGTGTGTTAATTATTCAAGTCATCTACAGATATAAGAGTTTAATAAGTAATAAAATTATTAATTAATATGAGTTATTAAATATATAAAAAAGTTTCAAAAGTGTGCATTGATCAGGTCTTTGTAATTTTTAAATTTTTATTAGAAGAAACGGTTAGACTAAGACAGAGTATATTGTCAATAATTACAAGGAGCGGTCTTTAGATGAACAGTCGTGTGACTGAAAATGTTCGTTTTTAACTAAGAAACATGAAATCCTCACTCACCTTTCCTGTTCAGTAAAAACTGGAGGTCCCTTGTGCCTTGTAATTTCTTCATCTGTATGAATTCCAACGATCAGATAGTCGCCAAGGGCTTTAGCTTGCCTTAAAGAGTTGGCGTGACCAAAATGAACCATATCGTAACTGTAAAAATATAATCAATTGAAAACATCAAAATGTTTTTATTTAAATAAATATGTGAAATATTGAAAGAAACAAAACCCTTCATATACAGTTCTATACAAGTATTTTCTATACAAAAATAATAGCCTTAATGAAACCAGACAGTATCTAGTTAATTAACAGTACCGTAAGTCTGAGTAAGTTATATTTATTATTCATGAAGAACATATAGGTACAGTCTTTAGGATGCTGTAATAGGTGTTTGTGTAGAAATATTTTACATCACTTTATCTAATTAGTAATAGGCTAATTTATAATCAATAAAATAACGTATTCAAGGATGAATATGAGAAGAATTGTAACTTGGAAAGAAAACATGAAAGACGTGTTCCCTTATGGACATGCCCTGGTGGCATGTCTGTGCTATGAACAAAAACCATTATTATTATTATTAACATCAATAAATGAAGCCCGTCAAAGTCTCTAAAAATATTCAGATTATAGGTAGAAAAAAAATATAGCCTAGGTAGATCCAGTCCAAATATTAATAAAAATAGACTTTACGGTATTTTTAAATTAAAAAATATCAATAAACTTAAGCAATGAATATTTATGCTGAATATTATTAAAAATCAATATTCATTGTACTTAATGTACTAAAATGAGTAAAAGGATTCAAGAGCAATGCAACCCCAGCCAGGAAGAACATTCATTTTACAAAAAACCTGCAAAGTTTTCAAGTAAAATTGTACAATCAAAAAGTAACAATGATTGAATTAGGACTCCCAGAAAAATACAGTACCTACTAACAACGCTTTAGTAACCATTTAAAAATTTTAAACTACAAAAGTTAATTTTAGATTAACAAATAAATGATATAAAAATTTAGATTGAACTACCGGTAAGCTACAAAAAATTATCGAGAAGTGATTGCGAGCTCTATAAAAGTAATAAATTACTGAGAAATGTATAACAACACCGTTAAACCAAACCGATTTGCGGGGTTATAGTCAATGATATTAGTCAACTTGCAAAATCAATAAAAACAGATAAGCTTATAATAAATACTCTCAAGAAAAGCTAAAATAGAGAATGCGTCAAGCTAGGACAAGCTTGAAGAAGATTTGAAGATACCAAATAGGATTTGATGTATTCATTTAAAAACACCGTATTTGTTAATTTAATTTTGAATAAGCGGCTAAAATAAAACAACTAAAATTGCTTTTGTATCATAGTTACCATCCATCACACCAAACTCGTATCTCGTTATGATTGTTAGACATTTCTGATCCAATACTTCAAAATTTATCACTGATCATTTAATAAACAACAGTTTATCTCAGTAAATCAAAGCGAATTGTTCAAAACCACAATAACCCACACCAATCTTATGATACTGATAACTGAACAAAAATTGAGCATTCAAGAGTTTATTTCAACTTTTCTAACCCTCTCCATTCACAGCAATCACAGGCCAGTCGATCAGCTGTAGGTGCTTGCTGCCGTGCAGTGCTTACAACTGTAAAAATTGTAATCACGAAAGGATTTTTCTCTGATATTAATGATACCATTTTTAATTATAGTAATGCTGAATAGAATAAACAACTACCTAAGTAAATAAAAAAATTCGAAAAATCCATTTTGATTTCAGGTTCTTGCTTTATAATATACAGATGAATCCAAAAGACTTTGATTTATTTAACAAACAGAAGAAAGACGACAAGTCAAAAATCAGTATGGCCGTGAATTTGCTAGCGAGGGTCAACGAAAAACAAGTTGTATCTCGTCTGCTAACTTTACATAGAAATTGTGTAATCTAATCGGTAAAAGTTTTGTCAAAATTCACAAAATGCAAGCTGCAAGGGTGGTTTCCGGCGTCAATATTTTAAAAAAAGTTACAAGCAGATCCAAAGTATCTCATTTTAAAAGATGTATTTCAACCACACATTCTTTGAAGGATTCATTTCAGGTTCAAGACGCTGATGACTTCAACCAGAGAGTAAAAAACAGCAAGAAGCCCGTGGTCGTGGATTTTTTTGCAACGTAAGACTGAATAAAATTTCATTCCTAGCTTTATTATGTGTTTGAAATTTTACTCTAGGGCTTTTAAGTGTTTTTGTAGTGTTTATTACCTAACCTCTCAAATTGTGTAGTTATGCAACAACTACAGAAGTAAGTTAAACTACATTGATGGCCTAATGATACCTACTATTTATTGAAGAGGTTAAATCAAAACTTTATTTAAGAATAAAGTGAACAACTATTTCGGACTAAATGCCGTAACTTTATCTAAATTTGGAAGAGGAATAGCACAAGGTTACCTTATCTCTTTTCTCCCTTCATTTTGTTGATGTAGGCTACTTATTGTATTTAAATTAATAATAAAGATTAAATAATTTTGAATCTTGAAAGATTTTTCTATTAGTATAAGAAATTCAACAATACAAAATTAATAATGTTTGCATTAGGCTGCACTCAAGACAGTCTGATTAAAAATCATTAATATATTATTTACTGTCGCTACAATCATCATAATGATTTAGTATTGATCCTAATGAGTCATTTTTGTTTCTAAAACTGAAAGACTGAACTGAAATTAAGTAAACAATAACTAAGGACTACAGAAAATAATGAATTGATTGATACTGTTCTATGCCTAACAAGATGTAATTAATGTTTTTATTGACAATTCTCTATGTTTAAACTGAATTCATGAGTTAATACATTTATTTATATATGATTATAGCCTATATGAGCATTTTATCCAAGTTTAAAAACAATCGATAACGTACTGAAGTAGGTAACAGCAAATAGGCTATTGATAATAAATTATTGATTACCACCTGTTTTGGAATGGCGGATGAAGAGACTCTGAGTATTCTGTGGAATCTTATCAATTCATGCAAAATTCTAACGTCAGAAAAGACGAGAACAGCTATCGTCTAATTACAGTTGATGAGCGATAAGAGAAGAGTCGTCTGTGGCCGGTGGCTCAGCTGTATAAGCACCAGAAGGCCGGTTGCATATGAACCACAATTGCATTGAGATGTGGGAGCTAGTATTTTCCTTCTGTGGTACCACAAACGCAGCGCATACGGAATGCATTGGCAGGCATGGCAGTGACACTGATACTTCCACATGATGTTGCGCGCTGTGGTAGCGATTGTCGTACCACTGGTGTGAGCACTATGCTTCCCCTAGCTTCTGTACCACAATCGCAGTCGCTATGTTAAAACACCCGAGTATGATACAATTACAAACATTTCAAAACTGTTGCACTAATGCGCGTTTTCTCGAATGTAGTATGAAAGACTCTCTGCATTATGCCGATTGCAGACGAATCACTATCGCATATGGGATGTGGGACTGATATACCACAGAATAATACGACTAACGCAGAGAGACTTTCACACTACATTCGAGAAAACGAAGAATGCCAAGCTAGGGGAAGCGTAGTGCTCAAACCAGTGGTACTACAATCGCAAGGAAAATAATCTCATACTACAGCGCGCAACGCCATGTGGATGTGTGGCATCAATGCCACTGCCATGCCTGCCAATGTATTCCATATGCACTGCATTTGTGATACCACAGTTGGAAAATAATCGCTCCCACATTCCACATGCGATAGTGGTTCGTCTGCAACCGGCCTAAGGAACAATGATCCGCTTGCCTCGCTTGTGTGTACGATCAGTAGCACTAGTACGCGTCTAGAGCTAATTTTTTAATTAGTCGGCTACTCTTTATAATTATTGGGCCACGCGGTTTCCGATGGCTCTGTATAGGGCCTAAGGCTCTAAGAGGCCAAGCATTATTATACAGTACCACAAATATGACTACGATTTTCCGATTAACCAGAACTCGCAAATTGCGGCTACACCTGTGGCTCTATAATAAGCCTCTTTGATGCAGTCGAGGTTGAGCGCGACTTACCCGTGTCAGCTACTGTTTCTGAGGCTTCATCAGGTTTTACATTGAAATTATGATTAAAATGTATTTATTTTAATCTTTAGTTTCTAAAACCGTTAATGTTTCTTGTTTGAAGGTGGTGTAATCCTTGTAAAGCACTTGCCCCTCGTTTGGAGAGTGTGATTGCTGAAACGAATGGAAAGGTAGATCTAGCCAAAGTTGATATCGACGAGCATTCAGACCTGGCTCTTGATTATGACGTAAGTATAACTTTTCTTTTGAATGTAGTAGACGAAATGGCTTTTTATAATAAATCAATTGTTTAATGATGTAAATTATCTTAATAATCAGAGGAATTATACTATGCTCGATGTGCAAAAGCGGGCAAAATGAAGATCTCTTTAATTTCTTTGGAAAGTGTTAAATTTTATTTAACAAAATTCAGATTTAGTATCTGGGGAGTGCGATAGCTAAACTAGCGACAGGCTATTGATATATTGAACGGAGAGAGCTAGGAGAAATTGATAAGATTCATTAGAATAACCTACAGTAACTATATTACCCACAGTATAGCTATTGACTACAAGCATGACATGGCATCAAGTTTCTGATTGGTTAACTCGGTCACATGATACAAATCCGCCATTAAGATTCCAAGCAAACTTTCCTATATTATAGCATTAGACATTTGGAACTTATCACTTATTTTACCGATTGGAAGCATATTATGAACTTAAGATGAGTTTCATTTATCATTTTTGAAGAGAAATTTATTATACTTTAATATAGACAAAAAAGGTTACTTTAAAAAACCTAATAAAGCTTAAAACATCAATTTTCCTTCCCTCGGACTCCTCGCAGACCACTTCTAGAGCTTTCGCGGACAACTTAAGCTGCGTTTACACCAACGCTATTAGCAAAATGTTAATAACTTAATCCTTACAGATTATATTAGATTAAACATAATTTATCATACATATGATGAACATATGTGTTTGTCAAGTTCCGTTCAATCTAATAGAATCTATAATGATTAAGTTAACATTTTGTTAATAACTTTGGTGTAAACGCAGCTTTATTGGGAACCAGTGATGTATATAAATATGCAGAAAGATAAATTTCAATTTTGTGTATTTCCTCATCCAATTTCAAATGATCGAACTTCAAATAATCCAATTTCAAAATATTTTTTGTGACTCAATTGAATATAATATTTTATGAAATATTTAACCATGATTAAGTGCTGATTGAAGACGTCTTGACTTCTCTGATTGATTCTCTTCAGTACTGAGTACCCTACCAATAACATGTTCAATTGGTCAATAGCTTAAGTACCTAAGGACCTAGGTCGAAAATTCATATGAATTTCGAGTTGCATTACAACGAGCAGTGGTTTTTTAGCAGATTAGAAATATCAATAAATATAAACAATAATGGTATGTGTGTTATTTTTCAATTGCTTACATTTTTATTAAATTCATCAAGTTGTCATCAAGGCGGGGAAAAAATTCCAATGGCCATACTGTGGGTAATATTGTTACTGTAGAATAGCCTGGAGGTACCGATCTCCAAGAATAGTATATAGTAGGTTGCCTTGATTACATAAGACGCGTGGAGAACGCAGCCTGCTATGGTGTGACGTCATGCTGCGACCTCTCGGCCCGGCTTAACATGAATTCAAATGTAAAAATACCAAACTTTGAGCCCTCATAGCAAATTTATTTATTTATTTATTTATAAGGTTAGCAAAAAAATACAAGAATCGGAAAAGGAAAAACAGGCTATTGCCTAAAACTTCTTCAATTTCCTAATTTAGTTTTAAATTGTCCAAATATTATCGGTTATGTTCATTCAAATTTCTACACCAAATCACAATTTAAAATATAAATTAGAATAAAACAAACAATTTTAAATAAATTAACCATCAACACTACATAGAAGTGATTGACGTCAAAATGTTCAGCATTTTATATCCCCTATGAAACAATATCAAAACCAATTTTCAGTAAAAATCCTATAAATGATACTGGTGAGTCTAAAACAAATCGTTTGATCACACGATTTGATTTGATAATACCATTTCAAATACGTTTTTGTACTTTCTCTTAGTTTTTTCTGCATCGTTTTAGTTCTTTCTCTTAAACAGATTCTATTCTCATTCAGACATTTTATCCTTATGAAGGTCTATGGAAAGAACTAACAGCTTCTTCAGGAATTTCAGGATATTAACGTCATTCTATCAACAACTCCTGAAAAAATGCGAACCCATCAACGGTTGCCCAGCTTTATCACAAAAATAAACAGTCTAGATAAGCCCTAAGAATGTATGAACATCATTCAATTATTATAAAGATTTTTATTTATCCTAATTATGATACAAAAATAGATAATCACGACTTTTAGTGACTTTAATGCTGTTATTTTATCAATAAATAAAGCGCATCACACTACTGTACTGTAAGGTAGTTGAAACATTTCATGAATAATTAATGTTATATTATTTAAAGTTATAATTAGTTGAAGTATTTAAATTATAATTAAGATCTATTCTTGCTTTACACAAGTGTTCTTTGCATTCATAAGTATCCCATGGACACATTGAAATAAAAAATAACATACATGAAAATAATCAATAGAATATACTAATAATCGTCAATAATAATAATACTGCACTGAGCAGAAACTAAAACACAATACAAGAGCAACTTGTTGGCACTACGCTTTCCAGTAGACAACTGAAATAATTATTAGTAACCAGACAGTTCAACGTTCTGAGAATAACTTGTAATCATGGTGAACAGTTCCATGAATTCGCTAAATTGGTTCTAGGTATTTGTCAATTAATAAAGTCTTAAACAAATAGTCATAAATACAAATGCTTGTAACTAGCATTCCGGGCGACGATACTATCAATTTTCACAAAAGATTGTCAAATAAGAAACAATAATCTTTAAATATAATTGGTCGATCAGCATAAAATTAAATATGATCGCTTTATTTTGTTATATTATTGTTTAAAATAAGTCAAAAACAAATAAGTTACCAGCCTTTTCACAAATATGAATCGGTTTTACCGATTGAATAAAGTGATAGATTCAAGGACTTTCTACACTTTTTAAAATGCACATTGATGTGAAGCTTGTTTCTTTCTGAATTGAATCACATATTCATATTTTTTATCAATACAGCGGTTTTTATGTGAGGAATTGATATTTGACGCAGTGTTTTGTATGTAATTCTTATGGGAAGCCGGCGTTTGCCGGCCGTGAGGTCGGAGTTTGACGTAGGCTCATGCCAGTTCATGCGCGTATGTTAACGCGATCGAGGCAACCTGCTATACACTATCCTTGACCGATCTCAGCTGATTGAGATGTTCAACACTTAGAGTAAATGTGTCTAGGAATCTTTGTGGTTTTCATGAACTGGTTTAAATAATGCATTTTTCTCTTAACTTTATTTCATTAATCATTATTAAACCACAAATAATGAATACTACCACAAATTTTGTAATAGTAGTCAACTCCTAGCAGATTGCTGTAGAAAATGCATCAAGTGATTATATTTATTTTGTTTTTGATGTCAATGAAGATTTTTTGAATTGAATAATTTATTTTAATATACAGGGTGATTCTAAATTATAGTAAAATAATTTAATACGTGATAGTAGAGGTGAAAATAAGAAAAAAATCTTATAAACATATATCCATAAACGCTTTATTAGCGAGCTATACAGAGTGAAAGTTTTCGTCCGGAATTCAGTTCCTCTGGTGAAATACACCGATGCTGAATTGTTTGGGGACTAGTTTTTGAAAAACTTATGCTGGATTCCTATGGAAAAATATCTCAAAAATTGAATAAAACTAGTCTGAAAGCTGTAGTGTGAGTAGTTTTTGAGAAAAAAGTTTAAATATGCAAAAAATTCAAGTAGAAAAACACAGACTTCTACGTTTGATGCCCAATAACTTTCTCTAATCACCAGTAAACAAATAATTTTTCGCAATAAAAATTGTGGAGAATTCAATTCTGAAAAGAATCATGTAAGCTGTGTAAACTAAATTTAAATGAAAGTTGAATAAAATGTATTCTAAAGGTGCATACAGACTTTCGCGCTGCTCCGCAACCGAACGTTACTCCAGCAGAGCGATTGTTGATCGACCGGGGAGCAACAGTGGTTCGACCGGGGAACGCGAGAAGATCTAACATCTTCCGTAACGTTCATGATGGGTGCGTGGGCGGAGCGACTGTGGTTCGATGGAGGAACGAGGGCGGTATGAGGGCGGAGCGTGCTCGGTGCGGGTTGGAAGCGCGTATATGTGTACGCAGCTTTATGTTGTACATTACACCACAAAAAATTGCTGTTTTATGAAGAACTAATAACTCATAGGTTGTAGCTGATTGCTTATTTGCAATTAGCTACAACCTATGAGTTGAATTTTCTACAATTTTTATTGCGAAAAATTATTTGTTTACTGGTGATTAAAGAAAGTTATTGGGCATCAAACGTAGAAGTCTGTGTTTTTCTACTCAGATTTTTTGCATATTTCAACTTTTTTCTCAAAAACTACTTACACTACAGCTTCCAGACTAGTTTTATTAAATTTTTGAGATATTTTCCCATAGGAATCCAGCATAAGTTTTACAAAAACTAGTCCCCAAACAATTCAGCATCGGTGTATTTCACCAGAGGAACCGAATTCCGGGCGAAATCTTTCACCTGTATAGCTCGCTAATGAAGCGTTTATGGATATATGTTTATAAGAACTTTTTTCTTATTTTTATCTCTACTATCACGTATTAAATTATTTTACTATGATTATGAATCACTCTGTATATCAATTATTTATTAATTTTCTTGAATTATTAATTAGGCCTATCATTATTAATCTGAAGAATTTATTCTAGTTTTAAATAATATAAGTAACTCAATTTGGGGTTTTCTCTCCAAAATGGAAAAAAATCCTAGAAATAATATTCTAGGGAATCAAGTATGTCATACGACAAGCAATATATTGGAGAATGTATCCTCCAATCCGATTTTCATGAATTCATTTGCTAACAGAACTGAAATTACTCACCCTAATGATTTCGACTTCAGGCGCTCATACTCATAAAATGAAAGTGATAAAAAAGTTTTTTTCTTAGAAATTTGTTCCATTTTGTTCACTTAATAGTATCCAAATATTCAGTGAAAAAAAACATTAAAAAAGTTTCCAAAAGCCTAATGCACAAACTTGACGACAGGTTCTCTTTAATTGTTTGAATTTTGAATTTGTTGCTACAGGAGATCCCAACCAATTCACAGTAATAGGCTATTAAAATATACTCTGTAGAAATAAATCTTAATTCAATAATATGAAACCCAACATTGTAGTTTTCCCTTCATTATTATTATATTTTTGACAGAGCCAAGCGTCAGAATAATCACGTTTGCCTCTAGCTTTAAGGTATATGAATGACTTTGTGAAACCACTGCTTGAAAAATTTAGTGTTGAGGTTGCATGGATATTTCAGAGGAATCTGTGATAAAAAAGTGCTTTTTCTACAGTCTCACAAGTAGTGCAATAGGTAGATCCTTGAATAATCCACTTGTTAAAGAGTATCAAAATTGTTATTTCCAAAAAAAACAATTTATTTCAATTGAATAAATTATTTTTTTATATATGAAATTCATTTCATAAGAAATTAAAACATCCCCTTTGCTGCTTTCTGATTTTTTATCATTGATCCGTGTTATTTTATTTTTCAAGTTATCTTCTTTTTGTTGTTATTTATATTTTGAAACCATGGTTCATATTGTGAGAAGAAAGTGTCATCTTTTGACCCACTGCCAACATACAAGGTGTTTCTTAAGTTGGCAGTGCAGAAGGAAAGTTAGGTTGCTAGTTTTGTGTGTATATGTATGTTTCTATTTACTGTATTTTGTACTTGTATAATTTTGTATTTTATAATCTATTAATTTCTTTTATTTATACTGAAAATGGTTATTTTAATATATTTCAATTTCAAAAGCAAGTGGGAGAAGGGGGGGGAGTGTTCCGTTTTATCTCACAGATTGAGATAAGCGCCGTTGGAACGATGTCTGCTTGGGGCCATCTTAGCTAATAGTCAGTTATGGGTTACAAACTCACGTTTTTGTTGTTTGGAATCCACCCAAGTCTGCATGTATCACCATCATACTTCCCAGTACACAGGTACAAGCCTAGGGCTTCAGTGGGAATCATCATCAGTAAAAATCAAAGTATAGGATCTCATTCTATTTGTTAGTCATAGGCTTTTTGGTGGCTATTTATTTCATGTATGCGCTTCAATCGATGGAAGATTTTCGGATTATAAAAGTGAATTATTTCCACAGGTTGGCTCTGTACCTGTCCTACTTGTAATACGCAATGGCAAAGTCGAGGAACGACTTGTGGGTCTTCAGGACACCGACAAACTCCGAAAGTTCATTGATAAGGCTGTGGCTGCAAACTAGAACAATCCAATTATGATTAGTATTTTCAATTATAATTATTATTGTGATCACAGGCCTTGAATTGATAGAAATATAATAACATACAAGAATATAAGAAATCTGCAATGTAATATTATTACTAATTTGGCTTTCAAAATTATATTTAAAATTCCAAGTACCATTCTGTATATTCGCCATGTTGGGTATGATGTAATGCAAAAATGTTGTTGTGTATATAGTTGAAAAAATCTCTAACTCAACGTGTTAGTGCTTTCCATCCTACAAAACCATCTTGTTATTGTTATGGATCCAAACCAGTCAGAGAAAATCAATTTAAACTATGGTTCTTATTTGTAAAATGTCTTGCTCAGTTAGTATTGGATCTGCTCAGAATAATTGTATTTTGTATCAAGCTTTATGCGACAAGAGAGTTGATACAAACGTTTTTGGTAGAAGAGTCAATTTTGTTTGCTTGTCATGTGAACTGATTTTATAAAATTGGATTGAAACTATGGGAAGAAATTACTCATAGACAGTTATAAGCAAATGAACGAAATTTTTTTAAGTGAAAGTGAAACTCTTCAGACGATCAATAATAAACGTTAAGTTTATTTGATGTTAAGTTAAGTTAAGGTTAAGTTAAGTTAAGTTAACCTTAACGTTAAGTTAAGGTTATTGAAAAAGTTTGCCTAACATTCGATAACTCCAGCTCAGCTCTTAAGAAAATTCGAGGAGTCGTTTCTACGGTAGTTGAATCACTAGGAAAAATTTCCTTTTATAGACCAGGCAATGAATGCTCAAAAAAGGGTATAGAGGGAAATGTTTGGAAGACAATTTTTGACCCCACAGTTCTGTTAAGGGTAGTAAGGAGATAAACATATCAAAAGTCCCCATCCCTACCCCCTGTGCTAAGGGGGTGGGGGTGGTTTAAAGGTACATTTTTTTGGTTTGTCGCATAAAACTAAAAAACTATGAAAACTGATGCTTAACGTAGGTCTGTCGAGCATTGAATTCTCTTTGAAATGATGTATTATTTTACTATTCCAAGTCAAATTTTTGGTTTCTCGCATAAAACTAAAAAACTATGAAAACTGATGCTTAACAATGACAATGACATTTGAAGGGGGTGTCTGTGAGCCAATTTTTGGCTTTGCAGCTTGATTTGGACTAGTTAGCAGGTAAACATAGCAGAAATGCGCATCTTCATCCCCTCTATTGAAGGTGTGGAACCCTCTACATTGAAGCTGCTATAACAATGAGAGGAAAACTTGGAATAGTAAAATAATACATCATTTCAAAGAGAATTCAATGCTCGACAAACCTACGATAAGCATCAGTTTTCATGATGCATTGTTGGAGAGGTATAAGCCCTGAAAGAGCAAAGCATTGGATAAAAACCTGTTATTTTAACAATTACACACCTTCATGAGCGAATATCTCAGGAACTGTTGGGAATATCACAAAATTCCACTGGACAAAAAGTGTAGAGAATCTATCAAGCTTCATTTTTGAATAGTTATTTCAGTCGGTTGAACGCATTGTTCTCAAGATATGAGCGTCGAAGTAAAACGCTGAAAAATGCAACTTATAAACCACCCTCATCCACTTAGCACATGAGTTAGGAATGGGGACTTTTGATATGTTCTCCTCCTAACTAGTCTCAACAAAGCTGCAAAGTCAAAATTTTTTTTTAAAACATCCACTCCAAATTCCTTTGTCAATATTGGTCTATTGTTGCAATAATGGATATTTCACACTCAACACTAAAGCTGCTGCAAAAGGTGTAGGGAATTTATAAAAGTGTGAAATAACACATCAAATTGAAGAGAATTTAATGCTCTATAAGCTCACAATCAACATTGATTTTTCCCATCGATTTTCAAAAAGTTATGATAGCAAAAATAAAAAACAATTGATGTCAAACGTGTCTTTTTCAAAAATGTCACACTTTCAAGAGCAGATATCTCGAAAACTAGAGGAGATATAAAGTTGTAGATATAGTAGGAAATTTTGTAAGCTTCAATTTGTTATATTACATTCAAGTCCTTAGGATACATAGTTTTCAAGTTTCATGCGAGAAACAAAAAAATGGTACCTTAAAACCACCCCCACCCGCTTAGCACAGGGGGTAGGGGTGGGGAATTGTGATATGTTTACCTCCTTACTACCCTTAACAGAACTGTGGGGTCAAAAATTGTCTTCCCAACTTTTCCCTCTATAACCTTTCCTTGACTGGACTAATAGGATTCTGCGAGGGATGTCGACTCTGAGATCTCGTACGGTAATTATTGCTTTTGATGGGCTTTGATATTATTATTTAACGGAACACTTGAGCCCATTGCCCATTTCGAATAATTACTATGGATGAATAAACTTTAATTTTCAAAGTCTGTTTGGTGAAGGTACAATATTCCTGGTATATAATAATACTGAGAGTGATGCCCACATAAGCTCTTAGGCTTGTGCATGGGTAATGAGTGAGAGGGCGGATGATGATGAGAGATGACTACTTTTTAGGTAGACGTGACCGACGGGTTATCATCTACTCCGAAAGACGAGGTGGCAGTATCTATGTGGTTGTGCTGTGGTCAAAAACTTTTGCCCCGATCGGTATGATTCACTTCTTTCCCTTAACTTCATGACCACGCAGTCATGGTCTCACAACTTGATCCCTGGACCGATTTCTCCTTCCACAGCATCAATACGCTAATATGCATAGCAATAACATTTGATCAACCAGCTGAGATTTGACAGCTGTTTGTGACAACAACCTATCATGCCGTAATTATTCTAAATGATGAATGCAGCAGCATGCGCAGTTGGCTTATGTCATCTTCCGCCCGCCCCGCACTGAAAAACTAGGGATCTTCTTATTAAACCACATCTATACATTTTCTGATGATCAAGAGCTTGAGATTTTTGTAGTTTCATCACTGAGAATATGATACATACCATAATCTCGAAATCTATATCAACTCAAATTTCATACAAAATCAACACAGACAAAGTTCAATATTAATTCACAAACAAACTGGTACAGTACATAATTAGCAATTCACATTAGCATTTAATTTATCAATATTTATCATTGATTCCAGTTTGATCGACTGACAACGGACTGATTTGAATTGAGCTGATATCGCTGGAGCTTGAATTGAGCTCATGAACTGGTGGTAAGGATAATGTTGATAATGCTATTGTCGTTTGGTATTAATGTTATCAATAGCAGTCTACATTCCAATTATTTAGTAATTCTAGTTAAAGGCTTTTTAAGCGCATAATATTTCTTGTGTAACTTTGTACAAAAATGATTTATTGATGTTTTGGGTAAAAATATAAATTTAAAGGTACCGGTATCCTATTTCTATTCACAAATATAGGGATACCTTTGCATCGAATTTTATATACAGCAATATTCTTTCTAACCTAAAGTGATGTGGCTGGGAACGTTAAAATTTATATCAAGAGCATAAATGTTATTACCGTCAAACCGGCTAACTTGGGAGAGTTTTCAACTTTGACTTGAAATTCAGTTCCATTATTATTTTAATAGTTTATTTCTCTTGTGCTCAAAACTTAGGTCTTTAATAATACTTCAAATATATACATTTAATTTCATTATTATTCCAACCTGTTTAAAAAAAAAAATGGTGTCCCAAGTCATACGCAGAAGTTGGGTAACTTCGGACACCAATATAATTTGCCTGAAATAAGACAATTGAGTGGTTGAAGGCTAACTTGTGACATTAGATTTTGATATTCATATTCATAATAACAATACTTTAACTGTAAAATAATTGAATAATAGATAAAATAATTGAGTGTTCACAATTGAAGTTATTAAAGGTTCAATTTCTAGGTTAGTGATAGTAGATTGTTATGACTGTTAAAAAAGTATCTTGGCTGTTAATTAGATGTTCAAAACGTTATTAAATAATATTTTCAATGATGTGTTCCAACAAATCCACAATGCCAGAACTCGGAATGAATTGCACAGACAGCTGGTAAGTTGGAATTGGAGGGTAGGGGTTAAACTGTCCCAAAAGTTAGACTACTGTCTCAAGTTAGCCGGTTTGACGGTACTCAGTTGTCCGTGTCTGTCAAGTAGTAAAAAAATGATAATTTATACCAATTCATAAAATTATGTAGATCTACGGTTCTACGTCATAATTTTTCACCAATATCTTCCATCTAATAAAAAAATTACAAACTTAGATTTTCTCCTATAAATAATTGAACGAGCGTTAGCGAAGTTCTCACTTTAAACTTACTAGAGCCCAAAGTCGTTTTCTGTCTGTATGTTCGACAAGAACTTTGGAGAGACTTGATCAATCAGCTTCAAATTTTGACCCCGAATTCTTTTGAACCTTTTTACTGGTCAAGTTCGTTGGACAACAAAATTGACTCACTCATTTTTCAGGGTATAAAAAAACATTGAAAGTGTGTGAGAAAAAAATTGTTTTGATTTATCAGTCAACTGGAATTATTTGCATGCTATTTCTGTGATTTTTCCATTTAATATAAAGAAGCTGATGTTATTATTTGGCAGTTGTCACAGAGACTGACAGACAGACAGACTTTATGCGCCGAAACATGATTTCAGCTGAATAATACACAACATTAATTTATAAGTTCTATAATATTAGCTCGCTTCCGATAACGTCTGTCTGCCTGTCTTAACATACACGTAAACACGTAATTAATACTACTTGTGATAGCAGTTGCTATGACAATTTTACTTTGTTCAAAGTGTTAAAATCTGGTGTGGCGCACTCACACAACTCTCCTTGCCGTTATGAAAATTGATCAACTGACGCTAGTGATAACGCGCATCTCGAGTCTACTATTCAAAGAACTAAGCCAGCTGGTGACAGGACAACAACGCTGCAGACACATGAAGTCTTCATAGTGAATGATTTAATAGAATCAACACTTGCCAACAGTTTGCAAATTGAATAATCTTATTTTCTCAAACTTCGAGCTTATTTTCAATTTTAGGTGGAAATCTTACTGAACATTAATTGTAGAGATTTTCATGCTCAATCTTTTCCACTTTAAATTTTCTGTTTAATTTGTTCCTGAAGCTTGATAATTGGGAATCTAGAATCAAATTTTACATAGATGGGGCGGAGCTTCTGAAATTTTACCAGATATGGGACTTGTGGCAGTTGTTAGAGCTTATCAATGACTTTTTTAAGTATCAATTTGATCAAAATCGTTGAAGCCGTTTTCGAGAAAATCGTGAAAAACCCTGCTTTTGACAACATTTTCGCCATTTTAACCGCCATCTTGAATTGCATTTGATCAAAATTGTTCGTGTCGGATCCTTAAGGGGGAAGGACCTTTAGTTCCAGATTTCAAGTCATTCCGTTAATTGGGAGATGAGATATCGTGTACACAGACGCACATACACTTATACACACACATACCCTACAGACCAATATCCAAAAACCACTTTTTTGGACTCAGGGGACCTTAAAACGTATAGGAATTTGGAAATTGGGGTACCTTATTTTTTTTCAGAAAGCAATACTTTCCTTACCTACGGTAATAGGGCAAGGAAAGTAAAATGTGAGTAGAAGCTTCTATTAGTGTTCACCAACACTTGATTATTCAATGTACAGGTACCGTACTCATTCATTTCATTTTTGTATAATTTATTATTACCTTCAAATGTTGATATCATTGAAACGGTTTGAGATATCGATGTGTGGGTTTCATCATTAATTGTCCTTTGAAATTCTGTATCGAAATCATGTATCACATGACCACCTTCCCATTTGAAAAAAATGAAGTTGGATTCAAAATGTAGTTGGATCCATATGACGGATCCAAGATGGCAGACAAAAGTTTTTTCTCATTTGGAATAGGATTCCCATGGAACCTTATAGTAGTTCTGTGAACAGTAGACCTCACGCAGTATTTTCATCCACAAGTACCTGATTGAAACTATAGACCTTATGGAAATACAGCAATAGACTGGCTTCTCCACACATCTGTGTAATCACTTGTCAGCTGATTTATGATGAATAATTCTATAGTCTGATTTTCACTCTCATATTGGCGTATGAAGGAGGCTCCTTTTTCCTTTTATATTATCCTTGAAATGCAAAATTTCCAAAAACCTTGTATATACGTCGACGCGCAATTAAAAAAGGAACATACCTGTCAAATTTCATGAAAATCTATTACCGCGTTTCGCTGTAAATGCGCAACATATATACATTCTAACATTTAAACATAAAGAGAAATGCCAAACCGTCGACTTGAATCTTAGACCTCACTTCGCTCGGCCAACTATTGTAATATCATACTTGTAAATATGTATTTAGCTGTTTCCATAATAATTCTCACCTACTCTATAATTACAAGTTGCGGATCTCAGAGATGAATACAACAGTTCATGAGCGAGTTATTCAACGCAGAGATCTCTAGTGTAGGACAGTTTATTTTTCTATGTGTATTATTCCTATAAGGCTTAATTTTTCTTGTTTCAAAAGCTTAGAAAGGTACTTAGGCTATTCTCACCTTCTACTCCTATTTCCGGAGCTGAAATGAAGTGGATTAAATAATAATAATAGGAGATGAAAACAAAGTTTATATTAATTACGTGATTTTAATTTATTGCCAGATTATAATAATTATTGTATCATGTTCTTATGTGAAGTAGGGGATCATGTCTTTGAAAACTCCGTAGGTTTATTTGTGTTAAATCCATATCTAGCCGGATTTCCTCTACTGTTGTATTTAGATAACAGCGATGAGATATCAGTGGGTTTACTCATAGCTGACGTCTCTTGTTCAAAGAGAAAATCCGAAATTCCAGGTGGGTATTATATGTTGTTAGAAAACTGTGTCTGGACTTGATTGATGTGATGAAAGCTTCGTTTTGGAGATCAGGTCACGTGGTTCGGCTCTTGAAAAACGACCTCTGCTCTCGCCAAAAGTCCATTAATTCGAAAGCGCGGCAATTGATACCATCTCACTTGCGTCCACTATGCAACAAGCAGTGGTTCTCATTCAATTATCAATATTTAGTGGTGTGTTGGGGCTTTGGCGTGCGAATAAACAGTTCCTTATTACAAAAATGGTGACTCGCCTACTTCGAGCATCTTTTGGTGGCCTAGATAACTCCCTTATATAGTTTCAGCTGCATCTGTTGATCTGTGTGTTTCATCCTTTCAATACATGATAGTTTACAGAAACATTTACGGTATACTCAGTTGAATCTATGAGCTCTGGAATGAATTACAATACGGTAGCCTTTTGTTAGAACAGTCTAATAACATTTTAAATTTTACAATTTACATGGTTTGAAATCGATCAACTTTTCTAAATAAAAATTAAATTTTTATTGATAAAATATAAATAAATCTAACAAGTGAATATTATACGATTATCTAGTTTGAAAATGATATTAAGGTATGTTTCGTACCCAGGAACATTGCCCTAGAATATTGGTAGGGAGTTCGGAAACACTCTGTTTACAGGATAGTGTTTACGATCAACTTTTTCTCCTTAAATACAATAGCAGAATATTATGTCTGATACTATTGTACTAGCTTGAGAAGTGCACCCCTTACTCTACTGCACACCATATCTTTTTGCAACATCTTATATACCGGTATTTAATTAATTGATATACACAAAAACAATTATTCTACATTTTTCCTTTTTTGAAATTTAATATTCTACTACTGTAGTATGGCTTTGCATTTTATTTGAGCGGGTTCTTCTTGTAGCAACATGAGAATATGAAGTTATGATTTCTAGTTGAATTGATAAAAGTATGGATAGATCTTGTTGGTTGTGTCAACTTGGAGAGGGTTGGTGCAGGGTGAGGGTTGGTGCAGGGTGAGGGGCGGTGCAGGGTGAGGGGTGGAACGCAACCAGAAAGGCAAACAACGCGATTTAGTGAGATCCACCTTATTCATATTGTCAGCATTACTTGTAGATATTATCGATGTTTCCCATTCAACTAATACTGTCAGTTTGCTGTCTGCTTATTGCGGCGGCGGCGGCGTCGGCGTCGGTATCATTCTTTCACATAACATTTGGTTTCTGGAGAAAACTTAATGCCTTTTTAATACGCGGCGTGTGTGACTGAGATAAGGCCAGAGTCGCAACTACTCTCTGTTCGTAAACAAACGGTTTATAGCTCGCTAAGCATTGCACTAACCGCCTTCGATTCCTCCGTACATCGCATTCTCAGCCAATATTATTCATTGCTGCTGCCAAACTCTGTCGCCTTATCACAATACAATTTGCGGGTCACAGTTTGAGCTGAAAGTGGAAAGCTCACTTTCTTCGTTGTAACTGAGGTGATTGATATTTTGGTACACATCCAATTTGTTGAGGATGAGGCGAACATGTGCTACGTATAGAGGCTCTATTATTTCTATTGACTAAGATGTTGCAAATGAAACAGATTTATAACTATGTATCATCCCTTCGAAATATTTTTTCAACCTGCCATAAATATCTATACAATATTTGAATGTTGGCCCATTTCATTTTTTTGGATGTTTCCGGATCTAAAAAATTCTCAACGTATCTGTAACGTATTAGTAAATTAACCGTACAGTTTTTGCTGAATGCGAGAATACACGTAAGTTTATTTTCAAAACTAGAAACTTTTCATAATCGTTTTGAAACTGATTCCTGGATAGGAAGAATTACCGAAGAAACATAATATTTTGTGAGAGAGGCCATCATTCCATTTTCTTCATTTACCCTTCCAAGGTTTTATAGAGTTTGAACGGGGTGAAGCAAAGAGAAAAACGTGTTGCTACAGCGATTTATGTGAGAAATAATGGATCCCGTATGTATATTCAGTTGGGGTTGGACCTAGTGTCGAATCTTTATGGAATTTTATAGAGAAAATACGGCCAGTCTTTCTGGCGACACGACTTGCGAATTATCGGAGACGCGGAACGGAGCAGGGGATGGATAACAGAGGGGGCCGAACACTTTTTATAGGAATGTCCGATGGAGGATGGATAGATTGCGCGTAATGCCTTATCGCGCTGAGAGCTCTGCATGTGCGCTTCTTTCTCTTTCCCTAAAATACGAAAAACATTTGCTAAAACCTTGCCTGAAATAATAAGAAAGCGAGAGCGTTTTGGGGTAAAATACAACCAATTCCCTCGATGCTCTTTGCTGTCCCTCGTGTATTACGCATCAGCTTGGGGGTGGGGATGTGCTTGTCTTCTTTTTTAGCCAATGTTGACAAAAGTACACCGATAGTGTGACACTATCTAGCGATGGGGAGTCAATGTGTATTGATAAAGTAGCACTGGCCATTAGTTGCGGAAAGTGATAGATTTTCATGGCTATTTGTGGTGAGGGGTGGGGTGATGTGATCAAGAATTTGGACATCATTAAAGCACTGGACACTTTTTATCTTGATATAGAAATAGTGGCCTATGAGTTGGTTATTTGATTTGGTAATGAATCACCCATGTAATATAGGGGCTGGATGCCAAAATATAATTCTTTCAGTATATTAATATAGTCTATATTTTTCTTAATTAGTGTATGAAGGCTGCTGGTATGAATGGGCACTAACCTATTCCCAATAATTCTACATTCCTTGCCCTAATACCATAGATAAGGAAAGTATTGCTTTCCGAAAAAGATTAAGGTATCCAAATTTCTAAATTTCTATACGCTTCGAAGTCCCTGAGTCCAAAAAAGTGTTTTTTTTTTTGGTATTGGTGTATTGAAATTTGAAACTTGAGGTCCTTACACTATAAGGATCTGACACGAGCAATTTCGATCAAATGCAATTCAAGATGGCGGCTAAAATTGCAAAAATGATGTCAAAAACAGGGGTTTTCGCGATTTTCTCAAAAACGGCTCCAACGATTTTGATCAAATTGATACCTAGAATAGTCATTGATAAGCTCTATAAACTGCTACAAGTCTGTGAAAATTTCAGGAGCTCCGCCCGATCTATGCAAAGTTTGATTTTAGATTTTCCGATTATCAGGCTTCAGATTCAATTTAAACGAAAAGTTTCAAGTGGAAAAGATTGAGCATGGAAATCTCTACTATTGATGTCCAGTAACATTTTCAACTAATATTGAAAATAAGCTCGAAATTCGATAGCATAATCGATCTCGTTAGCTGATTGATTTCAAATTATAATGGATAACTGCAAGGAAAGTTGTATGAGTGTGCCACACCAGATTTTTTACTTTTCTTACCCTCTATTACCATAGGTAAGGAAAGTATTGCTATCCAAAAAAATTAAGGAACCCGAATATCTAAATATTTCAATACGTTTCAATGTCCTCTGAGTCAAAAATCTGGTGTGGCGCACTCACACAACTTTCCTTGCCGTTATGAAAATTCATCACCTGACGCTAGTTTGACGCATGTCAAGTCTACTAGTCAAAGATCTGAGCCAGATGGTGACAGGACAATAACGCTGGAGACACACGAGGTCTGATATCTCTTAATACTGAATGATTTAATAGAATCAACAGTTGCGAACAGTTTGCAATTGAATAATCACATTTTCTTAAATTTCGATCTTATTTTCAATTTTTCAATTTTCAATTTTAGCTGAAAATGTTACTGAACTGATCAATTGTAGAGATTTTCATGCTCAATCGTTTCCATTTGAATTTCTTTATTTAATTTGTATCTGAACCCTGATAATTGGGAATCTAAAATCAAACTTTGCATACATGGGGTGGAGCTCTTGAAATTTTTACAGATATGGGACTTGTGGCAGTTGATAGAGCTTATCAATGCCAGTTCTAGGTATAAGTTTGATCGAAATCGTTGGAGCCGTTTTCGAGAAAATCGCGAAAAACCCGGTTTTTTTAAAACATTTCAGCCGCCATCTTGAATCGCTTCTTCTTCTTCTTTTTTCTACCCTTTTGCCGTTAAGCGTCGGGCTCCTTCAACTATTCTCTAAACTTTATACGATCCTGTGCCATTCTCTTTACTTCATCCAATGTCTTACCTCTTCCAGCAGCTATACTCTCTACATACTGATTCCATTGCAGTGGTGGTCGTCCCCTGCCTCGTTTTCCTTCTGGTCTTGCCTCCATAACCAGCCTTGCCTTTCGTTCATCACTCATCCGAGCAACATGGCCATACCATCCAAGGGTTTTTCGCTGAACAGTGGTAATCAGTTCCTTCTGTTTTAATGGTTCTCTGATCACACTATTTCTCACTCTGTCTCTTTTGGTTTTTCCAACCACCCTCCTCAGGTATCTCATTTCTGAGGAGGTAATTCTACTCTTGTGCTTTTCTATCATTGTGAGGCATTCTGTTCCATAGAGTAGAACTGGCTTAAATATTGACTCGAATATCCTTATTTTAGTTCCCTGGCTTATTTCTCTTTTACCCAGGATGGTTCTGCTAAGCTGGTAATACACTTGGTTGGCTTTCCTTACTCTGTTGTTTATCTCTTCATCAACTTTTCCATCTGCAGAGATTAATGTTCCAAGATATTCATAGTTGTTCACCCTTTCCAATATTTCACCATCCCATGTTATATCCAACTCCACATTCTCTTGATTCTTTGATACTATCATCACTTTACTCTTCTCAATGTTGACAATCATTCCCTTATCTCTTATCACACTACACCATTCTGTTACAGCATTTTGTAGATCTCTTTGAGTATTAGCTATTAGCAGAATATCGTCTGCATATATCAGTGCTTGAATGTATACTGGGCGGAGGTTGCGGTTTCCAATCTTGCTTCGAGTTGTTCTTCTCTTGCACATTTTTATTATTCGATCCATCAGTACTATGAATAGAAGTGGGCTTAGACTGTCTCCTTGTTTGACACCTTTATCTATTTTGAATTCTCTAGATGCAGCACCTCCTATTCTCACAACCCCTCTGACATTACTGTATAGGCTTTTAATTCTTTTGGTAAGTTCAGGTGACACACCTGCTTCACTGAGGGCATCCCAAAGGCACTGTCTAGATACGGTGTCGAAAGCTGTTTTCAAATCTAAGAAGGCAATATATGTTTGACCAGCTCGGCTCAATCTCTTATCCATGACTTGTCTTATTGTAAACATATGATCACTATTCTGATGATCCCTTCTAAAGGTTTCCTGTTCCTCTTCCAGCCCTTCCTCCACCTCCACTCTCAGTCTTCTTTCTAGAATTCTAGAGTAGATTTTAAGCAATACTGAAGACAGGCAGATGGCTCTGTAATTTTCACATTTTACTGTGCTTCCTTTCTTGTGTATGGGGATAATAACGTTCTTCTCCCATTCTGAGGGAATTTTTGCATAGTGCCAGATATCATTACAAAGATGCCATATCCATTTAGCCACATCCTGTCCACCAAATTTTATTAGTTCTGGGGTAACATCATCATATCCAGCTGCCTTACCTAATTTCAGACCAGAAATCGCGCTTTGAACTTCCTGGAGGGATATCTGCACCTCATTTTGTTGTTGTTCTTCCTCATTATGATCATTATCACTCTCAGTGGGTCTTTCCTCTTCCTTGAATGTCTTCTCATAGAAACTCCTCCATACTTGTAGCACCTAATTCAAATCAGATTTTATCCTTCCTTCTTCGTCAACTACACTTCTCACTCGCTTTCCATACTTTCCTCGTAGAGCTCGAACTGTATGCCAAAACTTATTACTCCTTGTTTGATAATTTTCCTCAATTTCCTTTTCAAATTCTTCCCATGACTTCAACTTGGCCTTTCTCAACTCTTGTTTGGACTCATTCCGTTTCTGTACATATTCATTCCAATCCTCTGCACTCTTGCTTCTACGTTTCCAATTGTATATTCTGTATACTTAAAGGAATAAACTTTATTATTATTATTATTATAAACTTTTTCCAAGCTTCTTTTTTCAGCCTAATCTTCTCTTTCACAGAATCATTCCACCACTTGGTTCTTTTAACATGTTCTCCGACCATTGTCATTCCACAAACATTTTCTGCCACTTTTAACAATGTATTCTTTAATAGGTACCATCTTCTTTCAATATTCTCTTCTGATTCTCCATGAATTTGCTCTTCCTTCCTTCTAAGCTCCTCCGTTATTGCTCTTTGATATTCTCTTCTTTTCTCTGTCTTCCTCAACTCCATCACTTTGATTTTCCTATACTTCGGTGACTTACACTTCTTTGGGGATTTTATTCTTGTTCCCATGATAACAAGTTTGTGCTCTGTACTAAGTTTGGCACTTCTAACATCAGTCACTGCATATCTAAAATGCCTTGTATATACAAAGTAATCTATAGCACTCTTGACTCCTCTGCTGTGTGACTCAAATGTGATTTCGTGAATATTTCTGTGAGGGTAGAAGGAATTGCCAACCAGAAGATCATTGTCTACACAAAATTGCAGCATTCTCTTGCCACTGCCGTTCAAAACCGACTCAGCTCCATGCTTCCCCAAGTTGCTTTCCTGAGTTCCGGTCCGTTTCTCTTTCTTATTTGACTCTCATTAAATTTTGCTCATTCAATGTGGGTTATTAGCCCTCCATGAACTAGTTAGGTGGAGGGGCCGCCTCCTCATGGGGTCCTAACAACCGTTTTTGAAATCAGATTTCACAAGTGAAAAAAGAAATTAGAAAGAAGAAGTAAAGCCGCCTACACACACGCAGATCCCCGGACACACGACCCCCCGCCGCCCCCATAAACTCCACCGGACCAACAGATGCTGTTTGTCGAGCTCCGTCCAACCCGACCGAATCCACAAGTACGGCAAAAAATCGAATGCCCAAAATCAACGCGCATGCAACCGGCTTAAGAAAATGGCCAAGGGAGGCCGAAAGATAGCAGAGAAAAAAAGAATGGCACATAGCTGAGTCAATCGAAAAAGTGCCATTCTAGAAATGAAAAGTACCAAAGCATAAGAAGAAGAAGAGGGATTTTGGGAGAAGGGCTTTGGAATAGGGGGTCCCTTTTAGTCGCCTCCTACGACAAGCAGGGATACTGTGGGTTTATTCTGGTGTTTAACAAATTATTGAGTCCGATGTTCAACTCAAAGCTCCCCGGCCCACAGGGGTATCTTGAATTGCATTTGATCGAAATTGTTCGTGTCAGATCCTTAAAGGGGAAGGACCTTAAGTTCCAAATTTCAAGTCATTCCGTGAATTTCAAGATGAGATATTGTGTACACAGACACACATACACTCATAAACACACACACCCACATACAGAACAATACCCAAAAACCACTTTTTTGGACTCAGGGGACCTCGAAACTTATAGAGATTTAGAAATTGGGGTACCTTAATTTTTTTCGGAAAGCAATACTTTCCTCACCTATGGTAATAGGGCAAGGAAAGTAAAAAAGTTTCACAAATTTCTATTAAATCATTCACTGGAAGAGATAGCAGAATTGGTCTCGTTAGCTGATCAGTTTTAAATTATATTTCCGAAAACTCGACTCTTGCGCTGGAGACCACTGATGGAATGTTATTTTCTGATTACTGTTTATCATGTTATATTCCAGGCAATTCATAGGTACTGAATTTGAACGTTCATGAGAATTTCACAGATCATTATTATAATAATATATTATTATTATTATAAAATACCTTCGAGTATAATGGAAACCTTCATAATGGCAAGAAAAGCTGTGTGATTGCGCCACACCAGATTTTTTTATCTGTGTGTCATTTTCACTTGAAATATAGAACTTCAAGAAATCGTATAAGCTGTAGAGTAAAGTATGAGCAATGCATATCGTACTGGAAACTTCTATTAATTTTATGTTGCACATCAATATCTCCTAAGAAATAAACAAAGGAGAAGTTTCCTCTCTGATAATTTCCACCCCTGAATAGAAGAGAAACTGCAATCCAGTTGAGTTGCACAGAGAGCTTTCAGGTGCAATTCGATTACTGCAAGCAGCATTCTTGCGTGAACGCATTTTTTATAGCGGAAAACTAGTTGACGGAGTAAATGTGGTGTCCAAGAGGGGAAATAGCAATGCAACTGGCGTTATTGCATAGCCATCCACCTGGATGCTTCCTTGAAGCGTGCACGGCCAAGATAACGTGGCTGCCAATGATATTCCACCGATTGTCATGCCACCCCCCCTTCACTCTCCAGCATATGCATGTATTGTCACACACGGCTTCTTCTTTGTATGGCACACGGGTTCAGTCTATTTCACACTCTTCGATTTCAACCCCTATTCTGTGTACAGTAGGTCGTCCCCACTTGTATATTTATCCATTCCATTCCACCCACTTCTTTCCAGTTCAGCTTATCATCATATTCGCTTTCTTCTTCATTATGCAAATCCTCTGTGTTGCCACCTTCTAAAGTGCTGAGCCATAGATTCATAGCCTACTTTTTCTTGAGTATGTCTGTATCTCTGCAGTATGTTTCTGTATGCTGAATCTCTTTAGTACGAGTGTACGATTCATGTGGCTCTTTAAAATTTTGAAAGATACAATGAACCTCACATTTTTTCTCAATACTAAACAGTAATTGATTGTATTTCAGAATCCAAATTCCACTGTATTTCCAAACAAAATTCGTATCAGTAAATTTAGGCTCAAAATTAGAAAATCATGTAGAGCACTGAAATCCGTGAAAGATTACATAATTTTTTTCAAGTGTAGTAGATCAAACACCGTGTATAATCCCATCCGATCAATATCACGTTCTAGAAACAGGCCTATATGCTGTGAATTTTCAACATTCAATTTTCTTTTTCCTCAAACAATAATAATCGCTTATTTAGATGTGGGCTGAAGGTACGTAACTACAGTATTGGTGAAAATAGTATTCAGGTCTAATAATTCTCTCAAATAGTTACGTATCTTCATTCCTCATTATTTTCAAATTTGTTGGGTTGGAATTTATGAATCTCTGAGTTATTGATGCTGTATAATCCAGTTATTGAGCCAGCTTGCCACTAGGAAATCACCCAATTCCAGCGCTGCGCTCGCTTTCTTCTCGAAATTCAATCGATCATTTTCGAGTTTTTGTCTTGAGCCCTGAGGCGTTGCCGCTATAGAAGAAAAGTTTGGCATCAGTGAATGCGGCGCGCACTCTTTACTACACCGTTAGCGCTTCTATTCTGTATTGAAATATGCACGCTCATACCCGAGCTCCATCTTTTCTTTGCTCGAGCGCCCAGCCGACAACGTGCTAGATTGCTCAGTTCCATTTCCATGTAAAACTGGCGCGATTACAAAGCCGCCTGAATTATATGTCAAACTTCTTCTTATATCCATCCTCTTCTGAAAGGTGCCTTTACATTCCGGCCAGCAAACAACACAATAGACACCAATCTAGTCATTGTTTTGCTTCTACCACTGTTTGCTTCTGCATCTTTTGATCACGTCGTTATTATATGGCTTGGCTAGAACTAACTGAAAGAAAAGTCAATTTAGTCTGGAGCTGCGATGAAAATGCTCTCATCATTTCTCCATTGAAAACGTCGCAAGAATTTTGTCATCCAATGAAACATGAGTCTCCTTCCATCAAACTCTCATCACTTTGGAAACTATTTCAAAGCCACAAAGCCAAAGTGTGTGTGTGTGTGTGTGTGTGTGTGTGTGTGTGTGTGTGTGTGTGTGTGTGTGTGTGTGTGTGTGTGTGTGTGTGTGTGTGTGTGTGTGTGTGTATGTGTGTGTGTGTGTAGATAGACATCAAATTCACAAAGATTGTAGAGGCTAACTGATAATTCAGTCCAAGCCATAATACATCAAACAACTTTCAGCTAGCACTTGAGTGAAATTTACACACTGTAGAATCTTTTCAACAGTATGACAACGTTTTGTCTATAGAGAATTTCTCATTAGAGTTGATAGAAAGTAGAAAAAGTTTGAACTTCAATCATCCGACATGATAAATGGATTAGCTTCAATGACGTCGTTTGTGGTTCTAGAAAATGTTGTCACCTGGTTATATGGGACATACATAATATGAAACATATATTTATCTCATATTGATCAGGATTTTAGAGTTTTTAAATTTAAAGTTCAATGAACAGTATTTTGTCTTTGAACAATCTTTTGTCATCGACAGAAAGATTGTTTATTTTGTTGTCAATATTAACGATAGCTTCTCTCTGTTTTTAATAACAAACGTGCGCTTGTGCGACAGATAGAAATATGTACTTGACATGGCTTTCATTTTTGGCATTGACTGAGTTTATATTAATACCCAAATTTAGCTTTTGGGGCAGAGTTCGTTCGTTAGGACTGTGAGTAGAGTCCGGCTGTTCTGGTGAAAAGGATAGATTTTGCTCTGGTTTTATAATACAGTTTTCCTGTCGTAGTTCGGGCAGTTTAAATATTGTATTATTGATTAAGACGGGATCTGAACCCATTCCACTAGATCAGTTATTCTGATTTTTAACTAATAATTAACGTCGTGGTTCAAACAGTGAATGTAAAGGGAAAAGCCATCTTCAAAAGGTAGGTGTTATCCTTTTTTAGTTTTCTTTTTTAATTTTTCATAACTGCAAAGATTGTATCTTCAGCAGCAAGCAAATAGCTTCCCCATTAATTTCATTTTAATATTGTTTTCTTAAAATAAAGTAATCTTGATTGTTTAAATGTAAATATAATTATGTTAAAGATTTATTAAATTATAATATAGTAGATTGTTCACCTTTTGTTCTATCTTATAACCACCAAAACAATATTCTATATAGTTTCTTTACCCCGCTACAATTTGGAAGTAATTTTATGAACAAATTTTGAAACAAATTACCTTGACGTTTCATAGGATACAGAGGCAAAATTCATAAATACATTCAATAGAATAAATCAGAAGTAGAGCGAGGTTCGTTGCTGTTAATAGAGTTTGGAATTGTAAGCTGGAAATTATAATGGCCAGTCGAATGTTTGTGGCGAATGTCGACCAACAAGCGGGAGAAATCAGAGGTCTGCTCTCTGCTGTGCATCACCAGATCACCACCACAAGTTCAATTACTGTTGATCAGCTTATGGGCTTGCATTGAAATGACGATGACTCAATTAAATGAGAGGTAATGGGTAATGGGAGAGCAGTGCAGTGCACACGTGCGTATTGTTCGATTGCGCTGTTATTTCTAGATGCGATCGAATGGCCGGCCATTCCATCTGAATGCAGAATGCAGTTGGTTTGTGTGAGGGTGGCCCATTGTCATTATATTGACTTGGCTGGCGGCATGTTGCCCCATACGAGGCGTTGCATTGTTCGGTGCATCGCTGTGGCTATGTTACCTTTAATTAGCAACTAATCAGACTTCAACAACAAGACTAAACCGTTTGTATATATTTACGGGGACCGGCCCCCCCTCCTCTCACCTACCACACACACTCTCTGTGAACCACCACAAACCTCAGATTATACATTGTAACCTGAGGCAGCTATGTCAAGTTTGCCCAAATACTAAGGAAGGGTATGTTGATCTGCATTATTCGCTGGGGAGAACAGTAATTGAATTGATTTGAACAATTTCTTGCTTTCTTGCAAACCACTACAAACCTGAGATTATACATTATATATCACATATGACACAACACATATCATACATATAATTTTTATTTAGTGGGGTGTATAATTCATTAAATTATCAATGCCTATTAAGAAATTATTCGATGCATAAAACTTCCTTGTTTTATTTGTATTAAATGTTATAGTATCTAAATTTGTATTGTTATTTGTTTTGATGAATATACTTTGATTTGATTTGAGTTAATCATATTCTGTAATTAACGATGCCAATTGTGTACTTGTTTCATTTGATGGCAAATAAAGATCTTGTATTCTTGTGTAACCTAGGGCATCTATATCAAGTTTGCCCAAATACTAAGAAAGGTTATATTGATCTGCATTATTCCCTGGGGAGAACATTAATTGAATTAGTTTGGGCACTTTCTTGCTCTGTACTTATTACTTGAGCTGGAACCATATTTCTAATATCTTATTTTTATAATGAGATTGTTTTTTTTTTCAGTGAAATACTTATGAAATAGTTATGTTTGTTGGAATCACGATGACTTGACAACTATAATTTCGATAAGTCATGATTTGAACTGTTCATTATGACTAACTCGTGACTACTGCGTGGTCACATCATATTAAGAAAATAAAGTTGGCTAGACTGAGGATGATTCAACAAGAGTTATAGAAACTACTTCGTTCGAGCACAATAGCATTGAGCAAATTGAAGTATTCTCTTTAATTTTTTTGTAATGGCTTATTTCATCAAATTTACATTGAAGACTGTGAAGTCCTTATTCTGTATGATCGATTTTGCAATGAGGATATTTGAATTTCAAAAAGCGGAACAAACTACACTTGGATATCATGTATTGTACTTACAATAATCTGGAACTATGTATGATTATACGATCTGGAACTGGATTGGATACATAACGCATGTCATCATCCAGATATATCATTTTGTCATCATCTCAAAAGCTGTGCTGCTCATTAAATGTGAATTACAGTTACAAAATAATAAGGATCCAATAAGAAACGTTAGAAACTTATGCTACCCTTCGGATGCTAATCTCCAACTTGTGTGACTCTCTGTCCACACAAGGGATGAAGAAAAGGCAAGAGGCTGTCGACTGCTTTTTGCGCGAAAGATTTTTCGAAAAGACGAACGTGACATCGAAATGGGGATGAGTTCTTGGGCCGAATGTTGGCAACGATGTTTTTCAGTGCGGTTTTGTTTAATTAGCAATGACGTAATGCGGATGGATTTCCTAGGGCAAGGACGATCGACGAAGAAGGACGATAAGGAAGAGAAGGGTAAGAGAAAGGCGTTGACAGATATGATGGATGTGTCTTATGGGATGGTGAGAGGGGATGAAAGGCATCCCCCAAACAGTGTGGGGGGAGGGGTTGTAACCGAGGGGTAACATTTTGCATGACACAACATCAAATTATTTGGCTGCGGCTGCGGCTGTGGTTATTGTTATTAATATCGTCCTTCACCAGTAGAGCTCTCGACGATTTTCTTGTGTCATCAGATTGGAAACAAACAAGTCTGTTTCACTTTTATCATCACATATTTTTTGTAGAGATTTCCTCTCATACAAATTAAAGCCTATAATATTATAAAATAGTCAAAGTGTAAGTGTATGAACAGAATAATGATGAAAGTTATTTTGATGTGATAATATTTGAAAAATTGGTCATTTTTCCTGATTGACTAAGATGCTTCTCATCTTCCCCTCATTCATTTTCATGTAAAGAATTTATTCCGCCAAAACCCGCACTTCCCAAAAGCTTCCACTCTTTCCTTGCCTTGAAATTGTGATTGAAATTAAATATTACTAGAGAAGCAATACCCGAAGTTACAGTATATATCAAGTTTCATCTACAAAACTTAATAAAAAATATATAATATATATTTTTAATTTTATCAAATTGGAGATTATGATTAATTAAAAAGCAATGTATACACTGCTGTATTTGCCACTATCAAATTAGTTAACAACGAGCAAAACTTCATGAGTAGTTCCTCACTGACGTGTGTTTTTTGAACTAAATAAAATAAAATAGCTATTTCAGAATCCTTATTTTTTAGTATAAAAGATATTCTCTTCATTACATGTACTGAAATCTTTAAACCTATTCCTTCAAACAATCATTGATTTAATGATTTTCATCATTTGAAGATACACAATTATTTTTTAAATAATTTGGTGGAGGATCAACAGGCACAGCCCAAAACTGTTCCTCCTCCTAATTTCAATTCATTAAAAAAGTCCAGAAAACAGGGTTTGTTTTCTCCACTTTATAAAATTCATTAGAAACTTCTCATCTCTATTCTTACAAATAGGCTGAAATATTCATTTATACATTAAGTACATTATCAAAATAATAGGGAGAGGAAAAATAAGGTAACCTTGTACTATTCCTCTCCCAAATTTAGATACCACATAGTCCGAAGTAGGTTAAGTCTTGTAGTTCTTCAATTCACTCAATCAATATTCTCTATTTCCATGTTGTGTGTTGATGAGCATGTGACGGAAAGTCACTCATTGATTTAGTTAGTGGATCGAGGAGCAATAAAGGTCTTTTTGTGGGGATAATTCTAATAGTGTTTGTTATAGATTACTATCAGAACGATTAGTTTCGTTGAGGGAGATTGTGGGGAGAGATGTGGGTGTGAAAAGGCACAAAAACTGAGAAGATGTAGAGGGTGTGTTAGACGATAAGCTCAATCATTACCGCATCGGATTGGGATAAAAAACAATATTTGATCAGGAACGAGGATGGGGGTGTGGAAGCGAATTGAAAGAAGAATAGGAAAGGTAATATTGAGAGAGACTTGAGCGGGGATTCGTCACGGTGGTGGAAGAGGGAGAGGGAGCTCGCTTATCGTGCCCACGGAATGGGACAGCTTGAAATGGTCGAAATGATGAAACGACGGCTTATAGGACATGTGGGGTCTGTAGCTTTCATTTCCATAAAACTGTTAAAAAGAAGCCAGTTATCGGTTTCGTTTGTCACCCCAGATAGCGGTTTAAACTCATAAAAATGACAAAGGGACTTGTGATTTTTCCAAACCCTAAAATCCATTGCAGGAAAGTAGGTGGGGGATCGTTCAGTTTCTTTCTCGCCGTGTTGGGTGGGGGTCACGAAGAAGTGTGAAGTATCGAAGCAGAGAGCAGACGATGATCTTTATTTGACATCAAAGATTAATAGTAGGCCGATCTCTTTTGGAGACGATGACGATGATAGGCCACGTCACAGAGTCGCATCGCGGTGTGCTCACAAAATCCGGAAATGAGATACAAAAACGCGTTCGTGCCGCTCAAGACGTGTGCCATCTTCTTTCGCTGACGTCACTTGACTTTTTTCAACATGTCTCACTCGAGTTGAATATTCTACCATTTTTGCTAGAGACGTTTATATGATAGTTTCTAATTCGCTTTATCATTCCGAGAGTATTCAATTTGAATAATAATTGATGAGCATTAAAAATATATTGATAATTGATCAAATTACACTTCCATACTATCATATAAATTATTCAGTAATTGTTGTCACTTCACTTGAAGATTTCTTGCTACAATGCTTTGTTGATTAAGTGTCAGCAGTTACAAGTTATAAGATATCACAACTGATATATGTTTTTTAATATCTCTTAAAGAATGAAGGGAGCAAAATTGAATGATGTTCATGATCCTCCCTTTCCAAGTGACATTGAAAACAGAATATCAGCTTCTGTGAATGTAGTTTCTTTGACAGCAGATACCAAGGCAGGTTGATAGATAAATAAAGGAGATAGATAGATTGAGCAGATACTTTTATCACATTCACTTGTACTTTGATTATCTTTGACACATTTTAGGATGAATTGCAAGATTTCGTCTGTTTACCCGATGGAGCAATGGAGTAAATAAATTTATGTTGCGTTTTCATGAACTTTAGTATTCTTTTTAGTAATTGATCCGATGATTTGTTGATGTTAAATCATCTTCTTTCATGATGAATAAATGAATCCAATGGAAATTGGGTCATTCATTTTGGTACACTATGAATATTATCAAATTTATGTGATGATTGGCATGGGATCAGGAATACATCGGTAAAACAAGTCGAATTACCATCAATGTTGAATAATTCTAATTGGGGAAAGTTACCTGATCATGGAATATATCTTGTAAATAAACAAAATTATCTTCCATCATAGTTATGATTGAGGTTTTATTCATATCATGGAACCTAAATCGAGAAAATTGATTCGCATTATCATTAACGATTCTGATGATTACATGCAACATGATTGGTTCAAACATTCAACCATGTTCTGGATAAAGATAAGTTTTCTGAACCATCTTGGGAATTATTCCGATAACGCTCGAGCATTTGACTTGAATGGACGATGAATCATGAATAGAACAGTTGTAAAAGTAATGTTACACGATTTCAACTTGCTTATCATATTTTTATATTACTGGATCTCTCTCAGCGATCTGGTTGGTAACATGCCGCAATTTTCTTCATCCAAACAATAATTTTCCTGTTATAATTATTATTCTGGGCACAATACAATGTTATTGATACTTATGATTATAATAATAACCCCTATAATCCTGTACTACGGTGTTTACATTCTTTGTGTTATAACTATAATCGTAATGAGTGATGGAGGGAGGGAGGATCTACTCGTGTAACAACCACATAACAATTGGATGGAGCAGCGGCACGGTCTAAACTAACGATTATTGCCGCAATAATTGCGATTCCAGATTCCAAGTACGAGTTTGTATGTATGCATGTAAGATACTACTACATCGTACAGTATCGTATCAGTTTAAGAAAATAATAATGCTCTATTGATATGATGATGTTGGGTAAAATTAATTGAAGAAGAAAGTATCGAGTAAATAGGAATGATGATAATACTGTATAATAATTCCACTCGACTAGAATATGATAGGAAAATCATCTTCCGTGATACCTATATTTGCCAAAAAACGGATTCTAGATCCACCATGATACCGCAAATAAAATTCAACAAGCCCATATTTCTTCTACAAAATCACGAATGAAGCATCCCTGAATTATCAAGTAGTAACGACACAGTGGTAAGAGGAGGGTGTTGAACAGTGATATGCTCTGTATAGTATTTAAAAATAGGACAACTCATCTTTATGTGATTGAGAATGCTCCCTGAGTGGAAAGTGGCTCAAAAATTTCGTTCTATCAATGAAAAGCTGTGGTACAGAGGGGCACACTAGTACAAGGAAGGCAGACATGCCAAACATCTGAGTTGTGTGAAGATGAATGTAGAGAGAGATGATTGATAAAATAAGTGCCGGAGAAGTTTGAGGAGCGAACGATTGACGCTTGAAAGGAAAAGATTGATCAATTCAGAGAACGAGCAAAATCTGACATGGCATCCAATATGAAGCAATATCTCAGTTGACAGGTTCTCTTTCATATATGCCAGCACGCCTCATACACACAGTTGAAACCGATATTCGAAATTATCCACTGTAATGTGCAGGTCTTCGTATCCATACCAGGTTCCACCAACTAGTACATGTTTTCTCAACTGAAATTTTCTATTATAACGATGCACTGAATATAATACGATCAATCTTTTCCAATTTTGAATTAGCTGTTTCAATTCATTTTAAAATTCAACACTGATTTATTGCCTTGAAATTCATAAAATAAGCAAGACAGCGTTAAATTTCAGGTAAAATAGATATAAAAATCCAATTAATCACATTCATTTCTGATTCTCCCATTCATGTCCTATAGGTAAAAGTATAATTGATCCTGAGAATATACATATATATACGGTTCCAGTATTTTCATCTCTCAAGCCACATCTCAACACATTTTTGTTCAAATTCACAACATCTATTAATATTGTGAAAGTGCTATGAATCTCAAAACAATTATACAAATAGATAAACATTACCTTTAGTGACAATCTAATATACAATCAAACGTTATATGACAAACCAAAATAATTATCAAACACCCTGAAAAAGAACTTCTTCCTATAGGTAAAAGTATAATTGATCCTGAGAATATACATATATATACGGTTCCAGTCTTTTCATCTCTCAAGCCACATCTCAACACATTTTTGTTCAAATTCACAACATCTATTAATATTGTGAAATAGCTATGAATCTCAAAACAATTATACAAATAGATAACCATTACAGTACCTTTAGTGACAATCTAATATACAATCCAAAATAATTATCAAACACCCTGAAAAATAACTTCTTCATATTTTGAAGAGAATAATTATTGTTGTGTCCTGGAAATCAGATCAAAACATTGATTGGAACAGTAAACTGTTCTATACTCAACGGATTTTTCCTATTCTAATTGTAATCAATACTTTTCGATTTACTATGATTTTATTCAGAATTATTGTCCTTGTTTAAGAATTTATTGTGGAAGTGCACCCACTCACGGATACAGCTAACATAAGGTATAAGAATTGGCAAATTTTATTGAACTTATTTAAAACAATATAAATATTTATTCAGTAAATGAATGTGGAGCATTAACATACACAAGTTATAAAAATTGCATTAAGATTGTACCTTTATAAGAAGCGTACATGAAACAGTGCATTGTGCTGAACTGCATTTAACGATGGAAATGGATTCTCATCATTATTCTAATGTTTGTTGAGTAGCGGTCAGCAAGTAACGTGTGATGGCAGTGGAAGGTGTCATCACAGGTCACTGTTTGCCCTCCTCTGTCACGTCGTGTGTGATGTGACACACAAGAAAGAATGGTTCATAAAAAGAGAAAAATAACAAAGAAGCCGACAATGTAAAGATAGGACCGCGCGCATAAGAGTCCTGCGATTTTTCCTCGCTCTTTTTCCAAGTAAACAACCATTTTTCATGAGTAGAATGTTATCAAAGTGACACAGATGTATTCTGAGTCACCCAAGAATGAAGTTCCCGACCCTGCGACGGAGAAGAAAAGTAGCAAACTGAGAGAGAAGAATATAATGTGTGGGAGGGAGCAGGACAAGGGTAAAATGCACTGCACCATTGGCTTTTCTCTGTTGTTTCACCAACTACTACATTCGAAGCTAAGTTGAGCACTTAGCTCCTCTGATTCTCATATATTGTTCCATCATTTGTACACTAAATACATATTGATGTGCTTTTCATAAATATATTGTTCCACATCATCTGCAGACTGGATTCACATTAATTCATCCTATGATTGGACGATGAGCAAATCTTTTTGATTAATACAATTACTGAATCACAAATAAAATTATTCCAATTTTATTCAAATACTATTTCCAATTATATATTTATAGGAGCTCATTTTCAAATCGTATTTTCAATGAAAGCTCACTATCAATGTAGGTCATTGCTCCTACATTCATAGATTCTAACTTATTCATCCATCAGAATTTTCAAAATGAAAATTTTAGGAGAATTGTATTTCAATTATATTGAGAAAAGCTCTCCAATTCCGAAGGAAACTGTTTTATCTGCAAAATGATATGAACTGGAGTAAATAGCAGCGAAAAACAATCTATTCATCTGACAAATAATGTAGAGTTATAAGTTGAACCACATATCCTACGTTCATCATCACCACTAGAGAGCTCTACCAATATTACTTAATATCAAGGCAATATTCTTCTGTATACCCGTTTTTATTGACTCGATTCCACAAGCACTATCCTCCAACTTATTATCTTCTCCATTGTGTAACATCTGTTTCGCCGAAAATCATTAGAGTGAGAGAGTTGTTCAAAAAATCGATATTTGAAGCCCTTTTTTGAGAGTGGCATCAGGCTTGTATTACATACGGTATTGCTATGTGACAAAGCAATATCAGAAAGATGGATGAAGGAGTTGGTTTTGTCTGGGGTTGTCAAAGAATGATTTATTTGGCTACCCCTACATTAGCTGTTCCACGGTGTTAGGTCCGTTCCCGTTCAAAATAACACAAATTAATTCACACATCAAGCTTGCTCTCTCTTCTTTTACTTCTTTCTTTTTCGCTTGCATTCTTCGTCTTCTTCAGCTACTTTTCTTCTACCTTTATCCTCTCCTAGTCGCATTATCATTCCACCCTTCGCGTCTGTGTTCCTTTCCGCTGAAAGTGCTGAATAAAAAGGGTAAATGTGACTGAAGAAAGAAGGGTGCTGTGCTTTTCCGAAGTGCGGAAGGATTGACGTGATTCGCACAAGACTCCCCCCCCTCACTTCATTTTTTTGATCCATTTGAGAAAAGTGGGGATTTTGCAGCAGCACCAATGCATTGGATCACTGTGATTGAGATCTCATGGATGACTGAGTCTATATCACTCAGAGAAGTTTCTCATCCGTACATCATCAAATTAAAATTGTTCAAGAGTTTAAATACGGATCTTGTAAATTATCATTATGTGAAATTTGAAGAGAAAGATTCTTCTCATGAGTTAACTCGATGTAAATACGAAACGATTATCATCAAAATATTTGATTATATCCCTAAATATTGTAATGCCTCTTCAAATATTAAAATAATAGTAATATTCCTCGTGAAATTAGTTTGAATCTTGATAAATTTATTTTGTATACATGAATCTTATTATATCAATTGACAATAATTTGTAATAGTACTAACTAGGTTCTAGTCTCCAAGAAATGTTAAGAATATAACTTATTGTAACAACTAAGAACTGTGCAGATTCTAGATTTAGATTAGTTAATTAAGATTGCAGGCTTGGATCAACTGAATAAAATTCAGTTGTAGTTGTAGTGAATCTAAGTGGTAAAGAATATCAAAATTCAACCAAAATCAGATTGAAATTTTGTGCTGTCACTAGTTTTTATGGCTTTTTATGTTGATATAGGGCCAGGTCGGTTAGCTCACAAATCTAATTTTAAAGAATCATAGAAGCAGAACACCAACTATAGTAGGAACTATGCCAGGAACAAATACCAGGATCTTAGATACTCAACTAACCGAGAACAGTCATTTCTTTGAACAGACTTACCAAATTGAATAATAGCAATAAGATAATTATTATAGGATTAGATGGCCATAAGCTGCATTATCTTAACCTAAGTAGCTTAGCAACCAATTATGCTGCCCTTCAAGGCTTGTATGTTCTAATAGCATAGGTGATCTGCAAGGAACCAATTAACCAAGAGTTCAAGTAAACCCTTCAGGTTAAAGCACTTGCTCCATGATTTGAGGTTTGTTAAGGGTACGAGTATCAACACGTAAACTCTCACTATGAAAACAGCTTACACCTCATCAGACACCAAGTGTAAGCAAGATCCTGGACGAGCTCACCTGTAGGTCATCATACACACAAAAACATTAGACTACTAATATTAAAAAATGGTGTCAAGAAGAGACCTCTAGAAGAAATGTACAATTTAAATATTCAAATATAGAGAACTTTCTGTCTCATTTTCCATTGAGGACTACAAACTAGAATTATTCTGGTTTCATAATAATTTCATATGTCACTATGAATTCTGTTTTTCTCTGTTATTTAAATGCTATACAACAATGAATGGTGTGCGATGTTTTATGGAGAAATTGTACTGCGATCGGGGTGATTCAGCCTAGTTGATAACTCGAAATTGGAGCAATGGGCTTGATGTGCTGAATGGAAACAGCTATTTCCATACTTTGGTGGCTCCGGTAGAATGTTGCCGTTTTCATCCGGGTTGAATAACAATTGGGTTCGCAGTTTATTCAAATTTTATGGCTTTTATGATTGTGAGCGGTAATGGAAATGAATGCGCCATACAATATCAGCTCGCTTCTCCCTTTTTGCAAATTTTCTGCTCTTCCACAGCGACACTCGTTCAGGTTACAAACAATTTTACAAAAGTGGCATGCTAATGACCATGGTTTTCCGTTACGCGTGGGTTGGCTCATATCGGCTAGTATTTTGAACCCATTGATCGGGTGATGTCAATGATTTTGACATCACCCACACAAGGATGTCAATGATTTTGCATTCGCATAGAGCTGAAGTGGTTCTAGGTCAATCACCCAATGTCATAATATGAAAGTGACAACATCGTATGGTATTGATTCACATAGTGAAGATAATACTTTTTTCAAGTGTTTTGCGTAAGTGTTGTGCCTTCTCACATAAGTGTAACAATTGTACATGACTAAAAAAATAAATGAAACATTGAATTTGGATTGAATAATCATTACTTAGGAGTCATATTTAATTATTGAATCATTCTAGAGTAGGTATGAGACAGGTTCCACTTATGCCTGAAATATCTGGCTCTTTCAATATCAGTTATCACAACCGCAATGATATTCTTAATCTCCATTCAAATATTTGATGGATAATCTCATATTTTCACAATAATTATGGAACATAGGGGAGAGTTGCGAGATGATACCCACAGGACCACTATGTATGTGAGAGGAGTACTGGGATTCGACTGTACAACAATATTTACCAGCTACCAAGAGAAAATACAGGACGTAAATTTAGAATATTGATGAAGTAGCGACTTCTAAGTGTATTTGTGTATACTAAATTGATGAATTTAAAACACATTACGAGATGAGATACGTTGCTCAGTACTATTCTGTTTATATTTTATGTATTTTTGTTATCGGATTCAATTGAGATAGGACTAGATTTGACTAAATTATCGGCACATTCAAATACCCTTTCCGTGGGTATTGAAGGAATAATAATAACAAATACTATTAATTATCTAAAGAACTAAAGTTCTTTGTCGAGGATGAGGTCTCTCAAATGAACTGTCTCAAACAGGTAGAATGTTATATGATTGATGATTAGGTATTATCAGAAAATATTGTGTGGAGAAAACAGATCAATACACCACAAAGATTGTCCTATATATATGTATAAGTGTGTAGAGTATGAGTAAAAGGGAGTCAATCCATTCGATGAAATAAACAATGTGAAATCGCATTCTCTGATCTGAGCCAGATATCGAATGCATGTCGGAGCGGTGGCAAAAAAGGGTGTTTTTGCATTTCATTGTTGCAGCCGGGAATATTGGCTGCAAATGTGTAATAATTAGCGATATGTGCGCGCGGCGCAGGATTCAGGTGGTGACTGGTCTGATAGGATCGGAGCAAGGACAATGCCCGGCTCGGCAGCTCTGTTTATGAACAATTATATTTGATTAATGTTGGTCAATTACCAAAAACTGCACCGTGGCTGCATAGATAGGAGGGCCAGCCAACAATGGGTGCAGCCTATTATACGAGCCGGTGATAGCGCGCTGATGCCAACAATGCGTTCGCCTTCAAAATGGGATTGTTACGTTTGATAGAACCATAATAACTGATATCGGCAGGCCAGGGGCAGGGCAGGGTGTCACTAAAAATATACACATCATTATCATCGGCGAATGGTGACACCGATGAGACAACCCCGACTGATTATTGCTTGCCATGATGCTTTTCCGATAAAACAGTTTCCGATATCATGTCGCCACTCATCAATGTAGCCTACTCTACTACTATTCTGCATGTTTGTTGTGCTATATTATCAGTGTTAAACATAGTGCTGTATCATATTTAAGCATGGTAGGTCATAGCACCTCCGAACAACAAAACACTATTCCATTAATCCTACCTCACGTGAATTTTAATTAGGTTGAATTGGTTGTTCCCGCTCTGGATGAGTTAATATAGTTTGTTCATTATCACTGTTGAAAAATATGAATTGCTGTAGCCTTCATAGTATGAGCAATATTAAACTGATTAGACGGTCCTAATGGGATTTGAATCGAGGGAAAATTTTCATTGTAAAGATGAGCATGGATCCAGCATGGCTCAAAAAGAACAGCTTAATCTCAATCAATTTTTTTCGATCTTCAAAAGTGATTTAAGCATGTATGGAAATGTACGGGAGAAGGTGAATAGAGTTTTTTTTATCATTTTAGTGATAATAATGTGAAAATTTTCTTCTATGTTTGGTATTGAAGCATCCAAATTTAAAAATCTACTTTGTTAAAATAATTAAGAACTGAAAATTTTGTGAAGTGAACAACTACAAGACTTAACCTATTTCGGAATATGTGTAACCTTATCTAAATTTTGGAGAGGAATAGCACAAGGCTACCTTACTTTTTTTCCTCTCCTTATCATTTTTGATGATGTACTTATTGTATGAATCAATAAAAGATTGACAATAGAAAAAAGATCTACAATATCTACTACCTATTTAATGCTGTAGTCTTTAATTATGATTATTATAATTATAATTAAAGACTCTTGAAGTTCTTTAAGGTGGAGTTTTCAAATTAGTCATTTTATTTTTCTTTATGATTTAACTCCAACTAAATTATTGTGATCTGAACTCATTTTTATATTTAGTCATCCATAATTAGCACTATTTATTCCGTTTTAAAACTCCATGTAGTGCCTTTAATCCTGAAATTTTCATTTCTTGGCCAAGTAGTAGACATTATACTGTCCAACCTTCGCCACTTCATCAAACAAAAAGTTATTCTATTCTCTTGGAAATATTCTTGAGAGCTTTTCATATCCTAGATCAGGCTTGGTTGGGGAATTTATCTCAATTCTACTTTCGAGTTTCCGATTGAAAAAGCTTTCGACCAATAAGGTTTCACTACCCCTTAATAGAATTTAATCGATGTGCACTTAAATTATGCGCTTGCTACTGCCGTTGGAAGGGTGACCGCTTCAGCCAACTCCTCTGAATATGATTCGTGAGTTATAAAATCGCTTCCCGGTGGTTCGGAACCCACCTAAAACTAAATTTCCATTGATCATTCATTATCATTCGCCTCATTATTCACGCAGAAGCCAGATCATGTGTGCATAATCCTCAGAAAAAAAGTCTGGATATCTTGAACGTTTTGTTCTACAATGTACGAATCATAGAGTTCGTGAATTATTGTGAATTGCGTTCTATTCAGTGCAATTTCGCCTATTCATTAATTTACATCCAGATTATCTCATCGCAAATAATTCTGTATTTTCAAATTTTGCTTTTTAACCTTCGAATATGTAATATAAATCTGTATTTCCATTGAATTTCATATTAGTCTTGGGCATTGCTTGGTACTGGACACTGCTCCGCATCTGTAGTGTTTTTCTTCAATTTGCTTGGCGTCTGCAGCCAGGGAGGGGTGTGTTGAAGTAATAGCATTGGGAGAGCGGCAAGCGGTAGCCGGTGATTCCGAGGTGAGACAATAGCGCAATAAATCGAAGCACAAATTGAGGGTAAAAAATTGGATTTAGTCATTTGGTGGGGTAAATAAGGTGAGAACTGGCCGTCAGTGGTTGCGTGCAGAGGCAGCTCGTGTGTCCAGGGGGCGTAAATCAGGGGGGTCTGACAGACTCCCTTCCCTTTCTTATTCCTATTACTCAGAAATCACATGATTATTATCGGTTGCGAGCAAAGGATGCTAAAGCGAACAGTCTGTACTGACTATTTTACTCATAACTCACATCACACTTATTTATTATTTATTTTTCGCCAAACATCTTATTCCAATGGAGGCGTCCTCTTCCTAACACGAAACTCCATTTTTCTCATAACTGAGATAAACTCATGGAAAAGAATAATGGGACAAAAAGATGAGTATACCATCACACTTATCACGAATTAGATGTTCGGTTTATCATGCCTGGGGTTACAGCTAGAAATAATAATGTTGAAGGTTTATAATTTGAAAGGATACACCTTATTCGAATTGAAGTGGTGATAAAACTACCATAGGCTGGCTTGTATGATGAGACGTATTATTGGGTTAATATGTTTGAGAGAATTCTAGTATGATTTCTTGGGGGATATTGTTTCTTATATTAATTATAGATAATTGAGCGAGAATTCTAATTGACATCCTAGTACGATCCGTTACCGCAAATTTTTCGATGCTATTGCATTTTATTTAGAAGAACTGACATTACTCGTATTATGTTCTCATTTTTCAACATCTCTAGGACTCTGGGAAATATATATCTCATCCATAGATTTATTAACGAGCGTTAGCGTGTTCCTAATTTTGCTTAGAAGAATTAGAAGTAATTCTCAAGTGAAAACTTCATATTGTCATGATCCATCCCTTTCTTGCTCCGGAATATGTTAGCTTTTGTTGACTTGAGAGGATCTCAACAGGAGAAGCACATCCACCTTCGTTCACATGAACCCAGAATTTTCTGTGATCTGTGAGGGCGATAGGGGAGGTCAGGTTCCTCCGTATGTGATTTATATTATAATAAATTAAGCTTGATTTGCAAGCTGTAGAACCGTTCCAAGCAAGGAATTGAAATTTAGAACGACTGATTTTAAACAATAATTGGAATTTTATTAATGAATTAACACTTGAAAAGATGATGCAAAGAAACACAATCAAATTAATGATAATATTGATCATTTATTTGGAATAATGAAATAAAGTCTTTATTATTAATACTATTAGCAATTTCTGCATGAAAAGTATTTGAGTTCATGTGATGATTTTTGAACGATCTTTACAATTTTTAATAGATTTTTGATGAATCGTCGAAATATTTGATAATGCACTATTGATTTTGGCCTTTTCGCGCAATATTATGGCACTTGTGCCTGATCAGGACTTTATAATATATTATTATTCACTCACGCGTACGTATGGTGATCGTCCTGTGAGGCTGCTGGTGGACATCATAATATAGAATTGTAGGCAATACACTCTCAGTAGAACGTTCAAAACAATAGGAACTTGAGTTCAAGATTCAAATAATAATAATTAGGAACTTTACATTGTGCTACATAAATTACATTTAATTTAATAGGGAGAATTGGCTGAAGGTCTCCTTTCTCCTTGAGATTATCAGGAGATATTTCAAATTAATTCGACAGCTCGACTGACTGTTGCATGGCGGGGGAAAAATACACAAACACCCAACCACGTTGACATAAAAATAAGAAATATTTAATCAAGGCCTTGAAATCACTCAAAACCAATTTTGTTTGTGTTGTCCTTATCAGTAATGAGCTGCAAGCATGTAGACTAGATAGCATTTTATTATGTGATGCAAGTATCAAAAATTCACATAAATAAGCTAACCTAAGTAACGATGAAGACTATGTTATTGGATAGAGAGCCAATCTTATGGCTAAATTTAATTGAATTCAGGTACTTTCAATAAATAATACAAATGGTTTTTGGTCTTACTTACATTATTTCTAATTTGTTTTTATTTTCATGATCGTTTCTACAACTAACCTCAAAGATTAGATTAGTTGTACAGATGGCAGTCAGCTTGTGCCGGGCACTGTCTTTAATTCAGGCCTTTTCCCAAGTTATAATAGTAAATTTAATACGCAATAGACTAGAGCCATTATTGTAAGTGAGTTAGCGAAATAAATTATTTTCTCTCTCTATTATGAACGGCCATGACTTCGAGTTTCCCATGATAGATATTTAAAAATTGTGGCTCCGAGTCGTCGAGGAATGTAGATTATGGAATTATCTCTAAAACTTAGCCTTCTTGTCGCGACATAAAATGCGATAAGTTGGAAAACAGCAAGCATTGAAATTATAACAAACTACCGATTTTGCAGTTACTATTGGTCCAAAGGCTGTAGAAGCCACGCGACGATTGGTCAAATTGATTCCATTCGCCCAATAGGAGACCTGTTTCTAAATACAGTAGTGGGGATTCCCTAGTCGAGAGACCAGATTACGTTCGGAGGACACTTTGCTAGGAGCACTACGAGAGTAAAGATGTAGTCACTATGTTTCCCCTTTTTGGGCAGGTTTATAAGTTTATTTCAGTAGTTAATGTAGGAGCTAGTTTTATTTTTTATTAATGTTTAAATTACTAGTAGTGCCATGTCCTGAAAGGTTTAATTGTGTTTCTTCATCATGTACGAATAATTGTTTCTTCAAATAACCGCTAAGGTACGTAACTAAGGTTAAAATATAAGTTAGGGAAATTAATTAAGTGAAACTTCAATCAAAAGATTTTATCAACAAAGCCTGTTATTTTCAAGTTAATAATATTGATTGAGAATAATCCTTTTGATTTTATTAGTGATGGAAGATACTTATAATTTTTTTCTACAGAAGTATAGAAAGTTTTCAGTTACGTTACGTTTGAGTTATTGTTCCTGGAGAGATATTATCGTAGAGTATGCTGAAAGTCAGGAAGATAGCCTTTAATTGAAATGAAACTTTTAAGAATTGTTCATATTGAGTTTATGACATTTTTAATTTATATTTTTCAGACTTTGTTTTCTTATGTCATTAAGGCTTTCGAATAATTAGTAAATTTTTAAGATAGAAATCTTAATAGACAAAGAAGAAAGTTTTCTTTTCCATGAAATTAATATTAAAAATGTTGGCTAGCGCACAAGTTTCCAATAATACTAGTCGAACTACTATATGAAAAATTATATTTGATTTTGCAAACCAAACGAAAAATATCATAAAAGTTACATCATAATTAATGAAGTATTCATTTTTCTAAAAGCATTATATTAATTTATTACGAGTGTTTTCATAAAGTTGTTTTGTATATTAATGACACTCTGGCAAGTAAATTTGTTTTAAATCTGTTAAATTTTGAGAATGAAATCAGAACGTCAAGATAAAATCTAAATTGAATAACAAATAAACTCCTGTTTTAGCTTTTGATGAATTGTAGGAAGAGTTAGAAATTAATGCTGTAATACATTTATTTACAGCGGTTCATGTGTGTCCCCAAACCAACTTCTTGTACTACCACCCCTTTGGTTCCGCAACTTTATGTAAAACCGCTTCAAGACACCCGTTCAGACGACAGGTCTAGGGACGTAAGAGGACGTCGCCGTCAAGCCAAATTCAACCGGTAAAAGCTCACCGCCAAAAACAAGGTACTGTAACCCCGACGATAAAGCAACGTACAAACCAACGAAAGTGCAGTGTAGTGAAACAAAGGTTCATTCGAGAATGTCAATAAAAAGTGGGGATTCAAAATTATTATGAAATGGGTTATATGGGTTACTATCGACGAAATTTGGGTTCAACGGGTTTTTTCTTTCTTGAGTGATTTCATGTTGAAATTGATTGGTTATTTTATGATGATCTTGTTTGGTTTTGTGACGTATTGCTATCTAAACGGGGATAGTAATGCGCCCCCGAATCAGATGAAGAAAGTCAACAAGTAACATGATATTGTTGTTTCTGTTGTTCATTTTAGCTGCCAATGTTTATTGAAGCTGTTTGTATTTTTCTATTATTTCAAATTGTAGTGTTATTCTATAGTATAAACCTATTAAATCAGGCATGGCAAGATTAATTGAAGTTTTCTTGACTCTAGCCCGTTCACCTGCATGAATTAGGTATAGACTCAGGTATTTTCTAGATGTGTCGGCCTATTTCTAAATTCTAAATTTTATTCAAAATTGTCTTCTTTATCATCTTTAAAAAAGTACAGGCACAAGCTGGACCGGTAAATATCAAAATATGTTGTGACGTAAGACAAGGCTAGTGAGCGCGAACTATTCAAATGCTCAAAATGATTGTAAACGGCAGAGGAGCTTGAAATTCTGCTTAAATAAAACCATTCCGTCACAATATATAGTTGTGAATGTTGGGCTGCATGTTTACTCTAAAAAGTCCAGAATAGTAACTTGATACTATTAATGTAGAATGGTACATAGTATATTAACAAATTTGTAGCAAACATAGTATATCATTCCAAATATAAACTATAATAGTATATTTCGCACCTAGAGCAGAAAATTAGATTTTTCCGGCTCGAAATCGGTTTTCAAGTCCGAGGCCTAGAGGACTAGAGGCCTAGAGGACTAGAGAAGATTCAGAGCCGGAAAAACATTTTTGCCCATATTGCGAACGATATTTTTCACTACAGGTGGTATTGCTGACAAAATAAATAAAGAATACTCGGTATCAGACTTATCTCTTGATTTTAGTGGTAGAAGATTTGCAGTCAGGATTTCAGATTCTTTTAAAATTTTACTTGGAATATCACGGGCGTCATCATCTACAAGCATTTTTTTAAAATTTGGAATGCGCTAATCAACAATAAATAATTGAATAAAAATGGTTGCGAAGCGAATGCTGAATTAGTTTGATTCGAAATTCGAACTGAAATAATGGAGACTTCAGATGAAGAAAGTGGACACTCGCCCGATCTAGTGGATGACTTATTAACTATGGACTTCCATGTTAGCGACTGGAAAGAGTACACTTTCCGGCCTAGACCGGAAAAGAAAGCTGTTTTTTTACATCAGACAAGAGAGTCATCTGCAAACAAGGTCTTTCAGATCTACGTAGGGACTGGAAAACAGCTGCTTTCAGTTCGCAGAGGACAAAATTGGACATTGTTTGCAGACGACTCTCGTCTGACGTCAGAACAGGGTTCTTTCCGGCCTAGGTCAGAAAGAGTACCCTTTCCAGCCATTAACATGGAACTAAGAAAGGTGATCAAAAAACAGCTGATCAAAAAAATTTTCATTATTCAATAATTAAAACATTTTTAAATAATATCATCTTATTGTCATTTGAAAGAATAAAAAAGTATAAACTCAACCTCCCACATAATTGAACATCATCTTTTAGGTTATTTAGACAAATCAGAATAAAAAATAAAAATACCTGGACAAATTCAAATTTTATTTATTCAAACTCACAATATTCACATTCAGAATCAATAAGAAAAACAAAACACTCAGTAAGATAAAAAATAAATAATGGAAGATTAATAAAATAAATACTGGTATGTTTTATTAGAAATACGGTAAATTTGTGAATTGGAATAAAAACTACTACCTGCTGGAAGTATACAATACTCCACGTTTGCAAGCAGGAATGAATATCACTTCAACTAATTTTAAATGCATGAATAAAAGGAGAAAGAAAAAGAAAAGAGAAAGAAAAGACTAGCAACCATTCACTCTCACATTCACTCACCTTGCACACTTTCCAATAACAGCTCATCTTACTAATGCTTATTGCCAGCCACCAAAATTATATTTAAACTACGAAATAACATTAAATAAGGATTCTAAATGGTCAGGCATAAGACCTCTGAGCCATCTAAGAATTCTTTTTTTGAAAACAAGTTGATTTTGAACCCTCTTGATTTCAATTGGGATGTTTTCAAAAAACTTGGGGCCAAGAAATACAAACGATTTCTGGAAACAAGTGGTATACGATTTGGGAAGTCTCAGTAAATCAGCTGTCACTCTCCTAGTTTGATAGCTGGGAACATCCCTGAGCAACGTATGACCACCGTTTCCAGACATTACAATGAACATATACAGGACCTTAAACACATACATATATCTAAGAGGCAAACATCCAAGGCACTGAAATAGAGGAAAAGAATGTTCATATCTACCCTTTCTATTTATAACACGGACTATCGATTTCTGCACCGTTATCAATGGCTTCAAGTAACGATGAAGACAATGTTATAGGATAGAGAGCAATCTTATGGCTAAATTTAATTGAACTCAGGTACTTTCAATAAATAATACAAATATGGTTTTTGGTCTTACTTTATTTCTAATTTATTTTTATTTTTATTATTGTTTCTTCAAGTAACCTAAAAGTTTAGGTTAGTTGTACAGATGGCAATCAGCTGGACCGGTAAATAGCAAGATATTGTTGTGACGTCAGACAAGGCTAGTGAGCGCAAACTATTCAAATGCTCAAAATGATTGTAAACGGCAGAGAAGTTTGAAATTCTGCTTAAATAAAACCATTCCGTCACAATATATAGTTGTGAATGTTGGGCTGCATGTTTACTCTAAAAAGTCCAGAATAGTAACTTGATGTTATTTAATGTAGAATGGTGCATAGTATATTAACAAATTTGTAGCAAACTTAGTATATCATTCTAAATATAAACTATAAATATATTATAATTTCCTTATTTGTTATAAATTTTCTATGGTTTTGTACTCCAGAGCGAAGCTCGGTTCCCCGATATTTATTTATAATTCACACATTGTATCCGTTGTATTTTTTTAAATTAGTTGAAATAAATTTAAATTTGAAGTGTCATTTGTATCGTGAATAAATAAAATAAATGAATAATTCAGTTTCTGAAGTAAAAAAATCATGATGTGATCCATTTTGCGATTCTCGAAAGTTTCCATGTTACCAGTTACTATAATAATTTAGGAATATGTAGCAACTGATTGGTGTGTAGGCCTAGTATATTATTACAACGGTCGTGTCAAGTTACGTCGAATGCTGTAAGTGGTGTTGTGGGGGGGGGGGGTGCTTTAGCGGTGAGGGGGTTGTGGAATCGAGAAGAGCAGCCTGTTGTATTTGTCAATGTTCACTGAGTAGGCCTAGAGTGATAGGCGCTAAAGTGACGTTGAAAAATAGCCTGATGAAACGTAAATGTAATTGGAGGGTAGGGAAGGGACATTATGACAAATGAACTGTAGCCTTGGAGCCAATTTCTAAACTTGTAATTAGCAGACGACTAGTGGTGGCCAGGGGCGGCCAGGGGGACGAAAGCCGCATATTAATCAGGATCAGTTTGTTGTATTAGGGTTGAATTCGTGACTGTGAATGAGCAAATGCTATTGGTGGCTGGTGGCTGGTGGCTGGTGGCCACTAATTGACCCCATCAAGTCATTGATTCAAGCCACAGCTTTCCTTCGTATCCAGTTACCCAATTATTTGCACTCGGAAGTTGGCGACTCGTTAAAAAATTCTCGCTCGGACATTATTGGCTACGATGGAATACAGAGTTATGATCGCTATCATCTCCAAATAATATACATAATTAATTAATGCCACCTTTTTTCAAGACATTTGTTGAGTTTTCAAAATTAGTAACATTGATCAATACCAGATGAGTAAAAATTAATTATATCATTATATTATTATTCATTATCCAAGAAAGACAAAACACATGGTCGTAAATGATTAGAAACGAAAAAACAGGCTTTTAGCCTTTACTATCCGATTCTCAAATTTTGATTTCAATTTTGAAAATTGGTCCAAAAGAGGTTATGATTCGGCAGAACTTTCAAACACTTTATATCAGGCTAATAAAACAATAATGACTCATAAGTGTAGTTTTACTTTGTAGAGGAAATTCGCACTTTCTACAACGTTATTTTCAAAGCATGTCAATACGGTTGAAAGAGTTTCAATCCCCAGGAAAATATTAAAAGCATTAGAGTGCTGCAAATCTTCATTTCATCCCACGTGATTATTTGCAATTTCATTTGAAAGCATTTGAGCAATAGGGATTTTAGAGAATTCTAGAAAAACAGAGGACCCAGTTGGGTGTGAAGTTGGATTCATAGCATAGGTTTTTTAGTATAACTTATAGTATGAGGATTGAATGTCAACTTAGAAAACACGATACATATAGCTAAAACTAGTATACAACCAGAGTAAATGAGTTATGAGGCAGCATACTTGGTGCACATATAGTTCAGCACGACTCAGCCCGTGATCACGTAATGCTCAGACAAAAGCTGCAGGTGACGCTGAATCATCACTCAGTCTTGCTTGCATTCAGTCAGAACACAAAAATGCAATGTTATTCAAACCTACAAAGTACAAACTCCCATGCCACAATATGAGCTACACATGCATTTTTATTATCCATTATATTTGTAGATTTCGGTTAATTTGTAAGATGAATATCTGTAGAAGACCTTAGTCAAATGGTAAATTATGGATTTTTTTAAGTCTCCTGGAGGTATTGTTTTCTTATCATCGAAGTTAATACGTGTGGTTGCATGCATTCAAAGGGGCGAATTATTATAATAGATAATAATAATAATTTTTTTTTTTCAACAACTCAATGATATACAAAAATACAAATCTTAAGCTTGGACCTCGCCGTCCGCTCGAGTTGCGATTTTAATTTATCGAAGAGGAGTTAAACATATACAAACAAATCAAACATAAATAAATAACATAACAGACAGGTATAACAATTTTAAAGCGAAAATAATATAAAAGAAATCTCAATAGGCTAATCTACTGTATCAACACATGCAAGATATATTGAACAAAATGTGAGTCGGAATTATTAATAATAAATCAATATTGTTGTGTTATTATCTACTCTAGAGTGGGAACACTAGATCCATAAAAAGAGCGGATGTGACTCCTGATCAAATAGCTGACATCTTCCAGGAAAATGGTGATATAGATGTGTCCCCAAAGCTGAAAGCTCAAATGAAGCGGAAACTACAGAAGGAGCTGAAAAACTGCATGCAACAATCCTTTTTGGCTGAGTTGGTAAGTTCTGAAGAGATTATAGCTGCCATTAAAAAGATGAAAGGCAATAGAGCACCAGGAGTTGATGGAGTTCTGCCTGAATTTATCAAGAATTTGGGACCAAAAGCTATAATGTGGCTCTCAAAGTATTTTTCTGAAGTAATGGCTAGAGCTGAGCTCCCCAAATCCTGGAAACAAACAAAGGTCGTAGCAGTATTGAAGCCAGGAAAAGATCAAAGAGACCCAAAAAGCTATAGACCAATAGCCCTGTTGTCAGTTGTGTACAAACTTTTTGAACGAGTCCTACTGACAAGAGTAGGGAGCAGAATGGATGAGTGTTTGCCAGAGGAGCAGGCTGGTTTCAGGGAAGGTAGGAGTTGTGAGGAACAAGTATTGGGGCTCACAACTTACATTGAGCATGGGTTTGAGAGAAACCTCAAATCAGGAGCCGTATTTCTGGACCTTAGTGCAGCATATGACACAGTGTGGAGATCTGGTCTTCTTCTGAAGTTAGCAAGGATCCTGAAATGCAAGGCAACCGTCAATCTCTTTGGAGCTATTTTGAGAGACCGTACATGCAGAGTGTCTCTTTATGGTAACTCAGCACTATAAGAAGATTACAAAATGGTTTACCTCAAGGATCGGTTCTTTCACCAATTTTGTTCAATGTTTACACTGCAGACCTGCCTGTTACTCAATCACGCAAGTTTATTTATGCCGATGACATTGGGCTTGTTACTCAAGGTCGAAATTTTGATCAGCTCCAAATTGTGTTGAATGAGGACTTAGAGTTAATGGCAGAATACTTCCAGCAGTGGTTCTTGAAGCCAAACCCGTCCAAAACTGTCTCAATAATATTCCATCTCAGTAACCAGCATGCAAAAAAGACAATTGATCTCAGGTTATGTGGCAAAAGAATATCTCATCAGGAAGCTCCCCGTTACCTAGGAGTCAGACTTGATAGATCCTCACATATCGACAACATCTGCAGGGTTGAGAGATAAACTGAAGACAAGGCTAAATATCATCAGCAAACTTGCGGGAACAACCTGGGGTTGTGACATGAATGCCCTTCGAACATCAAGTCTTGCACTTCTGTACAGCACAGGGGAGTACTGCTCTTCTGTCTGGGCTCGCAGCAGACATGTTGAGAAAATTGATACAGTTTTCAATGAAACTATGAGGAAGATTAGTGGGACATTGAGACCAACAGAGACTGAGTGGTTGCCTGTGCTTAGTAACATCATGCCTCCAGATCTCAGAAGGTTGGAGAAGAAGAACAAGTTCATTTCCCAGTTACAACACATTCATGAGGATCTCCCAGTTTCAAGAGATTTGGCTAACCCTCCACCAAGGCGCCTCAAGTCAAGAAGATACTTGAGACTTGACGAGCAAGAGGAAATTAGAAGTGCAAGGGAGTTATGGAGACTGAGATGGTTGCAGGGAGAGGTCAGGAACAAAGGCCTTGTGGATGACCCTAATGACATTGTTCCTGGCACCCAGCTGAGACGTAGAGAGTGGTGTGGCCTCAACCGGTTCAGGACGCAGGTGGGAAGGTGTGCTGAGCTGATGACAGCATGGGGATACACATCTGATCCTCTGTGCCAATGTGGACAAATCCAATCAATGAACCACCTTATATCTGAGTGTCCACAATACTCCTATCATGGAGGGCTGTCGGCCCTCCATGATGCTGGAGAAGATGCGTGTCAGTGGCTCCAGAACGTTCTAAATTCTATTAGTATTTGAAATATTAAGTTTAAAATTATGTTTTTTTTTTTGCTAATTTTGGCCTATGTATGCATATGCATATATATATATCTACTCCTAAAATAGCAAAATATGGGAACTTATAATTTCAACGGAAATTGAACCATATAAGCTTAGGCTCAAATACTTCGAGCTTGATGTGATGTGTACCTTTATATTTTTTTCATATGAAAAGATGTACATCCTCTCAACTATCTAGCCATTCATTGACGAGGGAATGATTACTGTTCTGTCATTGGAATTCAAACTCTACCAAAGTATTTCATGATAGAGCTAGAAAGGCAATGGCAATATGGTACAATCAAGAAAACATAATTCCCTTTTAACTAAGGCATATTGATTATATAGATAGACTAAACGAGACAGAATTCAACCAAGAAACAACTTTAGATTTTCTCATTCAAATATATGAGACTAAACTTGAAATGTTCTTTATTATTTTTTTTTTATTAAAATATATGTGTCAAAACATCCAATTGAAGGATAGATACACTGCACAAATTGAGTCAATCTTTTTCTTGTACCACCCCATTATAAGCCATTTAAAATTTATGAGTAGTAATGTAATCACTACTGGACATTTTTGCAGGCTCTTTAACATAACATTGAGTGGATGAAGAATCAAACCGGCCAGTATATCTTATTATACCATACAGTAGGCAGTTCGGGAAACATACACCGAGCACTCTACACCTCCACCTCCACCTCGTATACAACTGCGCTCAAATAAGGTAATCAAATTCAATACATTACTTCATAGTAGGTGTGTTTGAATGCGTTTTTAATGCGACATGTTTGGCTTGAATGCTTGAATGCAGTTAGAAAGCTTCCCAAATATCAATTTGATCTCCTTCAAATCCAGATTTTCCATTCTTTCATCTTGACTTAGTATAGTATCAACATAGAAAAAAATAGCGTAAGAAGATAATAATATCCCATGGTATAGGGCGTTCATGTTCTAAATTTCAATATCAACTTACGCCGATAGTCCTATAGTGTTTTGTGAAGCTGTTATACACTCTCACCCAAAACAGTGATAATAGACTGTAAGTCGACATTAATCGGCTCGATTCAACAAAAGTCGGGTTGAAATTTGGAACCTATATCAATAGACCCATCTACATTTATTAGATTGAATTTATCTTCTTATGCTATCTTTTCTTCATGGAAGGTATTAATTATTTAGATTCCTATGAACCTCAAATTCTGAATATTAAATATTTTAAATACGCAACATTTGCAAAAAAGTCTTATTATTATGATAGCATGGAAGAAATATATTGCGGTAAAAGGGATAGCAATCCCAACGCAGGAATACCGTTTCAAAGTACTAGTTCCAAATCAATTATCATCAAACATCAATTATTTCTAAAGTAGGGTTTATATGAATTTGATAAAATTGTAATTGACTAGGTAGTGGATTAAACAATTTTATTTACTAACTAGTTCATCAGCAGGTAGTTCAACACTCTCTAGGCATTCCGACTTCCGGAATTGATTCTTCAGCAGAGATGAAAGATAAGCGAAATAGATTTGTTTTATAGAGAGATTCACTTCAATATTCCAGATTTGGGCAAGTGGGAAAATTTGCCAAATGTAGATATGGAATGCTGACAGTCATAAGTGAATCTCCCTATAGCTACTTAGCTGCTATTCTGTGCGTTGGAACTTCAAAGCTACTGTGACGATGACTTAGTTACTGTATCATTCGCTAGATAGCGCGGTCGTTCCTACTCGCATCTCTCCTTTGCTCCTGCATCACAACAATGAATGCGCTCTCATGTTTTGCTACGCTAAAACTAATTTACAAAAACACCATCATCATCATCATCATCATCATCATCATTACTATCACCCTCACAACTAACAAATCGATAAGCGATGTCAGCTGATTCAAAAACGAGTTGCTCACCCCTTTGTCTAGAGACCCACTTTATAAAGGGGAAAGGTAATGAAAGTTTAGTTGGGGAGAGGGCCTCCTTCAACAGCTATGCAAGTCTTCACTTACCGGCAATTCATAACACCATTGGTAAACTCTATTGAAATTTTAAATATGTAAATTTAGTTATTATTTAAATGTCTGTTATTATTTACATTTATTAACTAGCAGGGCACCCGTGCTTCGCTACGGGAATTGATAGATAAGATTATTTTTGTGAAATATTTATAATCTAAATATTCTACTAAAATTGTTATAATCGTTTTTGAGATTAGGCCACAACTTGGCATGAAAATTATCAAGTCAAATCATTTGAATAATTAATTGATGTGTAGGAAGTGCTCTGTAGAATAGTAGACTGATTGAAGCAAATTTTGTAGAATATTGGGCGGGGCTCAAGAGTCGACATTGACTTTATTCATTGGCAATTAATATTTCCCGTTGACAGTTATCAGGTTATATTTGCTTTCGTTTGATGCAATTGAAAATTAAATTCCAAATTGAGTTCATCTGAATTAGTTGACTCTGGTATCCATGGATCTCTTGCTTATTCTGGAATTTTTGGCATAGCCTATCACTTACTTTTCGTCTCACTTATCCAAAAGTGTCAAAGCAGCCAATCCACTGATTCTTTCCTCCATAAAGTCCATTCATAATAGTTAGAAAAACATTTATTGTGGCTGTTTTCTCATGTCCTAAACTTTAGCCTACTATTATAAATTTTAAAGTGGGATCATTTTAATGTGAAATTGCAGAAATATGAATAGAGTTTATTCAATCACTTCGATTATTGACTACCATTCTATGATTTCTTTCTTTGATCTTCGCTTGAAACCAAAAGCTTAGTGATGAGAATTTGTATGTAAATTAATATGTAACTCAATTTAATTTCTATCAAAATTGACAACTTTAGTATATACTTGTGATCTATCAATATCAATAGGTTTGTCTTGTGTCATGTAATGACATCATGAAAGGAAATAGAAGCAGCTGATGGAATATTATGTTTTTATTTCGATTTAGTTTTTAGCTGATTTTGAAACATGAAAATATCAGGCCCAGTAGCACAAAAGCCTGTTCAATTTCAATCATGATCAAATTCCACGACAATAAATCAGAGAAGGGGTTTTTCCAATAGAAGGCTTCTCTGATTGGCTCTCATGGTATTTAGTCCGGATTAGGAATTAACAGACAGTGCAACTGGCTCTCTCAAGGCTATGGCTGCGTACAAACATAGAGCAACAGAGGAACCAATACAACAGAAGCTGAAGAAATTAGTCGCATTTCTATCAACTCACAATGAACATTACATTCAACTAACATATGTTTGGAGAGATCGATTTTAAATTTCTTTTGCTATCATCCGGTCACTTTCTGAACCTATTCTTCCAGATGTTCCATGAATACTGCAATGTTTCAAAATAAGGTCTCTGAAGTAAACATGTTTTCTAAAAAAAAGAGAAATAAACAAAAATAAGTTTCTCTTGCTGGATTATTTTTCTCGTGAGATCAGCTGAGGAATAACCATGCACTCGCTCACTCACTTCCATTACGGTATCGACAGACGACAAAATTTCCAGCTGTTTTTCCAAGGACGTATTTATCTTTTTAATGTCCTTCAGCGAGTTATCCCAGGGTTGAGACCTAGTGCAATCGAATTTTCATATCATAAACCTACTTTGTTCCAAATTTCGTGAGAATCGTTAGAGCCGTTTTCGAGATCCGGTCACATACAGATATATAAACATATAAACAAACATCTAAACTTATTTATCTCTTTCCTGTATAGGGCTACTTGTAATATAAATATAAAGAAAATAAATAAAAATCTCAGTACCCTTTTTTTAAAATATTTTATCACGACATGTTTCGGTCATTTATGCCATTAAGTGACCGAAACATGTCGTGATAAAATATTTTAAAAAAAGGGTACTGAGATTTTTATTTATTTAAACATCTAAACATATTAACAGAAATTGCTCGTTTAATAGTATAGGATAACAGCTGGCATGAAAAGCAAAAATGTCAAACATGAAATTGAAACTGAAGCGATCATCATCATTGGGTCATCATTATCTTCATCTGATCTGAAGTAACCAAATTATAGTAAGACTCACATCAATGTGTCAGCATTGTTTGAATGGGGAGCATTGATGCTATTAATGAGGAATACTGCAGTTTCAAGTGAATATCAACGAATATGCAATCCATGTTCTCCAATATTTTTATCGAAAGCTACCTTCTTTTTTCTTAGGTAAAACAATCAATGTTTGGGAATAATTGATTCATGGGAAAAGCGCCTTACTTCTATGGAATATATTTTTACATTAGCAAAAGCAACAACAGCTATTTGGCCGCTTTAATAAATAACCCCTTTCTTTCGCCCAAGTTAAATTTTGGCCGAATTTCCTCATTCTTTGCAAACATTTTCCACAACGGACACTTCTGAAGTTTTAAAAATACCTTCTATATATCGTATTGAATTATTAAAATTTCATCGAAATTTTTTAAGCAGTTTTCGCGATCTGTCGGATATACAAACAAAATTAGTCTTAATAGAATAGGATCAATTGATAAAAGCAACTCCCGTCATAAAAGTTTGTTTTATGAAAAATTGAAATTATCTTTACTCCCAGGCTCTTACATTAGCTCTGATTGAAGCTCAATTTGTTCTCGATAAAAGTATTTTAATTAGTTCTTCAACTTGGTGCCAACCTAATAAAGTCAACTCAACTTAATGCCAACCTGATAAAATTATTAATTTAGTTGCCAGTTAACAACTGTTTCTAAGAGGTACTCTCTCTAGATTATAGTTCTATAGTAACATATGATATTATGGACATTCCAATAATAATTAAGAGATTGGGAGAATAAGAATATACACATGCTAAAAGACGAAATTTAAACCCTTAAAAACCACCCTTAGAGTTGAAATATCGCCAAAACATTTCTTAGTGAGCACCTAGGACTCATAAGGAAGCTATATTCCAAGTTTTGTTGCAATCCATCCAGAAGTTTTCCAGATCAGTGAGATAAGAATTTTATAAGTTTAGATTAAAATGAGGAGCCTGACCATCCCCATCATAATATTGTAAATTGAATATTGTTTCATCGCCCACATAATAGATACTTTGAAGAAAATACGAGAATTCTGCAGTATTTGTCTGAAGAGGGTGAGAATAGGATATATAACGAATATAGAGATGAGGATAAGGAGGGTATACAGTGAAGCAATGATAAGAATAGGATTAGATTATTAGGAAATGATATGAATGACATTTTTCTGAGATTTATTCGTACTTAATTCATCTGTTAAAACCATACTCCCACTTTGACTTCTGCTCATGTTCATGTGCTCTTTCTTTAATATCCCGCAATATACCTGGATAGGTAATCTGTTAGTTTGAGGATTTGTTGTATACATGTCATTTCCCACTCTCTTTCCAGTTCGATTCAAGAAAAGTCAAAATATTATTGTTAGAACATTATAAGGATGATAATGTTGACCTTAACAAATCGCACCTCTGTAAATCATTCTCTCTCGATTTCAAGTTTTGCTTTTTATTTTAGTTCCACCAGAATTGGTTCAACTTCTTATCACATTATTGAACTGACTTAACTGACCAAGCATTCGTAGTAATGACAGAGAAGCAGACGATTACAATACACTTGAATACTAACAGAAATGTTCCGTAAAGTGAAACTATCTCATCTAGTTTCTACTATCTTTTCCCTATTTCAATATTTCTATATTTCCATCACTTTTAATGCATCTTCTAATCGCATAATTGAATTGACCAAGAGTATAAGCTGTGTAATCCCTATGAGGCCCCCTCCTTTTAAGGATTCTTCCCAAAATGAATTAATTAAAAACCCTTATAATTCAATCTAGTAATGAGAGAAAAGCAGTTGTTGAATGAACTGGTTGGCTGGTTTGCACCCTTCACGAATGATTGCCGGATCGTGTGCATCAGCACTTGAAAGTTGTCAGGCCAAGCCAACTGTTGAGCTGCTTGCTGCTTGTAAGTGGTTGTAATGCTACACCGACGAAGGTAATGCTACACATGGAGGTAGGACAACGCAACGACGGCGACGATATTCTACCATGGTGCAGGACTGATGGGGTGGTGGGGGGTGGTTAGGGGTATTCCGTTCAGCCACCCAGAACTATACTGTTTATTGGAAGAATGAATGCCCTCGAGTGGATGAAATTTCAACTCAACTTGCACCCTCATCATCCTCATCATCATCATCATCAGAAGGAATGACGACCACCCATCCAAACCGAAACGGGTCTACTGTGTCTGTCTGTCTCTCTTCGACAATATAGAAAACACGAGATATGATGGAACCTTCATGCTGGTCTTTTTCCCCCATCTTATACACAACAGTCTGTCTCAAAGATGAGTCTTTTGCTTGTGACTGATTATTCGTTTGAATAGAAAAAAATAGATAGGCTACACATCGATTTCTGAGCGATGATTTCGTGTCTCCAAAAACAAATTAATATCCCTTATTGGATGTTGGATTGATTTGTTCATGTACATGTAAGTGAATGGGAAACAAGATGAGGGATGCAACAAGTAGATGCTAGACAGGTAGGTGCAGCGGTAGGAAAATGTTATTGAGACGCTCCAGACCACTATGATTCGTTTGTTATTGTCTGATATTGTATTACTCAAGGCCGTCATATTGTATTGTAAAAATGAAAAAAATATGTAAGGTAATTAATGCATGATAGCGGTAGCAATATAGAAAGCCTATGAAGATACCCTTACTTTCATAGTTTGATCTACGGCCTATTTCTGAGAAAAATGATATAATATAATATCTGTGATACAGGACTTGAGAAAATTGAAATAATATGATATCAATAGAGAGGAATAGCACAAGGTTACCTTATTTTTCCTCTCCCTATCATTTTGATAGTTTAGCCTACTTACTGTATGAATGGATAAAGAATATGATATATTATGTGATGCTGGACATGCATATGCAACTGTAGATTAGGTTTCACATTTAAAGCGAAATGCTCTTTTCAGTGTGTGAACTTCGTATTTTCTTTATGCTTTTCCGTTTTAATCGGTTCCGTTGACTATGTGAGAGATAAACAGACTAGTTCATTACTCTGCGGTTTCAGTGCAGAGATTTGTGAGCTAAGTTGGATTGTAAAGTCTCGTTGATAAAGAGTGCGAGTGCGTGATGGCAGAAGGCAAAGTAATTGAAACTTGACTTACCATAGTTTACCATAGTTCAAGTTTTCAAATTCATGTACTACGCTTGCTCATTCTGAGGAGAAAGCGATCCCGAAACCACACTTGCTGGCAGCTGAAATGGGAGTTGCTTAATTTCTCAGAACCGTTGATGCTCCTGGATAAAGCTGATTGAGCTTCTGGATGCTGTAGATTACGTCCAGAATTATGAATACATAATTTGTGGCAGAAGCTCCCAACCTTTCATAATTTTAGATTTTTATCCTTCGAGTAAAAGTTGTACATATCATTCCTTGAATTATTCAGGACAATTTTTAGAGTGTGTGAATAGTGAGTCCAATTTCAAGATTCATTCTGTGAATCAATTTCCGAACTCATTTTATGCATTCTTATTGGGATGAATGATCCTATTCAGTCTCGAATGAATTGGGCCAGAATGGAATATTTTTTGTATGCTACTTAACAAGATACTAACCTCCCTCCAATTCTTTCAATCACTCACGTCTCTTCTCATATTTCACTCCCTCGCTCTGAAAATCCCTCTAGTTTTTTAGTGTCTCTGATATCTGTTTAGTTAAACTCGTCAACATTCTACTGACCCATCAACTTGAGTTTCTGTTATTTTGTGTTTGTGGTTGTCTCATCTCACTCCTGTTGACTCTTGTCTGTTTGGCAGACAGAAAGCAGATGAAGCCTGCGAGTTGCATCTTCTGCTATAAACATCCTTTCCAGGCTTGCGACGATTAGCTGATAGATTACTCTGTCTAGGCTCTGTCAAATTATTACCAACTCACAGAAACATTCTTCTTCATCAATGTATTATATTAATTTCTTCGTAAATTCATTTAGTAATTCAATTCAGTAATCACAGTTACTTCTGATGCTTAAATTGTTTCATTCAAATAGTCTTCATCACTTACAACGATAATCTTTAATAGATATTAATTAATATTCGTTTTTCTGTCATACTAGAATTGAGTCTTCTATTCTATAGATATAATATTTCTAATTCTATTATATATTCTATAAATGTTTGTGAGTTTATACTTCTGTAGGCTCCGTTGTGTAGAGCTTCCAGAGTTCCAGAATAACAGCTAACGGTTGACAGCTGCAAATCATGACTGCTTTTCGCTCATATTGGAACTTCTCATTCATTATTTGATTCCAGAGGAAATGCCTCTGAGAGTTCTAATTTGAGAGAGATGTTCGTCCGTGAACGAGGTAAAAACTTTAACTATGTAAAACTAGACGACCATGAATTTACATGTTGAAATCCGGCATGAATTCTGTTTTAAAACAAGACATTATGGTATTGTATATGTTCAGTGAATTGAAAGGTTTGGTGAGCTTTAGCCATTGAATGTATTTATCGTTGAAGGCAAGGATGGTGCTAAGAATAAGGATGGACGGTGCTGTGGGCGCACTTGATAGCCAATAATGATGGGACCGGTTGCGTCTAATTTGAACAGAAATTAAAATCGAGAAACATCTTATAAATAAAAAGAGAGAAATCTATCTCGCCTCCTTGTAGAGATAGAGAGAGGGAATGAAATTTCATTGGATTCGTTCCACCTTGATTTGCATTTACAAAGCATTTCCGATGGCTGGACAATCATTTTCTCTCGTTCAGGATTAAATGAACCATTATTACAACTATGGACATACCTTTATCCATTCATCTCAACATATTTAACTATGTACAAATCATGAAGCAGGAATGCCTTCAGACTTTTCAAACAAAACGCTTCAAGCCTGGTATCTGCTTGATATGATCATTGACGGCGCCAGTAGTCGGTTTTATGTTTCTTTTTAAAAACAAAATAACAATAAAAGCGAAATAGCTTCATAATTCTAACGATAATTCCCCGGAATTATGCTATTCCTCATCCATTTCAGTTTTGACTACTTTTTGACGCTACTCACGTAATCGATTCAGTGTAATCAATTATTTCTACTCAATAAACATGTTTCATTATTTCCTTTCTCAAGCTTCTGGTTTTTATTCTCAAGTGGTTTCATTCCAGAATACTAAGTGAAATGTTCCACGATATTGGTCCCTGATCTTTTCCTCCATCAATATTACAAGATCCAACTTTGGTTGTACGTGACTACAAGAGCATTGAATATGAACGAGTTTGTTTTCCACGTTTTAGATAGAGAATATCAAAACTATGATAATATAGTAAAAACTATGCAAGATCGTTGACAAATTATTTTCATGGAATATATGATAGTCCGATGACTAAAGGGAACCTACACAAATTAGACTGAATACAGAAAAACAATTTTCGGAAATTTTGTAGATATATATTTAAGATAGATTTCTCTTGTTAAAAGTGACAATGAGGATTGAAGTGTTTTTCTCAAACGAAAATACTGCAATAATTTTCTCATTAATTGTGAAGAATCTGAAAAAAACATGAAAATAAATTCTCAATCACATTTTATTTATTATCTTTCTTGATCACGTAAATCAAAAACATTTCAAATCAATGAGAAAAACATTTCGGCAATATTTTCAAAAGAAGTTCACACTCAGGTTTCAGGTGAATCATTCTGTTATCAAATTCAGTTGAGCCTGCCAAATTATTGATGAATTGATTCTTCATTGTTTCTAAATTTATCAGAGATTGATATATGATTTTCAATGTAGATTACAAATGCTGGCTTAAATACTGTTTTCCAAATATATTTTATAATACATAGTCTATAATATAATTGGCAGCATATTGTCTAGTATTCCATCAAATTCATAACGAACTCTTTGTTTTTAGACTGGCATAGTTTTGAATCGAGCAGTGTGGCTTGTTGCTCGGTAAACAACAATGCAACACTACAAGAGTTGCCATGAACGCTGTGCTGTGCCTGTGAATGCTTTGTTTCCATCCAAAGTCATTTCTCGAATAAGGGATGAATAATGAATCCATTGCTCTTCCTCCCCACTGTTTATCCATATAAAACTTGAGAATCACATAGATTTCAAGACATTCAGCAGAAATGCTATATTCAGAAAATATTGTTCTCTCTCATTGTATAGTAAATGGAAACCTTTTTACTTCATAGGTATGACCATTGAATTGAAAAAAATCTTTTTTGAGAATTAGTTACTTTGTGGAATCTTTACGTTTCACTGAAAGATCCCATATTATATTATATTATGTTATTTATGCTCGTTAGTGGGATATCAGAAAAATTTACTGCAATTTAAGAAGTTGATAAATGAAAATGTATATTTTTCTCAGAAATAATAGTACAAGTAATGCACTTGATATTCTCAAAATAAAAGACAAAGCTACCCTAGTATTGTGTATAATAGTGTTTAAGGCATGTTGTACTCAATATATTATGTCAATTGCTAATACATTGGAATTTTAGATTTGCGATTCTTCGATTATTATCAGGCCTATTTTCTGATTGAATACCTTGTTTCTGAATTAAATCTAATATCAAATCTGAGGTTTATATTTAAATAGATGATCCATGAGAATGTTTTAAGCTGAGTAACTGATAGCAGAAACCAATCAGAACGACCCTTGAAGTTGGTTGCTATACAATCAAATCTTGCCTACAAGAATAAGAATGTCTTCAAGATCCATTCCAGAATTCAATAATTTAGAAACGATCATTAGTGAATAGAGTTAGTCTACTAGTTATTAATATTCTTTATTTCAAAAATGAAAATATTTACAAGAAATGCTTGGAATGTGACCCGCATGTGCCATTCAAGCCTATGCTGAGAAATTAGTTTTATATATATTATTCTATAAAATGAGGAAGAGTAGAGACAACTGTCACTAGTTATTGCATAGCATCAGTGTGGGGTAATTAATTTTGGGCATGTGGTTGTGGTTGGCGACGACGATCAGTGATCAGAAGTGGGTTAGCGCCGCTGCTTTGTTTCGCTTTCGATTTCTGTGGACAGTAGCAGCAAGCAGCGAGCAACGAGCAGCAAGCAGCGAGCAGCGTGTGTTGGCGGGCGGTGCCGGCTGCTGAGGCCCAGCTAGCGGCGTGGTTTCAATTTGCATATAAATGATGGAGGTTTTGTTTAGCCGAGTCGCAGCGAGATGCGGGAGCTATTAGGAGCACGCTATGTCACCGCGTGATAAATCGTCGTCGTCGTGAGAGGAGGTGGAGGAGGAGAAGAAGGCGCGCGAGGAGAAATGTCCTTTAATGATAATTCGAGTGAGAAGGCGGTTCTGTGAGTGCGGGGCGGCCAATGGCAGGGCAGAGCGTGCGCGGCCTCGGCCAATGGGAAGCGAGTGTTGAGTTGGCGGTGGGGCGCATTCGGCCGGTTTTTATTTATTATTCGGGTGCGAGCGCAAACGGAACGGAGGTGTGTTTCGGTACGGATGTCATTCGCGGACGAGATGCGCACAGCTCAATGAATGGCAACAGCGTGATACGATTGTTGTTCAGGCCGGCTCAGGTGTAGGCGGCGTATTATTGTTGTTGTTGTTGTAAGTGAAGTAAAGTTAGTTGTTTGGTGTTATGGATTCGGGCAGCGATCGCAGCAGCCACTCGGGCGGATCTCCCGGCCAGGACACGATGAAAGCATCTCCGTCAAGCAGTCCGGTGTCGCTGACACGACCGCCTTCCAGTCCGCCGGCGCCGCCCGCGGTCAGCACGCCACAGGGCATGGCCCCTCGCTGCCTGCCACTGCCGCCCCCGGGCCTCGGCCTACTCAACACCCTGGGCGGCATGGTGCACCACTCTCCACTCGACCTGATGGCAGTCGCCCACCACCACGCGCCTCCGCGCTCCTACAGCAGTCCGCCTCCCATCTCAACGTCCGACCCGACCGCCAACGAGTGCAAGCTGGTCGACTACCGCGGTCAGAAGGTGGCTGCCTTCATCATCGCCGGCGACACGATGCTCTGCTTGCCGCAGGCGTTCGAGCTCTTCCTGAAGCACCTGGTCGGTGGGCTGCACACTGTCTACACCAAGCTCAAACGCCTCGACATCGTGCCTCTCGTCTGCAACGTGGAGCAGGTTCGCATCCTGCGTGGCCTCGGAGCCATCCAGCCCGGCGTCAACCGCTGCAAGCTGCTCTCCTGCAAGGACTTCGATGTCCTCTATCGTGACTGCACCACTGCCAGGTCAGTACTGTGCATCTAGTCATCAAGTGTGCCACGTGTCTGCCAAATTCATCTGTGATTATTATGCAAACCAATCAGCATTCATAACTCTCTCTGAGGCTTCTCTTTCATGTCCCCATTCACAGTTAATCATTTAAATTATGAATATTATCCAATAATGAATGAAAATTGATAGAAATTAGTGGAGTACGCCTCGACATCAAAATAAACGCAAAATTAAGTAGTTATTAAGACTGACCAACTAGACATCAAATCACTAAATCTGATTAGGTTTTATCTAAGTTGATTCAATTATCAGTTTTGTTTATCCCACTATTATCTATAAATACTGAACCTTATTAGCGTGCATTCTCCTTCAGCCTTATCATTGATATACTTCAAAAAAATTAATTCAGGCGAAACCCAATCTCTCATGTTTTTCTCTCCTTGTTTTGGCTCGGTTGCCAGTTATGTTTACCAGACTAAATCTAGAATATCATGAATTGATTAGTATAATCTCAGAATGAAACTGTTCCATGAGGAAAATCAGTCATTAGATTATCCTATCATCAATGTTCCATGAATAGCAATCACTTTGATAAGCCTACTTTGTCCCAGTTATTGTTCATACCAACTTATAATATTAAGAAGTGTGCTTTCTGAACGTGGATTGAAAGTATCACATTGCCATCATTATTGTATACAACTGTAATGTTGTTTCAAGGAGTTCAGCTTTCAAACATAAAATGTACAGGATATCATCAATATTTGGAGGTAGGACCACGTGTCACTTCTAACCAAACATTCACTTTGCAGTAAGGTGTCATAATCACTTTGGGAGATAAAACTTGTTATTATGTCATAAATTTGCAATAATTTACTTTAACCCACATTTCCAATTCTAAAGCCTTATTGCTGGAAGAAACTTAGGTAAGGTTTTTAGTTTGAGTAGATAAGACTACATGTTGAAACCTGTCAGACGATTGCCAACCATCAATAGATTTAATTCATTTATAGCCTATTCCAAATAATTTGGATTTTTCTATCCCACCTCTATTATAGAAATCCAGAGATTTTGATCTAGTATATCATGGTGCTAAATGATCTGGAATAAGCTTGAAGATTAGAATACAATATCGGCGTATCGGCATAATCAAGAGTATGCTACACAGCTAACGTTCAATGTTATCGGTTTATACTTACCCAAACTTTTTTTATTTTTATAGACATATAGACAATTTTTCAAATTGATATTTTTGGTTAGACATCATTCGTTCCTTGAATGTTTTTCATCCCTTTTATTGATTGATGATCTTTATTTATTCTATTGAGAAAATTCATGAATAACTACTTCATCACTGTAGTAGGCTGGACTATTCCAGGGTTTCATTTCATTCAGCTAGGATACTTTAAGTTAGTCATTTAATGAGTAATATAGGCTCAAACCTACTAGCTTGGAAATTCTTCATAAAAATTCTCCATAGATTGGAGAAACTATTAGAACCCCACCCCTGTTACTATATACCTAATATGAGAGATATTTCAACATTCATAAATAATTATATTATCTACAGCCTACTCAAATTACATTCCTTGAATAAGCTTTTTCTAACCAATTCATAATAATTCAATGAATATAACTTAGGATTTTAGATAACTCAATAACATAGGCTTCCTTTTGTAATTCAAAGCATTTTAATTTTTCATTAATGAATATCTAGAATTTTTATCATTTGATGTGAAATGCATAAGACCAATTGGAAACAGCTAGCTCGATATGGACTAGTACAGAGTACAGGAATAAAATTCATATTTTCAAGCGAAATTAAGAAAAATACTATTGGATATTTTTTAATTTTGAAATTTCATATTCACTTATTCTTTGTATATTATTTTCTGTTATTTTCCTGATTCATTGATAGAGCATACCTTGAAGCAACTGAAGCAACAATTTGATATCTGACAAGATGTGTCATCAAAACTGTCACAGTTGATATGATGAAAGCAATAAAATAGACAAGCAATCATAAAATAATAATTGTTGAATATTGTTCCATGAAAGTAAAACAAATAACAAATCAAAATTCCTGTTTAATGTCATAAAATTGATGGATTATCATATAGAATTAATTCTTTGGTCTAATATCCAGATTATTCATTTTTTCCTTTTTCACCCTATTTTGTAAATTAATTTTCTGGATTAATATTCAGATGAAAGCTTTCAATTTTTCCAAGGTGCCCTATTTTGTAAATTGACAGCTTGACTTGAATCTTGACTAGTGTTTTAATAACGATTTTGGTTGGGAGAAATTATTTGCATTTTATCCTTATAGACTTCAAATGAAAACCTAGTTATAATTTCAAGGAATTTTGAACAATTATCAATTTGCATTGTGACATATCAGTTTTGACAAATTTAGAGCTTCATTAGGCCAAAGGCTTTAACAACCCAATAACTCACATCGACGCTCATTTGTAGCTCGTTCAGTGCACTTATTGAAAGTATGACGCAGTTGTCTTATTTTATCAATGCTTCAAAAACCTCCAATATTATTTTTTCCTGTGCATATTGTAAAATTCAGCGAAGTACTACAGCAGTTGAAAACGTTTAGGCACTCTAACTCTGAAAACATTCTTCATCATTTGATGAACTTTTTCTCTCGAAATCAATGAATACAATAGAATTTAAATATTACCCATATCACATTGAACTGAATGGAATGAATGAGGCTTACTTTGAAAATAAGATATAGCATTCTTTTCGAATTACACAGAAAATAGGGAAATCAATGTGCTTCTTCAACATTGTTTTCAAATCTTCTACACTGATCAACAACTTAATGATTCAGTAATAAGTAAATATAATTCTTATATAAATATATTCTTGTAAATGTCATGATATCACATATTACAGCCCTGAATAAATTTTAATAATTTTTTTAGCAATACATGTAACAAATAGTTAATTAAATTCTCTTTCTACTAAAAATGTTGAAAATTCAAAAACAGAAAATATAATTAAACTGGAAACCAAGGTTACTCGAATCTTTAACTATCTTCTTATACCTGTAGAGAAGATCGAAATTGAATAGTAGACAATTATTTCGAAGTGGTCCACCATTATAGGATGAAATAAATCCAAAATAGATAGGTTTAAATTCATAGAAGAGATAGATTAGCTAATCTTTCAACAATCTAAATCATATTGTTTATAACGTATGTTATATTGTTCATATTGTATTTGTTGAGCTGAAGTCAACTCAGTGAGTAACTAGGTGAAGTGAAGCACTCCAGAACAGGGCTCAGGCTGTATCAAAATTCCAACATGCTTTGAACTGCGCGTAGACAAGTAGTGTAATACTATAGGCCTGGTCGTAGTACACTGTTTATCCTTGGTCGACTTGGGCCCTATTGTTTTAGAGTATCAGAAAGAGATCAACATTCCCTTCTTGGTCAATCATTTCCTGTAGATGTCTACCGCAAAACAGAAATAAAAAGGTGGAGTAGCATGGGAAAAGTTGGATGAGAAGTGCGCAACTAGCTGTGGAGACCTAGTTTCGCCTGAAATGGATCCTGCCGCCTCTGTTGTGGTCAGACTTTCTGTCTTCAGCGCACAAAGCTCGTATCAGTTTTACCAGACCGAATGAAAACTGTTTTTACCTGCAGCTACACTGTGTGTGTGTGTTGTGTGTTGTGTGTGAGAATGATCCAAACCGACTGACAAAAAACAAAGATAAATACATGAAACCAGACTTCTTCTCCATCTGATATCTTTCCTTTGCGCGTCGTGTCATTCCAAATTAAATCAATTTATTGCCTCACCAATGGGTTCTGATTGTATGTAATCTTCTAATTTATAACCCATGATTGACATCGTTCAACTGGAGAATAATTTTCTCCTTTCTTCGTTCCTACCCGACCATTTATCTAAGGTACAATTTGGTCTAACTGTCTCGAGTCGATCCCTCTAATAGGGGTAAGAAGAAAGTGGAGTCCGTCTCTATCCGTATTATTTCTAGTACATAGGGAGCATTCATCCTGTGAAATAAGCTGAAATTACATCATGAGAGAATCTATCACTCAGCTATATTGGACCTCTGAAACTCTCTGTTAGTTTGAAAATCACACAAACTCTGTCTATTTACCACACTGTCTATTTACAATAAGAGAAAAACATATTTTTCAGGATATAAATAGCAGACTAAAAGTTCCCATACCTAAGATTATCAGCTACTTACAGTCCTACTTTGTATCTTTAGCATTTAGCTAATTTCTCTCAAAACGTTGAGTCACTTGTCTTCTTGTTTTTCTAAGATCATATTTCATTCTCTTGCCTAACTGTTCGGAGAGTGTAAATACATTGCATTTAAACTGAAAATGAAAGGTTTTATTTTGCTTGTGAGCTCGTACTCCCAATGGCTCAACATTTGGTGGGAGGTGAGTTGGAGTGAATTAGCCAGGCTCACAAGAAATAAGCTAAAATAAACGAAGCTGTAGTAGAAAATCAATTCCTCATCAACTGTTTGCGATGTATAAATAAATACTTGGAATATCATTGTTCGAACAATCCAATGATCTCGGTAAATTCATTTGTTAGTCATTGCAGTCTTGTAATTATTGCCACAGAATCGAAAACCATTTGACATTGGTGGAATGACGATTATTATTTTGGAAGTGCGGCTTCGGTAACCAAATGCATTGTACGGCACACTTTGTCATTGCAAATCATCAAAGCCAATCAGCCGAATTCCATTTGCTTCTGATTACGTTTTTGGTGTCAACAAAAGCATGATCGATAATGCGACTGGAATTGAGCGCATTTACAAAGCTAAGTACAATCGTGGATGAACAAATGCAATCTACCTTTCCACTGTAATATGTTTCTCTTTGTAAATGAGTTTTTCATTCGTTATGAATGTTTGAGCATTGACAGTCAAACACGAATGTGATTCTGTTTTTGATTGTAAAATGATTTGACAGAGGTTGGGGCTATTGATCAGGATGTTACTTAGTTCAAAACATATTTGTGAATGAATATTGGAATGTTTAAATGGTAGCAAATGCTAGTCACGAATTTAACTCTTTTTGATTTGGCGATTGATCTTCATTCATCTCCATCAACCTCTTATCATTTTCTTAAATTCGATTGATTTTCATTCATCTCCATCAACCCTCTTATCATTTTCTTAAATTTTCCTTTCTTACAATGGAACTAGTGTTAGTAGACAAAACTGTTGATGTGCGTAGGCCTACAGACTGTACGATTAGTTCAGACTTGAACTTGGAGATTGGGAAGATTGATCCATTAAACAAGTGCCACTTTAATAATATTGTTACTTGTATTTAAATGAAGAATAAACCATAATAGAAAAACTATCTGTTATCATCAAAATCTATAAATATATGAACAGAATAAATATTAAAATCGATCATAATCCATAATGGACAACTATCAACTTTTAATAATGCTCTGTTGCGGCAATTAAGTAAGGGGCATGTTAGACAACTTGCATAACATCTCGGTCTGTGACAATAATGCGATATTGGCGACTTTGCAGGATTAGGCTTTTTCCATGACATCTAGTTTGATGAATATCATTATCCCAACATAACCTCACTTTTTTCCACTTACTGTTTCAATGTGAACTAGTATAATAATAATAATAATAATAATACTATTACACTGAAGTATCATAATTCTAATAATAACTATCACGATTGCTTCGATTAAATTATATCTCAAGTGGATGATAATGGCATGAGTTACATTTTTCTATGAGAATAGGTCATAGCCATAGAGATACTATGTTACCCGCAGAAGCAAAAGTTAAAACTTAAATAGTTACACACAGAAGTTTCATAGTATTTCCTTCAGTAATAACTTTACTCATTCCTTACAAGTTGAAGATGGAATTATCAGGTTAGGTATCTTGTGATTGGATATTATAATTATTGTTTTCATGAAAGTACTTCGTGTAACAAATACAAAGGAAAGATGGCATATTGTTCTTGAATATGTTTGTTTATATACTATAATATTGATTTTGTCTATCACTGAATCAATAAAAGAATAAAGAATAATATCTTCTCTCAAAGCTATAGGCTTACTGTTTCAATTCAATACATAATTTCTCAACTTTTGGAATTGCGATAATAAATTTGCTACCCGAGAGGTGAATTATTACTGTAATTTGTGAATATTTAAATATACACATTTTCGAATAGCTCCATTTCGTTTCTGTAAACAAACTCCACCATTGAGCCGACTCCGACTGTATGCAATAAGGGATTATAAATGTTAGCTCGCTTGGGGTACAACAGTCATTAGGCTATCAACTGCTGAAAGAATTACGAGATCAAATATGTAGATCCACTTAGTAAGGTAACTTTTAATGTTGACAAACATAGATTATAATTTTCTTCTCAATTCCACTGCATGTTACAAGTATACTACTGACTACTATACCGGTAACGTACTATGGCAACGCATTATTGGTAGGAAGGCTGTGGCCTGTTTATAGTGAGTACGAGTAGAGTACCCATATTGAACGGAGAGCTACTTGAACAAGTCGCAATAAATCGATGCAGATATGCAATTTACTCTTACAAGAGAAATAGTCACGACTATTGATTCAGCTTTTGCATTTCCCAACCACCTATTAACGGTCAGGAATTACTCTTTTTGACGGTTGTCTATATAATATTTTTCAATGTACCAGATTATGCTCCAATTTTCCCAATGAAGAAATAGAAAATCTTACTCTATTATAGACGAAATAATAATTTGTATTGGAGAATACTAGATTAAAATGAATTTGATCGGGATTAGTGATGGTTCAAATCTAAAAATAATAAAAACGTTACGGTATTGAAACTTTCTTCTCATTTGAACTATGATATTCCTCCCAATAATTAAATGGGAAATTTACAATTTAAATAATTATTTATGATGTTGAACTTTGAAAAGTTATAATGATTTTTTATCATTTTGGCTCTGATGAACTCGTTAGATAAATTTTTTATTGGGTTTAAATTTATTTATTACAGCTTGAAGATGTCTAAAATGTTCATTATTGACTAGTAGGCCTAAACTATGGAGTATTGCTATATCTTATCAGCTCAGATTGCAGTTTACAAAATATGCAGCTGATGACCGAACTCTATCCTGTATTTCACTGCAGTAAATTCAAGAAAAAATGAATATTCAATGATGTATTGCATTCAGCAGTTTTTGTGCGTGTACAAGTGAGTCGTAATTTCATTCCTTCATCCTGTAAGTTTTTCAAGTCAAGTTTTCCGTGTCGATGCCTGTTTTTTATTCTCGAATAAATAGATGTTCAGCCTGGCCTCAAATTTTTCGCTTTATTCGTTGGAACTTTACAGAAATAATAAGAAAAAATACGTTATTAAAGTCGTGGAAACCGAGTCATAAATTTTCCCAGTTGTTTCGTGGCAGTGAGTATTACAGCGAATTTCAAACTATTTCAAATGTTATTGAATATTTGCGTGCAAAGAGAAATGTAAATTTCATTCGCTGCTGTACGGTGCTGTATGTAGCCTAAAGAGAGTATGAAGAATGAACATTTTCTCATGAATTATTATGAAAGCTACCTTTTATTACACTATTAATAGAGTCGTGTTGTACGTTTTGTTGCATTTTGAAATTTAATGTCGGAAAGTGTGCCCATGTTGAAAGTTAATACAACTAAGCTATTGCATAAGACATGGAATTGTGTTCTGTTCTCTTCATGAATATGCGAGGCAAGTATTTCACTTGAATTATCACAAGTTTTCATTTATTAAGAGAAGTAGTGCTGGGACAATTGAGCGACTTCAAGGAAAATACTACAGAGCCGAATTAGAGAATAAATAATTAAATTTTGCCTGCTTTTATAGTGATTGCCACTGAAATCGATTATCAATAGAAAAATTATCTGTATTTCTGGAACAAACCATGTGAGCTATTTCAAAAACAAAAATACAATAACCTCTATACTGGAGTATACTATCGACGTATTCTGGAGTTTATTCAAAACAAATTTATTCTTTCTCAGTATATAAAATGTAATCATTTGTGGAGAAGGAAAATTCATCTCCTTCAATCGACCTACATCCTCTGATAAACTTTCAAGTTTGTTGAAACTTAGTTGAAGCTTTCAACCCGTTCCTGATTTCCTTACTCTCAAACTTGAGCTACCGTTACATAACTTCATCAAATATTTATCCATCCAAATTCTACCAAGTACTGATTAGTAGCCCCACTCGAATATCATTATACATTTTCTACAAACCTTGGAACTCCTGTTGTTCGAAACAAAAGTTCAGTGGGGCAGTGGAGATTTTGGTTTTGGAATGAAAATGAATATTCACAATATCTACCACTGACCGCGAATGGTCCTGAAGAGGTCCCCGTTAGTGGATTTTGTTCTCTTAGTTAATTGAAATCACCCTTTCCGACATGTGAGGGAGGACTTGGCCCTCGATTTCGCATTGAATCATCAAACATCCCCTGCTCCAATAATACTCCCGAACTCACACAGCTTGGGGTGATGTGCTTTATTGTTAGTAAGTTTACAGCGATAAACTGACTGGACTGGTCCGTCAATTGTATACAAGCTTGATAGTGGTGTTCTATGAACAAGTTAAAAAAATCTACATTTAAAAAAATTGAAAAATAACTGAATGACTTATTCCACTATAATAATATAGTTATTTGATCGTACATTACTTGATCCATCAACTTTTATATTAAAAAAATCTTTTTGTCGATCACTATTGTCTGTATTGGTATTGGAAATAGTTTGTTATAGTAAGTTTGTGAGTATTTAATCCCACTGTCAAGATCATCGTGCATTTATTATATTGTATCAAATATTACTTGATCCGTTCACTTTTTTATGAGAAAAAATTCAATATGTAGAAAACCATTGAACACTATTGTCACACTCCTTCACTGATGATACTCAGTATCTCATTGGTGCTTGAGTAAATATATAATTGTTTTTTTTATTGAAAGGATCATTGTTTGATCGCTCATTCAGTTTCAAAAATTCTTAGTCATCTCTATCAAACTATTAGGGAAGTCAACTCTCTTATTATCATTTACTCTATACATGTATTTATAATACAACTTGAATGTAGAATTGAAAACTGCTTTTAAGTTTTGAAGAGGTATTCCATAGTTGGATATTAGCAATCGATATAAAAAACTGAGCATTAAAATGTTGCAAACAAGAATGATTATTTTGAAGCGGTTGGCCAGAACCAGATTTGGTAGCTGATGTAGTGGACCAGTCAGAACGTCGATTGTGAGCGATAATTCATTTTTTGTAGCCATTAATAATAAATTGCGTCAAATTCGAATCTAGAAAATTGCACTCGGTACAGGAGTAGTGTTCAGTTGTGAGAGTGAGTGGAAGAACAAAGTACACCACACGTCAAGCGGAATCAGCTTCTCATAGGTTGGCGTCCTTTCTAAACGGAGTCGATTTATGTCGGTCGAGTCGATTCTCAAATTGCAGTGCTATCAGAGTCGATGAACTGATCAGGAAGGATTAGAGGAGTGAGGAGATAGGTGGTCGTGTTTGTTAATTTCAAATGCTGGTTGCTCGAATATTGGACCGTGATTTTTCGTCTAGATTGCTTGCGTGTGCATGAGCGTGTGAGAGTTGTGTCCGTACCCATGGAAATCGCCTGCTAATATTCGATTTGTCTCCTGTAAGCAGCGAGAAGAGGATCACGTACATCGGCTGTGATCTTGAAGCTCATAATCACTGAGTCTCCTTCCTCCCTCCACTCCATCCTCGGATGATTACGATTATGTAATTGCTTACAAGGTGGTCCGAAACCAATAATTCATTCGTCTTGTTTAGTTTGAAAAAATTACTCCCATGTACTCGATTAATTTAATAAATGGCTCAGTCGTCCTATTAGTAGTAGGGAGTAGTACCTGAAGAGGATGGCCCAACAAGCCTGACGACCTTTCTCATTCATTTTCTCTTTCCGTTCAGTATTGGTGTCTCTTCTAGATGCGATCTTGGTCTTCATTCAGCTAGCTTAGAATCCATATGAGCGCTACAGAAATTGGGAGGAGTACTTGACCGATGCAGTGGAGAATCGATGTTTTAATTAAGACCAAATAGTAATCGGCTCTCAACAAATATCATTCGAGACGTTCCTACATTTGAAATATTATACGTATGGACAGCGAGTCAAGGTTCGATTGCTTTGAAACGTTCCCACACAACTATACATTCTATCGCTTCAAAAAAACAAACCATGTACTCTTGCAAGCATGATTGAGAGTGAGGCAATACAAATATAAATCTGGATTTTGCAACGAGGAATACAATTATTCCTGATATGGTGTTAAAATGAATATATTTCTCAAATTGGCAATCCATAAAATTTCAGAGATAAATAAAACCAGTTATTGGAATAAGCTATCTCCTCACTCTATTTTGTGATGATAGAATTGGCCTGAGAAATACTCAAAGTAAACTTTGAACTGAGGATTGACTAGGAAAAGCATGACGAGAGACGTTGAGCCAATTCCGATTCCGGTAAACGAGGCAAGCAAACGAGTTGAACCGAATCGTATGCATATCGATGGCGATGTAATGCTACAACCTTGCGATCTGCCACTGTAGTAAGAGGCTGCGGGTAATTATGTGTAACAGGCGTAAGAGAGGTGTGGCAAATTCATTTTCACGTCTCTTCACAAGTATTTTGATGCCTCAATCTTTGCTCGAGGATTCGTATACTGCGACGACATTTGCAACTGCTGAGTGTGAGAGGGACAATGATCTCTACCGTCACAGTCCGTCGCTATGCAAATAATTCGACGTAGTACATTGAAATTGTGAGATTTTCTGGTGTGGAGATTTTATTCACAGTAAAATTCAGTCTGGCAAGATGAACAAATAAATAATTATTCAATCAATCAATCAATAATCCTTTATTGTCATAAAACACAAAGTGTTGTAACAAACGTCAATATACAATAAAATTAAAAACAGTCAAAATATTTTTAAAATAATAATAATATAGTCAAAGTAGTAATTTTGTAAAAAAAAAATTTACAACTAAATTGGTAAATAGCAATTAACAACAGCAATATTGATAAATAGTAGGTATTAAAACGGGATCCAACACAAGTCACAACAAAGCTGTTACAGTTAAACAGATGAACACTGAAGCTATTCAAAAAATTCTCCAACAGAATAAAGACATCTTTCTGTAAGTAAGCCTTTTATGTGTGACTTGAATAGTGAGGCACTCAACAGTCTTACTTCAGGGGCAAGCTCATTGAATAGCTTAATGGACATGTTTCTCCAATTCCTATGGGTACTCGCATATTGGTGAGAATCAATTCTGAGATTTAACCTTCCTCTGGTATGATAATTATGTATGTCACCATTTCGACTATATTCATTAAGGTTTTTTTTCATGTACATCAGACAAGTAAAAACATATAAAGATGGGAGAGTCAAGACGCCTAGTTTACGAAAGAGCGGCCTACATGTTGCTAGGGGTGGTGCCTGACAAATTATTCGAATGGCCTTCTTCTGGAGTCTGAAAAGTTTAATAGATGCCGAACAATTTCCCCAGAGCTGAATCCCATAGGCTAAATGGCTATGGATGAGAGCATAAAAGACACTCATTAAAACTTAGGACACACATTTTAGACATTTTAGACACACATTAAAATTCAGGAGCCAATGACCCAAAAATCAATAAGTGTCTATTCTACATTAGAAAGTTTGTACTATTTTCCATGCTAACTCATGTTTCATATGAGACATTAGTTTACTGTATTATTATTATGGTTTTCACAATCAATAATTCAAAAAATGATGTAGCATTGGTGCATAATTATTTAAATCAACTAGCTACCGGTATATCATTTATTGATTCGAATAAATATTTATGTAATTGGAACTCCCGAACTCGGTATATCATAATAATTCACATAATTCAATTTAAATTGAATAATGATAACTTGTCTCCACTGAAAATGTTTGATCAATTGGGATTCTCTTTCAAGATTAAGTTTTGAGTTATTGATCAATTTCAATTTTTCTACCCTGAGCTGTGATGATTTCCCTATTCAGTCCAGTTTGCTCACCAGAACTAAATAAAATATAACAATTAAGTCCTGTTATTATTGATATAAGAATGTTCACAGATCAATTTTTCAGAATTCATCTAATTTTATGTCTTTCCTTTGTGGTGAGAGCAATATCACGCCCCCAAAAATATAATTGAATGAAATGCTCTACTTTTATTATACTCAATTGATTTGATCAAATTTATGGTTGACAATACCTATAATTTGAAATAAATCTGTACGCAGAATAAAATTGCAGGTGCTGGTTGTCTTGCTATCATTTCACTTTTTGTGGCACATGCCCAGTTTACAGTTTCCACAAGGAGTAAACAAGGAGTTTCCAATAATCAGAGGGATAAACATAGCCTACTGCTAGGTAGTCTGCTAATAATAATGTTTTATCTCTAAACATAGTAGCATTCGACTGCATCCAATTAACGGTGCCCGGCGTCGTGGCCAACTAGAGAGGCGCCGTGGAGTCCTCGGGGACCCTATTACCGACCGGTCCATAACACAATAGGGAGTTGGAGACGGAGCACAGTTGTTGTAACCCTTTCCCTTGACTTGCAGCCTCATCCCTTACATGTGCTCTCTTGCTAGAGGGAATCAAATCTCATCTCATGTTCATGGACTGTCGACTATCAGTCTATTGTTGCGGTGTTACTGTTCATTTCACATATATCGTGGATGGTGGGGAGAATTGCAATTGCATTTCGGGCCCATTCCATACATGATGCAGTCATGATTCAGCTTATTGAAGAATGAATGCACAATCTTGGTGGTAGTCAGGGTGAAGAAACATGAAATTATCTTTAGATCATGTTCTTTATTTGATAATAATGTGATTTATGATCTGAGGATGTGATTTTTCCGTCATTGATGATTGAAGAATGAACTGTTGTTGACATTAATTTATTGGAAAATGTGCTTCATTTTTAATGTTTAATTTTTACTTGTCTTGTGTTCATCACTCCTCAATTTTATAATCCCTTGCGTTGAATATATTTCTAATTGAATGGAACCGAGACGAAATGTATAATCTTACAGAATTTGGGAGTTAGTTTTTTTGTGGCTCAAGACAGCATATTTCGCAAATTAATTTCACCTTCCTCAGTGAATCTCAGCAAGAAGATTAACTAACCGAGTCGATAGATTAATTAGAGAGGAGCTGTGAGTGGGTAAAAAGAATGAGACCGTCAGCTAATAAAAGCAACGTCTGAATTGCACAGGAAATAATATAATTTTTTCCGTCACGGACTTTAGCCGTGATAATGGCAGGCTTTTCAGATGGGCGCCACGTTTCGAGTAGGCCTAATTTCAATTTATTACTTATTTAATTTGACGGCAGGATGAAATTTGAGATATATTAGTTTTGGCCGTCCTCCTCTTCCTCTGGGTGGAATTGAATGGTGAGCGAGGTGTGGGTGTAGCTCAGTAGTGGGATAACATTCGCTGTGCTGAGGATAAGTGGGTCTATTTCTACGCTTATAGCTACTGTTGAGCTCTGTACCCTGTAGTTGAGGGGCTGTTGGGCCACCAAGAGTCGGGCATTTTGTGAATTCTCAGTGTAGTTTCACACTCCATTGGAGGAGAACCAACGTCAGCAAGTCGTACCCCCTCTGCTCCCCTCTTCCTGGGACAACTACAGCGAGAAACATCAACAAGACAACGCCCTCGCTGCCGGATACTAATGCTAAATTGATATTTCTTCACACAACGACCATTTGAAAATGAGACCAATAAAAAGTGTCTGAAAATCACAAATCGTAATTCTACCTTTTTTCACATCGGCGACAAACCTCTTGTTTCCGTTGAGGCTTCAACCATTCTCCATGCTTTTCACTGATCGATTCTTATTCCTAACCAACAAGATAGTAAGTATTTTGAGCATGAAAAATCTATTCCGACTCCAATGTAAAACGGTGTGTCCAAATATGATGATCATTATTTTTATCACGAAGAGGAATTGGCGTGTTTCTTCACCATTTCTCACCGTGTCAGCTCTACTCGACAGTATTGTTCAAGCTGACCATTTGAAACACGCTCGAATAAATTTGAAAAGAATGCCATGTTTTCGAATTGATTTTCTAGTAGAAAGATATGATAGTATGGAGAGAAGAAATTATTACCTATGAGAAAACAAGAATTATCTAGTATAGGAAATTATGAGTTATAGTGAGCTTTTGTGCTATCAGATTGACACATGTCAGTCATAGAGTGACATTGAAATCATTGTCTTGATTATTTTATCTCATGATTCGCAGTTATTATACCAGTGAGAGTACCTGAACTGTATTCGGTGATATATGTTGTTTTGTTCATAGTTATATTATTCTATAGTGTTAAATAGCCAATGAACTCCGTTGAATTCATTCTAGTCTTCCAAAAAACTATAACCTATTGTTTCTTTCCGAAGTTTCAATCCCCATTCCATATTCAATTTCTTTGGAAATTCAACATGAGCATCCAAATCGAAGCTTAATCCATATTAAGGGAGAAATTAGTTTTATTTGTTACATAGTCGAAAATAAATTGAAGAATGGTGAAACCATCATCCAACTTTCTAGCTGACTTCACTGTGGAAATAATATGGATGAAATGTGGACACATTAAATAATATTAAAAATAATAGACGATTCTCTCGAATTGGAGATTTCCATTGCAACTTATAGAAATACATCTGATTGGTAAATACATTTTTTTACAAAGCAAGCACTATTATGCATGTTTTATGCCCTCATGTGAAGAACGGTTTCTTTTGATGCATTATCCATTTATTCTGAACACTTTGCCGGTGAGTTGGAAATGGCATTCCTCTTCATTAAGCTCATCATTATCACCTGCTACAGGTATTGCAATTGTTGAAGTAAATAGGAATGAATTTTCATTTGAAGAGAATGCAATACAAGAAGTAACGAATGTTTCTCATATAGGTTCAATTATACTGGACAACTTTTATTCATTGTGCAGTTGATTGCATTGCATGTAGTCCTTTGTCAATGCATGTCCAGTCGTTCTTCATGCACTAATGACTTGATTGGTGCTTGTGGCAGGTGTGATAATTATTGTTTTATGCAGGAACCATGAGACAGCATGCATTGGTGTGGGGTGGGGGAAGGCCTATTGCCCTTACAGCCTAGTTTGTGTTGCCTATTAACCCTAAAACTGTCAGCCTAGTGTCAAATGATCTGCCGGTTGGTTGGTCAGTGGAAATGTCGTACTTTGAATGACCGTTACCACTTCTAGCAATCAAAAGTAGGAAATGAGTGATCGTGTCCATTTTGTTGTCCATGAAGGGGAGGAGGGGATATAGTTTCCGTAGTCTATCTTGCAAACAGGAAGTAGGCCTATACCCACACCTAGTAGACAAAACACCATCAAAGTGTACAATTTTTCGAGCCTAGAATTATGTTAAACATAAATGTACATCTCCTGTACTGTAGGTTCCATCATGTTGAATTGTTCACTCACCGTGCCTAGATATCAAAGTAAGCTCTTTAAAAGTCAGAAACTCGCTCTGCTTCCAAGGAAAATAATAGGAAACTTTCATCTTGTAACATTGCTTTCGATGGTTGAGTGTTTTGTCATTTATGATTGCCATAAAATGGGCCCTCATCACTTTGGAGTTCCCATCTCTTTTATCTTCAACTTCATCTAGAATCAAGAGGTGTTTCAGAAATGAACAATGGACATGAATAATGAAGGACAAAGAAGGAAACGTAGTGAAGGACATGAATAAATAAGATTCACATGATCTTCTTACACCAAAACAACACAATTTTTGATTCATTCAAAATAAATTCAATACAAAATAATGTTGGATATGTCAATTCATAATTTCTATCATTGAAGAATTCGATACATAATCAAGAAGTTTTCCAGGTACAAAGGTATTTTCCAAAGTATAGAGAACCTGTCATGTTATCAGTAATCAATATGCGACGTTCCCAATCTCCTTGTTGATGATTCCATCCCTCTATCAATGCAGAATTGGAAGCATTAAAAATATTCACCAGTTATGACACAATTCATTCTTCCCAGCGTATTGAGTACAGTTGATATTATATATAACATTATTATAATATTATATTGGAATTCTGCTCATTACCTCATCAACAGTGCTAGGGATCCATGGAAGCTTCTGAAAAAATTTTATACTCGTCCATATATCAATTAACTCTTGTAATTAATCCTTCAACTATTCATTTATTCTCTTCTTATACAGGAGGAATACATTTTTCTTCACTCATTCCAATAGGCCTATCCATAGATTCACTTTACAAAAGTTTATGATTTACTTGTGCGCTTGTTGATAATGATAGTCAATAAATTGAGTATAAAGAGCGCCAGATAGTCTCTAAATGTCATACTCGGCATACACCATTTTTTTATTCAACTAACATCACTCTATTCAGCGGACAACTGTCAAGAATCTTGTGTTTTGCGATTATAAGAGAGAGTGGATCCGACTAATTCTCCAATTTTTGACATTCGGCTAAGAAGTAGAAAAGTTGATTAGGCACCAAATAAACTAGCTTAGTTTACGATTCGCCGTCCGTTTAGTTTGTGGGCGGTCCTAGCAACATAATTAATAATTTCATTAAGAAATGAGACATCGCACACACACACGCACATCCACACACAAAATACAAAACACAAACACGCACGCAATAATAAACGTTGACATTCATTAACTAGAGCGCTACAATATTTCAGCGTGAATAGATTGTGAAAGTATAAATGGAATGAATGATTAACTCTGGGTCCCTAATTATCTACCTGCTTTTTCATTTTCTACTGGACGATAATTTGTTCTTCTACCTACGACTTGAATGTCATTTGTTCACATCGTCATTCGCTCTTCTATTTAACAATCTCTTAAAAAATGAGCAGCAAAATATAATTTGAGATATGTTCACGTTTTTACATAAAAGAATTTCTGTTCCAGTAAATTATGTGTACTGATCAATTATTAGCTTATGAAAAACAGTCCTAAACTCTAGCAAGCACCATCTCAATAATGAAGAACTTATCTATAATATTTATTTTTATAGCCTACAGATTTTGATTTGTATCCTGATTTCGGATTCAAACTTTGCCATCCTGCTCATCCAAGTGATTAGATATTGAAATGATATAGATGTCTTGTAGAGAATTCTCACATCACATTTTTTGAAGAATTCAATAAATTTATAGTATTGAAATGTTTGAATCATATTTGTGTATTATAAATTAAATTCACTGAATTATGAATATGCATTATTTTTGTTCTCTGTGATACGTTTTCATGCTTTTTATAATGTATTATTTGTTATTTTCATTTTTTTCCAATTTTTTAAACGACCAATGATCATTAGTGACGCCATGTTGTTAGTTACCCTAACTGAACCAAACAGTATGTACCCCATGAGTTGTACTTCCGACAATGCATTGTATTTAACCCCACCCACAACCAACATCCTATAATGCGTTCTATGAATGGATTCACACACACACACACACACACACACACACACACACACACACACACACACACACACACACACACACACACACACACACACACACACACACACACACACACACACACACACACACACACACACACACACCACACACACACACACACACACACACACACACACCACACACACACACACACACACACACATACGTACACACACGTGCGCAACGAGTTTACAAGGACAATAATATGCTAAAGGCACAATGCAGATAGATGTAGAGATGGGGAAATATTAAGAGTGTGGAATGAAACAGAATATGAGAGAGAAAGCGTGAGGGAATGAGAGAGAGGGTGCTAGTGAGATGGCGTGCTGTTGCGTTTAATCTTTCGAACTGTCATCGACCATGTGTGATGAGCGATGCATTCTATTCAAAAGTCGCTCCCCAACCCTTTTTTCTGTCATGAAAAGGACAATCCAGTAGTTTTACAGTAATGGCCGACAAAATAGCCTATGATAGTTGTCCACTAGGGGTACTCAGGTATCAACAGAAGTAGCCTAATCACCACTTCAAATGCATAGTAGGCTCACTCCCAACTAAACAATTTTACCTTAGTCTATCAATTATTCAGTCAATTGGCACTTTCTAATTTTTTAGAACAGATTCAGGCGTGTTCCTCAATGATATGCACAACTACAATTAGAATTTCAACCTTCATTTAGTTAAAATTAAATTATTAAATTTTACATTTTCTTGTTGATTAACTGTGAAACTAATTTTGAATTCTAATATTGAAAATCTGTATAATTATCAAGTGAAACGACTTGATGGATTGTCACCACAGAATTATTTCATTGAAAAATAATAATGATGATCTGTTACATTATTATATGATTCTTGCAATAAAACATTCAAGGAAGATTAGCAAATTGGTGTAATAGTTTTTCACTTCAAATAGGATGTATACGTTCTACAATTCTGCTTCTTCTTCATAATTCTCCCAATATTATAGACAATTGGATTATCATTGTTAAATTAATTATATTAAATTTTACATTTTCTTGTTGATCAACTGTGAAACTAATTTTGAATTTTAACATAAAAAATCTGTATTAAAATGATAAAACTGCTGAGCTTTCAGTGCATTCCATTCGCTTTCCTCCACATACAAATATATCAGAATCGATCAATTCTATACTCATGTGAATAGAGATATCATTCCAACATCAGTTTTATAAAACTACAATAAACAATATTTCTAATTGGGCTTGAGAAGGAATTCTACTGAACTCCATTAGACCAAGTGAATGCTTGAAGAGTAACGATTGGCAGTGCAGGCAGGCCCAGTCATTGATGGTGGTAAAGGTGTACATTACAGAGGAAGCATTGAACTTAATCCGTTGCTTTATCCTTTACGTGCGTGATCGCCCAAAATTATTGTTTGCCGCTGTTGAAATGCAGCCTAAAATTAGGCCTATTATCAAAGTGCTTTCGCTTCTCGGCTACCATAGATCCCCTCCACCCCCCACCCAGTATTCAGGGGGGAACCACCCCCCTTGCCACTAACGCCACCAATTCCTGGTTTCGACTGCGCAGTATTTATTCCGATTCCTGTAATCATTCCCCTCCTATAGCCGCTTTTAATTCGTGTAGACGTTCATTTCGCCCCATTTGATTCCATCTTGCTCCGAATCGAACATGCAACTGATGGCCAAGTCCTTGACTCGAATGAAAAAGTGGTGGAATCCTGTTATTAATAGTCGCACAGTCATTGGAACGATGCATGCATCCAATCCAACTCGAGTCATCGAAATATCGCTTTCAAGCTCATCGCCTAAACCTGCCACCATTGTAATAAGTCTGACGTTTCTACTTTTGATTACTGCTTCTATTGGACTACATAGCTCAGAAATAGATCCAGTTTGCTGCTCAATGATTAAATTCGAATGGCCTGATTATATTTCTTCCCTTCTAATCAATAACTATATCAGTTGAAATAGTTCTCTTTTCAACTTTTTGTGTGAATTTACTTTCAAGGGTGATCGACCATATTCATCTCCCACTACACTCTCAATTAAAAAAAATTATAATTTGAGTGTATCATTATAGATAATTTTACTTTTGCTATTTTCGTTCTTTGTCCCACTCCTATCTTACTTCCTTTCAATTATCACGTTATCATTTCCAAGGTTATCGAGACAATCTCTCCTTCTCTTGACATTAACGGGAAGGACATCACTGACAAAGCTCTGATGAACTTCTTTTAACTAAGAGTAATTTAAGCAATCTACCAAAAAACGTCCTCTTTATAGTTTCAATTCATCCAAATACTACAAAATACTTGATTTTGATGATCATTAGGGTCATCTCAAAATTTACAAATCAGTATTTTCATCCATAGTGTACTTCTAAATCGAATTTATAATTTTTAATTTAAATAAGTTTAACACTATCAGTTCATTAACTGTTTATTAATGAAGAAATTGAAATGTGAATAGATGAAAATAAAAATGAAATATCCCACGAAATAGTGATGCTTACTTTAGTATGGTGACATCCCATATGAATGATTTCAAATTAATTTTTTCACTAAACATATTTGTTATAATAACAACAATTACAATTTCAACCAACAAAGACAAACATAATATTTTCCTTCATGGTACTACCCTGGATTCTTTAAACAATTGAAATAAATTTGTCGAGGATCCAATGATTGCACCGTCTATTGGAGCCCTTGTATATCAGAGAACCTGATTGATATACTGCAGAGAACTTAAACATTGGAAGTATCTCCAGTTGTTCTGATTCATGTTTTGGGATTATTCATGCATGTGTAGTAAAGGGAAGGCGACAAAGGTTGACAGAAATCACGAGCCGAATAAAGTCGGTGCGGAAATTGAGTGAAAATCCCCGGAAAAGGGGAAAGACGCACAAAAACAATGGGAAGATAAACTGAACAGTAATTCGGTTTCAGTTTGGGGGAATTAGAGAAAGAGACTGCTGGGGCGTTTAGGACCAGAGCAGAGGGAACCAGACAGGGGTGTGTTTGATTTGCGGTGTGAACTGTCTGACTGTCTCCGGTGGGATGGTGGGACGGGGTTGGTTGTGAGGGGTAATGTCACAACAGTGCGGCGTCAGGCTGTCTCTCTCAATCGGAATGAAATGGGAATGGGAATGGCATGGTAGCAACAGGTGGCCCCTAAACGGACAGTCGCAGTGTTTCTCGTATTGCTCTGCCTCAGTCACTATTTCAACTCGGAGCTCAGAGTGCCGGCAGCGCGCCTACTGACAGCATCCTTACATTGCGCTCACTTCACTCGCACCTCCACATCTCGTCAATGCCTCCATCCTATGACACTCTCCTTCTTCTCGTTATTCAAATCAATTCAATGTCATTCATCCATCTCCAGAGTAGTACCATGAAGGAAAATATTATGTTTGTCTTTGTAGGTTGAAATTATAATTGTTGTTATTATAACAAATATGTTTCATAAAAAAATAATTTGAAATCATTCATATGGGATGTCACCTTACTAAAAAAAGCATCACTATTTTGCGGGATATTTCATTTTTATTTTCATTTATTCACATTTCATATTACACAAATCACATATAATATGATCAGAAAAAGACCAACAGGCCTAGCCCAAAACTGTTCCATTTCCGAATTTTGATAGAAGTATGCCTTAAACGTAGGTTATGTTGCTTCACTTTGAATGAAATGTCGAGTCCAGAAATATTCAAACCAAAGTTTAGAATTCAATTGGATTGAAAACTAATATTGCCACCTGAACTAGATTTAGACTTGTAATAATGTGTATAGAAATGAAGATTAGCTTGAGGGGCGGTAGGTTTAGGTGAAATTAAAAACAAATTATATTTAGTGATTGCACTCGTCCAAGGGGGCTAACGGGTGCTTGTTTCTTCACTTATCTATATGTTATGAGTGATCATAGATTATGAGGTCAAGCACTGCGTAAATGAATGCATAACATTTATTGCATTTATTTACATTCATAGTAATGAATGAAGATTATAATAAAAGACATCTATAAAAAAGTGAAGTTTAATAATAAACATGATCTTAGATGAGTTTACAACGATGAAAATATTGATTAGGTTGGAGTCCTATTCATCTTTGATCTCTATAGAAAGTGAGTTGTGGTTACTAATAAAATAATGTTTTTCAAAAAAATCGTATTTTCTAGATTCAATATAAGATAATGTTATAGTTGGATCGGCTCATTCTATAATTTATTCTGCGTACAAAATTTCGAACAAGTCTTCTTATGTTTATAAATTTAAATTCAAAATAAATTTTTATTCATATTCTATAAATGCAGTATATAATATATCTAACTTTTCAAATCCATTACAATTGAACAGCTGAATAGGATTCCACATTGAACAACTTCCATAGAGGCAAGAGGTTCATCTTCAGTGGTATAGCAGAAGCAGTTGTTTGGGGCAGAGTTGCACAGTGGAGAGTGCACTAGAAGCTTTGTGAGACAGAGACCGAATGTCTAATCCTTGCAAAATACATGCAAGGATTCAGATCCCTTCTTCAGTGGCTTCCTAAGCCTAGCAAAACAAATTGGACAAAGACGAGGTCGAGCGTCTCAAGGAAGCCTGATCAAGTCCTTTAAACTCCTTGTCCGCAAATTAATTCAAACAGTCACTAAGCCCAGGGACTTGGACAGTGGTGTTAGCTGAATTTGCAGCCGAGTAAACTCGAAAACCAAGAGTAAGTTACACTTGCGAACAGTGTGCTACGCAGGTAGGATAAAGATTAGGAAAGCTATCAGGTTCCAGAATCTGGTTTCAGTACTTAATCACTTTCCACTGAGTATCATTCAACTATTCAAGAGTTATAAGTTGGAGTATTTTGAGAGACCAAAGGATGCACAGTTTAATTACAGACTTCACGAACAAGATTAGAACAATTAACTACAGTACTTTGGCCAAGGTTCTGAATCCTTGTAGAGTCAGAAGTTTCTTTAAATCAATAATCAGAACTTGAGACTCAGATGCACTCGGAAATTACGTCTCTTTTGAATTTCAAGATATCCCATTCTGGTCTTACCTTCCAGTTATAATTTTTTGTGGAACAGTATTAATTTGAGTAAATTGTTCTATCAGAAGTCAACCTTTCCAATCAGCTCTGGGAGTCAATTCAAATATGACCTCCTATCACATGAGCTTACTAATTGTCTATCAATAAATAACATTTATTACGTTGTTCCTTTCAATTCTCATGGTAGAGAACATTCGAGACAATGCATTTACTCTATGTACAGCAGCATATGGCCCAGTAAGCTGACCGCACTACGATGCATTGCCATGGCCTAACTATATTGAGGCTAGCCAGCACTATGCATCGCTGCAATCAGAGAGAGAGAGAGAGAGAGAGAGAGAGAGAGAGAGAGAGAGAGAGAGAGAGAGAGAGAGAGAGAGAGAGAGAAGTGTGTTGGAAACTATTCAAAACTTACCCCTGGCCACATATTGGTCAACATGCTTTTCGAGCTGACCCTAAACCATTTGGATAGTTAATGTTACCACAGCACTATAATCGAACTCAGTACATCATGGGCTGGCGATTAAATGTCTACAAATCAACCCAAATGAATTTATAGTGCAATAGGGTACGATGATAAATTATATAATGAAGATCAGTGTACACTGTGCAAGTATATATTATCAGAATCCGAGATGGTATATATTAGAATAATGGAAGATAGTTTTATTTCACATACTTAAAAAAATATAAAGAATATATGTACAATATTCTCGTTCTCGATTCTTACTTATAGCAATTCCTTGTTGGAGTAAGTTGGACAACAATTTATAGAGCATTCTAGTTGCAGTTTGATCAGAATAATAATGATTATAATATTATTTTTATTTATGGAAAGACCCTTATTATAGCTTTGGAAACATTCATGAGTGAAACTCCATGTATTGAACTACAGTAAGATATATACAAAATACAATAATTAATTAGTGCATTATTCTTGAACTCCTTGACTGTAGAGAGTATTGAAATCAATAGATTTCGCTCAATCAATAGTTCTCATCAAATCATTATAATCATCGGATGAATCATATAAAGGTAAAAAATGATCTACTAGACTAATATTATTTTCTGTGCTGATATTGTTACAGTCATTGAAATGTATGGCAGGAAGCACCACCCTTATGAAAGCAGCTGTACTGCATGTTTCGCTCTCAATCCACAGTCACAATCACTAAAATGCTCTACAGTTGCTAGGTCACAACCCCCAGCACAGCACACATACACACACGCACCCTTTAATTTTCGACAGCCTCCGACCTTTCCCTATTTTTATCTCCCATCCATCTTCAGTGTTCGATAGTGAATTAAAAAAATGTACACAGGGAAAAAATTGTGACCACCCTCCGCCCCCCTACAGCACCCTGTTAGATATGGAGGGGGAAGAAGTGCACTGTCACGATCCTATGACGAAGCGAACCCTGCGCGTCATCGTCAGAAGCTGTGATCGTCGAAACGCGAAATTCGCCGTTTGGGGTTGTATTTTTTACAATTTAACCTCCAACAAAGCTGCTCTTATTTGGTTGCCACAGTAACCCAACCACCTGGGCACTTGGCCTCACAATACCACATCACAGTAGCTACAATATAATCCTCCATCATGACATTGTAATGTGTAAACCAGATATTACAGTTATAATCCTTTAATGCCTTGCCTTTTCATTTCATCTGTCTCTCTTTTCTAGACGATTTTCATGCGCCATTACACCTTCAACATTTCAGGCCAGATGCTCACTGAAATTCCCATATTTTCAATCAGTCTATTGAACTTGATAGGTTCTAGTGATTTTGATTGAGTCTCTGCAATAATTGCTTGAATGTCTGCAGCTACACTTCTTGCTATCAATAGACAGACAATAGGTACAATGATTTTCAATTTTGTTTGAAAATGGGATGAAATAATTCCTTACAAAAAATTATTACTTCATTCTTATATTGTATTGATATGTTTCTGTTGTGGAATTGGTTTTATATCGTTATAATTTCAAGATATATGAATAGATAATGCTCTGAACATAACGTTTTCATTACAATTGGAGTCTAATCATCTAAATTCTAGAAGGTAAATTTAGGAATGTGTATCCTATCCAATCATACCATGATGCCCATGGTATAATTATTTTGTCCAGCACTGTTCAAGTGAGATATAATTGAAAATATATTATTTGAGAATCTTGTTTTTTAACTGATTTCTGGAATAGATTCTCCTAAATAATGATGTCTAATATGAATTCAGATGTTCCACTAGATATTTCATTATAAACCTCTATAAAATAGATTCTATGAACATGTATTTTGTTGATCAATGCTTCGTTGATTATCATTTGGAATTTTCCCTTAGAATAAACAATAATAGTCTTTTTTCTGCTTGTTACAGGTATGTTACTGGATGTCAATCACGTGATTAATCAGTGTTCAACATGTCAAGGTAAACGCCAAAACTCAATTAACAGTTCCATTATTTCAGTCGGAAACTAAGCAAAAGAGCTCCTACCATTGTAGAATAGTGGCATAAAATAATAAAACTCATACATTCCAAAATAAAGTCCATACTTCATTAGTTTGATAGATTTACTTATTCTCTTCTTGGAAGCGTTAATTGTTTTGTTTCGTTAGTTACACTTCCACTTCAAAAACTATTATGTTATTCGTTGCTAATATCAGCAGACGCACAAGCGCAGACTTGTCTTTTCAAATCTAATTTAAGACTATGGAGATGCTGGTTGTGATGCTCATAGCAGAATGGACTAGGTTGCGTGAATCTTGTAATCGGTTTCGTCTTGGTAGATTAGGCTACTAAAGCCTAGATTAGGCTACTCCTTCCAGTCATCTGCTCTTTCTTTATCACTAATCATTGTGAAGGACTGCTCTGCTCCCTTCCCATCCACGATATTTCGCTCTTCCTCTACTTTCTCTCTCCTCTCAACTTATCCCCTTTGTCTTCCTCATACATTCGCTTCTCATCAACGGTCTATCTTTCTCTAAGAACCCGAACCTTTCCTATATAATTCATCAATATTATTGATACTTCCTTCTGAAAGGCTAATCCGTTTTATTCAGTAATATTATTTCGCTTGTAACTCCTTTTGAACACGATATCTCAATATGTTTACTGTTCAGCACTTGCTTCCTTCTATTATAGACGTCTCTCCATTCACATTTGCAGCTTTAAGACTATTAGGAGAATTTTGAGCTAAAAACTTCATGATATAGCTTGGGAATTAATAATATTTTTATGAACTTAGTCAACATAACTTATGCATATTTTAATAGTTTCCCCATTAAACTATGCAAAACATAACTTAGTTCTTCTAGACAAACAGTGACAGTTGACTGGCCATAATACTTTTTTAGTTATTTTATAATCCCTCTATTATATGGAGGATAGAATTTTTATTCGGATTTGCAAAATTTTTACAGAAATAACCTTAACAGAACCGGGAGTTGAGGGACTGAATGATTATGATAGAACGTCAGCTTTTTGGAGCAGGTGAGCTTTTTTAACAATTTTCAAAACTATTAATTAATAGCCACCCAATTAGCAAATTCATTGTATATTGTATAGGTTTGGATATTATTACTTCATCATAAAACCCGCCTCATTTGGCTTGTCGAGAAATTGTTTGTCGAATATGTAAAAAGACGTGAGAGCTTTCTGTGACAACTAAATCAACGAATAAAAATTCTTAAGTGAGCTTAAGATTTTTTTATGATCATGGTATTGGTTTTATTCTTGAAATGTTGAAAAGACATCATTTGAACAAACAACTTGTAGAGTAGAGATCAATTATTTATAGATAATATATAAACTAGAGTTTTTTGTATGAAGCTAAGGCCTTGTACGACTCTCCTTTCTCCAATAATCCTTTCTGTAATTAGTTGCCGTCGTCTCAAAAGGAACAACGCATCTTTCTATTCAACTATGTACAAAGTCATAGGGTAACTATTACCTTGGGAAGGCTCACCTCTACCCATTAACAGTCGTCGTTGTAGCCCACAATAATTGTAGCAGTGACGAATTAGTTTGTCTTATCCTTATTGTGGTCTGCACCTCCCCCTCAGTTGTATTATTCTCAGTTGTTTGTATCTCGTTTTTAATTGATGACCGTAATCTACGGAGCGCTACGTTTGTTTCCTTCCTATTATTACTTCTATTTTCATTCTCGATTCTTCGACGCACAGGTAGTGATTGCTTATTTGGACTACCTCGAATATCGATCTCAGGTATGCGTTCTCGTTTGACTCCAGTTAATCCTCTCCTGACCTCATATTATCGATTCTTCTCTCCAAAGAAATCTGAGAGACTCTTTTATTATCAATAACTCTTCTCTTCAACGAAATCTGAGAGACTGTGAACATAACTGACCGAACGAAGTGAGGTCTAAGATTCAAGTCGACGGTTTGGCATTTCTCTTAATGATTAAATGTTTAAATGTTTGAATGTTTAAATGTTTATATGTTGGGCACTGCTACTTCAATCCTGGGAATATTATATTACTAGCCGTCAGGCTCGCTTCGCTCGCCATATCCGTTTGTTCGGATTGTTCTAACATATGATAGAAATGCTCAAATGAAAAATGCAGGCGAGCGAAGCGAGCCTGCTGAACTCATTTTTGGACGATCCAGCCGGGGGTCCAGGGGGCGGAGCCCCCTGGCTAGACGGATATGGCGAGCGAAGCGAGCCTGACGGCTAGTCATATTATAGAATATTATTCATCATAAATCAGCTGACAAGTGATTACACAGATGTGTGGAGAAGCCAGTCTATTGCTGTATTTCCATAAGGTCTATAGTTTCAATCAGGTACTTGTGTATACTGCGTGAGGTCTACTGTTCACAGAACTACTAGTATTCAGTAATTTAAATCATAATAAATCAATTCTTTCTTGTTATTCATCCCACTGCGTATAAGCCCAATTGTTGATCGATAATAGTAATTCCTGTGTAACTAGGATTGTAACTCATTGAGTAACTATAAATAGGCTAGTATCAGATTATTTAATTTTTTCACAATTTCCTGTGAAAAATATTATTATGAACAAATAGATTTGATTACGATGTATGAAATTAGATTTTGTCTGATACATCATAGCAGAACTAGTAATTTGTTTCCCACTGGAATAAGTCTATAAAAAGTAATTGTGTTGCAGAATAATTAATTTTGTTATTCTTGTAATTCATAATTATTATTCACAATCGTATTAATGAATAATGATTTTTCAGAAAGTGCAAATGCAGGATATTGAATCACTTGTTAGATTTTTGAACTGAGGAATACTAAATAAATGGCACCGTATGCACTATTTTCTGCTTAATCGAGAAAACGAATGTCTCTTCATGTAGAGTACGAATTAGCTGGAGTTGTTTGATTTGCATAGCATAGCATAGGACAATCAGTGTGCACATGACTCTCAGTTGTATTGTAGGCCTGGGATGATTACCATCATTCAACGAGTGGGACGGACATTGAAGAATGGAAACAGCTTTTCTACATTTCGTGACGAGTACAATTTGTCAAGACGACTTGATAAGGAGTATTGCTCCAACCGAATTTCATTTCCCCCTCAATTGCGTTTTCCTGTTCCCTGGAAAATAATAGTTTCCTGGCGCTTGAATTCAACAGGGCAATAGCAGCCAATGAAAGAATGAGTCGACTTCTAACGGTATAGTTCATGGGATCGATCCAATCTAACAACTCGTACCGCACGATTTTCAAACTGGCAATTTTTAACTAGTATTTTTTGGGGAATTACTTCCTTTCAGCAATCAGATGAAACAAAAGTGGGTTGAATCTTCCAATAACATACTTTGACTAAATTTTCAACAACATCATCTCTCTTGCATTTCTGATTTAAAAAAGGTGTTGTATTTATAATTATAGAGTACATGTACGTTTCATAGAGATCATATAAACTATTTTTTATATTCAACTATTGACTTGCATCTTCATTATTATGAATGTTGAGTAATATTCAAGTCCTCTAACGTGATGATTGCTGTTGATGAACAGTCTTTAAAGAGTCCAAATAGAGTTTGAGAAACTCATAACGATGTTTGTGAGCTGTGGTTGAGCTATATCGATCATGCGATCTATGATTCTATGGTTGAACGAGGATCGAACATTGTTCATTCTCCATTTCGTTAATCCGGCTGTTTTCGGAGTTTGCGAAGCAGAATAAGAGGAAGAACAGCGTCCATTATTGCATCCTCCTCGTCTCCCCAGCTACCTCCCTTTGCTTGTCTTCGGCAAGAAACAGCCTTGAAAATATCAAGCCACTTTTTTATCGAGTCGAGTATTTTATGGATCGTCTTTCCAACATCGTAAAGTTCGTGTCCTCATCTAAATTGAATAATTTGCCCCTCGCGACTGGCTGCCGTATTAACATTTCCAACTTTTATTGATGCTGCCGATTCAGAAAATTTGCAATGTTTTTGTAGAGAAATCCAATCTGGGATTTGCGACTGTAGACGTCATTCAGCAGATGCAGTTTTTTGAATATTTATCGTCTCTGTATTTATTCTTTGTAGAGATTTGTTGTTATGAGCGTACATACAAGAGATTATGGAACTGAAACCTTGGAAGCATGAACTTTTTCGAGTTGAGTAGTCTATTTTCCTCTCGTGCACGAATTTAGTTGCCGCAATTTCGATATTCCATGAATATGAATTCTATTGTGAAATTCTTTTGCGACTGGGGAATGGTGTTGCAGTCTGGTGTTCTCAAGAATTTTCCAAGTGAAAAATATAAAACCTCCCTCAGCAGACGTGATGGATTTTACAGATTGAATAATTTTTTCTGGCATTCATCTTTGAAATATCAAGATACAAGACATAATAAAGGGAGTTCTACTCATAGGGGTGTCAGTCAATTTGGAGGTAGACGAGTGGGGTTCATTAATAATGATGATACATACGTTCCTCGAGGCATCTTATCCAGTAGAATACAATATGGATGTTATACTGTAATTAAATCAAGTCTGAAAGTATTCGTTCAAAAACGTCCAGGATGGAACCGAATTAAGCACAGAGGAATTATTCTTTGGTATAGAAGTAAGGGGAGAATATTTTTATTAATTCTGCTCAATAATTCGTGCAGCAACCGGGAATGAAAATTGTTTAGTTTGATTAAGTAGAGGATTTCTCAGTCTTTTCGAAAGGCTTCCACAGAAAGAACATCGTGGGTTCCATTTGAAAACGGATTGAGGGGTGAGAGGGTATTGTTGATCATACCGCTTATCTCGTTCTTTCTCTCCTGATGGATTTTTTAAATTCTCCAGATTTTGTGGAGGGGAAACGGGGGAGTTGGTGCAGAGGGGAAGAGGAAAGCAGTCCGCGAATCGAAGCATCGGAAGGAAGGAAAAATTTGATTACGAGAGACGAAGGGAGGGAGATTGATAGGACGATTGAACGGGTTGGAGAATTTTCGACGAATGTCTGATGTGATGGAGAGAGGAGGAAGCAGAGTAATGATTGGAAGGACGTCGATAATGGCCGAGAGAAGTGTTTCGTTCCAAAGGAAATTGCACTGGAAAGATTTGCTGGCTTTTTCGTCGTTTTTCATCTTCAAGTCAATTCGCATTGGATGATCCTCAAATAGACTAATTGGTACTGATCTTTGTATAGCAGCCATCAATAGTAGGCCACCCACGCCCTTCAATACGGAAGATCAGGCTGATAAGTGATAACTTGACTCTTGATTGATAAATTGAATCTAATAATCTGGATGTTCCAGACATTCTGCGAGTTTCTTCAAACTGATTCGAATTTCTAAGAGCGTCCGTCATTTCGGTAAGACAAGAATTGCCTGTTTCCAGCGGCCGCTTTGTGGAATGAACGCGACAAACTTTTATTAATTATTTCAAAATAACTTGGAAAGGAAGGAGGCGTAGGATCTTTTCTATTCTGACAGCAAGTTAATTAATTATGAAGAGAACGAAGAAGGGATGTTGGTGGGTCATTGACGGTTTCAAGTAGGAGGAGACGGGGTTGATGGGAGCGAGGGGTTGCATCTGGGGCGCCATGATAATCTTGTGCCATTGATTTTTTTCTTTATCGGCGTCCAAAGCATTCCTTATGAAAAGAATTTTCGTCTTGTACAACAATTCTTGTGGTGGTGGTAGTCTCTTACCATACCAAACAACCTAGATTGCTTTTCCTTTCCTATTTCCATTTCTCATTCCTCTTTTCTTCTTTCTAATGAATCTGCTCTTTGTTTGGATCCTATATTTGAACAATACTACCCCTGTTAATCGCTTCTTCCTTGTTGCTATCTTTAATAAACAGTCCTCAATAATTCATCATTTCCCAGCCAACTAAATAAACACCAGCTATCTTTCCCTTCCAAAATCATTTTTCTTTTCCTTCGTTTCATCATCTATTCTACTCCCCTCTCGAAGATGAACTGGTTCGATTTCTCAAACTCATGCTATTCCAGCTAATGAATTCGAATTATGTAATTAATGAATTGGAATCGATTGAAAATATGAATGGAGGAGATGTAGCAAGAAAGGAAAAGCTTCTATTTTATTAAGCCAATCAATACAAAATAGGTAATCTGGTTATAGACTTTCAATTCATTTTTATTATTTTTCCAATCATAAACAATAAGTTCAAACAGCAGTCCAAATGAACATTCACTTAAAAGTAGTTATAAATGATATCAAATTGAGTCATATCACTGCTTGCTATTTTCTCCTATCTATTTTATAATATACTGACAAATTCACAAACAGTATTCTCTCATAATATATAGAATTAATATCTACCCTGTTATAAATATTTGCAGTAGCATAAGTCTTCGGGGTGATTTAAAACATTTAATTAGAAGTTTCGTTTGACAATAATTATAAAAATAATATTTGAATGATTGTACATTTTTGAGAGGGACAGATTGTCGTTGAAATATCAGAAATGGATACACTCTTTCGTGGAAATATGACAGTATTTTATACAAATTCTTTTTGATAACTTGTGAACTTTTTATTTATTCATTTAATTATTTAGAATTACACAATCATGATAGCATGTAGGTGATGAAATAGTTTCGCTTTCACTCTTCAACTCAGTAATCTATTATTTATAGGAGATTGATCGTCAAATGCAAACAAAAGTAGAGAAGTACAGTGCGCTTCTAATTTAGTATACCAAGTCAACCTGCTTATAATGGAAATAGAACAACATTGAGTGGGATTCAAACTTGGGAAAAGGAGAAACACCCTTTCCAAATGCTTTGCAGACAACGTGACTGGACACGCACAGCATTCACTCCTCTTCTCTTTCTCTTCCATCATTTTCTCTCATTCTTCCATTTTTCCTGCTTCATCCATTGATTAGCTGTCCTGTAAGTTCAGCTCATGTTCACACCCTCTACACATCGCACGCTTTAAATTCACTTTCTTTCCTATATATATTCTTTCATAACATCGAATCATCATATTCTTGACAAATATCATATCTACTTGCTCACCAAGACAACAGCTTTTGACTAGTGAAGGTGTTGAAATTTTTTCAACCCCTTCACTTTTTGGAATTCTACAACCCCTTAAATGCTCTGCACCGTGTCAAGTGCCCTTTCCATTATTGCTTGTCAGTTAGATGATTGTAGAAGTTGCACTCTATTTCCATCAGACGTTGATTGTGGAAATGAACAACTGAATAATTTTTATTCTTCTTTCATGTCAACTCCATCTAACGTTATCCATATTCTCCCCCTGTCAACTGAAACCTCATAAACACACGACATACGTATGAGTAATTAGTAAACAGTTTTATTATTCATTATTGAATACTTATTACTTACTAATATTGATAAATACAATAAAATTCAAGATATCATTATTTAAAATAATTATTCAAGCCTACAATGCTAATTCAACTGTGAACGACCCATACAGAACAAAACGTACAGTTGAATAATGTTTATTGAAAGGCCTTCGTGTCCAGTTTGCATTTCTGAACCTGGAAGAGAATCTTTCATCGGAATCTTACATTGTTCTGACATTTTTGTGCACAATTATTAAGTATGAAAATTGTTGGGTAACATATTTCATTGTTTTTCATGGATACACTTACTACTTTTACATGAAGAGTATATATAACCCTTCATATATAATTCTACAAATGATTGAGATTAATTGTCACCGATATAATTGGAGTATAGCGTGACGAGTTGTGTTTCTGTGGGACAACTCAAACATCAGCTTACTCACATCGAATCTCAATGACGGACGCAACAAAAGATTCGATATGGAGAGCGCCGCTGTAGACTTGGCATTGTTGATTCAACAAGTTATTTGTTTTCGTGTTTTGTTACCGAATGGGGATCGACGAATCCAAGTTGTTTTAGTTGTTACTAATAGAAAATGGGACTGCCGAATGTTACGGTGATGATGTGCAACTATGATGGTGATGGGGATGGGGATGGGGATGGGGTGGTAGGAAGGCAGATGTAATATAGATCGGCTACAAAAGGAAGAAATAGAGAAAGGTAAGCAGAGATTAGTTACAGAGGGAAAAGAAACAGAGCTGAGCCATTGTATTGTGATGATTGATCATGTGTCTGCCGCGCCATCCACCATCCACTCACTATCCACTCCGATATTTCTTTCTTCGGTCGATTTTTTTCGGTCGGACTGCGAGAGGTGAGTTTTATTTATTAAAACCAACAGGAGATCTGGATGACGGGAGGGATGAAGGTGCCGCGTACAGCCACCGTATCTAACATAGAAATCATGTGAAAATTACCTACACAAAACTCCCCGGTCCGTTTCCAATCTACTGAAAGCTACCAAAGCCTTCCGCTCGCTTCCTGTAGTTGGACTCTTTGTTCTATAAATGCCACTCGATCTTTCTTCACCTTTTGTCATCGCTCGGTTACTTCGGACAATCCCTTCGCGGGCTCTTCATCAGAATGTTTGTTTTATTTATTGAAAAGGATCAACAGCCACAAGAAACAACTCGTGGTGATAGAGTGGGGGGAGGGGGGGAAGCGAAGAAAAAACGCGGATTGTCTCCTGGTACGCGAGAGAATGTCTCTCCACTCGACTACTAGCTGGAAACGTTTTGTTTGTTCACGTCACAACATAATGGCGTTAAAATGTGTTGGCCTCGGCTTTGTACGTCTTCAGCTGGTCGCGGCGACTTACGGCCGGCGTACGTGACCGGCTAATCGATTCTATCTACCGATTCTTTTCATATCGATGATTTCGTCCCCATTATTAGTTCCCAATCCTATCCTCGTCCATCTTCCCTTGTCGCCTCCTCTGCTGTCCCACCATCCAGCTATCTTTGACTCCTCAACCCTGTTAACAACGCCTGTCGGCACGTATCCGCTCGCTCCTTCCCAACAATCACCAATTCTTTTGTACAGCAGGGCCGGCCTGCTCAAGTCACACAAACTTATTCCCACATATTTTTGTACTTTGCAATCCATAGTTATGAGTCGTCAACACATGTTTCCTATATTTCTTTTCAAATCTCTGCTTAGAATGCTACTTGCAGTTCAGAAACATTTTCAGTATAATCTACGTTGAACAGTTTTGTTATTATCACATTAATACAATGTATACAAAAACAAATCGTTCATCACATTCAACGATCATCAGTTGATGAAATAAATAAAACATGAAATTAGTAAGTCTAGGAACTTACAGTAGCGCTTCACTTCTGCAGAACATGAGGGAGTGAAAAAAGGAAAAAAATAAATTATTGAAGAGAAGGAGAAACATTTTTTTCATAATTAATTTCTGGTAATATATGATGACTTGTACTTCACACATAATTGCTAATTGAAAATATTTGTAAGAAGTTGATTTGTGATAATTGAATGTTCTGTTCAAGGTCTCAATATAGCTAAATACACGCTTTCAGCCCTGAATGTTTGAGCAGCTGAACTTTTTATTTTGTTTCTCACGTGTTTTGATTTTGAGCTGACCTTAGCCTCTCACTATTTGTTAGGACATTAGTCTCTGATGGAGGGTGGGTGAATTCCATCTCTGCGGTCGCTCGTTTGTTGGAAGGGAATGATATTTCTTCATATTTCAATTCGAATGACGGATGGTGGTTTTAATGCATTAATGAACATTCCGAGAGACGAGACTCAAGATGAGATCAGGATAGAACAAGAGAGGCGTGGACTCGAACGTTGGTCTGAGTTTGAGACTTACAAAACGAGAAAACAAATAGTTGGAGCTGTCAAGACTGTTCATCATCAACAGACCCATCATAGTCGACCCTCTTTTTCTAAATCCTCAAAATCTACTCTCATCCCACGCATTCGATGCTTTCAGGCCGCCGCCGCTATCAACTTTTCTCCCTCAACCTGCTTCTAGTTTATCCATTTTGTGTCTCTCTCGCACCTACTTTATTACCTCTTTACAGCGATACTACAATTTGATTAGAATCCTTTTAATATACAATATTCTTGAGCATTCTATCTCTCAATCTCCCATAAGTGAGAAAGGAGCTTGGTAAAAATAGAAAGAAAATAGCATTTCCAGCTTTCAGTCTGCCTTTTAATTTAATTCATGTCAATCAAAATGTTTTTGTTTTTCACTCACCTCGAGCTATGCGAAACGACTATCAAAACAGTTGCTTAGAGCTGCAAGTGAAGGACTTGTTCAGCAATTAAATTAATCTCTGGGAATAGTCCTTTTCGGATGTATCATATTCTGGATAGGCTAATTATTTTGTGATGTGAGGGAGTTAACATCTCAAATACCTTTTCTTTCTCAGGTTTCAGAAATATTATTTCAATGGATAAAATATTGTTTATTCCCAGTACACTGTTGAACACACTATCTGGATCTCATCCTGATGACCTGTAGACGTTTTATTGGGAGAAATAATTTTCACATTGCTGCTCGCTGAGACGAGTACACCATTTGCGAGAAATTCTTCCGAACGCTTTCAAAACAATGATCGATTCTAAACGCTCAACTGCAACGTAGACGAACAATCATCCGAAATATAGTAATCACCAATGGAACGGATATTGTGAACGATCTCAAATTATATAAACATAGACAATATGGAGATGTGGATGAGGGGAGAATGTCTAGAGTACAAGAGCACGATTCTCGGACCATTTTATTATTCTAAAAGGAGTCAAACCCTCACATTAGGCATTACGGAGTGGAAACCAAGATGAGAAAATCGAGGATTGTGAAGTGAGCTATATATAAAATTATTGAAAGAGCCAGCATTTATTCGTTTACATGGATAACCTGCTGATGGCTGGTCCAAGTCCGTCCTGAGCGGGCAAACAGTTTAATTTCGGACGGGAATTATGTGATTACGTGATAGTTGTGAGCGATTAGTCGAGGCGAAATGCCACTTGATTGAAGGGTACATCATCCCACCTCTCCTTCTCTCCTTCTCTCTTTCTTGGTTTCCTTTTTTCGTGTAGACGCACCTGGTGCGGGGAGCAGTCCAACCGTTCTTCGATAGCTGCTATCATCAAATCGATCCATTGTGAGACCATGACGGAACATGGCAAATTATTGCTTCTACCTTCAAATATTCAGTGCGCGCGCGTGTTTAGTCTCTCTACATTCTTCACAATATTTTCAATGAGCGCAGGTGAGAGAAAGAAAGAGATAATGTTTTCGAATCATTTTATGAGGCTGTAGTCTTCGCTTATAGGCTGAATTCAGACTCCACCATTCCTGGTCTTTTTACAGTCCTATTACACCTACTTTTCTCTCCTCTCAATCTTTTTTCTCATCTACATTGTCTCAACTCTGTGTCTTAAGTATTGTTTGAATTCTCATATTTCCTTTTGGCTCTCCTTAATGCATTGTTTCCCTGTTCTTGGTGTGTAATAAAACAAACGAAAATGGACTATTAAAAGCTATTGACGCTCAGGTGTGAGCGCATATGAATGACGCGAGTTGTAAAATATATATGAGTCAAAGAGGATCAGAGGGAGGAAATCATAACTTAGATTGAAATGAATAATATTTTCAACAACGAATGAGTAAATTATGGAGAATCTGAACACAATTTTGAAATTTTCTCTCTTTTGGGAAGAGATAAAATTGAAATATTTTATATTTTAATTGACACTTTGAGACTAAACTAGGATTAAAGATTGAGCTATATTCATGAGATTCTTTTTGGACTTCTTTGAGTATTGTTTTCAACACAATCAATATTATGTTTTATTCTAACGTATTCAATAAGTCCATGTTAGCGCATTTGACATGCTGATAATTGTAGCACCCTAGCAGTCCGTTCCCCATTCTATGATATCGAACTGTGCTATCAGTCCAAATACATTTTGATACTAAGCGTACCAGTAAAACTCATAGGTTCAGTTTCTTTATTCACACAACGAGGTGTGTGAATTGAACTTTGAGTGCAGAATATAGCACACAGTAAACAGGAAGATGAGATTGTAAACTGGCAATAAATGATCCTCTATTTAAATAAATGATGATTGTTGAAGATAGATTGAAGAAGAATTTCAGATTGTTTATAACAAAGATGCCTTTTATGATCATGCAAGTAGAAATTCAAAGAGGAATGGTTTTGGGTAGAAGTCATGGAGGCATGTCAAACCTTCCTTGAATTTCATTCAAATATTATAGAAATGGATAAATGAGTAACTAAACTAAACCGAAGTTAAGGTGGACAAATAGGTAAACATTTTTCTCGTGCAAGTACAAACTTGAATCTCCCTCACTCATAAACTCATTCATTTCTTCCTTGTGAATGAGAACAAAGTGCTGAAGAAGTGTTGCAAAGGTGAATTCTGTGTTTGCTCGAATTTGTCGATGAAAAAGAAACAAAACTGTCGTCTAAAGAGCTGCAGCTGTGGTTTCTACTTGTAATGCCCTTGTGCAGCCTGCCTGCCGTGTTTGAGTTAATGCCTATGTTCGACTGTTGGGTGGTGTATAATTTTAACAAAACGATTGAGGCGTGCTAAGAGGGGAGGGGGCGTTGAGTGAGAGAAGAACTGATACATTGAGAAAGACAGAGTGATAGAGGAGGAAAATGAGTGGGAGAGAGAGAGTTGTGAGAGAAGAGTGGCACTTGCCGGCCGTCATTTAGCCGAACTGGACGTTGGACGGTGAGCCATGAGCCATGAGCCATGAGCCATGAGCCATGAGCCATGAGCCATGATGCTAGCGGCTATTGAGAAGAGCAGAGCAGAGCAGACTGTGGCTGGGAATGATTGTGCCCGGGCAGTGCCGTGCCATATGCTCCTCTCAGCTAAACTCCTGCTAGCTCGTCTGCACTGATCAACTCTCAGCTCGTCACTGTTCAAGTTCACAGTCAGAGCTTCACTTCACGGTCCCTGGAATCGTTTTTGTGATCAACGAATTTCAACAGATGAAAACTGGGAAAATATTGTAGATACTATCAATTGTTTTTACATTCTACGATGATAGGAAGGTTGAATTAATTTTTACTAGATTTATTATAATAAGCTTCATTTGAACACTGAGAGATGATTGAAGATTGCAGTTCACTTCTCAACCTAGTGCTCTACTGTTGATAATTATTATGTATTTTTGAAGAAGCTCTCTATTTAGCAATAAGTTGATATTTTGAAAGTAGTTGTATGATTGAATTTTTTATATTTGAATGAATCAAAAAAGCCTTTGAAAAAGGTAACATAAATGAAAATACTTCTTTAGAGAAGTGATTTTTCTTCCTGTTTCAATTTCTCATGTTTCATCATATACATATGTATGAATTGCATCATATAATGTATAATTTGAGAATATTGGAATGACTATGACAAATGATAATATAGATGATGTAATATCAGCCTAAAAAGCATAATGTAGTGTATCTGAGATAGGAAGAGGCATTCGTAATAGGGATAAGGTTGATGAATTCAAGTGTAATATCACTTCTTCTCATCTTCCAGTTGGCAGTTTGATTATCCTGAAATAATATCATACATATGCTAGCAGTTCAGCTTTAAAATTTGAAATGCTCATTTCTATCAAGTCTGGATGGAGATTCGCTTGTGGTTCCCATGTCTTTTGTTTTGATATCCTGTACAGTGTAACAGTTATAAGCTACATCTCAAAACGTGTTCTGCACGAGAAACATAATTGCGAAATATCTTTTTCTTGTTTGTTTCATTCCCGAGTAAGCTGGACTTAATAATGATATATGGCAAAAAGAATGCCTAAAGAACTGCATTCATGGCTGTCTGATTCGGGTGAGTTATATTGGAATCGCATAACTTACCAGACTGAGTCTGACCATGTCGGGTTCTTCCCTCCCAGACCAGTCTATCCATTATTATTTGTATAATTCCTCCCCAGAGACAGACCAAGAAACATAATAATGAAGAAGCGAAAAAAGAGGAAAGAGGATCCCGCTTGGCGTGGCCCGAGGCTCTGCTTCTCCTTACGAATTCCTCTCCTCAGTGCTTTCCATTTCCCAGCCAACTGTCCATCGTAGGGCTGTGCAACACGCCCACTCATATGCATTCCGAAATTGCTTTTATTCAGGGCTCCATACCCTCCACAATAAACAGAAATACTGCTGCAGTACCAACACAAGATTGCAAAATGAGACTTATCAAAACTCTTGAAATTACTTTGCAGGTGTTTTTATATGCTGTGTGATACAAGTGTACAGGTACGCTAATAACATATTCAGAAATTGGCAAACTAATTGCTTTTTATTGCACAGTTTTCCTGTTGCAGATCAATCCTCCATCAACCAGTAGTCATGAATTCGTTCGCCTTTCATTTTTCTATTGACCTCCATGGTCTGTTAGACATCTTCTCCACTTATAAATAGGCTCGAGCAACATTTTCGTTAGAGGCTTGATAAAGTGTTAATGATAATATCTCAGGCTATAGGGTCTCCTAAAACGAACCTACGCTCTCTGACTACAATCAGACGCTCACTTTTGGAACAATAATATTTTTATTCTTCATAATTCTTAGCGTTTAGCCAACTCCAATTCTTAATTGTTTTGTCACGTTTGTAGTTTCTTCATTTTTGAAGTGGAGACGTTATCATCCTACAACCTACTGGATTCTTTTCCTCGCTGTAGGCTGCAACTAAATATAACTGAATGGTCCAATGTACTCTTCCGTAGTCTAAATTAATAATTCAAATGAATGTTTTTATGAATAAAATTCGTATTCAGCAGAAGAACTTGGTAGTCTGATTCGAAGCCGTGGCGTGCCGTCCTGTCTGTCGTCTTATATTTCCGAAACAATTAGAATCGTTGCTGTTGATAGATGGTGGTGGATCCCCCGCGGAGTAGCACCGGCGCCTAGCCAAAAACAGACCTGTTCTTTTTCTCTTTCTTCTCCTTTTTTCTTCTTCTTCCCCTTTTTCTACTTTTGCATCATTTGATAACACACAGACCACCACTCATTACCACCTCATCCGCACGCATAAGCAATCATCGATTCATTTGTTCTACTCTCTTTGTTCCTCTCGTTTCTTGTCATTGTTGCATCCTCTCTTTCCCACTCAATCCATCGCAATGTAATCTATTACTAGACCAGTCTGTAACCTACTGGCGCCTCTATCTTGAAATTAATTTTTTGCACTCGTGTCGGAGAAGCAGAGGCTATTCCTGAGGCTAATGATATTTTGGGTTTCGATCGATTGGAGTGAGCTCCCGATAGTTTAATGATTCGTGCAAAACTATGGTAGTTCAAGGAACTTCAAGGAAATCGGAGGATAATTCAAGGTAGGCTAATGATGCATTTCTGTGGTTACTTATTCCTTCTGTTTTTCAACGTGTGCCAAACAAGAAAGTAATATACCTATTAAATACTCGTGATTGAGTGGTAGAGTGAAAATGACTGTACAAACTTTGCCGCGTCAACAAATAAATAAGTATAAAAAGTAATTGTATTCTAAAAAAAAATATTGAACTCCTAGCATTTTGCCTCTAGGCAGTATCTGCGATATAATTCTCTCCTAGTCATTGGCCAATCACAGTTCCCATCTCAGGTCGACTCAATCCAATTGTTCTAATTGTGTTTCTTCCATTGAGTGAACAAGAACCAAGTCACGGCCCTGTTAGATTTGTTTTGTTGGACTGTCCCCATCAATGTTTAATTATCGGAGAACAATAAATCATCAACAGATTAATCTGTAGAGTTGAACATGAGAACTATGATTACTATGTTGTACACTTGATGATGTTGATGTTGATGATGGTATTGATAGAGCTGATGATAACTATAATGATTGAGATAATGGATACAATCGCATGAGACGCTGGTACATTAGACAAATGAATATGCATCTCCATTTCGATTCAATTGAATACAATACATGCTATTGTTGCTAACAAGATGATTTTTGTCTCACTTCACCAAACAATTTCTATCTTCTTTTCCAAGTCATCTACATGTTCAATTTACTCACGTAGGCCTACGTTCAGCTCATTATTTGCCCAGCACTCATACTAGTAACCGGCTACAAGTCTTGTTCATATGAAGATGAACAAACTAATGAAGCATGTGCACGAGTGCAGAGCGGAACAAGTCTTCTCACTCTCTCCAACTTAATCAATGTTGGGTTTGTTCACATGATAATGTTCAGTTTTAATTAGAAACTGAGACAAACATACATTCCAAAAGCAATGAAACTGAGCAAAAATGAAACAAAAATTGTGGACAATATCTGTGAATGTTCTTGTATGGAATGATGGAATAGAATTGTTTTATTTCAACCTAGAGAAAAAAGACTTGGGAAAATGACCATCATTTCTTCAAGCTGTGATTTGAAAGTCCAATCAACGTTTACTTACATATACTTGTCTAGTAAAACCAGTGCTGAAAATTTATATTTTGACTATGTTTTCTCATATAATTCGTTGATACATCGTTAACTCGTTCCTTACATCCTTGAATATGAAATTCATCATCTTCGTTCAATAGGAGGAGAAAAGATTAATTTCCCAGCGCAATTCCAGAAAAAAATGTTGGAGAAGCTTGTTATTGGACGTAAATCAGTATTATCTTGATCATTACCCCAAAGGGCTTCCGGCATGGTCTCCACAATAATAATTATAATTGCTCTGAACATTACACGCAGCGATAATTAGTGCCTACAAATCACAGTATTAATTTCTGTACATGTCTTGTTATTATTAGGAATAAGGGGATGAATGCGCATAAGAACAGTGGCAACAATAATAATTGAACGAAGGAGAAGAGCGTAAATCAAAACCCGGTTAAATCCTTTATTTTTTGGACCGTAAACTGAGAGAGAAAAGAGCGTGTCAAAGCCTGCTTAGGGTGTTTGGAGGGGATGAGGGGGTTTGTAGCTCGGGGTTGTTGCAGGAAGGGGGGGGGATGAAGTGCTCGATGATTGTGAGACGGGGGATGATTAAATAGGAAATATAAGGAGCTCATTGTTGTAATATTAATTTCACGGTCTGAATGTTGTCGCGGATGTCCCTAAGAGGCACAAGGGATGGATAGGATACCAAGATGAGCATCGGCCTGTTATCCGCTTCCTTCGCTTGTAAAATTATTATCCGTTTAGGGAGACATTCTGTGAGACAATGCTGCCGCAGCTAAGGAATCATCCCGAGAAAGACTGGGTTCAGAATTTAATTCGGATTTTATAGCCTCTACGGTGCAAAAGTGCTTGCATTAAATTACCTCTAGCTTCTCCCATCTCAACAATCTTGACTATGCTAAGTGCTCCACCTTTACATCCTATAGACATTTAAGGAAAACTTTAATCGGAATAGCATTTCCTGGATCACTGAATTTCGATTCAGACTAATTTATAGTTTTAAGTGATTGGGTTGTTTCCTCAGGCCAATACAATATTTGGAATAGTCTTATCTAGTTAAAAATTAAACTTATCCCAATAAAAAAACTCACTCCTCCACTGGTTGTTCTAGTATTTAGTGGTATAATGATGAGAAATTTCTCGAAACAGTACTTCCATTATGAACATATCACTATTTGTTGTAAGGACGAATGGACACTCAAATTTCGGATACCATTGAAATAATTGATTATTGAAATTTAAATATTGCTGATATAATAAAATCACTTCACTTATATGGGCTACTTAACTCAAATTAATAAAATCAATATAAAAACCTGTAGTACTTTATTGAAAACTTTAAAATATTTTAACAATTAGTTTCGACCATTGGTCATTTTACTACAAGTTTTTATATTGTTTTTATTAATATGCTGATATAATACACATCAACCGGTTTATGTATTTTTTCTTGATTAGTGGATGTTGACTTAGCATCGGATTAGAAGTCAGAGGATCTCTAAAAAAACGCACAACGGATGAACAAACCAACAGAGATAATGAAATGAACAAGTCTTTCAAGTGATGAGCTGATGTTGAATGGGAAACAATTTGTTCAACTGCTAGACTGGAAAACAGAGATACAGCTACGCTTTAGAGTGAGATGTGGATAGTGATGAAGAGTGATATGAAAAAGATATGAAGGCTTGCAGGCTTCTTCACGGTTCGAGTCTCATTTTATATTCATCCGTGTCGTTTTCTATCAAAATTCCAACGTGTATTTTATTGAATTATTTGTTCGACTTTGAATAACGAAGGCCGCCACCCAACCCGACCTACCCACCACCCTCCCCCCCATCATCGATCCATCAAATTTCGCTCGTGACCATCTCGCAGCTTGACTAGTGCAACAACAGAACGCAGGCCGCTGTTGTTATTATGAATAGTAACAATATAATTCTACGACACGGATCTTCGGATGAAATTAGTCGTTTGTCAAGCCTTCATCCGCTCGGGATGTTGGTAATCATCATCTACGTCATCGTCAACAATAGTCAAACAGAGACAGCACAAGTCAGTTCTCAACCTATGCTCGGTGTAAAATTTGAACTGGTCTTTTCAAATTAGTAACTATAAATCTTACCAGAAACAGAATCTACTTATACTTCAAAGACTCCTTCTCTATTCCGGGCATTCATTGTTGATTATAACAGATGATGCTGTTGAAGTGATTCGATTTTTTTGCTTCTAAAGGAACCGTACGTAGGCCTAGTTGAATGTGAATGGAAGCTACCAATGTACCTAGAATACAAAATATTCTAGAAACACTTCATTCACATGGGCTACATTTCAAATTAATGAAACAATATAAAAATCTTAAAGCACCTTTTATTTAAAAAAAAAACTTGAAATTGTTGAACTATTTTAAAGTTTTTTTTTAATAAAGGGTGCTTCAAGATTTTTATATTGTTTTATTAAAATATTCTAGGTATATTGGAATTTATTAATTAATATTCTTCAGTTTAAAGTATTAACTTTTGAAGGATAAGCTTATCAGAGATGATTTGAGATTGATGAAAACATATTCATTCGTGAAACTAATACTACAACTACGTAATACTTAGTGAAAAAACTGCAGTTGAGAGGAGTAGCATTTCGAATTGTAGTTGTGAGTTACTTTTTTATTGTGACAGATGGAGAACATTAAAAATGGGAATATTCCATGATTCAGCTTGGCCACAGCCCTCGTCTTTTCAGGGTGCTGGCTCTGCTAACCTATATGCCTTCACTGTTCTGATTCAAGCAGAGCGTAACAGATGAGATGAGGGCACAAAACATCAACAATAAAAGCAACAATGCTCAGCCCAGACTCCAGATTACTGATTCAGAGCTGGGAATCTTGGGAACTGATATTCAGCATGCTTGAATTTACCAGTAGCTTCAGGGATATTATATTGCATAAAAAAATATCACTTTGATCTCTCTCTCTCTCTCTCTCTCTCATTCAATAGGATAGAGAGCGAGAATGAAAACTGGTCACCACTTGTTAAAGTCTGATTGAAGTTTTTGTACGATATTATGCATTTTCATCTATCATTAATTTGAAATCGATTCTCCATTTCATATTTTATTGGAAACTACTCTCATGTCAGACTAATATTTCTCAAGTGAACCTCTACTCAATATTTCACTCTATCCAACAGTTCCCATCTATCTCTCATTCTCACAGAATATTTTCACATGATTGTACAAAGAATTACTTAAGTCAATATCCTTTCATTTACTATTCATTTATATATTTTCTACTATTCTTCTACTAATCAAATATTTCTTGTCAAGAGATGACAATTATTTAAAATTTTCAAATGATAAATACAGTATCATCCCATAAAATGTTCAATAGTGTGATACCTTTTATAATATTCAATACCAGTAAATCATATGATATATATTTTTACCTAGTTATTAAATTCATAGGAGAACATTTCACATAGAAGTTGCTCTGAAACTAGCATTTTTTGAATATTTGTTCTGATTCTATTTTGTTTTGAAGGAATCCATATTTTTTCGCCAGCAACATAACTCCAGAAAGGTAGGGTGTTTTTCAATATCCACGAAAAACATTCATATTATTGTATTAATATTGCTAGTTTCGATTACCAGATTTGTAGAAAAATGTCATGTGATAGATAATCCTGTATTAGTACAGTTGAGGACTCATGCAATCATCCATGACGAGACTAACAGCTCTTAACATCTCACTTGAAAATAATTTTTCAATTTCTCACTTTAGAATGTGGGTTATACCATCTTCAATACTCCTATCTTAGGAATGTTAAACTTTGTTTTACATCCAACAAGTTCTTTTAGTAATTAAATTTCACCTATAATAAATTGATTTAGTTAAGGTTATAAAGTATGTGCATGCATGGAAACGTTATTCACAAATATGGGATTCTCATAAATCTTCATTCATTCTTCCTCGATTGATCTTAAATTCCATATATCATGCAACAAATAAGACATCAATTTTATCAAATTCAACCTTTGATCCAAGGAGGGTCTTACTATAAAGCTGTTTCATTCTTTGCGAATTCTATAAATTTCCTAGTTTAAATTCAAGGCGATTGAATGATAGAGATACAATGAATACTCTCGCATGGACAATGAATTACTCTGAAGATGAGAGTGAATTCACATACAATTTATATAAAACTCCAAATATTTCCATTATCATACTGCCTGAGTAAGAGGAATACAACTGACAGCCTGTAAAAGGTCTTTCAAAAGGGTGACGGATTGTCGTAGTAGAACGATTGTCATAATACGATCATTGTAGGAACAATAATTTTATTGTGATATTTAAGAGTATGTTTTTGGGTCAGAAATCAAACACAGCAGTTAGAAATTTTTGGTTTCTGTGTTCGCAGGTGTCTCATGACCCACAAATCTTCTACTGACAGGTAGGACTTAGGCCCTAAGCCCTCTATTTTCTTGGGCTACACGGTATGTCTTACATGTTTTCTTGTTCATAATCTGTTTCTACTCTTCTATTTATATATTTGTCCTTTAATGGATTTATGTTCAGGCACCTTTTCCTTTTCAACCTTATATGTTGGATGTAAAGCATGTTTAACATTTCTAAATATCTTGGTGTAATTCATATCAACGTTCAATATGTTCTATGTGTGTAGTTTGAATGTTAGATTATAGTTTAGTATAAGCTCAGTGTATCAGTTCTATTGATATCGATGTTGTCCAAATAGGTTACTTCACTCAATTGTAATTGGAATGCATAATATTCATATTGATGTTTCACATACCCAGGAGTCCTAATCCTCAGAATCCCAGTAATTATTTATAGTTCAACTTTCCACATTCCGTGAAATTATAAGAGACATTTCTCATAACCACTGTAGGTAGGCCTACTGTTAATACCTCAGCTTACCCCTGCAGTGAAATTGATGTCAGAAAATTGTAAAGTATTAGTCTGATTCATTTAAAACCAAAGGGTTCGAACATTAAGGAATTCTCATATAATGAGCTTGAATAGAGAAGAGTCCAAATAAAATTATAATATTTCAGAGAAAAAGGAGAATATGAAATTTCAAACAATCCTAGGATGAATGCTGAATCTTTCAATAATATTTAGTGTGTTTAATTCTTAGAATATTATTTATTTAATCAGTAGATAATTCTACTCTAATCTGTCGAATTCTTCTCTAATTTTGTCGAAATTAATATGAATGAGAATATGTTTTTCAATAATGATTGATTACTTTTTATCAATTACATTATTGAATTTATTCCCTAATAATTGATTCCATCGAACTCTTAAAGCATACAATAGTTATGATTATAAGAAATGGAAGGGAATTGTTGAGAGACAAACTATTCAAATTGCATGCTTTCAAATAGCACTTCGTCTAGATACTATATACATATTTCACCTTGCATGTAGCTTATTACGCTTCTACGCATAATTAAAAAGATGATGCATTTCCCAGCATGACTGGCCGTTCATTTGAGAATACTATGTCTGCTGCTTCGTTGCATTGGCTTGATATGAGTTCAAATGGAAATCATCCAGTGCTGAAAATGAAGAATAAAGAGTAAAGAATATAAAAACACTAGTAATTCATATAAATATACATCCGTATACAATCCAGGTAAAAACAACAGACAAAGCGTATGGCCTCGGTGATATCGAGGTGATATCCCTTGGCAATGAAAGTCATGAAATAGGATAAAAATTCGCTTGAATCCAATTGTCCTGAACGACAAAGTGACATAACCGTCTTTCTCGTTGATCGAAACTAGGTTATTGAAAAAAACTTCGATATTTTTATAAACATTTCCTTAAAAAAAACTGTAACAATAGGCTTGAGGGGTGACAAGCAATGACCCATTAAACCCTCCTTGCGCTCTGTGTTGCCAGCTTCCTTTTCAAATGTTAATTTTATTGAGTTCCCAACAAACATCTTTTCACTTTTTTGGTTGAAATATCACATTTTATCCTATGCTTATGGATAGGGAATATCTGGAAAGCCTATATTCATCAGCAAACGGCTATATCAAAGAATTCCAAAATACCATTAACTTCCGAACTTTGACTGATGGGTCAGACTGGATGTGATTGTTGAATACATGTCGAACTGAAGCTAGGAGAATGAATGGTTCAGCATTGATTGATAACTTAGGGAAAGAACTAGCCTGAATTTATCGTATTGCAGTAGCTGCATACCTGACTCTGTCACAGAAGTACTTCAATTTCTTGGAAATTTTCTTCACAAATTCATCTTATTATGAATCGAATTACTGCTATCGAATGCTCATCTGATTATCACAGATAGTTTCAAATCTCAACTTTCTCAATTTGATATACCAATCACATCTGAGAACATCCATTCTCAAACAGCCTATGTGATACTAACTCATACAATTCTCTATTTATGATGGATATTATTATCTATTTTTTTCAATAAACATAACACATTGATTTTGCTTAACTCCACCAACCCATTCTATTATTTGTGATGAAATAGACAAGAGAAATTATTGAGAAAAATAGCCAGTCATGGCTGGAAGTAGCTATAGAATGCAGTGAAGTTTGCAGTAACAAGTTAGTAGATGAGTAACCTCATCTCTCATATCTAGTAGTAAATAACAGTTCATGAATCAATTTCTCCTTAATAAACAAACTCTCCTCTCCCAGGGAGTGTGAAGGATATCATGAGTTGTGTGTTTACAGGACGGTTTTTGAAGCCAGGTGAGTGGTGGGTGGTCCCTCGATGGATTTGAAGTGTCCCGGAGTGAGGAAACCAAACCCAACAGTTGAAAGGCGACATTGGGAGAAACAGACGCGATGACATAAATACTTTTGCATTTGCTTGGCGTTAACTGCAAGAAATCGACAGCAGAAATCTTTGTGTTTACAACACTCATCTGTTCTCTGTCCAAGCTGAGAAGCTTGACACTGTTCTGTACCGATGGAGAAGGATAAATGATTTCACGCAGAAACAGTTTTGTTGCAGCGGGTGGTGAGTGTGGGATCATCGCTGAGTCTGAGTAGGGCGGGTGATCGCGATCGCAGATCTCGCTCTTTGAAGCAGATCAAGACGGCGTGAAATTCATCTCGCTTCTCTCTTCTTTCAATATATCTTTGCTTCTTTCTTCTTCCAGCCCTCTTCCGACACTTCCCGAACTCATCCTCGGATTATTCCGCCCTCTTTGTGTTGCTAATCGCTCTCCTGCTACCTCTTCTGATAGGTCTACCGTTCGGTATCAAAAATATTGCGAACACTTTCAAGAGTGTCAGAGCTACTGTGACAATAGGTGGGAAGATTGTCGATTTCGATTCTAATAGTACATTTGGGTTCTTTCAAAAATCTCTAATCAAATACGAGTGGTTTCACACCAAGATTCCAGGACAAAATGTATCTAAATGAAACTATCGATAGAATTCTGTTACAGCTTTGTATCGAGCATTGAGTTCACAATATTGAGTTCACTTGATTTACAATAATCACTAATCACTAATCAATGATCACAATAAATTGCTCGATTCGAAAGAATGTTCTTGACAACACCTATTCTTTCTTCTTTTATGAATTTAATATCGATATTTTGACAATATTATATAAATTCAGATCAACCCAGAACTTATTCTCTTCCATATTGATACAGCGTTTTTTGTCTTTAATTAGGTCTAATCATGAATTGAATCCATCATAAAGATTTCAGGCCGATTATAATGTCTTCAGACTTGGAGGAATACGATGAGTAATCGAAACAAAACAAATAATTTGGAACTTGAGAGATATTGAATCAGCTTGGAGAATTTTCGTCATCATCATTCAAGTTTGAAGCAGTTTCTCTCCTGTACTGTACTGAACACGCAAACGATATCAGAACTTTCAACACCTCACTAAAGAAATCTCTTTTCTCTCTCTTTTCCTCAAAGCTGACTCACTCGGCTGACTTCCTTCATCCTTTTGTTATTCCTTCTCTTCCTCTCCCACTCCTTCTCCTTCACCCTTTCTTCAATCCCCTCGCTTGAATCTAAACATTTAATACGATTACTCAAAGGAAGAGATGAAGACAAGCAGGGTCCAAGTTCACTGCCGGATAATTGTTTTGCTAAGAGTTGGGAATTATTATTAAAACAGTTTTTGGGAAGATTAAATTCGAATTTGGTGTGGAAACATTGAATCTCTCTCGTTCTCTTATATCCGCTTGTACACCCTCTCTTTCCAAACATCTAATTCCACCCTTTGAATGATAATTAAGTTCAGTTTGTTCCTTCGTATGGCATACTCATGCTACATTACTGAAAGGCTCATCACCAAGTTCTAGTCACTGTCATAATTGTATATAAGTTTATATGATGGTGTCATCCATCAGTTATATGATCTGAGGAAACAATCCCTCCAAAAATTAATTCTTATGGCTCAATTAAACTTTGAATGAATCAAATTAAGAAACATAATTTTGGATTATCAAAGGGTTTAATAATCAAAATCTCATGAAACCTCTCAAATATGAGGATGAATTTATTTAGACCTAATTGTACAAATATTATACTTACGAAGTGGTTCAACAGACCAATGCCCAAAATTGTTTCTATTCCAATTTATACAAATGAAGGATAATTATATCCATTCATTGATTTGTATCATAAGAAGATATTAGAAGAAAAAAGCAGGTGAACCCTTCAATATTCCTCTCCAAAATAAAGGCTTATATCAGTTCGGAATAAGGTCAAGTTATTGAATACAATCCGTGAATAATAACATCAGTTTCAATTTCAATCAGTATGATCATGTAATGCAGATGATAACAACAATGAGTATAAGTGTAAGTATGAGTCTACTCATGGAAAATTAATGATAATACAAATGGGAATCAGTGATGTATGAGCAGTTTGGAGGGGATTATAGTTTATACTCAATGCTCTATGAATACAGGATATACATATTCGCTCCATTGAACGACAAGATGAACCACAAGTTTGGTATATTACATTATTTCGCTTTAATGAGTGTTCTGGAAAAGTACTTATTATCTCCCCATTTCCCTACAATAGATGCCACATTGACATGAATGTTACTGCATATGTGTGACAAACATAAACACAATGAGAGAGAGAAATATCAATGGCGGTAGCTAGCTGCAATTCGGGACTTGCAAAGCGGAAGCAAGTGACAATAGTAAGTGACAAAAGGCGTGGTCTCTCACTTATGCAACTGATCATGGCCCAATGCAATTGGCCCATTGGTACACTGGGTCTTATTACGCTACAGTGCCCCGTGCCCAATATTATAAATGGGTCCGGAACTCCATTTCTCCAACCCACGTTTTTTCTATAGTTGAGGTTGTATTAGAAAATCCTGCCCCCTGCTATGGGTTCAAAAAAAGGGCGGGATAACGGATTTGAAATGTTCTCATGCGTAGGCCTACCACATCTGAACAGAAGTTCGTGCTAGTTACTCATGCATTTGAAAGTAATGGCACCCTATTAGATGATTGTTGCTACTGAGATGCCTGGTGGGTTTTGTTCATCATGTGTGACGTATTATTCTGCAAAGAATTGTAACGGGGGAGAATTCTATGACCTCACTTTCTATGATCTTCAGCAATTGAATATTAGTCTGTGAAGTGGTATACAGTAAAGTTTTCATCCTGTGTAGAAATATTGAAATTCACGAATAAAGATATATCGGAATAAATTTTCAACTCAAAGGACCTTCAAATTTTATTATTCGTAATAATTATAATAATAATGAACAAAATCGAATCACATACCGTATTATCGAAGCATATTAATTTTGTAACTATCGAATTGATTTAGAATAATCAATCTCATGTCCTCATCACGCGTGTGAATAATATAAAATTTTACTCATGAAATTTACAATTGAATTTATCATCAGTTACATTATACAAGTAAATGTTATTCGAGTTATTTGTTATTTGTTCCTCCCCTTGGGAACCAGAATACCTAATACGTCTTTCTTCAGGCATGTATGAATCTGTTTCCGTTCCTTCCGAACTAGAGAGGATACTTGATTAGATTAGAATTCAGCTTGCAATGAGTGCATATTCTTATATACAAGTGAATTACTCCTGTCCCAAACTCTTTGATGTGAGAATGTAATAGAATCAAATTAAATTTTCCGAAGAGATTCAAAGACTAAAGAATATTGGAGACTTTGTATCTGCTGAAATGTAATTTTCTCAACTGAGAATATTCTCATTGTATACCGATAAAAGCAAGAGTATGACTTCAAGAAGGTTTCCCGTGGAATTAAATAAGAGAGAAAAAGCGAAGAAAATCTTATTACGTAGTTCCCAACATGAGTAGATATGTTCTGTAACACAATGAGTTCCTAGTGGATGCACTTTTGATTATGAACAAAGAGAGGCTTTGAAAGGTAGAAATTATTGGGATGGCAATCGAGCAGTAGAAATATGGATGTCGAAAAATAGCTACCCCTACTCGTCCTTATTTGTCCAGAGGTCTCAAAATTAAAATGGCACCCCTCGTTTTTTCACCCTTCGAGACTTTAATCCGAATAAACAGACGAAGGAAATACGGAAGAAGCTATCAAAGAAACAAAATTAAGGAGAGTTAGCTCGTCCAAGACTGATAAAGCTTCGTCTCATCGACTTTGCTAAATTAACTTTCCAGATTTTTTCCCTGTTTTTACGACAAGAGGAATGGATACTGATGCAATTGGATTTTTCTTGCCGAAAAGCTCATTTTCACTTCAACGCCCCCTCTACTTTTCGAATTCACTCCTCTTGCCACTTACAGCTCCATTTTTTGGCAATACCCCCCCCCCTTAAGTTTGCTCTTCGAATTTCTATAATTGAAAATCTAATATATTCCAAAGGAATTGCTGAATGCTTATCTGTCTAAGAATAATAAATAATCATCAATTATTTTCCAACTTGTCTTATCAATCCAATGTGATAAGTATACCAATGTGGTATCAACTCAATACTGATGAGAAACTTTCAAATTTCAATCGTGTCAATCAGTAACATTGTATTGCATTTTACTCCTCGACAATATCATGAATTATCTGAAGCTGATAATATTTGTAGATGGATTATCTCTCACTGCTCAAGATTAATGCCATATTATTTTCATAACTTCAATTCGAATATTATTTTATCACTAATCATTTCCAAAAATATTCTCCTAAAACGTTCTTTATGATTCAATGTTACAAACTTTTCAACGTTTCTTATCATAATATGTTCTGTCACTTATGGATCTCGTTTCAAAATTCCACTCGTGGGCTCTTGATTAATAATTTTTCCAATAATCGCCTATTGCACAAATTTGAGGTTATTACAATGATTTTTTGGTACTTTTTTAATGTATATTGAGTTTATACTGTTCTCTGATCAATGTTGGTCTGATGGAACAGGACAGATTTTTGGTTGGACAGGAGAAATTTCCACCCCATAATACAATAATAATAAGGCAATATGAAGTGCGCCTCTCCCCCTCTTACCATCGGTAACCCGAGTCGATGTTGCCTCTTCCGGAAACGTAATCAAAACGTAGAAGACACATCCATAACCCCATCGGAGTATTATTCTGTTGCCTACTGGGAGACGATGGAGCTTGTTGCTTAGTGAAGGGAGACACAATCATCTGCTGCTCCTTATTCTTGGGACTTGAGCATTATCTTCGCCACTAAAAGCACCCTTTGAATTCTGCATGACTTTGCTCTTAGTAAGTTACAGCAAGTGGGTGGTGGTCACAGTCGGATCAGTTTAGAATAGCTCCCTTCAAGTTAGAACTGTTGAAAGTTGTGTTTTGTGGATGATGTCGCTGAAGAGAATTGTATTAATAATCAATTTATTGTGAAATCAATTAATTGGGAGTTGGAGTATGAAATAGCGATTGATTATTAAAAATATGCTCCTTGAACCTTCTTGAATGTTATTAAACAAATTATTTTCAGTACTTGAATCGTATCAAATGAATTATTCCCACTAACACGGTATTGACTCGATTTTTAAAGAAGTACTGTATTTTACGAGAACAGTTAATACAAAGGTGCAGTTCAACTTGCAACTATGTTAATAGTAATCATTGATATTATCGACAGTTTTTCATAACAATGATAATGATTAATATTATCGATAATTTTTAACGTATTCAAAATACCCTACAGCATTCACATTCACTTTACATCCCAGTAGCCATGTAGCGTTGAATTTGATTTTGCTATTGCTTTCGTCTGGTGGGTTGTACTTTCTCCACCAACGAAATGCATCGTGAACATTCTGAGGTTCACGATTTTCAAAGTGTTTTAATTCCCAGTGTACATAGTACATAGTTGATGTGAATGTCTAGTTTTGAATATTATGTCGAGTACTGATGACGAGTCGGGTTAAAGATAAGAACGTTCAACTTTTAATGAGCTGATCAAAATAGTTGCATTTCTATCACGCTTGGCTTGCGATAAATGACGGGTTGTTTTTCAACATTCATTTGTAATGAACAAAATAAGTGAGCGTGTAAATATAAGCTGAGAAATAGTGAGTAATTCTGAATAACTACACGAGTTTTAATAGAGGCAGCTCGATTGAACTGTTAGTGGGAGCTGCCAGTCCAATTGCAAGAATGCAATTACAGTTTGCAATGCAAGTCACGCTCGGGTTCAGGGTGTCAGGGTGCTAGATCCTTTTTGCTGCAGAATTGTAATCGTTGCAGTTTTTCGCCCGAACCACCTATCATATGCATCTGCAGTCTGTGAACGTATTTACAGGCGAAATAATTTATCGTGCGCTGCCTCAACACTCCCACCAAAGCATAGAAGGGGTCTGTATTGTAAATTACTATTCAGTACTCTACTATTACTGGGAAAGGCATAATTTCCAGTTGCTCCATTGTCAATAAGTTTACAACGTATTCACATCAATGGCCAAGTCACTTGCTGTCTACCTCACTGTAAAATCATTAGACTTCAAGTTTAGAAGCTTTCAAACAGATTGCATCAAGTCATCTATCTTTTCAACTATTAAATTCATCCTATCATGTCATGCGATCTTCTAGTGTTAGAATCAGTTAACTCACCTAGAGGATGGGAATGCGAGTATCTTAACCAGATTGGGAACACAGTTTATGGTCCGAGATTCATAGATTTAACAGTATTTTTCCAAAATAGAAACGGGATTGAGATAAAGAGGTCCATTGACATAATTGATGGGTTCACAAAATAACTCATGGAAAGCCGTGTTTGAAAAGTCTTCATACCTGGTGTAATCCAAATCCTCATGAAAAATAATACAAATGTCAATGAAGTATAGTAATGACAGAAAATCAAAATCAAACGGTCCTTCATGAAAAATGACAGAGCATCCTTATAAAATCTGTTGGAAGGGAAAAAGGCAACAAGCCTCAGATGGGGAAACTGCTGAGGGAAGAGAAGATAATTCGAGAAGACGAAAAAACAATGAAGAATGTTGCTTCCTATCTTTTCCGTTTCTCTCCTCGTAATGAAGATGTATCAAAGACAGAGAGCAGTGGGAATTAATTTCGGAAGGAACGGAACGTAACTTAAATTGGCCGCGTCTTCTTATTTATCATTTCTTCTTGTACATTTCACTTTAATCCCCTTAAACATCTCTTATTTTCGTTTTGCACATTTTTTCTGTACGATTATAATGAGGGAAGCGCCCACCATCCATGCTTTGTAATTTTGTGTGACTTAATTAATCATGTAAACACTCTTTTAAGTCTGTTCGTCCCTCATTTCTAATCCCTTCAAAAGAATCTTCCCCCAAGAAGTGAACCCTATTCGTTAATTTTCATTTGCCTCGAAAAGAGGCGCAACCCGTTGTCTTAGCAAGCAGCCAGTTTCCTTTTTCTTAATTTGTTGCACAAATAGACTTCAGGCAAGATGATGAAATTCAATACTCCTGGAATACTTCTCTAGGAATCTTACAGAAGACGAATTATAATTTGAAAATGATTCTGTATGAAATATCATCAATTCTATGATATAATCATAAGAACGAATCCAAATCAAGCTCATTTTAATAAATTTCAACTCGGAGATGCGTTTGTAACAAACGAACCTGATGGATAATGCCCGTGATAGTTCATATTAATTATCCATTTCTAGAAATGCATGGGATTCAATCACTAACTTACATGATTGAAAAAAGCACTCATTATTATTCAACTTACAGCACTTCGAAGTATTATGATGGATGAATCTGTAGCTAATTTCACCCTTCCAACCATCACCCTACTCAAGTAGAATAGAATCGAATGGAAATTGTGTCTTGCTAGCATGAAGTCATTCGTAAAGTCAGTGTTATAAATTAAAATTAAGCTATTTCATCCTCCGATGAGGTCTATATTGGTTGAAAGAAAGCAGTGTAATTGAAATAGTTCCATGAGCATTCAATATTTTTTGTTTCAAAATCTGATATTATAATTCCAGTTCCATTATGAAGCAAATACATTCAAGAGATCCAATTGATATGCATGTTGATTACTTTATTGAATTGTGAGAGCTGAATTAGAGGCTACCAACACCTTCTATGCTGCTTCTCATGCACTATTCTGTATTATTACGAGGCTGCACGAACACACAATCGTGTATTGCACATACGTTTCCCGTTAACTTTAAATTATTATCCGCATCCACAACATGATATTAGTGTGTCAAGGACGAAGTTTGATTTATATTATCCGAATCAATGCAAATTTGTTTGTGGTACTTTATGATGTTCATTACATTGATTTGAAATAACCATTTAGACAGAATACTACCAATTGTTGTAAAACCTTGTTGCAGAATATTAAATTCCATATAAAGAGTTACCAATGCCATGAATTGAACCTAGACTTTGGTGCTTGCTATCTAACTTCATATAGCTTAAATCGATTGTTGGGTCTTCTCTACTATATATAGATAGCAATCTGTCAATGGATCATTGTACATGTATTTCTAATAAGCTTCACAATATGATTAACGAAACAATTCATGATGAAGCACATTGACGCATATGTAAAGGAGCAATATCAATATTAGAACTAGCTATGAAAGATAAAAATGAATGGAAAATATAATGCAGTGAAACAATATATGGAAATAATCAAGATTAATCTGACCTGATGTAAGGTTCAAGTAAAAATTGATAATGTAACCGAACCCGATTCAGCTAAATAAGCCTATAATTGAGCCAGAAAATAAGATCATTGGAGGGCTTGATGATAAAATGAGCTCACAGAAAGTCACAAAAGAAGGATTTTGAATAATCTAATGCAGTGAGATTCTTGAAAACTAATGATTGGATGAATAGATCATATGAATATGAATAGCCTTGATCTCGAGAGTTATACAATACGTTTGACATTGTGTGTGTTTATAGTGAGTTATGCTGTGAATATATCACACATTAATGTATGGTACTTTTGGTGAAACAAGAGCTGATTTATGCGATTTAAACAGGCGACAATAAAGAGACAAATATAGTTGAAAACGTTCATTTTGCCGGTCCTGACGTTTTCCGGTTCTCGTTATAAGGATTCTGCTCCTCGAACCCGTGTGCCACATTAATCTTGCAATGTTCAGTGGGATAAAGGTGGTGACTCGGATAGAGAGATGAGGGGAGGGAAACAAGTGCAATAAGAATGATAGCAGAGGGGAGAGTCCAGAGTCGGATGGTAGAACAGAAAATTTCATTAACGTCATTTTGAGGTAAATTTATACATTGCAATTTCCTCCTTGGAAGGCGCCTTAGTCTTTTTCTTGGCTTGAAGGGGCTCTGCAGTGGTCTTCTACTGAAAGACATTGTTTCATCCCATGTTTTACTTACTCCATTCGTGTAAGGTGTAAGGCCAGATATCGTTTAACTTCTCGGGCACCTTTTCATGATTCTCCCTCCTTGAATCCGCCCTAGAAAGCTTTAGTCTTATCGTTATGACGTACGTTCTAGGGGATTCTCCTAATGGCCCTACTGATTCTGTGGCATATTCAGTAAGGATATCTCCACATCTCAGTCACAAAGTTCTGTCCTTGAGAAAACAATAATTGTTGTGAGTTGCAATAGAACCCGCACATCGCCATCAGTCAAGATAATTTGGGCAGGATAAATATAATATTTATTAATTTAAAATAGCAAACGATAATTCATTATTGTGTTCAAAAACTAAAATAAAAGCATGGCACCGCCGTATTAGAGTTATGTTTCTTCACCTCTACTCCAACACAGACACAAATTCATCTATCATCAATGATATTCAAATCCACTGGATTTTTCCTCACATCTTTTCTATTATGTTACCTATAATTTCTACTCGTTATTGGAAGTTATGTTTTTTCATCTTTATTGGAAGCTATATTTGATATGCTTGTCTAATTGCAACTCTCTCTTTTTACAGGTACGTGTGTCAAACATCGACAGGGTCTTTATATTATACCAATTCAGGCTCAATCGAGCACAGAAGGTAATTAGTGTGTTTTTTTGTCAATTTAATTACAGTAGTTATCAAAAATTCACTCTTAATTCTGTTCTAGCTAGATTCAAAAACGTTCAATTGAAGCAACTGGAGAGAAATCTTTGAAAATAGTACTGTACATCCCCAAATGTTCTTATTCTCCCATCCTGAATTACCAGAATACATCATATTTTCATATAATATGAGAAATGTATCTTTTACATATTTATTGGAAAAGTTCCATTCTTCATTTCATATAATCTGTTCAAATTTATTATTATCATGATATTTTATGATATTTGATTCCCATAAAATTCCATCAGACCATTGATCAAGTACCTAGTTGGTTACCTAGTACCTAGAACACCAATTATTATTGCTGTTTTAAAAGTAATTTGAAGTAAGTGAGCGCAAGCTGAAGTTTTATTGGTACTCAATTAACTTATTGAGATATATGAGAAATATCAAGAGAAGAGAGAAAAGTTAGAAGTTGAAGTAGTTCCATTCCAAAGATGACATATTGACAGAAAAATTCAAATTGAAAATATTGTCGTAGCAGGATTCTGAGTTGACCAAGTTCCGTAATAAATTCCCATTTCAAACAAATAATAACTCATTACCCAACGAGCTGTTTCCACAGATCTTCATTATCTTCTCAATATTGAGTTCTTTTCTTATGTGTTCTGTATTAAAGAACTAAAGTCTAAATTCATTATAGATTGTACATCAAATAGTTATATCTGATGAGAATCTCAGACGTGATCAAAAAATTAGAAAATTAAATTACAAATAATAAAATATTATTATTAATATATTCCTGAAGGAGCCGTCTTGAATGAATCATTCTGCTTGATTGTTTTATCTTTTAGTTGCACGTGTTTGTCTTTGTTTACATTTTGAATAATTTTGTATGGTAGCTAGTGATGGATGAATGATGACGTGCAATGCACAAACAGAGACAACGATGCATGGTATTCAGAGTAAGGGTTGGCCCTTGAGGCCCTTGAGCTGTAAGGGAGAGTAGTCGATCTTGTGCTAATTAATCCAATGGTGAAGGCGGAAGGATAGAAGTGGTTCCAGTATCAGTTTTTCCTTGTCTAGAGAAAAAGAAAAAAACGACAACTCCGTGTAAAGTTTCTGTTCCTCAATTCTCAATTTGGATAAAAAATGCAAATTCATCATTTATAATGATATTAGAATATCATTGAAAATGAATGTTTATCATTCATAATGATTTCAGTCATTGAATCGATCATTAATCATGAATTGATTCAAGATAGATGAACTTTTCTCACCTTAGCTCACCAAAATCAAAACTAGCAAACAAAACATACATGGTACGCCCCCAAGCTCACTTCTGCCGACGTGTAGCACGAAGCTGTGATATATTTAAGATACCCTACTTGTTCATATTTTTCATTTATCAGTATTATTGTATTATGTTTTTGTACAATAGAATTGATTTGATTCTTGGAACCTCAGCTTACAAAAATTTAAACTGGCAAACAAAGATCTGTTGAAGTGTAGAACAAAGAAACAAATTGAGTAAAATAAACATTTTTGTATTGTATGATCCTCACTTCCACATAGTAAGAGCGCGTCGAAATAGAGAGGGTGCAGCGAGAGAGAAAAACTTCGTTAGCCCTCCATTGCTGTCATGTTAAATTAATTATTACTTCTGATTGACTGCACCGCAGATACCTAAAAGCCCTGGCTCGCGGACCCTCGCACTGTCAACTGGGAAGCCTTCTCCATTAGAGAGATCTATCCGTAGTATGAGTGTCCCTCGTCGATGAAAGACCTCCTTTTCCACCACTTTAATTGGCTTCATCCACACTCACTCCTCGGTCTGTCTCTTTTCCGCTCATCAATCGCAAACAGAATCCGGCTAAAAGCTCTCTCACTGATCATTCAAAATAATAGGCTTTCGTGTAATTCAGTTTATTCAACAGTGCAACGCATCGAAACTGCTTCTCATCTGTTTAAATGTATTAGCTTTGAGCTGTTTCACTTTTATCATACGCGTTTTGTCACTGTTGGCAGCGAAAGTGAATTCTCCATGTCCATTACACCAACTTTCCAATCGAATTACCATTGATATAATATCAAACCTCAATACTGGTAGGAGTTGCACGTGTCCCAGACTCTGTACATTTCAGTTTGAATAGCATGCTTTCTATGGTTTGATATGTAGTACATATTATCAGACCATAGGATGGATATCTAGTTATGTCACAATAATACACACTTTATAGGCTCATAAGTTTCTATTGTTATATGATTTGTATCATTATTACAAATTGTCACTAATATAGCATATCAGTGATCACACAGTCATCACTTGTGGGGAAGATTGGAATAAATATACTTTTTACTTCCCCATTGAGAAAAATTTATTCTCAATACTAATAGCCTTCACCTGAATCAGGGTATATTTTTTCGAAAATATATCAAGTGATTTAATACAATAACCCATATGATTCCATAAATAATTAATTAATTCACTTGCAACTTGTAGGCCTACCAACTTATCAAAGTTTAATATTATAGAGCGTAATTCCTTGACGTATGTGTAAGAGTGTATATATGTGGTTCAGGTGCTGAAGAATCTTTCAGTTGTTTCAGTGCTTCTAAGACTGCAACTCAAACATTCTCTCCCCGCTTACTTATCATGAATAAATAATTATTGTTCCCTTCGGTATTATTAAAGTTGGAACCGGCAGTTGCTTCTGGCCTGGCCTGCTTATTACTTAAGTTCATCGGATTCGAAAAAGGAAATGCGAATTGAGGGTGGTACGGAAGGGTTGTTCCTTCCCTAGTTTCATCAACTCAATAATTCCTTTCCATCTCAAGTCTCTGCTTGCAATCCACCCTCACATGTAAGGGATAGAATATGCATGTTATTCAATTTTGCGAGATCTAATGGATTTTCGTATTCAGTATCTTCAAGATTCATTGATTTACTTGATGTCCGAAGACACAATTATACATTTTATAATAAAAACGTCTTGACACTATCTTTGAAAATCTATTAAAAGCAAAACAATAACACATTAGTCAAGTAACTTGTTATTTCAATTTTTCTAGTAAAGGAGGAAAAGTATCAGTGAAAGAAGGCGAGAATAAACATGTAATTTAATGTGAAGTGCTCTTCATCATCTGTATGAATTGGAAAGCTGCAGTAATAAACGATCATTATCGATGATGCAGCTAGCAATTATGACAGCTAGGAGTAGTCACATACAAACGGAAATTCAGAAGTTCATTTATTTGAAACCATTGCTGTAATTGCAGTGGATGGGCGCGGCGCGTTCATCGAGTGCAAAGCAAACACATCAGTCAAGGCGTTGAAGCGTTCGACTCGCGGATTAGAATCATCCCCAAAAAGGCGGCACGGGAAGAAGTTCATCAGTCTGTTAAATGAACAATAAATGAATTCAATTACCAGCTTTCGAGTCGAAATCGAAGTTGCGGATGAGCCGGGTGTTGGGATGAACCGAGACCGAGGTGGCGGAGACGAATGGTCGGCAATTAATAGTGAGAGTAGGCAGTGCGCTACATTTGTTGCCGATTAGAGAACTAATTGCGAGGCGTGGGTTGGAAGAGTTGACAGAGGTGGGAGGTGGAGTTGAAAGAGCAGGGATTTACGCGGCAATGATTGGTTAGCGAACGTTCACGGTTGACAATTTCACAAACGCTCTGTATGCTTTTCGATTATTTCGCCTGGCTGCTGTAGAGTGTTGTGCAAATTAAACAATGACAGCCGGAGAGGAAGATGAGGCGAATGGGAGAGGAATGATTGAAGACTGGGAGAGGAATAATAATAAGAGATTTAGAGATGTGGATTGAAGGAGATTATTTTGAGAAAAGACAGGACAACTGATCTATCTGTTGCCTTCTGCTCGATTCACACATATAGGACTGGACAACAACCGTACTGCTCTAGATGGAATCTCTCAAACAGTCTTTTCTGTTGAATAACACGGAGACGGTCGAATGTGATTCACCTCGAAACGGTAAGCAATCACTCTCTCACACTAGATCATCTATTACCAATTACCAAGTTACCAAGTTAACTTATACTAAGTTACGAATCGTAATAAAGAGTGAAACCGAGATCAGAAGATCGAAATGAGCAATAAATGATACATACATGGAAATGTATAAATGGGAAAACGGTTTTATAATGTATAAGACTATCTATATAAATATAATAATACTTCTAATTAAATTGGAAAGGGGGAATATTTGAGAAGAAAGTTAGTGGCATAGTTGAGGATAGAGGTAGTGAGTGTTAGGAGACATTTCAAGTAACATGAACCAAGATCGGACGGGGCTGTGAGCAGTGATAAAAGCCACACAGAAAATAATAAAAAATTAAAGAATATGATTGATAGATTAATATAGGAATATTGAAGCAGTGGAACTCTCTCGAATGAGAAATAGAGAATCTGAAAACTTGGGAGAGAAAATTTTCCTGTGGGAAGAGTGGGGAAAAAGAAGATAAATGCCGACTATTTTTGTTAAAAGAGAGGAATTAGTTGATAGGAGGCAGTGAGTGTTTGTGCGTTGGAGCGATAGTGATCCGCGTTCATCTCGAATGTTCTTTGTCGCAAAATTGGTCGCGCCCGTTCGTCGAGTTTTTCCGTTCATTTGCTGATCGCTGATCAAAGCGAAATCGTTTGAGAAGGGCGTCAGGCCGTGCTAATTTCGATGCTCAGCACGTGGTTGCTGTGAGCGATGCCGCAGTTATTATAATTGCAGGTCCGCCCGCGATGAACATTCAAATAGGTGTGACGTAGATGTGCATGACGCATGCTCATAAGTCGATGAGTCGATCGGCACAATGCTTCAGGAGATTGGCATTGTGTTGTTCATAATGATAAGAGTATATTTCAGGTTCTTTATCATTTTCAACGGCTTCATATTATGAGCCATGATTTAGATGACTACATTATTACTTGTATTTCCGAACAGGAAAAGAACTTGATTGTGTTTATCCAATCTCCATTTGTAAAATTTATTTTCTGTCAGAATAAGAAAATAATGGTTACAATAATGTTGAGTTTTGATATCTAAGTGTAGAATTGTAAACTTAAAATCTGACAAAGCATGAAAATGTCCCATAAAACTGGTTAAACTACTGAGGTAGTTTCTGAAAAAAATATTTCCAAATGATTTATCTAAAGAGTTGATAAAAATAATTGAAAAAGATTATTTACGAAAGATTATTTTTGTTACTAATATTGTATTATGTTTTGAGCACCTTGCATTTCAATGAATAAGTTACCAGTCAGGACGTTTGTTTGTTGGATCTCAACAGCTTCTTCAAGTAAACACACGTGCATATAGTAGGCCTACTAACAGTTGTTTGTGTGTTTTACATACGGGCACCAGGATACGGGGAGACACTATCCTCCATTGTTTCCAATACGTCATGCATTGATTGACGCTGGTCTTTCGATATCAGGCAATCTTTTGTTTATCGAGAGACAAAGAGTTCGATTGTTTCAGCAAAGAAATCGAAACCTATACGACCACTATACTCACTCAAGATAAGATCCTGTTTGGATGATGCCGTTTTTTCTAATGTTTCGGTTGATGCTGTATGTTCACACCACTACAACAGGCAACAGCCACCGCTACCGAAGGTCTGAAGGACCGCTACTTTCGGTCTACAAGTCCTGAGTGTTCGTGGCATTGTCCCGTATCCTTTTGTATTTAACTTCCCCCAGACCTTCCATCTTTCGCGGACGTATCTTTTGTTGCAATGACACATCTTGTAACGTATATGAACGGTGAAACACAAAAGCGAGAAATAGCCTTGCCAATCTGCTGTATACGGAAATCGAGGATAACCCTAGATGAGATACATCCCTCTTGATAGTGAAAACAAGAATATAAACTCAAAGGTGCCCACTCACTTATTATATTCAGAGGGGAACATGTGGATAGAATTTCATCAGAGGGAGCCAGCAGAATGATTTGGCATTGTTTTATGGCTCATTGTTTCTGCAAATATGTCTTCAAGTAAAAGTAGTAGCTTTGTATTCAGTTTTAACCAGGAGTGGTCTCAATAGGCGATTTCGAAGTTGTACAATTAACAATAGAGTTTCTTCATGTAACAACTCAACTTCATATTCAATGAAAAATCATTTGTTGGATGTGAAGAAGAAAACTATCTGAATCTGAATCTGGATCAGGAGCATTTTGGGAAACTGACCTATACAATCATTATTGATGTAAGATTCGATTCTATACAACATAACTTTATTGTGAATCCTTCCTGACAATCTCTCCTATATAAATCATAGGTGCTTCGTCTTAGCTTAAAATATAGACCTTTATAATAAATTTGAACTTGTGAAAATTCTGTTACCCATCATTCTAAGAATCTGAACGGTTTAACACAGGAATTTCATAGATGATCTAATTTAAATTGAAAAATTAGACCCTTATTATCAGCATCTGTAAAAATTGGAATCAACTCCATTGTCACCAGAGGTCAATCAAAATACTTATGAATAATACAAACGCAATCTCGCAGTCACAATGAACGAGATATTCAGGAAGGAATGAGAGCGCTCGCTCGAGTGCTGGAAATGGAGAAAGTTTTACTGTGACATACCCTACACACCCACCCACAGTCAGTCGTTAAAAAGTCCTTCGAGAATGTCGCCCGCGATGCTGAGGTGAGCCGGATGCTGCGGGTGGTGGGGTAGATGCTGGAGAAGGGATGCTCAGAAGTTCGCCATTAATTAGGAGTAATATTGTTAGTAATTTAGAATCGAGCTCGGTGGGTAGTCAGTGGTTATTTCAACATTACCCACCCCATGCACGTCACCCTCACCTTGTATACCTACCCTTCCAACCCTTAGCCTGTAGCTTAACTGGTAGAACGAAGAAAGATGCTGTGATGGGGATTTGAAACATTCAGAGAGCTGCGAGAAGGGGAATACTCATCTATACCCCGCGACAACACCTGGGGTAGCAATGAACATATAATATACATTCCCTTGTTTTACTTCAACAATACTCTGTTTTATATTCTGTGTAAGGAAGTGTGTGACGTTAACGTCGGCCTCAAATGAAGCTGCATTCCAAAGGTTCTATTATTTATCATGTTGTCCTTCGTGCTTCTACAAGCTCTTAACAATTAATTATTCTAGAAATCGCACTCTATAAAAATGTATAGATTGATCTTATTGATTGAATATACTGAAGTATCAACTTGAAATAAAGTGATTTCATAAGAGTATAAAAATTAATGTTATCACAAATTATCTTTCAGGCTGATAGCTATTCTAATGGAGCAGCTATTTGTATCAACTCGAATTTGATCAGCATTCCTTAATAAATGCGGAGAGAGAAAGTATTATTTCATTGATTATTTGGTAGAGGATATTAATTTATCAAATTTGAATAATTTCTGGAAAATACGAGATTCCTTTGAAGACAAATTCAAAGTTTTGGTATCGAATTTTAATGAACTTGTATCCATCCTTTGCATAAACATTCAACTCTTATCTCCTAAAACAGAAGTATATTATTATTAAATAATTAGTATAATTATTTTAGTATTTCTCATAGTTATTATTACTTATTACATGTTATTTATTACTTATGTTATGTTTATTTATCATAATAGTTATTTATTTTACTATAAAATTATTAGTATTATTTAATTAGTATATTAATAAATCTTCAATAGCGACTATTTCTCATTGAGTGAGTAATAATACTCTTGAAATTAATGGTTTTTGTTAGAAGAAAACATATCAATCCACGTGATAATACATACATCGTTCACTAGGTTCACTGGTATACGAATTTGAGCCACCATCCAGACCTCTATTTTGGAAATGATAATTTTAATATGAAATTGGGTGCTACAGTCCGTTACAGTTTGTCTGATCTCCATCTCCTACTAGCGGTGAGCATTGAAATGATGCGCTCTCTTTCTCATGGTTAGCACTAATTGCATCAATTATGGACACCTTTTGTTGATAGGCGTATGATTAGGATCACAGCTAGTGTATGTGAGTGTGCGCGTTCGTACGAGATTGTGTGAAACAGTGTGATTCCATTTAATTGCAGTAATTATTGATGATCCGCGGCTTTGGCTTGCGGTCAGTTGGTCTGATGGTCTGCCGCTGTCTTGTGTTTCAATTTTTTCAGCTCATTTTTCCTACTCGGATGATTTATTAAGACTATTCGAAAGCGATTAACGATTCAGCATAACCAGTTTTCTAACAATTTTACCGTTGCTTATCCAAAAAATAGAGAGGATGTTTCATCTTCCTTGTTCCGCGTTCCAAAAAATGTCACAGTGCAATCAAAATTATTCTTCCAAATACAATGATAGCAAATACAAAATTCAAGATACGATACCAGAAGCTGGAAATTGAAAAAAAAATATATGTATACTTTGTAGTCTCTGCAATCAATCAAAATCTACAGCAGGGAGTATCTGAATGGGAAATGGGTAGATTATTATTTTTTTTCTTATATATTTTCCTCAGTATATAATAATAACAACTCTATAAAATGATAAATTCAACGTAGTGAGCAAAAGTGGATATTGATATTGATATAAAAGCCTTTTTGATATTGAAATTTCAGATCCAAGAGATTCTTTATTTGAGTCGGCATTTTATTGAGATTGTATCCAAAAGCATGTGGTGCCCCCAAAAGTAAACTGAATCTGTGATACAAATGCTTCTTTAGTGCTTTGGAGCTGTGGCCAAGGTAACAGGGCCCTAAGAAGCTCTATCATTTCAAAGAGAATTTATCCGTCCGTATTTATTTAGTGAGGGAAAAATGTTGTCTCCCAACAACAATGTTGTGAGATGGTGACATAGTTGCGTGGGTGTGACTACTAGGGCTGTGATTACTATCGTTTCTCACTCTGGAGAGAGAATAAAAGATTCGGGAGAGTGCTACTCTTTTGTCGGATGCATGATGCATACGACAAGAATGATTTCCTTTCTTGTTCAAAAAGCATTTCGGAGCTTGTGCCTTAATTGGAGATGTCTGCCGAATTCAAGTGAGGTGTATCATCCCACACCTGGAATTGCGGATTACGTGGGACAATCTTTTTCATTCTGTTGTCGCTCTTATCTTCTTATGTGCTGCTTTTATTCTTTTCGGGTGTCTTTTAATGGCTTCTGCGATCGCAGAGCACATTCAGTCTGTGAATCACTTCTAGTCTGCTTATCTGAGTCGGTGCACTCACAAGAGCGCCAACACGCACTGTGTCTTTGTGTGTGAGCGACGGTCCGCAACAATGTTGCCGAAAATTGTTGCATTCTTCAGTTGCGAAACCGAGAAATCCAACACCTGTCTTATTGAAGGGTGTAGAGCACCTCCCTACTGCTCATCAAGCACAGTCACCATTCTAGTTTAGTAACGCTCCGATAAGTGGTGAAGAGGCAGATGGAGTATAATGTATAATGTATATGTATAATGTGTAGTCAAAACCACTACTCAATACTCTCGCTGTCATGTAAATTCTATTTTTCTTATAAAATATTTTAAGTTATCAAGTTGATTTTTTCTCCTTCAATCTATCTAATGGTCTGGTTCAGTCCATAGAAATGAACTAATCTATTGAGCATTTGTCAGCTAGATAGGATCTCGAAGCTGATTTAAAGACTTTCATAATTTGTTTGATTACAAGGTAAACCACCTCGATTTTGCCAGAAAAATGGAAATAATAGGAGATAGTTTTTGTGAAATGTTACAAAATTTATACTGATTTATTGAAAGTCTTATAATAGATTCCATAGAAGAATTCAATTGATGTGGGCTTTCCAAAGATATCAATGAATGAAAAGTCTTGTCAATGTTGAGCATTATATTCGTAGAGTCCAGCGGTTCCATGTTCTGGATGAATGACTCTTTTCAATCATATTCTGAATAGACTGGCCATGTCTTTCATCTCTCAATTTTATTAAATTGACTTTAATTATGGCTCCAATGCTATGAACAAACAATTTCCATTCGCTTTCATAAATGGAGTAAATATTACGGGTGGATGATTTCTGTGGAACGAATTTGCTTTTCACAAGCGCCTTGAAAGAGGTGCCCATCGAATCGTGAACGAGGAGCGGATATTTATCTAGATGAAGAAACCAACATCAGATTGGAATACATTTTTTCCTTTCAATCGGTTTGTCGTGCGTCCATCTATAGACACAGCAAAATTATAGCTGAATGGCGATCGTGGACATCCAATGGAAAATGATTTCCATCACTGCCGTGACGTGCACTTACAAAAACCGTCTGTTTTTCAATGCAATAACGCTCCTACAGGAAATTATTTCCCTAGGATGCTCATCATTTAATTCATCATCGACTAAAAAGTGCCCTCTGGTAGTTTAGGTTGAAACGAATTGTTTATTGTCTGTTCATAATACTTGAATCAGCGTCAGCTTATTTCCACATCATAAATGGTTGCAGAAGAGTCTCAGTGGTAACTTGAATCAACTCTAGCCACAGAAAATTACTATTGTCTCACCGTCATTTTTGATATTTAGTTTGCTAGAGTATATTGAATGAAGAAACGATAATTCCATCGAATTGATATATTCGTGGAAGAGCTTCTATCTCTAGGAATACTTTCTATTGATGATTCGGTGAAACATTCTCACGCTAAACATAATTCACCAATTTCTAAATCTTCAGTGGAAGATAAATTTATCGCCTCATTCTGGAAGGAATTTCATGGTAAGGATAATATTTTTGCTAAGTCAAATTCTCCATTCACAAAAATAATTATTCTTTTTCGATATTGTCCAAACATAGCTGTGGAAATTGTTGGGATGGAAAAATTCTCTGTTATCTCATTTCAAGAAAAATATCCTCACTGGAGGGTTAGTGTCTGATATACTGGATAAACGTTTGAACTGTCACCACTACCCATTATTTATAGTTTCTCTGAAGAGAGAGTGATATACTTCATTTACAAAGCAATAAAGGAGTACATCGTCCGTGTGTTATGACAAGTTGGTGGAAACACATTAAATAAATTAATTTTAGGCGGGGGAAAGGAAATGGACATGGCATGTCGTCTCTCTATTGTCTAACCCTCTCTTCTTTGCCTTCTTACTCCCATGATACATCGGATACAATTTGTTAAATTGATGCTTTTTACGATTGCATCTAATCGATTCCCACCTATAGTCTTTTTCCGCCCTTGACTACATTGCCCATTTCGTAATCGATACCAATTACGATGATAAGTCAATTCTTCTTCCATTTATTCTTCTCTTATTCCCGTCTCATCGGTCTTGTTCTGCTCTGCTCTGCTCTGCCTACTCCGTCACTCTCACGCAACCATCGTTGTGATTGAGCCGTTACTTACTGAATTCAACCTTTACGACTTATCTAATAGTCAGTAGCCGGCTAGCCGTTTTAATGTGGACTCCTTCAAAACATTATTGGTATCTCCGTTTCGCATTTATTTCTTATGCATGCGTATTGGCAATATAATTTCACGTCCAATTTTCTTCACAATTTATCTATTTCAATCGACCATTCTATCAAAATAACCGTGTAATCATTTTGCTATCATTATAATAACCATTTATTATTATATTTCAAGCTTATTCGTTTTGAATTGATCTCTCATTTCTTGTTAGTCTACTACTTCCGAGCAGTCTCGTTGTTTCATCAATATCAATTGGCAATGATTCATAGTAGACTCGCTTCGTATGACCAGACAATCATTTCTCATTCATATCGTGGCCTCCAGTTATGAATGGTGGTAGCGGCGGATATGGATATCGAGGATATTTATAAATAATATGATTATAATACTTATGGGAATGGTGTTCCCAGTCTTAACCATGTAGCTTATTGACCTCTATTGCTTTAGCGAACGGAGAGTTTTTCTATTGTAGTACTATTCTTTTGGAAAATCAGAAAAAATAGTCCAAACAATAGTAAAAACAACCCTGATTTACACGTGTTACAATCCTGTGCAATAATTTTCATAAGATAAGGAGCTTTAAAAATATATGATTGATCTCTAAAAGCTTAACTAATTATGATGAAATTCGTGATTTATAAATTGACTTTCTGTATTAGCAGTGTGCGTATACGATTTCAATTCGGTGTTCACAAAGTTTGGATTTGACTTGAAGGAATGATTTCCAGGATAGATCAAACTGAGAGTTCATTAAAATCGGAGGAGGGTTGGTTACACGTCACCAGCACTCGGTACATTTTGATTAATCGTCGAGTCGTCGTCTGCCTTTGCTTCACTCTGCTTAATAATCAATTTGTTTCACCTTTCCTTCTTCTTTCGTTTTGTGTCACTGTTCTGTGGAAGACAGATCGTGTTTTTGAGATGAAGGCTACGTGATATTTCGCTCTCCTGAGAGAAGACGATGACAACCAGGAGTGAGGGAATCGTAGACTTGTGACGGAAATTTCATAAATGATGAGATAAGAATATTGTAGGGCTGGAGAAATTTAGGAAGACTAAAAATTTAATAGAATATGAGTATGAGATAAGAATGTGAATATTTAATTCCTTGATAAGTTAAAATGATACCAGAAATGATGTATTTTGACGAAGGAATACTGCAAAAAATGATAAATTGGAAAAAGGAAATTTGAGTTAAGAAGACGTCAAGTGGATTGATAGATTTAGATAGTGATGAAAATACTTTTCGAGATAGATGATTTTTGAGTGATGAGCGATAGAAACCGAATTGCATCCACATCATATCCTTCTACTCAAGAACTTTTTATTCACAGATATAATATATCTTTTGATGAGTAATCAGATTAATCAGTGTCACGATAATATCATTATTATACATGCCAACATTACATTAACGGATTATTTATTTTCAAGGTGAGATCATTGATTCCGGGACTAGAGCTTACGATCTTTGCTGTATTCACAATGAATAGCTATTTATATCCACAATGAACAGCTACGTTGTCTGTCAATCATGAGTTAGAGATAATGAGTAACTGTAAAACAAGAATATACTGTACGGTAACTATAAGGCATGATGGAGTTCTCTTAAAACCCAGATAAAGCTTTCTTGCTTCCCCCATCAAGCCACAAATTTGTCTCTCCATGCCTCATAGGCGCCTAGGAGCATTCAGCAATCATCCCTAACAGTGCTGTCTGAGCCTCAACCCCTGATTCACACTCCCCAATCTACTAGTTGAAGGTGGAATGCGATAGCTACCAGTCTCCTGCCCCAAAGGACCATTTTTCAAAATCTCCAGTGAATCCTGCACGTTTACATTGCACCGTTTTGTTGGGATTTCTCTCCTATCTGTGTTGCAGTCACTTTTGAAGGGGGTCTCGAAAATAAATGGAGAAAAAATAAACTATCTGCTGAGAAACATTGGAATAGGCCTGCCCCTGGTGCACGGGCTTTCCACTATAAATCAAGCACAGCTACTCACATGTCTACTCACACCTTTTTTCTTTTCTTCTCGATCTTCCTTTTCCTTCCCCCCTTACGGAAGCTAATATGTTTCAATTAAGAAAAATAATATTATCAACTTTCATCAAAAAGATTCTCACTTGAAAGAGGATGATATGTGGGTATAGTGAATTAATAAGAATGCGAGAAATATGCCAATCTTGGAATTTGAAATTATTGAATGCTTGGTGCGAGGGGAAAACGGGAATGATTCTACAACATGAAACTAATGAATATGTTATCAGTCTCTTTTTTTGAATTTTATCTCTATTTGATGAGAGAGAATAAATGGAATATACCATGTAGAGAACTTTTGTTCTATTTGAATTCTCTAATAATGGAATTCCAATAAGCTACACGCGATTTACTGTTTGATGTGATCTGTACTACTCAAAAGAGTTGAATGATGGAATGAATATTGTCTTCCACTTTATAAATCGAAGGGTTCAAAATATCGTGTTTCTATTTCATAATGGAAATTTTATAGTAGTCGTAGAATTCATTGAGATTCAACCAATGGTTGAGAAAATATTGCAGCTTTTTCCTTGGCTTCTGTTCCCTTATTTTTGAAGCTCAGAGCATATATTTTAATTAATTGAGATTCAAAAGCGAAATTAATTTGGGAGGTCGACAAGTATCTTTTCTCCCACTTTGAATCTTCTACTTTCTCCCGAACACAAATATTAAGAGATTAATTTCACAAATTACATTGTTTCTTATTCTGCAAGACACTGCCGTGCAAATAATATTGGAGGGAGCGAGAGAAGACAGAGAGGAGGCTCGCCAAGCGACGAGTGAGAGTGAGAAAGTAGACAGGTGGGGAACAAAACAAGTCGACTACAAGAACACTACACTTTGATAAGAAGAAATATTGTAATTAATTTCTGAATTAGTTATAACCCTCTCCTTCCTTTTCTTGGCTAATTAGGAAACCCTCCGGGCGTTATACTTATTCTGCTTCCTCCCCACTTTCTTGTTACCAAGGCTCTTCTATGTTTTTCTTTCCGTTTGGAAAATCGATTCCATCCGTGATTCCTCAATGCTAAAGCAAGAAATGCTCTGGTCGTATTTCTTGTTCAAAACATTGAAAAATATTGTATTAGTTTCGTGAGACATTATAAGGTTACACTTTCATGTCTCTGGGAAGGAACAAATATTGCATGAAAATATCAAATTTATCTTTCATGATACTGAATTTTAAACTCAATTATAAATAATGATATTAAACTAGAATTTCAAATTTATCAACTACCAAGTTTGTTCTCTTTGAAAGCAATAATTATTTCCTTGTTATAACCTATGTGATTGATAATCATTCTCCTATACCCATTTTCATTAGGTATATTTTCGTAATTGTGTATTCCGTAGGTCTTATTTTGATCAAACCTCGACTATATATGTGTATCGACATAATATGTATTTGGCATTGGCGTAGATAGCTGTTTGACATTGGGGTGGGACGTAGTGGAGGGTCTGGAGGGGTGCCCCCCAGCGAAGATTTTTTTGAAAAATAGCTTATTAAAATGATTGTTTTTGAAGCATATTTCACTTCAAATCCGTTTTAAATCCTCTTGTTTGCCAGTGGTAAATTAGTGGGTGTATAAATAAAATTCTGAGTTAATGGTTTTAAGTTTTACCAAGTACAAATTATTTACAAAAAAAACCAGCATAAGTTGTATTGTTTGTTTTGATTACCAAGGATAGCCAAATAACCAGAAAAAAGTTCTGCACTCACAAACCATAAAAAGCTGTAATTTTTACTTAATAGCTAAAACTGTGTTACAAAGATCAACATAAATTCTCATGATTAATTACATTTTTCAAAACAAAGTTTTTAATCTTTCTGATTTTAACTCTTGTAACTGTCCTTGTTTGGAGAGAGTTTCAGATACAAAATACTTAGGTAACAATCGTAACATAATAGACGAACTCCTTAAATGAGATGTTCATACTAAATTGTTGTGCAAAAAATGAAACTCCCCTCCTACAAATTATATCAAGTTGAAAGAATTCGGAGTTTCTATCAATTAAAATTGCTTTATACATTCGTTCAATCTGTGGGGTGGATGTATGGCAACGCGCATGCATTAGTTTGCTATCTGCATACCAGCTCTACGCCTTGTACCGGTGAGGCTAAGAATCACCACAGAAGGATATAGATTCTACTAGAATACTTTGTACACTGGTCACTCTTGTCATACATACAAACGTCACTATGTATAAATATTTCGTACAAGGCAAGTTCAATCCCAATTTACAAATAAACTAATAAAATGTGTTATCATAATTAAAAACTTCAATATTTTTTTCCGGTGGACATAGCCTATACCATAAAATATTGGGGGGTCTCGTCCCCGTGTCACCACCCCCCCCCCAGGATCTACGCCAAATACTATTTTGGTATCCATCATCTCATAATTGATATTAAACCATAATCACTGTCATTAACTTCTCATATTTTTCCATCGACTTCTAATTCCATCTTTCATCTTTGGAGAATACCCGTTATATAGGACAGTTTGTATCGTTTCACATGTCATTAAAAACAGAAGATACAGGATAGATGTTCAGTTTTGTTGGGACAGTACGCTGATATAGGAAAAAAGTGTTTGCTTTTGAAGTTTTCAAGAGTTTTCATGATTTACGGCGGCAGTGTATAAACTATTCAAGTGGATGCAGCCCCTCGAAATTCAGAAATATTCGAAACTGTCAAAGCTTTTTACCCTCAGGCGTTGCTTCTGCATTTCCATAGGCCAACATATCGCCGTATCCACTTCAAAAACACTTCTTCACTGTTGTAGAATAATGTATTCCATAGGCTCACTTGTCTGTATATAAGTTACTCTATATCCAAATACATTGAGAAATTGAACTCAAAATACCATACTTCGGTGGAAAGAAGACTTGTTTCCATTTAAAGGACCGGATGACACAATCATTCCAATCAAATTATTACAAAGTTAGTATTTCAAGCTTCAGAAATAAGGTTTCAGGATGTGTCAGCTCGCTTGTAAAATCGGATATAATCAGAAATGAAGAAATACGAAGGGTTGTGTTAGTTACACCTTCTTATGATCTAGATAAAAATATAAAATTGATATGAAAAAATTTTATTAGAAATAAGACTGATTGTTATAAATTCTCAAATTTAGTATTTATACATTATTCATGTAGAAATTTGAGTCATGATTGATCATGCATCAATGCAAACAACTTTTTCCAATTGAATTTGATTTTTTCTGCACAACTAGCGATTGAATATCAGTTGGATGAATGAAGAATGATGAGAAATGAAACTTCCACCCTTGCAACTATAGTTCAATGCTCTGTAAACAATAGGAGTACCACCAAGATGATAAAAGTATGCCAAGTCGATCGATGCTGGAAGACCAACAGGCGTATGAGTCACATGAAACCCTGTTGCTATAGTTACGCCGACGACTGACTTATTAGAGTGATTAAAAAATACTGCTACCCTCCTTCCTTGCCATCAGCCCCATCTTACCACTAGAGCATAGCACAGACTACATGCCCTAAATATCGATCAGCACTCTGAATTGCATTCTCTCCCCATTCAACCCAGTCACAACCCCTTCAAACGGAATGTTTTGTCCTCTATTGTCCAACGTAATGACAAATAAACATCGGTTATAATTACATTTCCATTGGGAAATGAGAGTTGAATTTTTAATTGTGACAGGAAAGATTTCAAATATTATCAAGATCAAGTTTGACAGGCTCAGATTCTTCTAAAAGCCGCATATATATTTCAAAATTACGCTAATTTCATTACTTCTATCATTTAGAGGTGATGAAGCTTGAGTTTTTCGGTAGACCACCAGCAATCTTCTTCCGTAGCCCCAATAGTTCTTCACAATCTAAGAATGATGAAGATGCAAGTATTATCAATCTGAGTTGAGTAATTCAATGGCTAAAAAATATCGGGGGAATGAATCTTCTTGATATAATCTCCTTACAATTCCCCATTCCTGCGATTCGTTAGTGTATGTTTATTTGGGAAAATAGTACTGAGACAGGACGTGGTCTGGAGCTATTCATATTTATATTACACGTGGATACTGCTGTAATGAAGCGACCGCTGCCTACCGTTTGTAAAATTAAAAAACGGAATAGAAAAAGAACGGAACAGAAGGAGGGAGTTTGGTTTCATCAGCGCGAGGAAGAGCACGGCCTCAGCCGTATTAAGGAATTATGCTGATGAGAGACTGTTTTCCAGTGCAATAACCGTGGATTTATATCGAAACCCGGATATTAATTACATTCGCGATACAGCTGGGCTATATAATCTCTTTCTCGTTTCTCTCTGCCCCAACTTCTGCACTGATATTGTAGTCTTGTTCTGGTTTGTTTGCTGTTTTAAAGTAAACATCTTTAACCTCCCCACAACTTTTCTCTCAAATTTCAATTTCTACCAGCACATGTGAAACAGATCACCTGCTGCTGGAAAATCTTTCCTTTGTTTCTCACTCATGTGGAGAAAACAACCCTCACGGCATTCCTGCAAGTTAAGGGTAATTCGTATTCCTTTTCCAAGGTAGCTTCAAATCCGGATCATGATTTAATCTAGAAATTCCAGAACACAACTGGCATTCTCTCTAGCGTATAATAAATTTTCAAAAAAAGTTAAGTGCATATTTCCGAGATAGAATTTTATTTCCAAGGAATCATTAAATATTATAGTTCCAAGTTAGTCATTCTAATTTATCAATATTGTTTGGATTTAAATTGCCACAGCTTATCAGTTCATGTACAGTATATGCATTTAAACCCCCATGGAGAAGCATGCTGATCAACTGTCAAAACAGTTGTTCGATGACCCTCACCTTGAATCTGCCCTGTATCATTGTTGAACCGAATATGACAGACAGCATACAAGCATTGTGCAACATGATATCTTGTATACATCGGATTATTACCCTAAAGTATAATGCTCCTTTATAATCTCAATTATTGACTGTACAAACAAGAACCAACTACGGAGAGAGGTATGTATGAAAAAAGGTATGAGCATAATGTTTGCTCGGATAGACATGGGAACGATACAACAATAGCAATCTCAGTTTGTTGGGGTGAAATGGGAATAGTATAAAGTTGTACAAGTAGGTACTGTATCTCGTTTTGTTATTGAACCTAGTATTGGTGAGCGTCTATAACATGGTTGAGCTGCCAGCTTCAAGTTTTGAAGAATGGAAATTAATACCGACTGTTTATTTAAGGGATGGAATGGCTCGAACAAAAGATAGCAACGGAGATGTATCGAAAAAGCATGTGTGTGTGCGTGTGTGCGCGTGAGTCCACATTGACATAAGGGAGTTATTGTATTATTTTTCCATCGTATTGGATTATCGTCATCGCACACCCCTGGTTGTCACCCCTTTGCGATCTCAAGGCAGAGTGAGAGTGTGTGAGTGAGAGCTGAGCACAGAGCACACTTCCAATTCGATTTCTGTAAATATAAAATAAAGAAGGAGGACGTCGAATTTAATAGACAGAACGCTTTCTTCTCATTCTCGCCTTGGCTCTCATATTATTTTCCCGGACTTGTATCAAGTTACTAGAAATGAAGAGAGAGAAAAACAGCCCGTTTTATTATGTTTGGAAGGGGTTGTTCTGTAATTTTTTACTCATTCGACAAGGGTGGACTGACATATAATTCTTTGTCATCGGAATGAACGGGTCGGGTCGTCATTGCGACATATTTATCGACACTCGATTGCAATGTTTTCTCTTTTCCTCTGTATATCTTGTTACGGCTCACAAACTGTGTGATATCTTCTTTTTTATCCACTTATTGTTGTTAACTTTGGTATGTCATTTATCATTGTATGATTTCAAAAGGGTGCTAGGGGGCTGATTGTATCTGATCATCTGTAAACCAACAACTGTACCAAGAATATTGAACTACATCAATACATGGAAAAAATAATCAAGTGCTGAATTGGAATGAGAGTATTGTTGGAAGAACATGAAGTGAGAATTAAGATCTCCCGTGGAATGATCTTCTTTGGAGAGTACAAACAAGTAATTATTGATTGTTCTACCTAGTAAGTTCTCAATGCTCACGTATAAGTTTACATCCGATGTCATGTAAGATAAAGGAACTGGGTAGGATTGGATTTGTAAAGCAACAGTATTCATTCGGCTCAATCCATTTTGATTCTCCTATTCAAGATAATTATGAGGTTTCTCAACTGTACTGAGAATTGGAATTCATCAGAACAAATTGAGAAAAAAAAGGTTAAGGGATATTTTTTCAATATGAAAACCCCCATTTAAACTTTCTTCTCCATATGTCTCAATGCAAAGGTCAATCCGAATACATGACAAGGGTTAATTTGCTTGGAAGTAAGAAGCAACAGATGGCTGAATGCGAGCGGGACGTTTCCGGTCAACCGGACGAACAGTGTGGACAGGATATCCAGAAAGTGGCATGCTTAGACGTGGCGGATATTTCCGACATTCATTCAACATTGCCTGCGTTTTCGACGTCGCTGGGAACTTCATCACTAAACGGTTCTTATGATTAAAGTTCAATTTTTCCAATCAGGAAATCAATAAATCAAATCAAACAGTAACCTGCATGCTTACTAACGGTATAGTTTGAGGTCAGAGTACTGCGTAGACTGACAGTTGACAGTTAGTTCCTCTTATGAACTTGAGTTTATTATTCGTCTATGAATATGAGTGTAGTCGGAAGTGAGGTCGAGTGAAATTGAGTGAAATTTACATGAACTGCTCTCATGCACCTGACTGTAGACTGTAGACTGTAGACTGTACTGTATTACTTCACTTCATGACTATGAACTTGACCAATTGGTGTGCAAAACTATTGATGTTCACACTCAAGAATAACTGAAATCATCTTTTTTTTTCTTCTCAAGGTTTTGAATAGCTTTTGTGATCAATTATTTAAAGCTCTAGTTGAATGAGATGATACAGTGTAATAACTGAAAACTTTTATGAAGAAGACCTGTTTTAAACAAGTGTTTAAGAGTTCAAGTGATTAAGATATTTTATTTATGAAATGATTCTGTGGTTGAAGTTCTTCTCACAAGTGATTACATGCTGCAAAAGACAAAGCCATTCTATGACTCATTGATTCTTGACTAGGTAGTTTTCAACTCAAACTTGCTTTTCTTTCTTCAGTAAAAAGAAGAGTAATGAGTCCATAGAATTAAAAAAAATGATCAATGTAATGTGAGAAAATCATGTACTGTTTAATTTTTCATTGTGAAGAGAGTTTCTATAGAAGTGAGACATAAATTACATCTTATCTATCAAGAAGTAAGATGAAGATGGAAGTTGAAGATGGTTGATCATCTGGTCTGTCTCAATGATCTCCACTGCATAGCAAGTTGAGGTTGTCTCTTATTGAGCGCGTTCTATTGCTACACATTAGTCTATTAGAGACTTCCGAATAACATGTCCTACCCCAGGAGTGTGTCTGGTGTGCTAAGCTGTCCCACTTATCCAGCTATTTTCCACTCTTATCTTTCAACATGAGACCAGAAACATTTGTGTGAATGTTGAATGAGCGGGGCATTGGAGATAACTGGGAAATTATAGGTGTTTTAGAAGGGTGGGTGAAAGGGAAAGAACTAAAGAAACCTTATTAAAAGATGAATCAAAATGAGTGGTAGCAGTTCGAGACGTTTATGTCTGTGGTCGTTATCGACGAAATTGTAGCCTGTGCTCTTGTTAGGCCACATTGCCATCTGTCCTCTGACAAGGCCGCTTTTAGCTTTTAACCCTCAGGACACCAGCCTCATCCCCCCAGTCTACCTTCTTCTTTTTTCCTCCAGATAAAGCGTGCGCTCCCTTAGAACTTTGGATTAGTATTCCGATGTTCGAGCAAAGTGGTTTCAGGAGTTTTTCAATCTTGATGGTGATAGTTTGTGCACCCCACACACATACTCCCCCCCCCTTCACTCACATTTTTGTGTATCTCAGCTATTCTTACCGAGAAATTGATCGATAGGTAGCTTGATTCACTTCCTTACTCAACATAATACATTTAGGTACTCTTCTCATGGACATTTCCCATCAACTGCATCATTTTTCCTGGTGTTGTTTGTTACAGCTTTGAATGAAAAGAAATCTATCCCTGTCATCCCATAATGCCAGTTATACACAACTCAGGGGAAACATGTCAATTTGAACGGAAAAGATCAGTATTTTTCAATCTATATGTTTCCTATTTATTACTAACTCTGTACCAATTCCACAATAAATGTCTATTCTCCACTCAATTGGATTTTTTATCCAAATAGAACTCGCAAAATTTAGGATCCTATCTCCTAAGATTTGGGTTCCACCATATAAACCACATCTTGATGACCTGTCATTTGAATAGTTCCCATTAGTTTTACAAGGTTATATTGATATATATGAATAAAATATCATGATTGAGGGATATAAAGTGAATTTAGATAAATTGAAGCACAAAGATTGGGATTATTGAGTCTATACAACAATTGCTTTTGTCTAGTTTGTAATTTTGTAGTAGGAGTTCGGAAATTCGTAATTCATTAGATCTATTTCAAAGGTAAGCAAGAGTTCCGAGTAGTGTAAGTCTGCTTGAGCAATATATTTGCAACAAAGTGTGGGTGGAAGCAATATAAGAGCATTAGTGTGCCAATATCTACTGTGACCCCAGCCTTGGAGAAAGGACGCGAATCCTCTTCCACTGCTAAATTATGACCTCTACCCTTGGACGAAGTCGTCTTAATTATCGCAACTGGTGTTCTAACCACTATTTTACTCTTCTCCAATCCAAGTGCTTGCACATGCATGTTTTTCTAGCGGTCTATCATATGTGATGAAATATCATTAAGTGATTTGTATCACTTCTCAACTTCTCATGTCATATTTTGGTAATTCGACTGAGTCATTGTCAATATTGTAGAACCATGTTCCATAATTGAATAAAAACACAAATATGTTGTCGAATTCTACACAGTTTTATTCGGTACCCGTGACCGGTGTGGTCACGAAACCAAGGTCGTGTATCATATTTTGGTCTTGAGAACAGCATCAATTTTTTATTTTGAGAATAGAAAAAGATGAAGTCTATAAAATTGATGGTTTTGTACAATCGAAGTCATGGAACATCTTCAAGGTTTGATTGAAAGAATATGTCTAACCTCTCATTTTTAGCTTTGAAAGGTATTATATTGTTTTCAAAAACCTTATTCTAGAGTTCAATCTCAATACTTCAAAAGCTGTGAATTTCCTATTGATTTTTTATCATCTTCGATATAAATGTCTAGTATTTATTATTCACTTATAGCAGCTATGTTTTAATTATTCATAGCAGCTATTCCCTAATAATATTATAATAATTTATAATTATTCCATTCCTTTATCCTCCTATTGGCTTGGATATAAGAAAAGTGCACGACTTTCGAGTGTAAAATTTTCGAGACTCATCCCCTAAAATCATTATCAAGCTCATATGAAACTTTTCAGATTGGAAACGTCGATCAGAGCTCAGTAGCTTCAGCTCAGTTGCGTTTGCAATCATGTTCTGCATGAACGGGCGGGCGGTCGGTGGTATCTTGGGCTTCACGCATAATCCGGCCCCGTCTCTCCATCCTTCACCCTTTACATGGCGTTTGTTTTTGAATTTACATAACGCAATGCAAGCGGTGTCGAGGAGCGTACGTGCTGAAACGCCGCCAGTATAATGAGTTTCATTGTTTTGCATACAAGCCGCGCTTTCGGCTCGCAAAGAAACGTGAAAATTGAATAAGAAGTGGAAAAAGAGTAAGTCGGGTTTTGTTATGCGTGTCTGTTTATGATTCGTCTGCCTTCGGGCCGTTGTTCTTTTCTGCTGTTTTCATCCCCTTCTGCTGCTTTGCTTATCAAGTACGGGTTAAGTTTCCGGATCAGCCTCAGATCTCCGCTTTTCTCCTTCTTCTTCTTTTTCTATTTCTTCTTCTTCTCAATCTTCTCCTTTCTCTTCTTCCTCGCCTGATTTTTGTCTTCTCCTTCTCCTTCCACAACTATCCTATCACAATACACCGCTGAAAGAAATACATCTATTAACAGACGCACTTCTCTCTCAAACCATTTTCACCTCTTGAAATCATGGAAAATGTGATTCACAAGCTATGTAACACTAACGGTTATGCTACTAATGTTGGATTATAAAAATCCAGATACTTTTGAATTATCAACGGAAACTCTATGATTATTCCATTCCTATTAAATGATTTTTTCTATTATCCAATAAATTACAAAGAGGTTAATTCCCAAACCATATCTAATCAGGTGAAATGATAGATATGGCGGTGGTAATCATCATCATTACTGAAATGTTTTCTGATTCTAAAGATATATAATCAAATCAGATTCTACTTGGAGGTTATGAAGAAGATTCTCAGTTGGACAAGCTTATGTGAAATGTGAGGTCCTAGACCCTAGACACTGCCGTTGGATTAGCTATATTGCTCTAAAACGATGTTATATGTTTGATGGCCGAATCCTACGTGTCCTATCTATCCATTGAGGCCGTTGTGGCCAGTCTGTAGCTCATATACTTGCTCCTTCCTCCTTTACCGGCTCACTCTAAACCAACACATATAAAACTAACGCCTAGGCTCTCTTTGTTATTATCATTGCTTGGGAAGCGACAACTTAATTAAATCGAGCTTTACAACTGGCTTACTGGCTCCAGACTTCCTAGTTTATGGCTGCAAACCTTGTCAATATTGTGAGAAAGAAGGAGGATAAAATGTGTTTCCACTCTCCACACATTTGTATGATTGATTTTGAGGAATGAATCATGAGAAAAAGAGTTGCAATCAAAAGTTTGAATGAATCCAATATGACGTATATTTAGGCTTGGGATGATCTATAAATAAGCATAACAAATAATTGTTTTATGAGAAACATTAATTTGGGTTGTGTTACGAGTTCTGCAATAAAAATTATCAATATAATTCCTATATGGAGTGTTGTCTCTCACTAAAATAAATACCACAATCAATCACCAAATTGATTGAGAATGTTTTTTTTCAAATGAAAAGTGTTGAAAGCTATTTGATAAAAATTCAATTTTTTAGAGAATGTTTGAAAATCATCTTGATGCAGCAGCTCCCAGTTGACATGAATGGAATTTCGATGATAGTTTATTATCGCATCGTTATAAGTCCTCTGGCGCTAGAAACTGAAATAATTTATGATCTCCAATATTTGTTTGCTTACGGAGCTGCTCACTGCGACTCCTGACGTGGAGAGCATAAAAAGCGTGTTAAACGAGTTAATAAAACAACGATTCCACAATTAAAATGTACTGTTTATTGGAATTTCAGATCTGGATTATTTCAGAACGGTTTTATGAGGAAGCAATAATAGAATGAGTTTCAATGATGCTTGGGAAGAGTACTTATGTGGAGAGGTATTGGAGGAGAGAGGATTAGGGAAGAAGAGTTTTCTGTTGAAGAATATTATTCTTGGTAACTCTCATTCTCGAACAATATTATGTGGGACGGATGGAGGGTTTGATTCCTAGCAATAGTATTTGGTTCTTGGTGTTGGAGTCTAATGATTGTGAACATTTCAATAGATAGGCTGATATTTTCATTTTTATCTAGAATAGAGGAAGGCTTTCACTTTTCGAGTCCATTGCATTGTTTAGGATATGTATTCAATGTTAATATCCGCCTAGGATGAGGTAGGTGAGAAAATAGAAGGAAATTAAACATTTCAAGAAGAGCTTAATTGTGGGTTTCGAGCCATCATTAATAATTCATTGATTCTGACTTGAATAAATCCTCCATTGTCTTGAAAATAATTTGAAAATTCAATCATAATAGTTTTTTATCTGCAATTACTTTTAACCATCTCAGAATAAATATTATACACAATTACACTCATATCAAAGTGGGAAATCAAGATTGGAGGGAAAGAGTGTTGATCTAATCCCAAGATTTCATTTACCATTTTCGCTTTGTGATTATAAATTTCAATGTAAAGATTTAAGCATCTATACTTTTATATCCCAGTTCGAGTAATCTTATGTATTTGAATTAGGAATAAACAAATGTTCATGAAAGTGAAATCTGGATTATATTAATTTTCTCACATCTTGAGAGATTCATCCCAATTTGGAATATGAATAGATCCAAGAGACCCGCAGACTTGCAATCCGATTAGCGTGCTTCTCACTGGGGCCAGGTTGATGAAATATTGAACTTCAAAATAATATGATTCCAAATTCGTCATCCCTTTGGAATTTATTGTATTCTACCTGGTTGATGTTTTTCTATGTTTCCATTAACGTAGCTGGACCTCAATCAACCACAATCTCATCAAAGCTATAGAGCTTCAAATATATAATAGTAATAAAATCTCCATCGAAAAAAATCTTTCGATATGAAGATGAGCATCGGAGTTTTTTCTCAACGAATGGAACAACTCGAAATGAAAAGTGAATTTGTTAGCTTCCGTTTTGAATCATCATTCTAAGAACTGTGCCGACTGTGATACAAATGATTGAAATTTGCATAAATTAAGGGACCGGCCAGAAGAATCAAAAGTAAAGAATCGTCATCCACTAAGATTCAATTTCGAATTTGCATTTATATCCTCACGTGAAATTGGGAAGCCTGAAAAATTTTCAAATTGTGCAAAATGGACAAAAAAAGAAAACTAAATAAATAATGAGGCTGCTTTGATTGGTGGTACGGAAGCTGAAATATATCGCTGAAATATATCTCTTGATTGATACTTCTGAAATGTCCAATTTCAGAAAATTGTTCAAGTGGCCAAATTCAAACTCGTGTTTTTCACGTATAATATAAAACACAATGATGTACCCAGTTCTCAGCATAATGTATCGACATCCTATTTAAGAAAAAAATTCTCTACAATGATTTCATCAGGAAAGACCTTCAGTGCGTCAACTTACTTTCTATTGATTCCACTGTTTCTCTGTATACATTCGATCAATTCCACGTGAATGAGAAGTCATTTATGTACAATATCCATCGCAATTGAATTTCGCAAATAATCTAATCTGAAAATGAGACTTCCACTACAGGCACATAATATATCTATATATATAAAAGCGAAATGGCACTCACTCACTGACTGACTGACTGACTGACTCACTCACTCACTCACTCACTCACTCGCAGAACTAAAAATCTACCGGACCAAAAACGTTCAAATTTCGTAGGTATGTTCAGTTGGCCCTTTAGAGGCGCACTAAGAAATCTTTTGGCGATATTTTAACTCTAAGGGTGGTTTTTGAGGGTTTAAAGTTCGTCTTTTAGCATGTATATTCTTCTTATTCCAATATCTTTAAATTATAATTGAAACGTCCATACCATATGTTAATAATATAGAACTATAATCTAGAGAGAGTACCTCTTCAAAACAGTTGTTCTGGTAACTAAATTAAAAATTTTGTCAGGTTGGCATTAAGTTGAGTTGACTCTGTTAGGTTGGCACCAAGTTGAAGATTGAAATGCATTTATCCAGGACCTCCTAAATACCAATTTATCCTATACTTCCTAAATACCTATTTAGGCGAGCGAAGCGAGCCCGCTGATCTCATTTTTGGACAATCCAGTCGAGGGTCCTGAATTCGGTACAGAGGTTCCGCTGAGGTCTACATGCAGGTGAGCGAAGCGAGCCCGCTGATCTCATTTTTGGATGATCCAGTCGGGGGTCCAGGGGGCAGAGCCCCCTGGCTAGACGTTTATGGCGAGCGAAGCGAGCCTGACGGCTAGTGAATATATAATTTGATACCTATCATACACTGCAATTCTTTGAAATCAGTTGAATCTTATAATAGAAGATAGATAATCATACAGTATATATTGTTCAGTCCACCGTTTCTGAATCACAATACATGATACCCACATAATGAATTCCAATGAACTGTGTTTTGATTGCATCGAATAAATAGTCCAATAGTCATACAAAACAGATTCAATTGTGAAGCCAAGTTTAGCCTGATCCTAGTTGCACGGATTAGTCGAGTGAAATATCGAAACTATCAATTGCAATTATTGATCACGACAGTGAACTGTTGTCGGAGTATTGGCACAGGACCAGATCAATTGAAAATGATTGTAAGAGTATCCGCGACAAGAATATGGGCCGTTCATTTATTGTCCGTGTGTGTGTGAATTTAATCTAAAATACAGCTCGCCTTCATTTGTATGAAGGTAATGAAGGGAATCGCTTTCTGCAGTCGCAGTGACCACCCAGTGCTCAAGGAGGGAGGGAGTGGTGTGGTTTTGTATGCAGATTCAATGCAGGCTGGCTGGTGTACTTGTTCGAGAATGTTGATAATCGCCAACCAAATTGAAGTCTGCTGTTAACTGTATCCATGCGACACTAACTAGTATCTCTTATCGACAGACGACGGCTCTCTCGTGTTGTTTCTTTGCCTCTTTCAAAAACTGCAATTCCAATAACAGAACGTCGCTAAGTAGTAAATTCCAACTTTACCGTGATCGCAGCCTGCACACAACTCGGTACAAAATATTCTCATATACCTCCCTGAGAAATCGAATCGAAATCGAGGGGCAAAATAGAAAAGATGCAATACTTTCCTTCTCATCAGGATCAAAGGTAGTTCAACAAACAAAACCTCCTTTCCATGATATTTGAAGACCTATTTGATTTGATTTCCAAACGATTTGAAATATTTGTGCTAATGTTTTAAGAGTATATTAGTTTTCGTGTAATTAAACTGTCTCATGAGTGAATAAGGAAATATAACTTTTGTATACGTATTGAAAAAGTTATTTTCAAATAATTTATTGATCTTTCAATTGTTATGAAATATGAAAAAACTGTTCTGAAATCTTTACAATTCATTATCTTCTTGGATAATGCGAAAACATGTTATACTGGTATTAGGTAACTTCGTATAAATATAGTGATAATTACCTTGATAACGATTGTGACATAATTTGGTTGTTTGTAACTCTTCACTCGATGTGTGCGTTGTTATATTGCCTTGGGCATACTACACGAGATCTTTTTACCGATTGCATGACTGTGTTCAATATGTTATCTCATTCAAAATGAAATGGTTCTACTTCACTGTGGCGAACTGAAGCGGCGAAAAGTTTCGAAAACCACCAACTTCATTTATTATTCACGAGACAAAGTTCACGCGACAATTAGTAGAAACTTTTTTAATTAAAGTCGTGGTCGTTCATTTGTTTGGTAGATTGTCATTTTTTATCTGATGGTAGTCAATGCTTAGACGGAATCCATCTGTGATATTACAAGTTAGTTTGTTATATGAAGCCGGTTAATCACTATCCAAGTGGAAGATCGATGCGTACCAACAAGTAGAACTTACTTATAACACCACCACATTAATTTAAACCTATTGATTATATCTACACCTATGGATTATCTCATCTATGATTCATCTGTCTCTCTCTATCACTCTCTCTACGGATTATTATCTCCAAATACTAATAATTCACCAATTTCAATTTTTTTCAGTGATTATCATTGAAACACACTTGTGTCTCCCTTTTTAGAAGAAATATAATCACTGGTATTGTAATGTGTAGTGAGATATATGCCAAACTACTACTTTACGCCATTGAATTGAATAATGACTGATAAAATGTTCCTATTCATTTTTAATTATTTAATCATTCAGAATTACACAACTTACAGAGAAGTACCACAGGCTTATAAGCCCAAAACGGTTTCATCATATTCAACTCCGAAGAACTGGATTGTTCCTATTAGATTTCATTCTGGAAACCTGAAGAGTATCTCACTCAGAGATACTTTTCATTCTGAAAGTATATTATGAACAATTAAATGTATCCTTATCGATATCAAAGCCTATCAAATATTGGACCAATCTTGAAATCAAAAAACTTCATAAATAATATGGAAATTAGCATTGTGAGATATTTGAAAGCAATTATTTTTGGTTTTCTATAATCATGTTATGCCTACTAGGTATTGTTGTTACGTATTATCTCCACCTTGACCTATTATCACTAATAATAAAGATATAGAAATGATGAATGTGAAGAATGTTATGCATGAAAGAATGTTATGCATGAAAGAATGTGCTGAGTGTGCCCCTGGCACTTGGTCTAACGCCAGTAACTTTGTGCAACTGTGCAGCTCCAGACCCGGGCGGCCCCCGAAGAGAGCCCCCTCCGTCGGCCTCTCACTCGCCGCCAGCCACCTCAGCCACCAGCTCAAGAAGCACCGCCTCGAGAACGGCGACTACCCCTACCCCGAGAACGGACATCTTAACGGTAAGTCACTCTATGCTATGCTACTCAATTCACTGTACTCTGTTATGTTGAGTGCCGTTTGCACAGTGGCTGTGTAAAAGAAAGCCGTTTTAAAGAGACCTGCATACTTCACATAAAATTTCCTCATGGTCAGACTGGATCTTTTCGAAAAAGTCAAATGAATGAAAATGTTTTTATTCACAAAAAGGAACATGTTACAAGCATTTGAAATGCTAAGTTTACAATAATTTGAAAGAATGGTCGCTCCTCTGAACCCCCAAAGGATTGTTAGGAATGTTATGTTGTTTTTCTCTCATAGGAATTATAATCACAATATTGAATGAATAGTTTTGAAAAATTGATTAAATTGAAATAAATATAAATTCTTTTTTATATAAAATAATTATGCCTAGTTCTATAATAATCGGATTCCTTTTTCTTCATGAATTATATATCTATTAACTTATACGTTTCAAATTATTATTTTTTTTAAATTGTAAACCAATAAATTATACTTCTCATTGAATTATTTCTTCTTCTTATTTTAAAAATATCTGCTTTACCATCTCCAGCTATGTATCTCCTTTGTAACTTTCCTTCTCATCTGGAAAGTGTTGGAGCCCCCAAAATTTCAAAAAATTCAACATTGGTTACCAGTGGTGATACATATAGTTGTTTTTTATTAACGTTTCAAAATTGTGAAAGCTTACTCTGCAATACGTCACAAATGGTGACTTATGAAAATGAAAAGAAAAATGTATCAATATCTCGATAGATTGAGCACTTTTATATTATCGTATTCATAAAATTTTCTTTCCATTTACATTCCTATTGTTAACTATCTGACCGAACATAATTATGGTATCATTGTCAACGGATGAATGAATGATATGATGGGATATTATTAGTGAATATCCAGTTATCAAGGATAGGATCCGCGATTAGGCGTGCACTGTTGTTCTACTGATGATGAAGCAGTGGCAAGCAATGTTTGTTGGTAAGTAATTACGGGGGAGACGAGTAGAGCATGTAAAGGAGCAGCCAGTTTGTTGACGTATTGGTTGATTATGTTTGGCCTCTTTGTATTTCGGCGGGGAAGAACAGGAGGCATTACACTGGATACTGGATACGATGTTTGTGCCCGGTGGCTGTGAAGGGGTCTGCAGCTGGACAGAAGAGAATATTATCGATATATACATATATATGGACAACATTGTTGTCGCAATTACAACGTTCGTCTACAAGTGCGACGCACGGCCACAACAATGGTTGGCGACTATTATTATTATTGTTATGTTTGGTGGAGCAGTGGCCGGTGGAGCGGGAGTGTTTGGTCATTGCCAACACCGGTGCAGGACACGGGACACGGGGCATCGGTGCGGGACCCAGCGAAGACACAAACATCCAGTGCAAACTGCGTCCCCATCAACTCACGACGTTGCAAATCGCCTAACAGCACCTAACCTAACCTGAAAGCCTCCATACCGCCCACTTCACCGATTTCATGTTTTAACTAGCACCGCCAATTATTGATACGCAACTACTGGCCGCACTAATGTAACAGTAGGTGCACGGCTTAACCAAAACACACTGGCCAAATATCAATATTGCTTTTGTGCACCCTCTTGTCCCTGTTTTTGAAGATCGATATTATAGATTTGTAGCTGCCCTCCAAAACTAGCAAATTCTCCCTCAAGTAGAATTTGTGCACACTATCGTGAATAGTGACGGCTATTTGTTTATGCAACCGCACTCAGCTTGCCACCTATTATTGTAATTGTATTTGTCGATAATTTGCGAGAGGCTAGCTGTAATTAATGGTTCAAGTATTTGGTTGCGGGTCGCTACACTGTTCCAATTATAATATTGTTCCACCACGGTATAAACCAAGTTGTGTGGGCACCTGTTCAGGAAATTGGAATAGGCCATCGATCGACTTCAATTCTATTGAGAGACAAAATAGTATATCAATTTTCACAGGAATTTATGGTCTTGTTTGCCTTCAGTGAAGATCAAAAACGTTTCTGAATAAGGACAGAGAATAAAATGTTATGAATCGTAGTGTTTTTAATCAAATTTGAAATCTAGATCTAGTGGATATATTGTGGTGTATTGCTTATGTTTACCTCTTCCATCATCTTATTTCCAATATGAAATTCAATTTTATTTAATTAAGAAAATAAAGATTAAGTCATAAGTGGATATCACTTCAATCGTTTGTTACAGAAAAACCATCGTTCATTATAACGATATTTCAAGAATGAATACTGTGAAAGTACTGAGCGAATTTATCATTACCTCTCAAATTAGTGATGAAATATTTAAATTAGGGCCAGTGGATGAACCATTCCAGTAGCCTTGTAATTATCAATGACGATGGGAGACATATCAACAAAACATTTGATTTGTGTTTTGACACATTGGTGAAAACAGTCGACTGTATAATGAATTGGAAGAGTAAACAAGAGTTCAGAAGTGAGCATTTTGTTCAGTGAAAGGCGAGAATGTTGTGTAAACAACGCTGAGCTGTCTGAGAGAAAGTACGAGTACTTTGAGCCGTGGCGTGAGTGGTGTGGGAGGATTGTTAAGACCTTGCCTCTGTGTAGGGTGGTTGGATGGAAAAGTTTTCTTGACGAAGTTGGAGAGCTTTCCTTTCTTGGATTTGACAAAAGTCAATAAGTAATAATATCTGTCGGTGGCTTTATTTACCCCTTCGGTTAACGGCTTTTCAAAGGGGTGGATCTGTCAGTCATTGAAGCTTGTTTGTGCATCTGACTTTCCACTCATTCAAAGGACTGCGAAAACAGTGGTTCACATCAAGTTCTCCACCTCCAGTGTTCCTCATCAATTTGTGAATAAATGAAGAGAATGCTCCAAATTGAATGCTACTGGGACATAAATCGACTTCATAAACACCCAAAATAAAAGAATCTGCCAAGAGTAAATTGGTGTAAAAGTTTGACTATGACTACCTCGGGCCGGTTTCCGGGCTTGGCATCTATAAGTTCTGCTGGACTTACAGAGTCCACGACTAAAATAAGCGCTAGGGTCTAAATCGTTTTTCTGAGTCACGGGTTTATCTTCTGAACTCCAGGGTCTATCAAGTTCTCTACTCATTTGAGTCCAGGAATTGAAGAAATAATCATGTCGGAAATTCTCAACATTTTACTGTTGTATTGGCATTATAGCAGAACAGCCGATTGAAGCGGACTAATTCAAATCAGCATGCTCTTCAAACTATTTTGTAACAAAAATAACTATTATTCAGTGAAAAAAAATTCGATTTCTTTGTAGACCTATTCAAAGCAAAACCCAACCTTTTGAAACAGTAATGAATAAACGTTTCATTCCACGTTATGCTATTATTGATAATTGATCCTAACCAGTGATTTTGGAATAAATATTTTAGTATGCTATTGAGTTGGAAAACGTATTTATTTGTTTTGAAAAAAACTGGAATAATAATTTATTATTGTTATATTTTTATTAGGCCTATCAATATGCTGAATATAATATTGATTAATAACAGTAACATTGGAAGATGAAATTCCAAGGCAATCCTTGTTTTATTTTTCTTGAAAATTTTTTTGGTTATGCCACAGTCGTAAAATACGGTTGTTTTTTACGCATAATTCTAATAGAACTTTATTACAAAATAGACTTGCAAACTATAAATTATGAATTTAGATGTACTCATCCAAATAATTTAGGTATTCCAAGACATCTATTTGGTTATTCATCTACTCCAAAACAAAGTCCAGAACTTAATTTCAAACCCGAGGTCGAGGGTTTAAAATCACGCTGCTTCAAGTTCTGGACTTGATTCGGTGCCAATTTTCTGACTCGAGTTTAATGCAAGTTACAGTCTAGAAATTAGCTAAATCCCGAATTCGGAAACCGGCCCTTAAATGAAACTTGAATGAAACTTGCATCATCTATAGTTTCCTCAACAACATAAATTTATATTCAAATTGCAATTTTGCAAGAAGATCTATCAAAGTTCATTGGTGAATCGGGTTCCAAGTTTCAATATATTCGTAATTTTCCTCACATGATGTGCTAAAACACTTGACTTGAGATATTGCTATTTTTACTTAATCTTATTTTGCAACCTGATTAATTGATTCAAACGTTCAGAAACGTGAAACGGCGCATTTTATATGAAAAATTGTTCCAGGAGAAAATGTAGACTACAAAGTAAATTCAATATTTTTAATAATCAGATTTCATATGATTGATTTCTACAGTATTCATAATGTATTCGATACTAGTTATTAAGTTGTATATAATCGATACTTGATAAAATGACAAATAAATCGATAATCGGCAACTTGTCAACAAGTGAAAGAACAGACACTCATAGCCTAAAGAGTACATGAATAGATAAAATGATAAAGAGAATTTAAGTTGAACAAGGTATCATAAAATAATATTCTTCTAGTGTATTCTTTCCATAAGTAATAAAAGATCAACTACATGATGAAATAGATTAGAGATTCTTTCAAGGGTTTAATAGTATTTCTTACTGGGAAAAAAATGTGACGATTAGAATATAATATCGGGGGACCGAGCTTTGCTCTGGAGTGTAGCATAGAAAATTTGTAACGAAAGATTGAATTTATAGTTTATATTTATTTATTCATTTTCTCATTCATACAATTATTTTTTCAGTTATATGAGGAGGCACAACAGGCTTATGCCCAAAACTGTCCCTTTTCAAATTTATACTACAGTCCAAATAATAATCTAGGTTAAGCTACATTTATCACTCATCAAAATAACAATTTATTCACAGCTCAAAAAACAAACATATCATCAATTACAAATAGATATACTATGAATTCGATTTAGAATCCTATCATATTAAGCGAGCAATTTCTGTATTTTTATATCTGGTTATTTATATTTATTTATATCTGGATATTTATGTTCAACGGCTCTAACGATTTTCACGAAATTTGGAACATAGTAGGTTTATGATATAAAAATTCGATTGCACTAGGTCTTATCCTTGGGAAAACTCGCTGAACGACATTAAAAGGATAATTCCTCCTTGGCTGAAACAGCTGTGGATAGTAAAAAAGTGAGTGAGCGAGTGAGTATGTGAAAAATCAAAATATCACATCCCCGAAATTCATAAGATAACATATAGCCAGCTGTGAAATATAAACACGATCATTTTAGAGAATTGTGTTCTGTTTATTCAATAAATAAAAACAACGAGCGAAGCTCGGTGCCCCGATATTGATATACCATGTTTGCTACAATATTTGTTAATATACTATGACATATTACATTGTACTATCCACTATTCTACACTAACAGCATCTAGTTACTATTTTGGACTTTCTGAAGTAAACATGTTTTCTAAAAAAAGAGAAATAAACGAAAATAAGTTTTTCTTGCTGAATTTTTCTTCTCGTGAGATCAAGTGAATGATCCCACACATGCACTCGTTCACTCACTCCCATCGACAGACGACATAATTATTTCCAGCTGATTTTTCCAAGAACGTATTTATCCTTTTAATGTCCTTCAGCGAGTTATCCCAGGGTTGAGACCTAGTGCAATCGAATTTTCATATTATAAACCTACTTTGTTCCAAATTTCGTGAGAATCGTTAGAGCCGTTTTCGAGATCCGGTCACATTGCGTAAGGTGCAGTCTTTGCTGCTGTATGGCATTCTGTCGTGGGGGGGTGCGTCATTGGCGGTCTTGGGGCCTCTGCCGGTCGCCCAGAGATTGATAATTAAAATCATATTACAAAAAAACCAGCGTTTTCCCACCAATCAATATATTTAATATATTTCCAGTAATGAATGTTAGGCAGATTTTCATAAAAACTTTAGTAATTTACATTTTTAATAATAAGGAATCTTTTTTCAGAGAGATTCAACACAGTCATCTAACCAGAAACCAAACAATGTCACGTTTATTTCATCCTACTATTAGTATCAGTTTGCAAAGGCACAATTCATTTTGTGGGCTCTAATATTCATTTCAAATTGTAATTGTGTTGTTAAAATTGAAAGATACGTGAATAAATAAATTAAAATTGAAAATTGAAACATACAGATACATAAACATCTAAACATATAAAAAGAAATCTCTCGTTTAATAGTTAGGATGAAGAAACTGTATAATACAATTCTCGTAAATAATTCTCATTGCCACTTCAAGAATAGAATAATCTAGTGCAATCTCACTTTTTATAGAGGTACCTTAGCGTTGTTCTGCTTATGTTGGGTATGGGTAAATAGAAGATGTTATCTTGTTGATGAGGTGGTGGGGGGAGCAGCGTTGTATTACTCGGACGCAGGGAACCGTTTAGCATTGTGGTGGAAATCACTTAAACGTTGACTAAAAGCCGCTTATTTCGGCCAGAAATAGCCACGACTATTCAAGGAATCCGGCGCATAAATTGGCAAGGGTATTCTCAGCAATTTGTTTGCGGGTGCGAGCGGAAATTCCGGGCAGCGAGAAAACCCTTGCGGGATGAGGTGTGAGCAGATTATCGCGAAGTGTTTTCCCAGTGTACAAAGGGTATTTTCGGATTATGGCCGGGTTGGATCACGTGGAAAAGACACATGGGGGAAGCAGATAGCTCTCTTCTCCCCTGGCCAGAAAAGGACGCAGCAATTCGCGGCCGGTGACACCGCCAGTATTGTGTTCAATTTTGTCCAAGAGAAAAGCGGCTATTAAGTGGAAGGTGTTTTGTGAGACCCGTACACACTGATTTAGATAGGTCACGTACAGCGCGCCCGTCTCTCTCTCTCCGGACGCCGTAACGGTCATTTACACATATTCAGAAAGCCGACATCCCCCACCAACAAATGCAGATAGATGCAAAGTACCCTACTTCCCCAACATACAATATTCTATTATTTCCTCCCTCTATTGATTGTCGGGTCATTTCGGAAGCATAGGGCTGCAATATTTGTCTATACTCATATTTCTAAACGCTCACACTCCGCTTCAAAATCATTATTACCCTCCGGAAGACTCAAACATCCAAGTCAACCACACTTTCCACTATATCTGTGTCCTTTTCTTGTAGTTAATTCCAAAGTCCAGCACCATCCAAATCAGAAAGTAACCCCAGAACACCTCACTCATTTTCTCATTACTCACCAGTTAATCGTATTCAAAGGCACGCTGCTCTTCAGACAAGCAATTCTCCAATCCACATCTTCTCGCGCAGTTCTGACCCTTCAGAATATACGAGGATGTATGAGGGTCTCATTATTATCAGATGTACTTTCCAGATTGTGAGCATACATCCACATTTCACGTTTTCCTTTTCTCCTGGCTCAAAAATATTCATTTCTCATACCAATCGCATTGCAGATGATATGCAAACGAGGTTTTTTGTGTTGTACTTTTCTGATTTTGTTTGTTGTAACAAAACGCAAACATAAGAGACGCAATCGCTGTCTGTGTGAACTAATTGAATTGAATTCCAATCTCTTAATCTCGTTGCAAGGATTAAGTCATACCATAATCATAAAAAATATGACGAGCAGTCCAATCATGAATATCCAATCTTATTTTGTTATTGGTTTCTTTGAAAGAAGAACTGGTCACAGTTGAAACACTACTAATCGAATGAATGAATTTCCTAGAATAATAAAAGCTTGCACAATATGCTTCAAAAGGTAGAATTCAAATTCATTTCTATTCGAAATCAACTCTAATAATAGAAAAAGAATGATATTGTAATATCTCACAGAAGAATAGAGAAAATTGATCTGAGCAACGGATTTTAGTTCTGGGTGGAGTTTTCAAAGTGCTTATGACATAATATCCCTTATGTAGACTACTCCCAATGTGATTGAATTATTTTGCTGACTTCGAACTTTTGCAATGGTCTATTGAGAATTATTGAGCTGTCCATTTGGTAGGCTTGATGATCTGGATAACTTGCCATCCTTGATTCAACTTAGGAAAACATTTCGCATCTTCATTGAACGCATTATTAGCTTCATTTGAACATTTACCCATGCAATTTCATTTTTATGCAAATTCAAATTTTCCCTTAAATGAAAATGACCGTGAGCTATCACTAACCACGATTTTAACTTGACGCTGATTACAATGTAATTTTTCAATTGCTCCACAACTGCTTTGTGTCCTCCAAAACATGGAATTTTTTGTTTCAAGTGTGAAATTGGAAATGGAAACTGGTATACAACAAATAATAGAAGATTAATTGGCTGTTTCGGAAAAAACCAACAGGAAATAAGCAGGAGTCAGTTTATGTGACACGACACGTGTATACCCAAGTTCCGGTCTGTGGTAGGGGGGAGTAAGGTTAGCCCACGGTTGCTGATGTTCTCCTTTTTTTCAAACTCATCCAGATTTTTTCACTGAGCACAAGCTAATATAGGTTTGATTGTCAGCCACTCAGCGCTTAGTAAACCGTGTGTTGATTGGAAGAATCAAGTAACGGGCAGTTGGCTGCTGTTAAAAATGAGCGATAAAAACGTTGTTAATTGTATTGAACAAGCGCGGCTACCACCGCAAGCAAAGTGTTGTTGGTGTGTTATCATTCCTGGACGCTGCATCAAACAGATCCGACTTCCGAATAATGCCAAAATAGCAGCAATGGTCATGATGATCATCAACTGTGGCCAGTTTTTGGTTGTTAGCTTGTGAATATGATGCGGGAGCAACGGGGGGGAACCGTAATGCGATTCCACAGACAATTACAGATGAGCAAAGCGAGTCCAGTCCATTAGTAGACCATTAGAGGAAATATGAAACAAAGCTGGTCCAACTCCCCTCTAGCAGGTGGGTGGAGTCAGTCATCCAACTACCCCGTGTGCTGTGCTTTGTAGGCAAAACTTCAGACGCAAAGACCCCCAACAGCAAGAGGACTCACTTTTCGTTACTGTTGTTATTATTGTTTGGGCCTTCTTTGGTGAGAAGAAGAGACAGACAGAAATAAGGAAGAAGGGAATGAGTCTTTTCATTATGAAACTCGGCGTTAATTTCGCTTAATTATTCAGTTCAGAGAATGGGGAGTCGGACTTGGGCAGTACACCCCTTTATAACTCAGCTTTGATTTCTTTCTTTCTCTTCTTGCTACTTCTCTCGCTCCTTGAACGCGCATATTCATCTCATCTTTTCAAAGCTTCTCGCCTCGACACTCTCACTCTTCCCTCTGCACCACAAAAATCCATCACCTTGCTTCCGTAACTCTGCATTATTTCATCATCACCATTATCATTATCAGACCACGTCGCTTCTTTATTCGCTCTGTCGCTTCTTGTCGTACATCTTCATTGCAACCTGATTTCTTCTTCTTCTCCTTCTCCTTCTCCTTCCCCTGTAAAAAACAGCTTTTATTAACCCTTCTTTCACATCTGACTACCAACTTTAACTAACCTGTAGTCCACCATTGATCAACAAAAGATTCTTCAATGCTTGACTTTAGCTACAATGAATTATTTGACCAAGCAAATTCTTAATAACCATCCTCGTATTGTACTGAAACTTAATTATTATAAACTATTACTGCTGGAATTGATAACTTAATCCCTTGAATCTTTGCTAGTAAACGATTTCATGAAATGATTGACGACTTCTCTATGAGCTAATAAACTGGGTTATTCACATTATCTTGGATTAGAATGAGAATTTGACACTTCAAACCTTTATGACGTTCAAGAGGAAAAAACAGATAGCAATAAAAATTATCATGTTTGTATTGTTATAAAGAAGACTCTCATTCGTGTCTGATGTTTTCATTATTAATATTCATTCTCATACATACGCTGTTCAAATAAGAGATAAAAACTGACACCACAAAGTGAACATGAGATATTAATTTAGTAAAATTTGTGCCAGGTGTAGCTGATAGGACATGTGCATGAGATTAACTTGGTTGGTGGATAAAAAAAGCCTGCTATTTGTAACTCTTACTATTATTTACAATTATATTTTTTTAGTTCATGTTGACTCTCTCTTACTCAATCCTAAACTGAAACAAGTTCAGCTATAAAGATAAGATAATGAATCACTCAACATCTATGTTAAGAATATAATGAAGCCTCATCCAGCGTTTATATTATTTTCCCTTGAGTTTTGCTTGTGCCAAGAATGTCAAATCGATACTTTTAAAGTTATGAGGTACTAATATCGATTCACTCATGCTCAGTCATGAGCTCAAACAATAACTATTTTTAACAGAGTTGAGTTATACGAGTAGTATTACGTATATCACACATTTTACAGACACTCCAGTGAAGGACTCTTGTCCTCTGTCTCAAAATCACACGAAGCTTATTTTTATATAACTGCAGAAGTTGACAATACACAATTCAAGTGGAACACAAAAGTTTTTACTTCATGTACGGGTATTGATCGATTTTGATGATCTATGGTGTGACATCTCCTTTCCCAGTCCAATACTCTACGCTAGCAGAATGAGGTTTATTAATGCTATGATGATGCACTTGTTTAAAGGTGTTGAGGTGATATTGATGGCGAATAGGTGTGATGGTGTTTTCCAATGAGATGACGGCTAGGAGGCGACCAAGGACCTCCTAATCAGACACCAACGGTCGTAAACCCGTGAACCAGAACGGGGGTGTGGGTTTATAGACTTGACACAACTCAATCACGGTTTACTGGTTTAGTACGACATCTTTACCTAGCTCATGCAATGCAGTCCATGTATTCTACTCAGTAAACATGTATTCGTTACTTTACCGTACACAGATTTATTTTACCGCTTCGAGCAATCTTTCTCCAACCCAACTCGAATATCTTGTCAAATATAATCACGATGTCTATTCTCAGGATCACCGAAAAAGTAATAGAATATTGAATGACTTGGTGCTTATTTTTATGATGGGTTCGTCTTCGCTGGAAATAATTTTCAAATGTGACAGATTTCTGTTGATTATCATCATTTTTCAACTCTTTCATCATTCACAATAAGAACATTTATCCGAGTCCCATAGAGATTGGATTCGTTCCGGATTCATTGTGCTAATTCATACTTGGTCTCCAGGGGAACTCATAAAGATTTTCTGAAAAGTAGAATAAAAAACTATAGTGTCGCTAGAGACTGTAGTCAGAAATAGAATTAGAGTTCGATTACGCTAGCCAAAAACACGGTTCCATGATACTGATTCAAGCCACATGAAGATGGAATGGGGCTCCTATATTTTATATTAGCTCTTTTGTCGTGAGATTGAACATAATGAATTCAAAGAACTTAAATGGCCAAAAGTCGAAAGAAGTAACAGGTCTTCCCAAGGAATCAAGAGATATTTCGTCAATAACAGATAAATTTGTTTGATATCAGAAACCTCTTTTCCTGAGCTGATAATCTCTGCTTCATCTAAAATACAAAAAAGTCTAGCCGTTCAGGGTAGTTACTATGAAAAATCAGATAGTTACTGTATATTCGAAGAATGTTACAGCTGAGTGTTGCATGCAATAGAGAGGCACTGTTGTGACAAGGAAGAGTGAATTGCACAACGAAAAAGTGATATGTCTATTGATAACTGAGAGGAACGAGGATGAAGATGATTGGTAGAGAGAGGTGATAAAGAGGAAGGGGAACACAGCTGAAGTGGATAAGTCTAGACAGCCTGGGGATATTCTTCTTTCACTTGAATTTAAGTACAATAATGTAGCGGAATGTGGCCTACCGTTGCAGAATACGACATACTCGGTGAGTAGGCTACTGCATAAATAGTTAGTGCTGCTCAGAAGCCGGTGCAGCAATGCAGCACTATCTTCAGCATAGCAGCAGCAGCAGCAGCAGCAGCAAGCAGTTTCTATGTTGTTGCATCATTCATCAAGCAGCCATATTTGGTGGTGGAGAAGCGACCATTCATTATGCCTCGTAAAGCAAGCATTATTACGGCTGCTTAAGAATGGAAGGGATTTTTCTTTTTCCCCGATTAGCATTAAACTTACTCGTAAAATGAGGCAAACAGTGAATGGTGTAGGCCTACGTTGCAGAGGTGGAAACAGACAATCACCAGTCAGGTAGTGCGTCCTTGACAAGTGGCTCTAGCTCAGGGATCTCTGAACAAAATGATACAGAAAAACTGCAATTATGCTTGAGTTTTCGAAAAAAATGTTATAATTAAGATTTTTTCCAGTTCAAAACTCTAAAATTATTCATATTGTTTACAGTGGCAAGGGGAGAACAGATTTTAGAATCACAAACATTGAATCAATGATTTGTTTTCAAGTAGCAAGACAATGAATCCTTACAGGCTTTCCCCGTTTTAACTCAGCATCATTCACATCAATATATTGATGTTTCTTCTGCAGTATGCATTCATTAGACAATGAATGATATCATGAAACGTTCTCAATATATTACAATAAAGAATCTGCTTGTTGAAATGAATGACTGAGCAAACGCAATCCTCCCTCCCACTCGAACACAAGAAGCAGCTTGCATCAGTTGCCTTCAGTCGGCTTAATAGTTTGTTGAACACAATTGGCAACTGCACTGCACTGCACTGCACCATTACATTGGTGGCTGAGGCTGAGGCATAGCACAGATAGCATAGCACTGTCGACGTGTATTATGTAGCGATCATGTTTACAGCATGCAAAATGATTTAGGTTGCCGCGGATAAAGAAGCATGAGCCAGACTGTTTATTGCGGCCGGCGACCGAGCAACATTAAATCGAGTGCTCCAACCTACTAGGCATGTCTGCCGTGCTGTTCACGAACAGGGGTTGAAGAGCAAGAGAGACACTATGATGGTAGGGAGAGAGTGAAATCAGTAATTAATTGATTTCTTTATTTTTACTCAGGTTCTCAGGGTCGTCAGCTGTTTTATTGTCGCAATAAATATTTATAAGCATAGAGCACGTTAGCGGCAGTCCGTTGTTTAATGCAGTACATTCGTGATATCAATAGGAGAGAACAATTTCTTGTCTCTTGTTAAACACGGCAGCGGCTATGTCAGAGCAGTTGGCTCCAATCTATGAGATGGGATAACCAATTGGTACTAGTTCCCAGTGCCGAGTTCCTAGTCTCTCTTCAAACTTCAATTCACCATTCAACAGTGTTATTCATTTCTGTTGGATGATTCAATTTCCAAATTAATGATGATTTCGGAAAAATAACACATATTATATATAAAATATTGATGTTGATTTTTGGAATGATTTTTATTCTTGATTATCAACGTTATTATTCAGGTCGTAGTCACATCATATATCTTGCCTCATTGACACTTGAATTAGCACTTTTTGTCTCTCCTGGTCACAATTTGAATACTCATGGAGATTGTAATTGGTGTTGCTCATTATGATTTCTGAACAATAATAATAGATAGGATGAGGGAACAAATCCCACATGAACTTACCAGTTCTTCCTGCAGTGTTTACGCCAGCGCTAGTGGTACCCTATATTTAAAAATGTCTCTATATTATTTTAGAGTACACGTTGACCTGTTTCTATGATCGGTTTTTGATCAATATACGGGAGCATTGAAGTTGATATGGTATTTGCATCTCATCAGAAGTAATTTGTATTTTAGGCTCATCAATGATTAGTTATATGTAAATTCTTTATCGAATCGTTTCAATCTTATGTGTTTTATATATTGCAGAGACTGATTTGGATGCACTTAATAACTCTTTAATTATTTAATCACTGAATATAAATATTCCCCAGACCCCGTTTGAATTAGACTTAATTGCCTTGTTGAAGGAATTTCTGGTTTTCGAAGCTATTTAACCACGTGTAACAGTGAGAGAATAGATTCGAATCATTATCAACCGTTTTTTCGAATCCTAATTTCATGAAGTCAAAAACTCGCCCAATCGCTGGAATCCGGTTCAAAGAGTAGTTCAACATCATTGAGCGCTAATTTGAGAATGTTTGATCAATTTCATGCAAATCGCCGAACCGAATAGGAATATTATAATGTGTACAAACTTGTAAGTTTCGACCAATCTTCGGAACCTGCAAGATGTTATCCGTCGACTGATCGATTTCAGTGAGTGGAGGAATCATAAAATAAATTACTCCGTCCAGTTTAAACAAAACTGGTTGGCATTTCAGGTGTGTATCCTTTGAAATAAATGTGAGCTTTTATGGTCCATTCTCATTGATTTGCACGATACTCCATTCTGACACATGTTACATTCATTCTCCGGTTCTGAAATGAATATTGCGAATTGAAACGTTTTTACGACACAGTTTTTAATAATGCTTTTGTGGTCACAGTGTGTATCCAATATTAATAGTTGTTTATTCAAATCTTCGCAAGTGTATTGATTTCATGAAAGCTTTCTCAGAAAAATTTCTGAACCAATATTGGGAACTTAAAAACAGTATAGTCTGATTCATATTAAAGTAAACTCTATCTTGAAAAAATCTATCTATTCATTATTGGAATGATACATTGACATGTATACGATTTTCTCTCTCATTTGGGCTTCTAACTTTAAATCCAGCCTCATTTTACCATCCTAATTTCATCTTGAATTGTTCGTCTCTGAATATCAGAGTCTGTTCATTTTATGGGTAGTTTGAAATACTGTCTCATTGTTTTGATTATCAAATCATTCATTTTTTGCATTTTTCTCATCGATAATATCTTATTCAATAGAAAACCTCTTGTTATGTAAAAAAATTGTGAAAATATTGGAATTTGAACCGAAACTTTTATTTAATTCATATTATTTAGTGGATTCACGTAATAAGAGTTCATCTGGGCTACTCACAATGAAAAAAGTAAACTTCAGACAAAGTGTCTTCTCTTTCTATAACCTGAATTGATTAAACCAAGAAAAATATACTCCCTCACCTTACTTGAGTAGAGCCATTATACTGTATATGCTTCCTCCATGGTAGAGCTGGAAAGGGAACGGAGTTGGGCATTGAATAATCGAACATCATTTTTTTGATTCTATTCATTTGATTGTTCAATTTCGAATTTAATATCGAACGAATGTTAATGTATAAATGTACTATGACTATGCGCTGTGGATGAATCAATAGTTTTGTAGCCAGGTAAGTAGATCTATGGTTTATCAGTAGGTCTACCAATTGGATAGAAATAAAAATGAGGAATTTGGAGGTGATTGCCCTTTGGATAGGCAGAATGTGGGTCAGTGATGCAGTGGGGGTTGAGTGTGAATGTGAGTGCGCGAAGAGATAGATGTGTGTGTCGCTGTCTGACCAAAGTCGTCATGCCAATATATGTTATGTCAGGCCTTGCCCAGCACCCCACATGTGTCAACTTAGCTACTGCAGAGGAAGTAAGCAGTTAACTGTAATCACTTTGATTTCCAACGTTTCCGGGCCGGGGCTTGCGAATTCAATTGGACCGACCGACTGAGAGTCAGAGGCGGAGGACTTCCCCAATCAAACAATTGCAATGGGCACTCATGATGCAGTTGTGGACTCGCGGCTCAATTGATCGTCAATCAGCTAATTGAAGGCCTGCTGCCTGATGCTGATGCTGCTCCTGACGTTGACTTGTGCTGCTCTGTCACGCCGGACTGACCTTTCACTTGCTCCAAGTTCAACTCAAATTGATTCATTCAATCTGAAGCTGTCGTTGGAAGACATCATGCACTAACCCATTTCACAGTGCTGCAGTCACAACCAATTTAATAATTTAAATCAAACTATTCCTAACCAATTACCTCTTGTCAAAACGCCACAATCTTCAAGTAGTCAAGATCATTATTCCTAAGAAGGAATTATTTCTGTTCCAGATCATGACTAGGAATGGCAGAATTTCTTATATTTCTGACGAATAGAAATTTTAACAATAAAATTATTATGTCATGGTTTAATGATAATCGCATCTCAAGCTTCTTATAAGTTACATTATCAGCCCCAATCATGGAAACTAGATTTCACGTTTATGATATCTCAAACGTACCTCTTATCTTGTATAACTTCTATAGTCTTAATGGATCACATTCATTATGCAACATATTAAGCATTTCTCTGATGGACTGAACACATCACTTTAAATACGTGCAGTTGATAACAATAGATTATATTCTTCGGATATCACTTTGTTACATCACTTTCTAGATATTTCGTCTATATCCTTCTTGTAAGATGAACTTTGTATAATTGAGTTTGTCTCTTTGAATTTGATTGGTTCACGTTCATGCGGTAGCATATCGCATTATAGGATGTATAAAATTTGAAGTACACTTCTCCAACTCTTCAAAAGTGTTTCACTATTTCTCAGCTTTGAACTACTATTCCACTGTCTGATGTGTTTGAGAGCTATGATTATTAGCTGAAATACTATATTTGGTTGAGAGCTCGGACCTGCAATAAATATTCGGCCTGTTCAGAGTCCAAGTCTCCTGTATCGGTACTCTTTCCGTTTGGCTAATTTTGTTTCTACTATTCTCGAAGCACGCACTGAAACTAATTATATAAATTGTTCATAATTGCTCTTCTGTCGAGAATAATTAATCTGATAGGTGGAGTCAGCTGCTTTGGATCGGACTAGACCGGTTTGAGGATGTGCGTGCGGGCAGTCACACACTTACACTATCGTGAGCATGGGTCAGTGTCTGCTCAGTGATAAGCGGTCTTCTAACATTCAGTCAAAAGATTATGAGAGCTCCAATGCATTCCGTTTTTTCGAATTTTATTCTCTTCATTCAAATGTTGCCCAACAAGGAACAATTCTGAAGGCAACATAAATTCTGTAAGCTCCTTCCCAATTCAATCTTCAGCATTCGATTCGACAATTTTACCTGTTTAAAGTATATTTTATGGACTGCATTACTCAAGTTTAAATTTCTCAGCTGGAAAGAGGCTCCACAATTTATTACCAGACTCACATTAACTCTCCCTCATTTGCAAACAAGTATTATTTTTTTGCAAAACAATTGAAAAAACAGTCCAGTATAGAATAAAGAAATTCCAATAATTGATATTTTTAAATTTTCTACTCATCATCATCAAAGTTGAGATACATTATCCAACTTTTTATCTATCACCTAATTCATAAAACTACATAAGTAGAATTTTATAAGCTGTTTGACAAATTTTTAATCCAATTACCACTCTCAGATATGTCTGAACCATCAATTTGATCTCTTACATTTAGCATGGATCATTATTACGTTTATCACAATAAGCCTTTCGCTCTTGTTTGATAAACAAAATTCATTTATGAACTTACCATATCGCAATTTAATAACCGCTTCCACAATTTTCTCAACAGTTATTTCCGGTTCCACGCCCCACAAAGTTAATAGATAAATAAATAATTGCCACTCATACTCATTTTAATAATTCCGATGATATTAATCAATTCACTGATTAGAGCTCTGATTATTACACTCTTCAAGTGCACAGTGCAGCTCTCACCGAGCTTCAAATAACGGCAGTGATTGAGTCCAAATGCTTTGAAGTATATGGACCGTAAAATGCTAAACTCCGATAACAGTGCTCAATTTCCTAATTGAATTCATCCTTCCCATATTTTAATGAATTCGAGTAGGTTCGTAGTCGTACACATTCGTGATTATAATAATAATTAGTACAATATATCAGGTGATTGTTATGCACATTCTTCATTCTCATTCACTGTTAACCACAAAGCCGGCTCTCAAGAGTTATTATAACAAAAATTATTCCTTCGTTTCTGATTATGAATCGTCCATCATTGAAGTCTGAACTGGTGTTTTGTTAACATAGTCATATACATCCAAATGTAGATAAACAAATCTCGATTAATCTTTACTCAATATTAATTTATTTGTAACTGCAATGGCTCCAAGCTAATTCAATATTATTTTTTAGATAGTGTGGGTGTTCATATTATTACTGACTCCCGGAATGCACCTTCCACCTCTTACTACAGCGATGACTTGCTGAATTATTCAAGTTACCATTTCTGAAGAGAAATCACCAATCAATGTGGATGCAATAATATCTAGAGCTGTAGGATTCGAAATGGAAGTTGAACGGATCGAATTGGACAGCATAGGCCTACTTTAGGAATGCGAAGTTGGCATGTTACGATCGTATTGGCAATTGGCAATTGGCACATCCGTTTCGAATGCGTTTGAATAGAATTGATCATGTGTGGTAGAAAAACGGTAAAGAGCAGCTCTTATTTCCATCTGAAAGATTTCAACATTATCAAACCAGTTTGTTGATTCTTTTCTTAAAAACTGCTCTGGAAAACTCAGTATAAAATTGAAACCAGGGTAATAATCTCCATAGGTATAATACAGTGTATAGTATCTGTAGTCGGATAAAACTGAGTTGTAAATGTCTATGTTATCATTGTAACCACAGTTGATCATCCGCAATCATTGGACGTTTATATTGGTAGAGGCATTAAATAAATGTTATTGTTAAAATCATTAATGGATTAAGTTTTCTCAAAAATGTAACTTCCCGAACTTATAAACAGTGCTATGTGACAACTTGTCATGGTTCCCATACTTGGAATATCGATTTAGGTTCAATGGAGAGGAGTACAATAAATACATGAATAACGCTCATGCGCAAGAAGACAGAGCACCATGCGTTAATTTATGCATCTGTTAGTAATGTACCTGGAAGGGGTGGATCTTATATTTTATGACCCTTTGACCTACCATGAAGTTTCCTCTTTCAAGTGTCATCCTCTCCAATGATTCGTATATTGAAATGAACAATTTATTGGTCAGCTATAACTCTGCATTATATGTAAAGTTAATCCAAGATACTGTATTTGACTTGCAGTTGTTCTCAGCATTTATGGAGTGTGTGTTCCTAATTTATGCGGGTCTCATAAATTATCTTTTGTTCGTGTCCAGATAAGCATTTTACAGGCGTTATTCCACTTTTAGGATGATTGTAACAACAATTGTTTCCCATTAGCTATTATAGAACATTATAAATACAAAATCTTCAAACTTGACTCTCATTTTTATAAACGTAATAATATGTTCCACTCTCATTAATTCCCGAAAAATGATGAAGAAAATTTTATGATTAGAAGCATTATGTGTTGGAAAATATTGAATGCACTTATAGGATTGAATTCGATTCAGTTATTCTGTATTAAATATTCATTTGAATTCTGGAGACTGCCATTCAATTTCTCAGGATCGTTGATTAATTAATTAATTGATATATTTCTCTTAACGAACTGGATAATAGGTGAAAAGATGTATTAAATACCATCGAATAAAATACTATTAACTACTATGGTTGAAATTTAGTGAATAGGCTACTATTTTTACAATTTAACATTTTTCTTGTGCTTTTAATTCAATTCATTCTCTTCAAATGATGCGCGAAATTTTATATGTAGTATATCATATTCATGGATTAGGAGCAAGCAAGCGAGTAGGCCTATCAGTTTGTAATGTTATACAATGCTTGCTGAACATTATTATTGAGAGTGAAAGTCGCTGAATGAAATGAATAAAATCCAATTTATTGATGAAGACAATGAACAGACACATTATGCTCAGGCGTGGTTCCTAATTACAGCTTGCCAGAAAAATCGATGTTTTTATTGTTTGATTGATTATAAAGACCAAACCAGCTTCTCTTGTGAATGAGCACGGGTCGCATTGTTCCACCAACAATCATGATGATCCGTAATTTAAATTCACATTGTTCTATTGTTCGCAGATTTATTTGCCAACAATTATTCATGCGCTCGAACAAAAAGACAACAATGAAAAGAGATTTTCGAAAAATTGAGGAACGCAACAATTTTTATCACTTTTTATGTGGATTGAATGTTTTCATCAACCAATCACAGGCTTCATTCGAAAACACATTAGCTCGCTTCAATAATCAGGTGAATGCAATGATAGTAACTTACAAGTAGATTAATTATGCATATTTATGTTGAATAGAAGTCTGATCCAAGTATTCAACATTCCCTTCTTCATCTGTTCCGTTATTTTGAGTTAGAGACTAAAACGAATATTGACAAATAAAGATGAAGACAATCTATTCCATTCAATTGAATTTGTATTATTATTCAAACGGCTGGTGGATAATTAAGATTCATTTTAATCGTATATCCTATTGAAACAATTGTGTTTTCTGATAAATGAGCACACATATTCTTGTGGAATATTTATTTTTTCATAGAATATGTTATCTGAAGTTAGTACTCATCGAATTCCACTTGTATTGCTCTCTTCACTCATGGTAATAACCAACGTATTTATTACAGAAATGCACAGCAATACTTAAACAGAAACTCTGAGGACTCAGGTAGGTTACACACCTCGTGGAAATGCTACATTCACCCTTCATGTAGTTGTAGTACATACATTGTTATTCTGGTCATGGCTCGCATTGGCCGTGTGTTGATGGAGAGGCAGAGAGGGTCTCGCGTGCAAGGCGAAAGCACAGCAACAAATAAATGTGATTCCTCGGCAGGCTCGTATTCATAGCTGAAAATATGGCCTTGTCGATTTCTATTAGGGATTCCTTTTGTATCTCTGTCTCGTTTCCCATCGCGGAATGCGCTGTGTGTTTCTAGTTTTCGTGCGTGATTGCCGGCAATAATTATTATTAGTATTGCTAAACCCGATACGAAAAAATGCCTGTTTGTCTCCCGCCTGTGCCTGTATTGGCAACTAAAGTTTGTTCAGTTCCCATCGGGCGCACCGCATGCCTCATGTCTCGTGTTCTTTGCATGTTGTCCCAACGTCTAGTCAACCTAAACCGATAACTATTGCTTGCTCAAAAGAACTTTCTGTATTTCAAATTTATCACACGTTTATTGTCATTTGAAGCATCTTAAATCATATTGTTTACTCTGAGTAGTTCTTCGAGGATATTGAATTTTGTTTTTATCTACTTTCATTTGATATTACCCCAACGGAAATCAGCTTGTGGTTAACACTGACTTACTGTTTTTAATTTTGCCACAATACGGAGAAAAGCCCTCGATCACACAAGGAATTGGTATTTCTTAAACAAAAAAGCTATTTGGTACAACGATTTTTGTCCATATTGAATTTCTAATGAATCATTATATACTTGAGATAATATCTTGTTGATATGTTGGTCACGATAGTTGGATCTTATCCATGGTTTTATTGAATTTGAAGACATCGCTTCTCATCTCCTTTTCTTGATTATTAGTCTGCTTGCTACTTGATACTTCAACTCGACATTAGAAGAATTATTGATTAGCCCACTTGTTTCATTATTACTAATTCTGGGAGTATTCATTGATTTTGGAAAACATAGATGTTCCATAGAAAACATAGAAATAGTGAGAATTTTCGAAGAGGAAACATTGTAGTCTTCCGAGTCACACTTCTCTGAACATATAAGTGGAAGGATTAGGAGCTCTCTCAATCAGAAAGAAGTGTTTAGCACAGATGATTAGTGGGCTCAGAAAGAGCAAGTCTTGTATTATTTTGTTGTCTGTGCCCTGGCAACGGCGATAGGCCACAACGGCCAGACTCCAAATTACTACTTCTCACATTGTGGCACTTTAATACGCCATAAAACATGACTCGACCTTAACGATCAGCTTGTCTTTTCCACTGTTTGGACCTCGCTCGATCATTTCCAATGCACTTCCTTTTCGATTTCTTTCCCGCATAGCACAGCTGCCTTCGATTTATATCTTCGTTTTCTTATTACGACTGACTGTCCAGGCCCGAAATTATCAGCAGAAAACAAAAAAAAGTGATAACAGAAATATATGCAAGTTGATTCCCAACAAAGAAAACCAGATTCCAAGACCGAAACGAGCTTTTATTTTCTCAATTTTTTAAACTTCATGACTTCTCATAATATGAAGGTACCATATAAGAATTCCACACTATTCAACAATTTCTATGTTGTGTCTAGATTTCAATACCGAAGAAATCAGGTTCGTTGAACAATTCACAAACCTACACTCCAGTCAATTCTCAAATAGCATTCCAAATTCTTGAGATTCAAATACACTAATTAATTTCAGTAGACACTATTGAAGGTCGAATTATGATTAACTTTTCTTTTATTTTATTGCTTTCTAATAAAATAACAGAGTAAACTAGAGTATGTAAGGTTTATTGCAATGGAGTGGATCCGAAACACGTTTGAAATATAGCATAAAAATTATCATTACAAATTAAAAAGGTAGCCTAGGTGATGGATCGAATAGAATAGAGTGAAGAAGATTTACTCTATTAATTCTGTATCATTCTTCATCAATTGATAGGCTTCAAGAAGCTTTTGAAATCTGCTATTGTTTAACAGAATGACTGAGCGTCTTGAATCCTGACTTATCATGTTCCAGCATTGAATTCTAGGCACAATTTTCTTTACCACCTCATAAATGTAATTATATTGTTATGCTGTTGAAAGCACAAACATCGTTTGTCATAATGAGAGTACATCTGATCTTATGAGAACAGAATTTGTTTTATTCAATAAAGAACGGTTTGACAAGTTATTTGTGTTCGGTAGGCAGATGGGATTTAGCGCCGAAAAGCGGCTTGGAGCTGTGTTGGAACAAGGCGTGAACAGGACAGGCCAACAAGTGGTGGAGAGCAGTTGTTGAAAGATTGCCGACGCTCCGGCATGATTGACTGTGAGCATCTCGGGGCCAGAAGAAGACGAAGAGGAAAAGAAGTGGAAGTAGAAAGAGGACATGGTGTAGAAAAAGGAGAAGTGAGAAGGAGAAAAACAGCGAGATAGTCCCCGTCTAGAAGGTTGTTATCCAAGGGCCCCCCGCTGGTCCGGGTTCGAGCCCCCCTTCGCGCTCCCCCTGGCGGGGCCCTCGTGCGGCGCTACGTTCCGTGTTCCCGTCGTGAACTCTCAATCGCGACGACAGTGACCGTACTGACACCCAGCCATAAAATGCATGTCCCGTCTTATTTGCTTAAACACCTTTTCACCTCACCTTAAATAGTCTCCCATTACAACTGGCCGTATATTTACTCCCAGCTTCAACTGGTAATGGAAATGCTCGTTTCCTCTCTCATCACTTGCACTGTTCAACTAATAGTTCGTATTTTCAGTTTTCAAGTTTCTGAATTGAAAAATTCGTGAATTCCTGTGGTAAACAGAGAGATAAAATTTCAATAGAATACAAATGGTAAACAATACAATAGTGAACATCTCAAATCTTTCAACTGATACAATATTAGTATAAGTTCAACACTTTATTGCAATATCCAGTACACAAATACATTACTACAATATTATTAGTGAACTACAAGCTCATTTACATAGCAATAATAGTCCTATGTTACTAATAACTAAAACTAATCAACAGCATGTTTACTAAGTTTCATTAAATAACACCGTTCCACACAAGTATTTATGAATTTCTACCCTATATTTCATGTATTTAATAACACTGATGAATCACCAAACAATATTTGAAACGTGTGTACGTGATTTCACATTTTCCCCCTAATGTTTTGTCCTCTTACATCAACAACCATCTTTGTAATTTGGAAGATGCAAATAAGAGTAGAGAAGGAGGAGTGTTTGAGAGTGAAAGAAAGAGAGAAATGAGATTAATTTGTTGGGGAGGCCATTGGCTGATAAGACGTCGCTGACATGAGCCGTCATGAGTCGCATGCTGAGCCTCGGCCGGCGCGTGATGGATGGGTGACCACCCCAAGACGGATTGCCATCGTCTGGCCCTTCTAGCTTCATTGTCGAACACTGTGCATCAATTATTCAAAACCACCGCACTCACAACTCAGCTTGGAGAAAAACGGACAATGGATAAGAAGTGTCCAATAAAAATCCTACTGAAATATTGTTTGTTTCTATCGAAATGAGCATTTATTTAGAATGTATGTGTCCTTCCTTCCTTGTTAGTGAAATGGAAGGAGAAAACCGTTTCTCGTGGCAGTGTTTCAAAACCATCTTTTTCGACCATAGTCAGATAGTTAAACTTCTTCGGTGATTCAAGAGAGTCATTAAGTAGGAACTTGAATCACAATTGAGGGGATGAACGTAACAAACAAACAATCCGAGTCGATAACGAATTAAAAAATTGACTACGGTAACAAAAACCTAAGATACAACATAGATCGTTCACTTTCCTCCTGACTAACAAATTATATATCTCTGTCTAGATTATTCAAAGAATTTTCATACATATTTTCCAACTGCATATGAAAGCGAACCAAAGCTACATAATTCCATTAATTTCCTTTTATAAAAATGTCCTTATTATCTTGTATAGTACACTCTCTATCACTCAATTTATAAGTAATGAATAAGTAAGCTTAATACCTTTCTGAAACATCAACGTTTTTCAACTAATCCCGGTATTCTGATGATCATAATATGAAAGAAAGTCTTGAAATGGTGAGGTGGGACATGAAATTGAAGAGAATTTTATGATCTACAAACATTGAAAAAAATAAGCCTATCTCTGTATTATCCACCAGAGGATTCTTAGATGTTGATATTACAATATTTCAAAAGATGATTCCATTGTATAATTTATTATTGTATTCTGTGATTGTGAATAGATTTTGCCGAGCCAATGATTTTTAAGTATGAGTAAAAATATCATAAAGTGAAAATGATGAATATTATGTTATTTTATTCATTTTAACTAGTAATTTAATTTTCAAGCGATGTTATTTGTGGATTTGAGTGGTAGTGAGTCTGACAGTGAGCAGTGTACTCTTTTTCAGAGCCTCCCCGGCTGGAGAAGTCGCCACTGCTAGCGAATGGGTACAACCACCCTCCCCACCTCAACCACATGCAGTTCCTGCATCACCCCGGGTCGGCGCACACCGCCATCCTCAACCTGGCCTGCCACCCCATCACGGCATCCCCCGGCCCGACGGCTCTATCATCAAGGGACAGACCATGCCTGGCATCGATGCTTTAGCTAGGTAAGTAAACATCATCTTTTTTCAAATTACAGTGGAAGTGATTTTTGTACTTATAGTTGATACTGTGAATAGTATGTTTGAGATCAATGCGCTAGCTAGGGTCAGTAATATGGTCAGTCATCATAATTTTCATTTCTATTGTCTAGAGTGCTGGTGAAGGGCGTTTTCAAACTTATAAAACAATCCATATGTTTGAAATCAATGCACTAATCATCATCAATTATTCATTTGGTCATTTTTCAGCAAGAAGTAGGAGTATGTACAGCATAACTGTGCTACCTAGGTCAGTTAACATTTTTATTTTTTTATTGTTCACACTCAAATATTTTTTATATTTTATTTCACCCTGAAATTGTTTGGGTAGTGTTCCACTGCTATGGAAAGGATGATATTATCAATGTATCTTAATAACTGTATTCGATTGAAAAACTATTTAGTAAATCTAAAAAAAACAAGTTTTAAATCTTGAGCATTTATTGAAGAAGTACAATCTTTCTATTCACTAATACTTTTTCTACTTCATGATTGCTTACAAAACATTATAGCAAAACGGACGGGAATAAGAGGTTGAATTCTTTAGTAAAGGCAAAGAGGGCATACTGCATAGATTGGTTGGTTATTCCAGGGTGAAGGAGTTAGTGACATCAATTCACAAGAATAAACTAACAAAACTCGAAACTCAATTCAGATTCCTCATTTATCCAATATCACAGTGACCTTCAAGTTGTATGGGAGAATAATGATAATCACAGAAACGGCCAACTATACAGGCGCTTTCCAATAAACTCGGAATCTTCTGAATGAATAGTAACTGAATATAAATTGATATTTGAAAGCAGATATGACGCTTGTCCATTTGCATGTGAAGATAATCGTATCTGTCACAGTATTTTGAATCATCACTTCTGAAGCTATAAAACCCAACTGGATATCTTTCACACAATTCAGAATCGAGATTGGAATAACTTGGCCTCTTCAGTCATACCTGAAAGAAAGCATAATATTTCTGTTTGAAACTGGAAGTTTTCGTCTTTCAATCTGAGTGACAAGCCAAGTTGTTCATTTGATTCAGTATGACACTGCATTCTTATTTCAAAATCATGGAAATTTAGAAAAACGTAAACATTTTAAGTAATCGTAAAATATAAACGATTTGAATCAGTCACCATTTGAAAAGAAACACTCTTCTTCATTCAGAATTGTAGAATCTCATTTTACTCAATCTTAGTTACATTATTTTACCGTTTCTTGTCATTCTCTTTACGATTGAATTCGTCATTATTTACAGACAAACTCAATCAATGAGCTGAGTTATGAACATTATCTTCTGTAAGAATTATTTATTATTCGAATTATCTATGAATGAGCTAAATCAGCCCGCAAATTCATATTCTGTAGTACGATGCCATTCTTTAGACCTCATTTAGATCTCTTGTCTAATTTCTTTTAATTTCCATTTCTGAAAGTTGAAAGAGAAGAGAATGGGAGATGCAATTCCGCAGGTACTACTCTCTATTGCTCTATTGAAGATAATATAAAGGATGAATTAGAGTCCTCTAATAAATATTATTCCACTGTAATTTTACCGTTAGCCTACATGTATTGCTCCCTATTGATGATAATATGGAGAATGAATGAGAGTCTTGCATCAAATAATATTCCACCGTAATTTTCTGAATCCTGTAAATGAGTAGAGTGAAACAAAATTTTTGGTTGCTAAAATGAGAGACAAAATATTCAAAGAAGAGCTGGTTTAGGTGGTAAGTGGGTGTTGAGCGGAATTGTAAGGGAAGCCGTAAATTATTGCAGCCCAAGTAGTCGAGAATGGTTATTTGAATACTAATAATGCTGGCATCTGTAAGCAAGAGAGAGAGTGAGAAAGAGATACACAGAAGTAGTGAGAGTGCTGAGCAAAGAAGAAGACCCGTGGATTCTGCAATTGGATTGTAGGCTATTTCTTTTCACCTCCGTAATGGGATCGGGACTTTTCAAGAAGCCCCTGTGGAAATGCAACTACCCTACATAATACTGTAAAACCCTCATCAAACTTTGGAAGAACTGAGTTATAATGCCTCGTTACAAAAGTTCCTAGCATTCATTCGGATCGCCGCATAGCCTACATTGTAACTGAACAGCCGCATATCCTGCTACTCACCTATGGCTTGAAAGTTTTCCGTTAAGAAAAATTCATATATAAAATAGAATAATATTCACACACGGTATAAATGAGGCATAAAGAGGAATTATTGATTGAATTGAAGCCATTTTCAAGAAATAAATAATGAAAGAGTGTCAAATTAATAAGACAAACAATATTCTCCTTCGGATTATAAGTTGCAATGAGCTACTGATGTGACAAGAAATAGCTGAATGACTAAAAATCTCGAATATTACCGGCTACTCTTGAGATTTGTGTCAATCATCAACTCCTAGTTCAATAAATTGGCTGTAAAAATATTCTGAATCACGGGTTTCTAATCTTTTATATAACATTTTTTTATAATGTAAAATCACATTCTTCACACTTCAATGTTTGCAAATATGGGTAAAACCTATCTGAATGGGGGCATGGGACGGTCAAGCTAAAACAATACAACTGCGAGACCCTTTGGCAGGTAGATTTAGCACATTTTCGACCCTTGTGCAATGAATCGTATGCCCCCATCCTGTTAAGTTTAGTAACGTTATTCCACACTTAGACTTTTACTGCGGGATTCCAATTTCCGTGTTCTGTACAGGTTCATCAAAGTTATAATTTCCAAGTATTAGACAGTCTATACGGTACTCTGTAGCTTTTGGTGTAACACGGAGTTCCTGAAGAGCTTATCAAGATGCGACAAAGATCTGAACCGAGAAGGCATATACCAGTTTTTATTGATGTACAATCGAATCGCTAATCGAAGGATATTATGTTCGTCGTGTGGTAAAAACCAAATCCTGCAATTAAATGGTGTGTTTCACGCAATAAATGATTTTAGTATATAACGATTTTATAACTCGTATCAGGTTATCAGAGATGTACATATTGTTTCAAAACAGAATTTTCAAGTAATTCCTATTAAATTTAGAAAAATAGTTGAATTCCATCATTTTGGAACATAATTTTCAGCCTATTCTAACATTATCAAAGAACTTATTTCCTTGTGCTAATTGATATTTTTCAAACGATACATATTAGTTGTAAGTTGTGGACCAGAGTGGTGGATTTTGGAGTAGGTTTTGAAAATATATTTTACGCTGCTAAACCTATCTGGATGGGGGCATAAAGAGATCTATTGTTTGATATTGGTTGACAGTTATTGTTTCCCATTCCACCGGCGATGAAGGAGGGGTATTGTTCTCTCTTCACCATTCCATGCCCCCATCCAGATAGGTTTTACCCGCAAATATTGTTGATTCATAAGAAACAGCCTTTAAGCAATAGAGTAATAAAGTTATGTTCATATCTAAAAAAAAAAATGTCTCTGTTGTAATATAGGAGTGTCAAAGTTCTAAGTTACAGTATAATGGAACGTCTGAAGCGGAGAAGTAAAAGACCCTCCTAATAGAATTAAAGGCATGTTAGAAAAGAAGCCGGAAAATCGCGGGCTCCTGACTCAGTTAAAGGTTAAGAAAACATTTGTACTGCTCAAAAGTTCAAGCTTATTAACACCCGTAACCTATACTTCACATTCTCACCTTCATCCACCCTCCCTTTAATCCATTGCTTCTTGAAGGTGGGCAGCCCTTCCATTCCATTTCCATCTAGAAAGTAGACGATTCTCTTTATACGCAAAAGTAGTTTGTTTTTCCCCTATCCGAAAGACGTTTACTGTGAATTCATATCTACATCACAGTTACAGTTGATTCAACATTTGAATTTCGATATGGAATAATTTGATGGGTTTGATAATTCTTTCCATGCTGATCCCTTCAATTCGCCGCTGGAATGATAAATAGATCACTATATAAAATAAAATCCATTTAAATAACGTCATTGGATATCCGTAGTTAATATGTGTATAGATTGGTGAGAGTTTTTAGAACAGACATTTTTATCAAGAGTTTTATAAATGCAGATTCTTATATCCATCAATGTCGAGATGGTTTCTCTCAATTAATTGGGTTCATTTAATTAATTTTTTGAAGGATGGATGTTTACTATTGTACAGTAATCAAACGCTATCAGAAGGATATGATTTTACACTGTCATTTCAAAGCAGAACACAAGAAGTAGAAGGAGATCTTTGAGTTCAAGAGAATCTGAGGAAAAATTATTTTTTCTTCCAATGAAGAAAATTACTGAACCTTCTTCACAAGTTTATACTGAAAGGAAAGTAGCATTTGATTGGAAATGTGACAGTTTTGATTTTGAATCATGAAAGAAAAAGAAAACTCTTCATTAATAAAGTAAGAACAAGACATTTTCTACCCTCCTGATTAGCAAATTCCTTCTTTTTTCTTTGGTGGGGGGATAAACGAAAAATATTTAGTAGCCAAGAGTAAAAGAAAGAGCGAGGAGAGAAGGGGGAAATTGTAAAGAACGTCATCAAACTTCTCGGTTCCATTCAGGATCTATTTTTTCGTTCAAAATTAATGTTGGAATAACGTCGTCTTGTCAATACATCTCTGAACTTTGAAAGATCTGTTTTGGACTTTGTGAGTGGGGGAAAAAGTGCAGAGTGATGATGAGAAGCTGATTAGTGCTGGATTCGCCAGATTAAATCTTCATGAATTGAGAGCTGAACCATGGATGGAATTGGAGAGAGTCTTGTTAATTTATTAACCATTGATTGAATCATCTATCAACCAACGGAATCAAATTACTATATTCTCGCGCGAAAAATTCAACGATTTCGAGTTGATCGGGATGATGAATCAGGTAACTATTTGGATTTTGGATTTGATTCAAGCTCTTATTCGGATTCTCACATTGATTTATCTTTGTATTTACTTCTTCAAATTCAATTGATTCATAGAGCTGTCAGCTGCAACTGAGAATTAGATTCTCAGATTGTCACCAAATATCAATCATAATCAATATTTAAAGTGTTTAGCGAACTTGGAAATAGAATTTTCGTAGCTATAATAATAACAACAACAACGTAAAACTGGCAGGATAACTTGTATGTCTGATCGGAACCATTTTAAGTCAGAAACTTTGTTCAACCAGTGATGTTAGATTGGTCTCAGTAGATTATCACAATTATTGATAGATTTTCTCTACAATACACAATTTTGCAAAGACTTAACAGTAGATTCCCATCAGTCGAATTTTCACTTTCATTTGCTTTTCTCATACCTTATGATTGTCAACTTTGTTAATAGCATTTATTCATTATCTACAGCATTCCAATTCACTTTTCAGAACTTAAATAAGCAACGATACTGTCATAAAATATCTGATTATACAAGAAATATTTTTGAGAAATATTGATATATTATTAATCTGAAGAAAATTGACGTCCCTGATTAATACTTTCCTCCAACGTTCATTGATAGCTTATTGTGAATCCCACATCGTCGACGTTAAAATTCCGGTAAGCGCAACTTTGCAAGAGACGAGAGTGGTTTAGCATTCAACGAAAGCTGTTCTGCCAAGTATGACGGCTGGGTCTTATTTATTTATCCCTCGGATTATTTGCATTTTAATTACAGTTCATGTTCTTTTGATCTTCACTCGTCATCGGTCTCATCCCCCTCGACAGCTTGTCTTCGGCTTTCCCCGAAGGGTAGGGAAAAGCGGTTTGTCGGAAAACTTAATCGATAATAATTTATTCATAGATTTCGATGCCTTTTTGGCTGCTCACTCTTCATCAAAACTCAATTGCAACGAGAGAGAAATATGATGAGTCGATATACTGTCTCTGTTGCATCTGCTCTCTGTAGGCTACATCACGTGGAATCTCGAAAATCAAAGGCGAGATATCCCACAAAGGAAATTCATTGCTCACGTAATAATACACATCAGCTCTTTGAGCCCTTCTATTACAATCATTTGTATCATCGTTTCTCGCAATGTACGGTTAGCTAAAAGGCCTGCAATGTAATAGGCGGCTTCCCCGGGCATGATTGAGCATTCTGTTAGGAGACTTAATTCGTAACCACGCGTCATCATAGCCTAGTGCACATGCTAATAACAGGTTAGTCAACCACCCAAACGATAAAAACTCTTCTCACCGTATCCATTTCCACTAACCCTCAGTTATCCTCTGGACGCAGTCACCCCCTAACTACAGTATTCAACTTTTATTACACCAAACAAATAATCAGTATTGACCCGATTTAGTTCTTTTCCAACTCCAAAACTTGACCAGATGTTGAAAGAAATGACGAATTTTCCTAAACTTTTCAATCCATTGAAGAGAGTATGAGGTATTAAAGATTTAATTCAATAGAATATTGTGTCCTGTTTGAAAAAACGTCTTATTCCAGTAACCCACTTCAATAAAACAAATAATAATTAATTATTATACTGTATCATTACCTAGGAGCTGATATCATTCCATTAATGGCAATATTATATTCCATTTGGACGAGAACATGCACTGTAGTAGAGCGATTAATATTCGAATAAAATTTGTACCTTTTGAGCGTATCGAAATATTACGGGTAATCCATTAAAATATGGTATATAGGCCTACGTGTAGTTTAACATGTAACATGCATTTTCAAAGCTTGATAATTTGTTCTTCATCATTCAAATTTGCGTTATTGAACGCATTCCAATACTCTGGAATGATTTTTCAAGCCCTATTCAAGATTGTTTGAAGAAAGCGAAAATGCCTCTTTATAACTAATTAAAACAATACTTTTCCTCATGATCTGAATGTTTATCCATAATTATATTTCTGAATCTCAAAAAATATTGTATTATTGTAATATTGATATAAATTTTTAATAATATCTTGAACATTATATCTGAATCTTGATATCAAATAACTGGTTGACTGGATGATGAAAATACCAGACGTCTCTTATTTTCTGCAAAGTTACTAAATTCTTTTTCTGACAGGTCTATGTGCTCAGAATATTATTTTTGCCATAAATTCTTGTTATAACCTCATTATGATACTGCTATAAACTCACCTTCCAATTATTCCGATCATTCCATTGATGTCTATCGTCTATCTCAACCGTCTCTCCACTATCTTTCAAAGTAATTGCTCTACTTCTGCTATGAATAACAGCTCACGTAGCTCTCATAACTTCCAAATCATTCTTTCCCTATTTAAAAGCACGACTGGACCGAGAAATTACAATCCATCAACAATTTGATCTTGGAAAGAACTATACAGAGATTGAACAAGCATTAGAAAATAATGAATTGTAAAAGGATTTAACTGGAGCAATTGACCAGTTCACATTCATTTTTATTGTCAGACTTCTGTTCCAAGAAAAAAACCGGTTAGTCAAGACAAATTTGATTTATGTCTATAACTCATACCTTGGTTTTTATAGGATAAATACTTCCTTACTGGAATTTTATTTGAGTTATCATGGTTGAATAATATTATTTGTCCTGTTCAAGAATTTCAAAAGAATAATCATATTTCTATATGTTGATTCGCTTGTTCAGTAAATGGTTTTACAATGAATCGAATGGACCACTATTGCCGAGCTCCACCAAGCTCGGTCAAGACATTTGAGCATGCTCAAATCGGGTACGGTTTACAACGAGTGCACTGAAACTCATAGTTTCTATGGCTACATAAAGTTACAATCGATAATTCCAGTGCACATTTGAGAAGCGTACCCGGATTGACGATGTTTCGATCATGGCATGGCAATGTCTTCATCAAGCAAAGTGAAACCGAGCAAAAGAGTTTTATTGAAGTTAACCTATGACGATATCTGTCAACTGCAATGTTAATATCATATTAGACAGGAATAAAGCATTCGATTAAAGTGGAACAAATTGGAATAACAAAATTTCACTTTTTATTCTAATGAGTTACATTATGTAAGATGTGTTAAAATTCATGAATGGAAGATTTTCGTTGATAATTATCAAGCATTTAGACAATAATTATTATCCCCGAATGCAGATTGAAATGGAATGTAATATGCTATCATTATGCAAGTAGGCAACTAACTCATCATGTTATCCTTTGAAGAGTTGATTAATCTCCCATTTCTATTCTCAGATCTGGAGTTTGGGAAAACTGCCGTGCTGCCTACGAAGATATCGTGAAACACCTTGAAAGGTAAGATTTTACTTCGATTTACAAGAATTCATTGATACTGGGCCGTATTCAACTGTTTTATGCAACTTTTTTATTGCACAATCTTTTCTCCGGATAAATGATAAATGGAAGCCGTATTCAACTGTTTTTTACTACTTTTTTATATTGCACACTCTTTTCTTCGCATAAAAAATGATAATTGCACGTACTATAGCTTAATAGAGACAAAATTTAAGGATGTAACAAGTGTGTACCTGAATTGATGAATAATGAGACATTGAGCTTAATATTCAATAATTTATTATTGTATTTTATTTTTAAAGATTATCAGATGAATAAGCTTTTTTGTCCTACAGTTGACAATCTTGAAAAGAGTAGAATAGGGCATCAGTTGGAGTTGAAACAGGTGTTCACTTTCTACGTATTTTCCCACTCTTTGAACGATTTCCACTTGAATGTGGTCGCAAATTGAGTGAGAGATTAGATTATTCTATGAAAATGAAGCGTCTACGTCGTTAAACTTCTCAGTGAATTCCATTTATTGGTAAAATATCATTAAAGCATTTATCTTGAAGGCAAGAAATACAATCTATGGAACATTTCACAGCAGCTTGTTCGACAAGTGTTTCACCATCCAATTCTGTCTATAAAATCACATTCAATATTGAACGAGACAACTCTGTCCAATAAGTTACCACTGTGAGTGTAAATTCGAGCGAAGAAAATTTATCTATCAATTCCGGCTCAATGAATTTATGATCTAGATGTCATCAATTCTATTTTCCGTCGCATTTTCCAGTCCGGTTGTTCCGATTAAAATGCTGATTGATTTTATTCATTTACCCCTCTACCGCCGCCGCGCCACCCGTCACCACTTCAATGATTCCATTCAATCGATTTCGTCACACTCACACAAACATTAGATTTAGAAGGAGCGATTCGACAGATTCTCGTCAACTGCTTGCAAACAAGGAATTTTTAGCCTTCCTTCAACTGAATAATTTTATTCTCTTGTTAACGTTTGATTGGTCAGCATCAAGCTACAACATGATCAGTGATTTATACTTCTTCAGTTAACGATTTTATTCTAAGAGTAGAATACTTTGAAAACCCAAATCTTGATTTATTCTGATTATTAAGTTGGAAGATTCTTAAAAGTATTAATTGTAAATTATTTAATTTAAGACACAAGTATATTATTTATTAGGATTTCACTCCCGGAGGGATGATAGGCGAAATGCTTTTGGGTTGATAGTGTGGAAAATAAAGATCTTTTATGGAACTAATGAGAAGAAACATGAATTTCACGTTAACGACAAACTTTTGGTACATCAATTTTTCAGCAGTTGAAAAAATGTTGATCAAGACTTCATACAAAGGCTGAAATTTGAATCGTTTCCATGACCCATAATCACGTAATGCAAGAATAAAAATGTGATGGATCTTCTGATGTTCTTATAGACTACATCTTGTTTTTCGTACCCGATTGCCCAAGTACAACTTTTTTCAAATACGTGATTTCTTGCTGCTTCTCATGTCGGCATATTTTCCGTAGCTATCTTTCAGGGATTCCATAACAAGCACGCATTTATCCACCTAATGCAGGGAACATGATTTTTTTGGTCTTTTTTGCAAGTCCCTAATTTTGTAATTGATTCCTAGTGTCAGTGGATTTTTTCCCAGTTATCTGTCAGGGATTCAGTTGTTTGTACAGTTACATGCTGGATGCACTCCGGGGTGAGATTTAGAAAAACGAGCACGGAGGGATGAAGGGATGGCTTATTCTAGTTTAAATCGGGTGATTGTTTATGTGCGGTGGACTAGGCCACACATCAGTGTCACCTCTGGTTTCGTCACTAGGGGATTAGCAGCACGGCTCGACTCGGACTTTGCAAGGGGATCTGCTCCCTTCTGAATAATCTGTCACTGTTCATTGTGAATGGCTCGGCTTGCTGTTATCATCAATGAATAGATTATGTGCATTCACCACTATTGCATCCAATTGTTCACATTCGATTTGATCAAGTATGGTTGGCAACCATTCTACAGTCAATTCGAATGCATCGTTTACAGGAGATTGCTGCGTTGTCATAACCATTCATGAAATAACATTACAGATTTGATAGCTGTCATACATATTATGTGGGGATGCATTACGGAAAGAGCGAGTGGAAATTCAACTGGTCTCATAGTTGCAAAAATTTTTTTAATATTTTATCCTTCTACGAGCAAAAATTACTTTTATATTTCTATGAGAAAGAAGAAAGTTAGTCACAATTATTATTGAATGAGAGAAAAGGAGAAACACAATCTTACACTGGACAAATCTCTTGATCATTCATTAATTTTTGTTCTATAAGATTGAACGGGTTGATAAGGGCCATGTGTAGTCAATGTGTGATAGAAGAAAGATCAGAGATATTTTATACTACTTTTCATATTCTGAACCATAATAATCACTATTTTATTAAATTTTCTCTTATGAGACAAATTGGTGCTTCAGTCACTTGAAACTTTAGTAGTATCCTACTACCAATATTTTAACGCAATACAAATTATGAGGCAATTTTCTACTCCTGTTTGATAATTATGTAGTATGGAACTTGAGAGCTCCAACAGAAATCGGATTCTGATCAAAATAATAATAAGTTTCATAAAAATCAAAATTGAACTTAAAAATGATTCTGGATATTTCTTATTGATTGGACAAGTTTTCAATCGACAATCATGAAAAAACAAAAAAAAAAAAAACAATATGAGTTGTGTGACGGATTGAAGGAAAATGATTGATTGTCGCTCTCCTAATAATACGATAACTTCCTTCAAACTTTTTTCCCGCTTGATGTTATTGAAGATAAAAACAAACATTGATAAGTCAGTCCCCTGCGCTGATGTACAGTTAACGACTGTAGTTGGTCGTGTAACGCACGGAGATGTTCGCGCACGCACGCCCGAGCGCACACACTCGCCGCATGATTGTATAGTACGTGATTCTGTCTGGAATTACGATCGACAACGGAAAAAAGAACATAAGAATGAAGAGAGAAAAACTGCAAAAAACAATATGTGAGAGGGAGAGAAAGGTAGTGATTGAGTAAGTGTGTGACTAGAGACGTCTTGGTGACAAATTGTATTTTCAGACTTTTCACCCTTGGAATCAAAGTCCCATCTAGTTGCTGATATTGTTTTCCTCTCCTATTCCGGTAGCGGCTTCCTCTCGTCACTTCTGCATCGGCTGTTGCAAAGTTTATTGTAACCTCATTCCTTTCCCTTTCAAATCGTTCAGCTGGCAACAACTTATTACTAAGGAAATTTCACTCATGGCCAAGTGCTACACGATTCCCATACAACGAATGTGGTCGTTCAAATTGCATGAATACTGTTCAATGCTCTCTTGATATATTTCACTTTTATTTGCTTTATCTACAGGAATCACTTCTAGAGATGAAATATTATGATATGGATTGATTATTCCTCCATCCACTTTCCGCTCTGAAGTAAAAAGAGATTGTCGTTAGTTTTATGTAACCTGAATAGTAAATAATTATTTAGATTTATATAATCGCTAATGATTTAACAGTACCGTGAAACGACCGACGAATTAATTCACTCCATCCTCATATTGATCCTCATCAAGAAAACCATAAGTAGTCAGAAATCACTACAGTATTACATGTCCCACTAATGTTGTAAAACAAAGATGGGTCGATAATAGTTCAATGAACTTCGTGAGTGCAGAACGAGTATTTCACCTATGATACTTATTTGTAATATTGTGCATTTTACTTAGTTTGAGATTAAGAATTAATTAATAATAATTCCAATCTTGTCGGTTGTGCTAATGCACAACCTCTCACTTGTCAATAATCTAATGCTCATCAGATTGTCTAATCCAATGTATATTATCTTATTCAATAGAATCTGCACTAATCCGTTGATAGTGTGACTGCAGTCAGTAGATGTCGTAGACTCTGTTCTCACCCCCACCTCGTCTCGTCGTTTCCCACCAACTACGGATGCCGGCAATCTATCTCTCGGGGAGGAATAAACCGAGGCGTTGAATAGGGCAAGCAGGTCTGGTGATTATCTGTGGGCTTTGGTGTTTCCCATGGGGGGCCCCGGCCCCAGACCCGGCAAGTGAGAACCTGGTGATAGCTGCAGTTGAACAGCAAGAAAGGGTTATGCCAGCAGACTAGTGTAGTGCCGCCGCCTCACATAGACCTGAAGGAAACCCCAAATAATAAAAGGATAAGTTATTTATGAGACATAAACAAAGCAGAGATCTCATGAATTTAGAGTGTCTGACCTCATACGTTTATAAGGCAGTTTGTCTGAAGAACCCTTTCCGCGCTTCATCATTCCCTCCCACTTCATCAAAGCTCACAACCCTCAATCTGTCTCATTTCAACTTCTGCGCTCTTCTACACACACCAGCAACACCTACTGGCTTCGCACTGATTCAACGAGTAGTGGGAAAGAGCATATCAAATATTGATAAAGCAATCCATGTGTTGATTTATGAAAAATAAGAGATCATTTTCATGGAGACGTAAAAATTGAAAAATTCTGAAAGTTAAAGTTGTATGTGTGATTTTTTTTCATTAATAAATGACTTGATTGTAGATACTTGATTGATGACTGATTACTTGTAGATAATATGAAACGTCTCATGAGTCTTTCAGATCACTTATAAATAACAATCAACGATAATTATTTCATGTTTTGACAGACACAATAATCGTATCCTTAAATTATGTTTCTATGAGTTTTGATATAATTCATCTTAGGTAGAGTGACTCGTTCGATAATAGAAGCTAAATCAACAATTGAAAAAATTTCGAAGACTTGTTATTGAAGTCATAAAATGGCTCCATTTAATCACGTCATAAAATGCCAAATTCTGATTGTATCATCTTGAAATTCATCTTAGATTTTGAACAGATAATTCAGCTTCTGGAACAAAAATAACTGTTCTGGACGATAATACGATCTTCCCCTATAAACAATCATTTGATAGTAGTGTGTTCAAGCACCCTAGATAAATTCAACAAAACGTGAGTGTGATTCAGTTTTTTAGTAGGTAGCCTGTTGGCATAGTTTATGGTCATGAAAATTTTATTGGAATGAAAACTAGTAAACAATTCGTTCTCCAGGAGAATTCCGTTCTGTATATTGACAAGATACAATGAAAACACATTTCATCTGAAAGTGTAACAACTTGAGGGGCTATGCACTTGCACATGGCCCTCTGTTGTTGCTTTTTAGAAACTTAATGTCTGTCTTCCATGGAATGTGAGAAATTTATTAGAATAGCATGCAAATACAACTATTCAAAACCCACTTCTTCCATTCTATCATATTATGCTTCAGCTATCAATTTATTCTTTCACTATCAATATTTGTTATGTGATTTCCTTGATCTCTTTATTCATGAAGAACCTTTTCGAATAAATAATTTAAATAATTGGCATCATAATTTAAACCGTGATTCCTTGTTGAGTGGTTTCTTATTCCATTATACTCTGCCAGATGTCAAACTGGAAATTTGTATAACTGAAAATTTGATCAGATATATAACTTTTAAGACAAAAGGGGTTTCTAAAGTCTGAGATGGTATTTATTGGATGAAAATCGGAATGCATTCAAATCATAAGTCATTCCAAGCAATAAACATTTCTGAAGAATTTTTTTCTCAGATAACTACTTGGAAATTGAATTGAATTGTATATTCAAGACCTTCAAATTTTCTAACGGTAATGAATTTTGAAAACGTTTGGTGATATGCAAAATACGGAAGAGTTATAATTAATTAAAGGAGATCAGTTTCGTTGGAGGTGACCATCTCTGTCAGCCCTTTTGCGAGTCAATAACAATTTGCAGTGAGGAACGGTAAGGTAAGGGTTTTTCGGCGGCCGACCATAGAGATGCAATGATTAAAGGCGAGATTCGTAGACGTCATTAGATGGGGATTGTCTCAGCGTCGCGGCGCCAAGCGACGTCAAACGACGATGATTAACGAGACGAGTTTTAATAACGCAGCGTCCCAACGTCCCGACGCTTGATTGATTATTATTTTGGACCCGCAAGATCCCGAAATTAACTCCTTTCATGCTCACTCGAATCCTGTGCTCTTCCTGTCTTATTCCTGCGCGCTCAATCGAGACCCATTCAAGCCCGCAATTCACACTTCACTTTCCACTCGTTCGAAACCCTTTCTCTCTCTCTCCTCCAACCCAACACGGGCCCGAGCTACTCATAACCTCTCATTATGCCAAATCACCTCATCACAATGGTAACGCCGCACTCACAAACACTCCAAAGGAAAACTCTAAAAAGGCATCGTCTAATTGAGCTGCAACACTCGCGTGAATGATCTCATCTTCTGAGAGGATAATTTGCATCTTCGTTTTCACGTCTCAACGAGAATTTTGTTGAATCAAATTATTGATTCATTATTAATTATTGATCATGATTTTCTGAATAATATTTCCCAGAATATAATTCCCGAAGGTAAACTCATGAAGTTATCGTGAAATAAATATAACTTCTGAACCATTTCCCATGGGAACTTCATATCTCTCTCGAAAACAAAGGTAATTCGGAATGGATTCAAATGAGACTGATAATATAATGCACTACATTTCATTCGATAAATAATGCTATTAGCATTTCATCATTCATATCATGGTAAGTGCCAGATTCAAAGATGACAGACATTTTGTCATCTTTCAAGAACCGTCCATTTGGGGGAGAAGGTCCTTTCATCATGAATTCGATTGGAAAAATAAGAGACGTGCCGGATTTTGATAGAATATACGATAAGATAATTTCTGTTATTGAATAGGAACTTGATGTACTTTGACGGTTGAGAATAATAGATGCAATTGTTGTAGATGTGTTGAGAGATATTTACATCTACCGCTCGTTTTTTTTTGGTAGAAGTTATTGGATGAGAAAGTAGGGGAGGGAAAGTTGATGAGTGGTTGAATTTGAAGGGAAAGAGAGGGATAGAGAGACGTGAGAGAAACGAGGGTGAACAGAGGAGAATATTCTTCCCTTCCAATTCTTTAATATTGATAAATGGGAAGTTAAAAGACAAGGATAGCATGCAAAAGTTGCGCGTACAGCTTATGATATCAAACTAACTCGGTTTGTCATTTGTCAAGGAAGAGGAAGTGGAACATGACGACGTGCAAGATGAAGGGCGAAAAGAATAACTCGAATAATAAGAAAAGAAGAGAAAACGTAGCGCGCGTCTTGTAATGAGGAAAGGCCACAGATGGTGCTGGCTCTAAATCCACTTTGCAGAGGGGAACCTCCAAACATGATGGGCACTTAAATTGCCAGCAGCGGCGGTTGAATTTTAAAGGTGGAAAGAAGAAGTCTTGCAGCATGAAGTCTTGTGACATGGCTTTCTCCTGTTGCAACATAACCACCGCCATCAGTGGCGCAGGATAAATGATGCAGAGAACTTACTGCTGAATAAGGGAGTGTCTGCAAAGGGATTCCGTTTGACAACATTTTATATCCTCAGCACCCACCATCTCTCCAATGTCCTTGCTACTTAACACACCAGCTTCTTTCCACCAAATTATATTGTTATTGTTACCATCACCACTCTGCACATCCAGAATCACATAGTAACAACTTGTTCCACCAACTTTGTTCAACCACCCTTGAATTAACAGAATTTCCCTTGCAGTAACAGAATTTCCATTGATACTTTCGCCAGATCGTGTTTACAAGGATGTTTCTCTCCAACCTTTGCAATATGGTAAAACGTTGCCATATTGATAATGTTTTTGATGATGAAATGCGTTTTATGATCTGCTTTTTGATCATGCGGAAGAATGGGATATGATTGTTGAATTGTTTAGCTGCTATATCACTCTTCTTATTATTGAAATTAGAATTTTCAATAACTAATAAAAATCGAATGAATAGATGGATAGAACGAATAACTGAATATTTGAGAAGATGCAATGACATCTGTATTATGCACTTATCTCTTGAAAGAGCAGAGTGGAAAGTTTTCACGGCAAGAAATATGTTTGTCTTTCATTGTGCGGAACAAGTGATCTCGGCTGTGGCGGTGTTCGTTCTCAAGGCACACCATTCGTCCATTGCCGACCTCACTCATACAACTCATTTCACTTTCTTTTCATCTACGTCCACTTTCTGCTTATGAAAAATTTAGTAGGTGCGAAACATCAAAGGTGAGAGCAGCGACTGCGTGGCTGAATTGTGCGCTTTTGAATGAAAAGCGTCGAGCGGCGACCGTGTACCATTCTGTATCTATTAACAACACCCATGTTCCTTCAGCCGCGCACTATTCAAGAAAATGAGTTTTCTCTCACAAAGGTACTCATACTTTCAAATCTCTGTCAATAGAGACTTCCTTTTATACTACTTTCTCTCTTCCCTCTGCTCATCTATGCAACATTCATTATTTGTTAAAGTTTCTGTCTCTCTTCACTTTTTTGGGAATGAAGCTGCATTGATTTTTTGTTTTAATCAAGGTTTTCATCGTGAAGATCAACTTCCCTCTCTGTATTTCTTCAGTCAGTCTAAGTTACTCCCATTTTTTCATTGTGGTTAATGCCATGTAAGCTTTCTGTTGTGTTTGGGTATTTCACAAGAATGAAGAGAATAACCTGAATTGGAATAGAAGTTATTCCAATATTTCCATGACGCTTATCTATTATGAGCCATACTTTTCTCACAATATACCGCAACATAAAGATGTATGTAATGGCCTGTTCAATGATCTGAAATAAATCAGTCCACTGATTTGGAGATTCCGAGTTCATTCCATTTTTTCAGTTCTCTTCTATTATCGGTCGCGCAATAAATTCAAGTAACGGTCGCGTGTCCATGGAGAGACGATCCTTCTTATCTCACTCCACATCGTTTTCGATGATTAGTTGCTGTTTCTCTTCTCTCTTTTTCAATTTTTAGGAAACACGAGACGAATCGTTTCGTGGCGCGTGGATGATAGAAAGAGATGAACAAGTGAGCCATAGGAATAGAAAGGGGGTGAAAGAGGAGAGAGAGAAACATTACTGGCGGAGAGTAGCCCTAAAGACTGGGTTACGAGTGGGAGAGAACCGATAAGGCACCCTTGTATTGCCAAAAGCGAGTAACACGCGTTCGACTCTTCTAAAGGTCACGTGGCCGGAGACGTTTTTGTGAGTCCGATACAGATCCATGTGTATTTTTCTACTGGAAAAAGTAAATGATATTCTCCCACATCAATGGCAATCGCAACAGTTCCAGGGAGCCACTTTGTAAAGTCGGCCAACTCATATCATTGTCTATTCCATGGTCTCTATCCCTTTCTCTTCCAGCCGAATCCCCATTCACCATCCTTTCTCATTCCTTCCATACTGGGTCGGCTCCCGTTACAAAATCCCCTGCTGTCATCATCATCTTATCTACATGACAGCATACGTCGAGATATAATCTATTAGTAATATGGTATTTTTCAACACTGCTGAAAGCATGGTGAAAGCTACATTTTAGATTCAAATGTGATACCGCACAACAACTGAATGAATCCAGGGGAAGTAGGAAGTAGTAGCTACATTGTATCGATGTGTATCGATTAACCTAACTTCAATCTCAAAAATAAGTTCTCATGATGACGAATTTTTCCATTCGAGAATTGGGAACAGTGACCTATATTCACGATTTTGTCAGGACCTCAAAATATCCCATTCCAGCAAGTATAACGATAACAAAAAACTCATTCAAGATACATATAACATTAATTAATTTAATTCGGATGAAAAAAATCATCAAATAGATTTTATAGCCTCTATTTTCATCCTTGAAGACATTCTTACTTGATAATTTGGAAATCTATAGACTCTGGAATTAGTTGATATTCCTTCCATGCAACAAATCATTATAGATCAATCAGAAACTTTCAATCCATTGACCGACATAAATTCCACGTTCAATAAAACATTCCATCCTTTGAATACTTTTGATTATATTCATATCATGTTATTTACACAGTTCTATTGTATAATTATTTGTTGTGACATACTGTAGTTGTTAGACATACTGTTTATCCATTACTATGTAAAAATATTCTGTAAAATATAATTTACACATTTTCTGGTATTGCTCAAAGAAACTATTATTTTGTAATATTCTATTCCATTTAATTTATTGACAATGTTACACTATACTTATCGACAATTAATAGCTTTATTGAAATGCTTAATGTACTCCATGTACCCAATAATAAAATATCCATGCATAATTCAATCTCTATATTGACTCGTTCAAATCTATCTAGCTCCTAATCCATAAATACTTTTGAACAAGAGATTGAAGTTTCATTTGCATCTCAAACACACAAATCATTCGAATGACACTAATCATATCTACTGTTTTTATCCAGTTGATAATGTTCGGTGTTGATATGATAACTTCCACAGAACACCACTCTATAAAAAACAAAGGCAAAGCTTAAAAAAGGAATGACTAGTGTTATTAATTGATGAGAACCACTGAAAAACAGAAACAGATAGATGTTATCGCTTTTAATATCCATCTGGGGTAGTGAATTCCTCCTAAACGGACCGATTAGAATAGAAAGGTTGGGGAATGAACGTGGGTTGAGTGCTAGCTGCTAGCACTGCAGCACTGGGTTAGTCCAAGCTTATTCCTATCATTACGAAATCCAGAGCTGAGTCCTCTACCGTCTCCGATAATACCACTCGTTCTTTCCCGCCTAATGTACATTTCCCAGCTCACTCTATCACTAGCAAGTTTTCTCACTCTCACTCTCAGACTAAGTAAGTATTGTAGGAACTGTTTGTTGCTTTCATGTCAGATGGACAGAGATAAGCCGTTGCCGAACGAATAATAGATGACTGAATGAGTGAGTGTCCAAATGAAGTTACACCTGCCTGGAAACACACTCTGACCCTTGAGCTATTTGAATAAAAAGCAGACACGCCTTCTTCAAGTCCCCGGTCTCGACTGACGCGCTGCTCTCCTGCTAACAAATTACACGTAATTGATAAACATTGTTTTGTTGACCTGCCTTCTTGCACGAGGATCCCCTGAAACCTGAGAGCTTTATTCCTGACTATTTCACTTTCTGACACTAATCAATTGTATTCTAGTTATCTGGTCGCTTGCTGCTTGCAAACTGTGGCATCCTCACAAACAAATGGAAAACAGATAACTCCATAATATTTCCTCTACAATTCATTCTTCTTTTTTTTTATGGAAGTCTCCATCTAATGTTACATGATTATGGAAGGTCTGTTAGCATTAATTATTAGTGAAATGATAATATTGTGACCTGAATGGCTCAGTGTTTCAAGGTCGCACTTATGATCAATTTCATGGTCTCTGACACGACCTAATAACGATTTATCGATTGTCTATTATATCGATGAATTTGATTTTATTAGAATCTTATTAGTAAAAAATAAATACAATCATACATTTTTAATCTTATATTTCTACATAATTCAGATATATTGTGTCAGATATCATGTTATATCCAAGGAAAAAAGGATGTCAAAGATTTTTTTTTGAGAAGAACATAATCGTCATTTTTTATGAGCACTGAAGTTGGAATCTTGTTACATTCAAATTCTAAAACAATACTGAGAGTATTGGAGCGTACAAAATATTAAATATCCCAACACTTTGTAAATCGGAAGCCATTTTATAATTTGCAATGTCGCTTCCACCTTGATTAATATTGAGGGACGCTTCATTAGTCTGCGGTTTCACATTCGTAGACAGTTTGTGTCGTCGGCAGATAAGCCAAGCCGCACGTGCTAGTGGTTGCAGTCCAAGTCCTCGTATTTATTGTTAAATAATAAAAACGATCATCTGAGAATAGCGGGGAATGTGTCTTCGGGTGGACGGGACGTGTGATGGAAATCCGATATGGGATTCCTCAGTTGACGCGAACCAAACGACATAATTAAATCTGTCCCCTTGAATGAATTCCAGTCGACCGTCTCGCTCTGGTTTGCTTTGCTGCTGTCGATGCGTTTCGTGACTCTCTCCAACCAGAAAGATACAAGAAGGTTTTCGTTACTTTGTGCTCCCCTGTGGTGATCAACCACTCCACCCCCCACCATCCACTCTTCCCCGTGGATCCTTACCGTTCGTGGTGACACTATATCCGTCCCGTCCCGTCCCGTCCCGTCACGTCTCGTCTGTCCACCGCAAACCGTCCCGGCCGGTTATCTCGTATCTCGTTTCCTTTTCAAAACAAGACAGAAAAATGTGACTCCTCACACCTCCAGCCATTTCCGCATCGTGAAACGCCGCTGCTTCATTTGGAACGGGCTCACCGTAACCTGACCTCAAACAGATCGACAGAGTTTGACAGCTCCACTTCATATCATCTTATTTCGTGCAGTCAGATAAACAGCCGGAAAACAATGGGTGAAATCCAGTTTTGTCACATCTAGATTCCTATTGAATGGATAACAAGTTTTGTCAAGCGAGTGAACAGCTAATCGAGAACACTACATGTAGATAGGATTCTTCAGTTGTATACTTGAAGAAATATGAGCTCCTCTTCTTTTGAGAGGAATTCAGATACTTTAGTAGTACTCAATTTACTTGCAAATAGTAATTCAATCAACGTCTCATGAATAAGCTAAGCCGCACGTGCTAGTGGTTGCAGTCCAAGTCCTCGTATTTATTGTTGAATAATAAAAACGGTCTGAGAATAGCGGGGAAATATCGTCTCATGAATTGATCTAACGTGAGAATCAAATTGAGTTTGAGAAATTATGTTAAAATTCCACTTGTGTGAGAACAATAGTTTGTAATTTTGAATGCGTTTATGAACTTTGATTCTTGTGTAACTAGTTACATAAGAAGAACTCGAATACTTTATCTCCATTACTAGGTCCAAAAAATCTATACTGAGTGGTTGGGGTAACTATACTACATTTCAATCATTAATCACTGGCAAGGTGATGAGTTGATTTGGGAATAAGACTCTGTTGATGATGGAATGTTAGAAAGAACTGGTATAACAAACTACACAACGAGATAATCCGAGAGCAGTATGATCTTCAAATTATGAAATTCAACTCAACTCCGAACTGAATCGATATGAGCGGAGTAGTCGAAATGGGAGAGAATGTCATTAAACCATATTGTACAGCATTAGAAAGAGGGAGTCGGACCCCATTTGAGATCAATCGCAGAAACAGTGGATTGTTGCAGTGGACTCAGTCAAAAGAGGGACTGCGGAGCTGAGCAAAGTTAGCATAGGTTTCGATTGCAAACGAAAGATTTCGGCTTAGTAGAAATTTGCATTCCTAAATGGCAATAAGCTGCAAGTCTGTATCACGACCATCCCCTCTTTTCTTAGGCAAACAATTATTTCATTCGAAACGGACCCCACATGCGCGTATCCAACAGATCGATAAGCATTATGAATGAATGGGTTCTTGCTTCACTGTTGAGTTGTATTGTGTTCTTCTGTATAGACTCATTCTATATCGGCTCATTTGATCTCGTAGAAGAAAGAAGTAATCACATCGAGAATTACTCTTGCACTTACTTGTTTACGAATATATTCTTCCCAAAACTCTATTTTTCTTGTTCAGAATTATCGATCAATTTTTGCAAATAATAAGATTCGTGATATTGCAACGTAATGAATGCTTTTAAATGGCATTCTTCTACAGGTCAGAAAAATATGGAGGTCAGAAAAATGGCTATGGAGGTCAGAAAAATAAGCTTCAACTCCAAATCAATCTTCTGACGGTTATGAAGTTTCCCTACCCAATATATCAATGAAGTAGATGGTCCAAATTTTGATGATGATTGAAAAAAAATGGTTCCACTTCCACCATTGTATATTATGATGACCTGTCAAGTCGTCCCTATAGAAGTAATAGGGTTGGAAGTAGGAAAGCTATCTGGAATCGAAGGTGAAGAAGGTATGCTGAGCTGGCATTTGCCTTGTTACGACGGACTCTGATGATGATAATAATAATAAATACGAACAATAACAGGAGGGCAGAGATGAGGTAAGGGCAGTTTACGCCCTTACGAAAGGAAGATATGAATGTGTGTCCTCTTAGAATATTGCTTGGGTTTACGTCTCGGTGCCACGATCGTAAACTAGGCCTTTCCTTAGTGAGGACCCGAAGGAGGGAAGAGCAGGACATCTCCTGATGTCTGATTTACGCCTTTCATTGTAGGAGCGAGCGCCCTTCTATGAACGCAACCGACCTTCTGCAACTATTATTGCCTTGGTTGAGCCCAGCTCTCAATGCACCAGCGCCTATAAACCGTCGTTGTTACTGTTTCTATTAACAAACATGCTCATTTCATCTCGTCTGAACGTAAATCGATAATAATCATCAAACTACTATACCAAATCATATTTGATGTAAGTTATAACATAGATTAATGAAAGCCCTTTAATAATTTTCATTCCTTTATAATCAAAACATACAGAAATATTACAGTATATCTCGAAAGTTATCCGAAAAATTATGATTAATGATTGAGACATTGAGACTAACTTCACGCTCTCGTATTGGAGACGAAACGTACTATTATAATGATAAATCAAATCATGTAGCGCATCAACAACCTCTGCTGCTCTGCGATATGGTGACAAGTAAACTCAAACAGTGCATGAACTATGAAGAAAGCATGCGATGAGGGATTGATGGGTATATTCAAATGGATAATGAGTTCATAATTATCATAAAAACAGATTCAATTGCAAAATGAAAATAGTATTATACTATAATTTCCCATAAACAAAATTATTTTAACAAAAAAGTAATATATTCTACTTGTCTTAATATGTTATAGACAGGAATGTCACAATCTCGGTTGGGCTAAATCATACTGTGAGGTAGCTCAAAGCATCAATAGAAACACGGATCTGAGTTGAGGTATGCTGTTGTGTTATAATCAAAGTAATTAGTTTGCGAGTGAAAAGTGCATCCAGGTATGTGCTTAATTAAATGAAAGTGTGGCGGACTGTTTACTCGTTGATCGGCCACATCAAATGCAATATTCGGCCGAGCAGCGAGCAGGCCGAGCAGGCCTGCCAATTAATAAAATGCACCAACTGCTGCTGCTGCTATTGCATTGCATTGCACAGCTTCCTGCAATTTGGCATCGACTTCAAAGGAACAGCGGCGCGTCATCTCTCGATCATGCTGTTGTGTGGTGGGGGGGGGGCTGACCCCTCCCGTTCAGTTGGGCTGGAATGTCACCAAGCAGGGCACAATTTAATAATTGCGATTGAACGCCAACAACATTCAGTGATGTGACAGATTGATTACTGTTCAGCTTGGAAGGATTGCTTGTTTGAAACAATATTTGGATTACAGCTTTGTAATCATGAATCTGATGGGAGTGAATTTTTTTCATATTTCTGGTGTACTGTATTCCAAACATTGTATGGAAGTACAGAAATGGTTTTTCCGGCTTTGACAAGAGATTTAATGACAAGTTATTTGTTTTTTTTTAGAAAACTTGTAATACTCATACATATTTTTTTCTTCCTTAAACATCTAAGTCGATAGAAACATACCTAATCGTAATATAAGCCATGTATAAGCCAATTACTTCCTCTATAATATCCAAATAAAATCGGATGGAAATCGGTTTCGGATTATCCAAATAAATGTTTTGGAATGATTTGTTGAAACAAAAGATCTTATACGAAACATTCACTTGGAGAAAAGAAGGTTTCGGTATGTTCGATATTATCAAAGTTCTATTCTCTACATGATATCGCGATGAGAGATGGAAGTGATTACAAAACGCAGGTTCCAGAAGGGACGAAGCACGCCAATGTTGGTAAGGTTGGAAATTTCGGAAAGTTTGAATGTATGCATTGTAAGTTATCCGAAGAAGAAGCTCGGGAGCGTTGCGGTCTGTCTCTCCTTTCATTCATTGAAATTTATAGCTTTCTTTGTAATTTCGAGGGATTTTGTTATATATAGGCCGGTGGTTTCTTTATGAGGTATTAGTTTGAGGTGGAGGGGGAAGTAGCTTTGTGTCCATGGATCAGCAAACGTATCGCACAGGAGATTGGTCCATCCCCCACCTCCTCCACCAACTGACAACGATATGAGCACTCACAAAGCGCTAAGAAATCAAGGGGATGAGTTTCAGATTTTATAAGGGTGAGGAAAAGCTCAAGGGGAATGAGAGCTTGTCCCACGTTTGTCCCTCTTTCAGTTTTCCTCTCCGCGGAATTCTGAACTTTCGCTTTCTCTTCTTTGTTTTAATCTTAGTACTATACAATGTATCAGCTCAACTTGAGGAAGCAATTGATTGCTTTCAGATTTCACTTTCATTGTTGGACATTGTTGTCCTTGTGTAAGTAAATGTGCATGATGCTCTACAGTATAGTACTCTAGCTATCAGTTATTGCATTCAGTAGACTTATATTAGCCGAAATCTGTTTTAAATAGTATGATGTATAATTTTTTCTTGACATGAATTTTTCAGAGATGAATGAAAAACCACTGATTCCTGATAAGTGATTTCCCTTTAGTTACTCGTATTTACAATCAATGACATGACTGAATATTATTATTTGTAGATCTAGAACTTGAAGCATTCATAGTTCATCGTAATATTGTCTATGAGAGGAGTAGGTAGTTTCAAGTTTCGATTTCGCAGTAATTAAAAAGTAGGGTGGCTGACATAAACGTCCTCCGAGTACTATCAATAAACAGTATGCATTTTCCCACATACAATTTTCATAGTAAACGATGGATATGGTTTTCCCGGCTTTCCACGAAATCTGATATTTTGTGGAATAACCAACGATATTAATTAATTAAATCAATTAGTAAGCTGAATTATTGTCACAAGTTGTGGAGATTGTCATGAATGCAAGAAAAACATGCATTCAGAATATTTGAATTGCACAACGTTGTTATCATGTTTGGGTAGCTATATTATTCAATAGTTTGAGAAAACACTAGTTAATTGGGGTATGTTTTGATTCACGTTATCAGAATTGGATTTCAGCTCTATACGTATTTACTGTGGCTCGATAGCGGTTTACGTTCCTATCTGTTTAAATAGGCAAGGTTTATTGAAATGATAATACGATAACCAATATGGAGGCCTCTGTCAATTTCAGTTGATATCCACGTTTCCAGTCAAGGATAATAAGCACTATTATACCCATCTGTAGAGAAGAGAGAGAATCATTCAGTGTTTCTTTATATCTCACTCTTCTAACAAAATAAACAATGACCAGTGAAGCATGAACTTATCAACTATCTCTCTCCAGCACAACATCACTAGTCTCGCTCAATTATCTATCACTAACATCTCACCTCCAGTGCTCCATTCGATGTCGCTGTTGTATAGGTATTGGCCACTATCTATATTTGCATACAATAACAAACGCAACGCTACAAACAGCCCATACATTAACAGTGTTACAGCAGACCACCATACATGGATATTGTCAGCAGTAATCCTTCTGCGATCAGCGGAGAGGGCACAAATCGCCCTAAACTGCGATTAAGATATCTCATCCGCGCATACTCCTAGTTGCAGGCCTGCGCAGCACCACACGCCTCAACACCAACTATCGTCGGTTTAGTCTCTTATGTATACAAAATAGTTGATATAATCCCTTTACTGGCATATGATTATTGGGCGTTGTAGCTTTGTAACAAGCTCGCCTCTCTGATTCAACCTCAGAACAACAAACAAGTTTTAGCATTGAAATATTCATTTTCAGTCCTGGATTCATTCTATGCTATCGTACGCAATAATGACACCTCAATGTGTGATAAGTGATAATAAACAAAATGAGAGAATGGTATACTTGTTAAAAATTTAATTCAAGATTTGTGGAATGTGTTAATAGAAGAATTAAAGTTTTGTCAAACTAAATTTTAAAATTCTATACTACACTTTATCAAAATTCGCAATGATTAAAGAATAATAGATTCGGAGCCTGGTCGAAAGTTATATTGGCTGAGTTTTGATAAATTATTTCACAAGTACAGAAGCTATAATGAAAAAAATGTTATTTTTTGGGTAGCTCTGCAATTTTTCCTGTGAGGAAGGATTGTGAAATAACAGAAAATATTAAAAATAGAGGAGCTTTATGTGGCTCCTTTGAAGCGTGTCTCAAAAACTGCCAAAAATTGAAAATAATGGATTTCCAAATTCCAGGCACTAATAGAACTCATAATATGAAATGAGATTCTCTTCTCAACCTATCTTAATAGAATAGTATATTTTTAGGTTTCAACTTGGTGATGTAGAATGAGAATGATAAAGCGGAATAAGAATGAGATTTGGAAAACTGTGATGAAACCTGATTGTATGGATTGAGTTTTTTGTAATCTCACATATTTATGTCGGTGGTGTGTTATTTGCCGAATTAGTAAAACGTGGACATGAATGCATAATATATTTATGAAGTTGATGAGATCTGCGATGAGAGGAAGAGATGATTTCACAAATGACCGGAGGAATTTTTGTCGTTCTCGTCAGGATTAGAATGAAAAAGGAAGTATTTCTGAATGAAATGCTCGATAACTCATAACTCATCGCTCGGAGGAAGAAGCAGTAAAGGAAACCGGGCCGTAAAAACCTACTGTTTAGTAGTTGGCAAAATTCATTTCATTTCCTTTAGGAGATCTCAACATATAATTCGATGATGCTGAGTTCTCGATTAACATCGTTTCTTGGGAATTGACCCAAGGTGCTAACATAATCTTCGGAAGAAAACTGAAGGATTTAATTTCCTGTTGACATTTTTAGTCGATGAAATAAAGACAGATGTAGCCGTAATCTTGAAATGCGGAGATCTGTAGAGCTACACTTTCCTAAAGTCATTCATATTTCCACAAATCTTCTATACAACTTCATTGATAAACGGGATGTGTTCATATTATAATAATTATGATATGGTAAAAAGTGAAATAATTTTATGAAATGGTAAAAAGTGAATTATTCTACTCTAATTGATTCATGTTTTGTTCATTATATGCTTTTTCTCAAGAGCCAGAAAAGATGAGTAGATCTGTAAGTTTATTCGGAAAAATAAAATTCAAACTTCAGTTAATGTTTACAGAAAACTCCAAATAAGGAAGAATAAAAACAGTGAAATTGGGAATAATGATTAATTTTTTGGAGAAGTTCAATTGAAAAGTCAAACTGCCAATTTGATACGAGAAATGAGATTGTGTTCTTCAAAAGATGTCTCAAGTGATAAATTAACTGAAGACATCAGGATGAGGGTGGATCTCCATAAAATTTCGAATACAGGTGTCTTTGCAGTTCAGTTCAAATAACGATTTATATGAAATTTCAGTTTTATACAGTAATTATATAGTACACTATAGTTCTAATGTTATTTTGTGTTGCATTATTCTTTTGAATTTCAGTTCAAAGAGCAAGACGATCAATATCAATAGATAATAATGTGTAGGCTATAATATTAATCATCTCGTATGAGGCGGCGTTTATTAGTTTTTGGTGGTAAGAAGATGAAGATTCATGACAATATTGAAAAGATGTTGCCGGTTTAACTATCACGTTGAGTCTTATCCGAGCGTTCTCCTTCCAATCCACCCTGAAATTAATTAGAGTGAATCGAAGTGGAGCCTTTCAATTTGTTTTCATTAATCAGTGGGTAATTGGTAGTAAAGTGAAGACTCGGATCGTGTGAGGTTTCTACTAGCGATGGAAGTAATGTGAACGAGATTGCAAAAGGGGTGAGAAGTGAAATTTCACTTGTTATCAATTCGAAATAATTTCTAATAATGGAGGAGGACGGTGCTCATGAGGAAAGGGTAATAATGTGCGAGGAAGAGAGAGATTACGTTTACGTTGTGTTGTTTTGTATTACAAACCTCATGAGTAATGACAGCTACTCGAAGTAAGTCTGAAGCAAGGAGTTTGCCAGTGATAAGGCGTTGCGATGTTTGAGCGATGGGGCGGACTCCCCGCGGAATAATGGAGAGGAATCGAAACCATGTTCTCGTGTTCCATCTCCCCACTCCCCACCGTACAAAGGAACGTTGCCGCTCAAATAGCAAACATGATGCGAATTAACAAAGTTTACTCAGAGTTTGCAGTTATGTATACGAGTCGAAGAGGATCACTGAGGTTGACAACTACATAATATCTGTCTCAAACTCTGATCAATCTTGGTTCCGCTGCTTCTGAACCTTGGGCTTTGCTGATGAATCTGTACTCTTACAATAGCTTTCAAATTTCTAGAAATCTCCAATCACATCAAATTCATTTTTAAAGTTTTATTGAGATTGCAGAGCTCAACCTACTATCATTGGTGAACGATATTGTAGTTGTTTATAGAGATTTTTCATATGTTATTGGTATAAAGATTGGTTATTCTATGATTTTATGAACTAAGTATATTCCATAGGACTTGCTTTTCCATAATTATGTTCATCACAATGAAACAGATTCTCAGAGAAACTTATTTCACATGATATTGGTTTGGAGATGCATTATTACAATTTCTGGGAATACTGATTATGTATCATGTAAAATATTTCTCTTAATCCCTTGTTAAATCAATTCATATTGTTACTTGGACTGGGAAGTCGTATCTTTCATAAAGAGGATAATGTTCAGCTGGATCAAAAGTTGAGAAAGGAGAAATTTATACATGCTAGCTTTAAGAAAACAATTCTCACAAGTTCCCACTTATACTAGAACTTGTGGAGAATATATTTTCAACATCGAGAAAATTAGAGGAAATTCAAGTTGTAAAATATCTCTCGAGTTGAAAAGAAAGATACAACAGTTGATTCGAATAGACCACTACCGGTATTTGATAGGAGAACTGATTGATGTTGGAGCAATGAATTTGGTATTGGCATCAAACTTGGTCAATCACTGCGGTGGATTTAGTTGGGAAGCGAATATCAACATTGTTCGGTGCTGGCAAGATTTGTCGGTCCGAAGTCGCAGTAAGTAGTAATCCAGGCTCAGTAGTCAGTGGGGACTTTGGGGAGTCCACAGCTAAATGAGAACTTGGTGGATGTTGCGGGGTGGGGGTGCAAGTCTTGGACCAGGAACTTGTTAATTAATAAACAAGAAGCAGCAAGAGTGAGCGAATATCTTCGATGCCAAGATCAATTAGACCAAGTCGGTTATTGTCTTACCCTATTAGCCCTTACTCTGCAAACGGGAGCACCCGCCCCATCAAAATCCGTTCACTGTTCCCTCCGCAAACTGCTAGCAGATTAGATTTAGTCGTCTTTCTGGTGATTCATTTTCAGTCTCCTGATGAATCCCTTCGGGACATTAGGCCAGTGATTTTCAACATTCAACGCCACAACTGATATTCATGTTTTGTGAAGTCCAAACTTGGCAACTGTGCGTCTTCGACTTCTACTCCTCACCAGGCTCTTGTTTCTCCTCCCTTTCTTGGTTATATCGATCAATATAATAATCCATTGTCCCTCATAAAATAATTTTCAAGTGATCACTTTTGGACTTACTTCCAGTTTTCGACTATGATACATTCTACTCTTTTAAAAACCTTCCATGATGTATAAATATTCTCGAAGCTATTCCACAAGATTCAACTTTCATATCTTTACTTTCTTGTAGGAGTCATTAGTATGAAATTATCAATGTTATTATGGCTAGGCTATATTTATTTGACAAGAACTCTTTAATAATCTGAATTATTTTACTCCTGTTGAGTAAATTGCATTATTTTTTATGAGAAATAAAGGAAGCTTGGATAGAGATCTATAATTGAAATCTGAAAGATTTTTTGAAAAACTGTTTCCGAAATTATTATGAAGATGTAAGTTGGAGTGAATCTATTGAACAATATAATCATAATATTACTATAAAATTAATAAATGTTTTACTGAAAATTTAGCTCACTCTTGGTTAGAAATCAACCTTAGTAGCTTTCTAATTATTATTCTGTCCGGTCAGAAAGCCACGGCCTATATGCAGAACGGAAATTGAAGTAATATCCATTCGTACATAGAATAATAAACCACGGGATGTTGCCAAGTTTAAGGAAGCGAATGTAATGTACATCTGCGCTTCGCCTCGTTGAGGGACCACTTACAAGTCCGTTGTAGTATTTACTTATTAAAAAGTCAAAAGCATGAATCTTTCGGTGCACTCACATTTGCCACCCTTAAGGTGCTGCCAGCGCCTACATGCATATTTCCATGCCGTTAGGTGAATGGAAATAGGAAATTATAATAATGTTTTTAAAAGGGAAGTTCTGGTGATTTGGTAGCTGCTTCCCCTTGGTGGCTCCACAGTATTCCATTTGCATAGGCCGGCCATGGACAGTTAAAAACAAATATAGCGTAAAAGTCATCGTATTGCAGAGGAGAAAGTCGAATTAGACGAGAAAAACCATCGGCAAACCCTCACCGTTGTTCTCTGGAAAATGAAGATGTTGCCACCCCTCTCACCCATCCGCCTCCCTCAACTAATGAGGAAATGCTTTTAGCTGAGCTGGCCTTGTAATACGATAAACGAGTGTAGCCTAAGAAGCGACCGGGAGGAATCATTCCCAACTCTAATGGCTTTTTGAATTTATGTGCGATACCGTCTTCATCTTGGCATGCAGAAGAGGAAGGACGCCGCCGAAAAGAAGAAGTAGCATCTGTAGAAAGTTCGGGTCCCCGTTATTCGGAAAATGTGTTAATAAATTATATAGTAAGTACAACTTACAACCCCCGCGCGATGAAATCCAACCGCGAAATTCGCGCTACTCTCCCTTCCTCCCGTCCCATCACATCCCCTTGAGGGATTAGAATGCCAGGCTTATGTGACTGAGTGAAACACGCCACCGAATTACTGCACTCTATTCTGAATAGTATTTTTTTCTACCAAGATCTCTTGTTATTAAATTGTTTCTTGTCGCCACATGAAAGATGAACGACTAAGTTTCTCGATTTATTGTACAAGTCTCGGTTCACGAACGTATGAAACTCTTGATAGAGAGCTCAATTTCCGTTTTCTAGTTGATTACCTGCAGCTAAAGCAGCTTCAACACAGGTATCGATGATCGTATAATTTATTGTGATTGATCGTTGATTTGATAATGAATCCTGATAATTATTATTTTAGAATAAATTTATATTACATTGAACTTCAATTACTTATGATCTTTGTCATCTGATTTCCCAAAACTTTACTCATCCTTATAATTTATTTTCACTCACTTGAGCTCTATTTAAACTTCGAAAATGTAAAGTTACGACATTTTACAATATATTCTTACGATGTTTATGTTCAGCCTTATATAACCTATCATGTAATATGGAAGAAGAACTTGTAATTCTGATAGTAGCCTATTTTAAATTGGAAAAGTTTACGATTGCTTTTCAACACTATGAAACATCAACTAGACATCATGTCACAATTTGTAGATTATTAAAATCTAGCTCATACGTTTTCCTGTTTCATAAATAACTGTTACTCGAGTTTGAAAAATATTGACGGAATTTTATATCTGACAGCTTTCTGTGGGACTTGACATTTGATGTTTACTTAGCCCTTGAATTGCTTTTAACTTGGTCAATTATCGTACAGCAGGTGTTCCACAGCAAACAATCGTCCTGTTTATTGCATTAACTCGGTAGATAGTCATAAAAAACCCAATAGCTAGGCACTAGACAACCGTCTGTTTCCCACTATACAAAGAAAAATTTGAAAAAATAAAATTTTTATTTGAAAGTGGAGCACTCGTTGATTTGATGCGTCAGAAGGTAGCTAGCAAGAGAGCTTTCATCATCCATATCTCGGTTTTGTCCAATGTGTTTGATTCATGACGCAATCAGCGATCAAGTGATACACATTTCCCAATCGAATACAAAATGTACAATTTTCAATGTGATGTTTGTTTGAAAGTTTTTCAAATTAAATAATGTAAACGACTGAATTATAATAATATAATACCAACCTCTATGGTGTCCAACCTCCAATTTGCCTCTATGGCGATAATCCATTATTTATAGAATCTGAAAAGAGCGTGAATCTCTTCCATCAATAATAATAGATAATTAATCATTCATTTTTTGGATAAGAGCTATAATGTTATTTGAATTTGGTTACAGGCTACGGGAAGAGAGGGGAGAGGCCGAGCGAGCACTTGCGCTGGACCACAAAGTTCGAGATCTCAGTTCACACAACGGTAAGATTCATTATTATTTATATCAGTCTCTGTTTATTATAATATTTCACACAATGCATTTTTATTTAATTATTTCGCTGTAAGTGATGGTCAATGTTTTTTCCATTACTGAATAGTTGAAGTTTTTCAACCAGTACTTCGCTCATATTCTTTTATTTTTTTCTCCAACAAGAAATGAATTGAATTTATTTCAAGAAATATTTCTACAACTATTGAGAGATTTCATTGGTACCTTGTTATCCAATTTTGTGAAGATAATAATTATTAAAAAATATGTACTTTGAATATCACTTAGAGTTGGGAAGGATAAAACTGCTTCCAGAACATTATTTGCAGTTTTTTATTCTTTTTGAAAAATATCTCTGGTTTCATATTTCTATTTCTAGTTCCATTAATTAAAATTTTCAAAACAACTTCCTTTTTCAATTATGGAAAAATCTATTTCCGGACGATTTTGTACAATATTTTGACAAATTTCAGTCAGAATAGTTGAGTTGATCTTTGGGTTTTTTGTGTAACATAGGGTATGCCGTGTTATTTGTGCAGGTTCATCGAACGGTCAGAGTCCAGTGCTGAACCTGAGCAAAAGCGGTGGTGGAGGCGGGGGAGGCGGTGACCAAGATGGCGTCCACTCGGGCAGTGAGGCGGGCGAAGCGGCCACTCACGACGATGATGACGACGATGAAGACAACCTTAGTGACGTCGATGATGACGATGACAAGGACCAAGGTAAATCAATCAATCATACATTTCAATTAATTGATATAAGAAATTTCGCTTCAAGTATTGATACTTTTCAGTACCTTTTTAGTACTATACTGTTATTGGTGATGTGTTTCTAATTTCTCTTATAATATTTCTTCTCAGACTTTTGAACGCAATACCAGTTCTTTAGCTACATTTTTTCAAAGTGGACTCGCATAATATATTGCTTATATATTTTTTTCTCTCTCTCTTTCTATTATCCTTTCTTCCTCTCCAATTCTTCTCTTCTTCACTCCTCTTCACCCTTTTTTCCTCACCTTCTACCAGCCTATTACATGGGAAAACATATTTGACTTGATATTTTTCCTCCTTTCTTTCTTTTCTTTCTTTTTCACCCCACCAATTTTTGTATTCCCCAGCTTATTTTTGTATTCTCATTTTAAATTTGTATTCTTATTAGAAATGTTTACTATAATTGTATTTTTTCCATTCAGATTTTTTGTGTGCTCTTGTTTTGTGTTGGGAAAAGTAATTGATTGATTGAATTCGGTAACTGAGTCACAAATTCACTAACTATTCACTATTTCAAATAATTTTTCACAAACCATTGATCAATTCCGTTATTTTTCCCCATTCTGTAAAAATCCCTAGCCACAACAATGACTGATATGACTGATAATTCCCGTAACGTTGGTACAATACAGGTTACATCAGCAGAGTCAATTGCATTGTGTTAGCACAAACGCTACCCACTGTTTAATACTGTACCTACTACGTTCATTGCCTCCATTATCGTTTAGTCGTACAGTAAATCTTGTCAACGACGGATATTACGTGTTCGAATAGATAATTCACATTTGGATGCTGTTTGAGAGAATTGGAACAATGAGAAAAGTGGTGGATTATTGGTTGGGGGGGATCGTAGAGCAGTGGAGCAGTGGCTCCCCCCTGGCACCCCCGCTGGGTGGACGGGCGCCCAACTGCTACCGCTGTCTCAGGTTCCCACAGTCCACAACCGCGGTTCGTGTCCACAGACAATGTCATTTAGAAGACACTCAACACGCCAACTGACAACTCAACAGTCTCTTGATATCACCAGACAGCTCCTCAAATTAGATTGGCACCATTGTTAAAATCAAGATAAACTGAGCTTATCATAGTAGTAGGTTCAACAATATAGCGGGAGCATCTTGGTTCGATTCCATTTGTACTGAACAATCTTCAATTACAATGAAAGCATTCGCTTAATTCCCTTCTTCACTTAATTTCTATTTGTCAGTCCGTTTACCAATATTGATAGGCCTAGTAAAGCGAAGTAATATTCAATATTTTATTCATTATTATTAGTATCTGTATTTAATCCATAACCATAAAACAAAACAATCTCAAGTATAAGTTTTCTTAACCTATAATATGATTATTTTTGAAGTTTTTTGAGTAGCAAGTCAATCGTATTTGGTGAATTTTACCGGGTTATCAAATAGAAAAGATGAATGGGATAAGAAGCGATTAATATTTGTAGAGAAATGGCTAAACAATAATAATTGAATCGATACAGTATAAAAACAGTTCAAGTGCTTTTGCTTCATCGAATTTCAAACCTCACTATCCAGTATTCCATCACTTTAGATTGGAATATCTTGACATTTTCTTGAGGAGCATCAATCAAATATGATTGTTTTTACTAATTCAATGCATCATAAGTACCGTACTCATAAAATTGATAAATGTTTACTTCTAGAAGATGATCGATGGTTGAAGAAATCATGTAGCTTATGTCCAAACTGTGTTAAAATTTGCATGTAATAAGCAGTACATGTGAGGTACCTGGTACGCGCTAGTTATTCGCAGTAAATTGGACAACTTAATGCCAAGTGTCTATCATTATAGATAGAACAAGAATAACTGTATTGAATAACAGTATGCATTTTAATTAGAATTCAAATGTAAAAGTTCATTTTCATGCAAAAGTTATCTCATGTTTTCTGTCACTATCGCTCTGAAATCTAATTCTTTTTACAATGGCACTGAACCGTTATTACGATGTGTGCAACAAGGCTGAGCTTTTGCGATTGTGAATTGCATTCTCCCAACTTGAAGTTGTAATTATACGTTTGCGCAGAGGAAGTCATTGGTGTAATCTTGAAACCAGATTACAAATTAGGAATTCAGAACATTCCGTTCCGATGGTCAATTCATGTATGTTTGTGTTGGTCCTGAAGAGAAAGAATCAAGTTTAGCATCATGTTAGAACAGATAAATAGATAGTATCATAGAGAAACAATAGCTTGAGTAGATATCCCATGGTATAGGGAGTTTATGTCGCAACTTTTACTGTTATCTCAAGTCCATTACTATCGATTATTGTAGATTTTTATTGTTTCGGCCGGGTGAGAGTGTATGAACTGCACAATATGAGAGACTACCAGCGTCACACACCTTTTTGGGAAAGAAGTACATGGACTATAGGCTTGAGATAACAGTAAAAGTTGCGACATAAACGCCCTATACCATGGGATATCTACTAAAGCTATTGTTTCTCTATGATAGTATGTTCACAGAGAAACAAATTTCCAAGTAGGAATATATATATTTCCTCAGTTGCAGAATTTCAATTCATGTCATACTTTGCAAAAAGAATAATCAGACTCTATGAATCTATGAATAGGTTAAATCTTTCACTGAGGAAGTTGTAGGCCCAGTTGTATACCTACAATAATTTGTAATAATGTTTTAATATTAACAATTAAAATTAAAAACACCTCTTCGATTACATTGTTATACAATTTACACATAATATCAAATTTTTAGTTTCAGCCAAATTACTGATGATTCGATAATTCTCCAATTATCTAATCATAGCTTAAATCATCAGTCAATAATTCTAAATATTTTGAGTATATTTTTGTATAATATTGTATTATGATGTGTATAGTTTAAATAATATTGAGAATTAAAGAATCACCAATCATTCGACTGAAACTCGAAATTTGATGTAATGTGACATTCTATACTCACTGAATGTGACTTGAAAAATAGGACAGGAATGATTGATGAATAGCTCATTCATACGATTCATGCTAATGTGTTATGCAAACAGTATTATTTATATTGTCTATAGTTGTGATTTTGAATGAAAAATACCTGAGAATAAGAAGATGTGTTGAGTAGAGTTAGCAGAGCAGATGGTAGCGTTTTGTCCACTCCGGTGTGGATAATCCGCGTGAACTTGTCAAACCACTTTTCTTGTTTGGATAATGCACGTCATGTTATGTAGCTGAGAATCCAAGTCATTGATTTTTTATTCACTCGCCAATCTCACTAAATAATATAACATAACATTCAGTTCTCCTTTTCTGTATGGGTGATATGTTCATGAATTCCTGAAATTGTACCAAGTCATTTAAATCCAACAGTAGAATAATATATTATTATTAATAATATATATAATATTAATTTATTTTTCCTCTCCCTATCATTTTGATAATGTACTTATTGTATAAATGAATAAAGAATAAATGAATAAATAAATAGTGGAAAGGAGACAACCAAATAGGATCTACCCAACTCACAAGAGAATTATCGTTATTTGAAATCAAGTAGAAAGTGATGAATATATTATCAAAAGGTAAAGGTAAAGTAAAGGATATAAAATCAGGGATAAATTATGAAGTTGTTTCATAAGAGTCTTATTACATTAATTTCTATTATCAAAACGCTCAACTATTATTATTTCATAATACTGAAATGTATGATGTTCCTATGTACAATATGAAAACAAGTCAATATAAATAATATAAATTTCCTTAAATTTTATCAAAAATATTTTTTTTATTCCTTGCAATATCCCGAAATGGCCTAGTTTGTAACAATTCAGTTCTAACAAATTTCAATATTTCCAATTTTCAAATAAATCAAGAACACTAAAATCCAATTTTACAATGTTAATCAGTTTCGAAATCTTTTATGCAATATACCAGTAATATGATTATTCGAAATTGGGAGAATATTTTGAACGTTTCTTCCTTGTATTGAGCCGGTTGAGCACGATTTCAAGTTGTGGGGAGACAGAAGAATTTGTTCGACTGGTGAGCTGTTAAACAACAAACAAGTTAATTCGATTGGCGGGAATCAGGTTCATGGTCCCTGGTTCTATTCGACTCCTCGGTCCTCGGTCCTCGCCAACCTGCAGCCTTCTCGTCGCCTGGCTGACCTAATGAGCGGCCAACCACTAGCTCACTCACTTTATAATTAACTTCGTAACAAGCAACTGACCTGAGTTATGCATAGCGTATTCAATTTTCAACAATCAATTTTCCCTACTGCATTTGGAGGATTTCAATAAAATGTTATGAAGCCTTCCCCTCTTATTGAGGTCTTTAACATTAAAGCTGATAAACAAATAATACTGTATTTATCAATTTTACTGTTGAGAATTTTGTTTATCTCTCATTAATGTTCGTGACGATCGGCATGTTCGTGATGTAATTTCAATCGGGAAATGTCTTATTATCATCAATCAAAAATTGGGTGATAAAATTTTCTATTCTGCATTCTTTCAAGATCTGCTGTTGTTGAAATTCTCCTGGTTGAATGTTCCTCATAATTGATAGAATCTCATTTCTGTCTCCATCCATCAGAATTACTCCAGCTCTATTAACATTGACATGAAATGAAAAATCCTCTATTTGGCAGAGTTGGGATTTTTAAGTCCTCTCTACTACAACCACTTAACCTCGAAACTATTCAATTATGACTAATCCAATCTGAATTACTATCATCAAACATTCTCCAGGTCTGACCGCTGAATTACCCTCCTCTACATCCAATGTGTTATATCCATGGTTTTGAATGATTATTAGATTTGTGATTGTGTTTTAACAGGTGACCTAAGCGACGTGGGAGAGACGGGAGGGGGAGGAGGCAGTGCCGGTGGCAGTGTTTCCCCTCACGCCCTCAACTACTCCACACTGGGCGCACCTCCCGACGCACAAGGCATCTCCTCAACAGAAACCCTCCTCAGGAATATCCAAGGCCTCCTCAAGGTGGCAGCCGACAATGCACGCCAGCAGGAGAGGCAGATCAACTACGAAAAAGGTAGGAGACAACTTCACAATAGTTTTTCTCCTTCTTTAGAATTAACATTGAATTTCTCATTTTGTACTCTCAAGAAAAATAATTCAGAGGTACAATCTTTCCTAAATAAGTTAGCAAGCTGCTACCCACAGTGGTACCTAAACTCTTCATTGAAACACATTTGAAAGAAAACTCAACTCTGGATTATTGTGAAATCCTACAAGTATCTAATGATCACTTACTAATCCAATCCAATCAGTTACATCAAACAGTACACAGATAAAAATTGACAACAAATTACAAGAAATAAAGCTCTGTATGAACTGTATGGATGTGTTGACATCAGAGTAAAAAGGAAAAGTATATCAAAGCTATCATAGAAGTTACGGAAGATTATGGTATCTCATATCTTTGATTCCTCTCAAATTCCATTCAAAGCTCTAAAATACCACTACTTATTTTTACTCGTATTTTAAAGAGTTGAACAGACACAAATAATTCTTGTATTATCTTTATATCTCTCCTAGGTATGTCTCTAAACGGTGTATGGTATGGTTATTTACTCTATAGTTGAACCTGAGACATCGGTTCTATTAATACTACATCTGGATACTAGGATGTCAACATTTTGCTTCACTCGAAAAGCGAAGCTGATTATTTCGGAAAAATTACACGATATCTGAACAACAATCTGATAATAATTTTTAGCACGCAATGAACATAACTTACGACGTTCCATTTGAAAGTGAAAGGGCATGGGAGGGGAGTATGAGATCACCCTTCATTCTTAGCCTATTTACACTGGCTTCTAGGTTAAATTACCAACCTAGGCGGTGGAGTGGAGTGGCCTAAGTAGGCAGCCGTCGTCGATGAGTTTGGCAGGCAGGCATCAGGCTCAGGCATCAGACATTGCAGTGCAGGTCACGCCCAGAGAGCGTGGTGGCCACTGAGCAAATTAGCCTGCTCAATTAAAACCGTAATGTATAGAACTGTTGAGGACGATGAAACTGAATTTGCATACCCAACAACGCCTTCAATAATAAATTCAAAACGCTCAATGGAAATGTAAATTAATAACAATTATCGTCATTGAACTGTTTGTACATATGCGCTGTGCTGGCCATTACACAACCTATTCGCTCTCCTCTATTTCCTTTCTTCCTCAGCTCAAACTTTCCCATATTTTTCTTCGCTTGAAAATAATTATTACACTTATCAGTACAAGAACGGTTTCGTACTCCAATTAGCCGATGACTTGTCTCGTCGACGCTAAATTAGCCATCGATTAAAATTCCTAAATTAACTCATAATTAATTTATAGAAATAATATGATCAACATCCATGTTTTAGTTGATTGTTGATTCTATCGTGGTTCAGAACTGCAATGAGAATTCAACTGAATAGACTTTTCCACGTCAAGCTAGCAAAAACTGCCATTCACTTCTATTCATTTAACCAGATTCATTCTAAGTAGATTTATTCCTGTTGAAAAGTGATTTTATCAATCCCATAGCAGAGATCTTTCCTGTTCATCGGTGAAATCAATAGCAATGAATCCAATATGTATCATTCTTTTGAAATTTAAATTTTTTGTGAGGCCATAATAATGGAGCTTCTTTCGTTATAATCATGGATTAACTACTGAAATTGCAACGTCCCTCTGCCAATTATTATTTTGAATCATAGGCTCTATTGAAGTAGTGTTTTAAAAATTCAAAAATATGTAATTGAGTGAATTCAATGAATGGAGAGTTCTGATGAACGGAAAATTCTCTGACGTACCTAATGATTTGAAAGCACGAAGTGACAAAGAACGCGTTTCCCTGTTCTGTTCACGCGTAGTGTTCGCTTCCACCCCACGAGACATTCAATTCTCTCGTCCAGCGAACACCACTTTCTTGAAGAGAGTGCACTGAGTTGTGCAGCGAGCAAAGTGGATGCACTCGTTGCACTGTGAGATGCACCCAGCGATGGTGCATTCGGATGAGACGCATGGCTGCATTCGTGTGCAGTGAGGCGTGTTGATTGCACCCGCCGTGTGTGGTGTGTGTGTGTGTGTGTGTGTGTGTGTGTGTGTGTGTGTGTGTGTGTGTGTGTGTGTGTGTGTGGCGATGACCAACCTGACCAACGACCGCCGGCTTCTCTACTTGCCGATGTCCCGACCGATTCCTTGCTAAGATAGTCGGTCACTTGCCCACACATGCACTTCCTTCATATACGAATTTCAATATGCCATTTCCTTTTAGTTCGTTATCGAATGAAGGAGTTTATCACTTCAATTCAAATTGCTCGGAAATTGGATTGATCCAATCTCCTGTGTGAAACGTAAACAAAATGCTTCCAAGTATTGGAGTTCAAAAGAGTCTTCAGTAGCCTAACGACCGGAAATGAAAAAAATCAACTTTGATGCAAGAACAGAGTCTATCTTAAAATGCTGATCGATATTAAAGTACTTATTTCCCACTTGGAGATGTAGTTTTTCTACTCACAATAATTATTCTGCTAATTGGTCAGTTACATAAACTTCAACGTTACATTTCTGGACAACTAGACTCATTAAAATAATGCAGATGTGACGTTTATCTAATTTTAAATATACAACTTTGAGAAAACATTCCTATTTTATTATTACCCCAGTATTTTAAGTACTTGAAACTGAAGATAATAATATGTTTATGTAGATTGGGTTGTTGATGAGATTGATGATTAACAGTAGTACAAGTCTCACGTTGCTCCCTCAAGTATCTTCCTTCTTCTTTCTCATTTCTCCAAAGTCTTATTTCCTCTCTCCTCCTGACACACCCTCTTCCATTCGTGGTTTGCTACATAATGTGGCATTGTTCAGTTGGATTATTATTTATCTGTAGGTGTCCGCCTCCTCTTCAAATTCCCTTTTATTGTATGTTTACTCAGCATTCGACCTCAGTCTGACCTCTCGTTCTTGTCCGCTCCTCTTTCAATACGTGAACAATCGTTAAAGTAGCTGATCCTTTCAACCAGATATTTAATTACCGGTCTCCACCTCGACAGGGCAATAAATTGTCTGCAGCAAAATGTTTCTCTATTTCAAAAATGTTAACAAGTTATTCGACTCCATATTCCCTGCACTTTAAACCTTTCATCACAAACGATTGAGTTCATGGTTAGACCATTGGGGATCATCAGTAAGCATTAGATCATGAGCAATTATAAATGAAGATTCGTACTGAGTATTAATTTTCATAAATGTCAATAATTATTAATAATTTTAATGTATTGCGGTGTCGTTCATTCAATCAAATAACTTCAATTCATCACTAATACAAGTTTGGTTGCTAGTTCTCTTGGAAATTATCCCTACGAAATGACACGAGAAGTCCACTCCACAGTACAAAACTCACTCAAAATTCACTCTCGTGAGTGAATAAAATGAAACCAAAGAAAATGTTCACTTTGTGGTTCATTACCGGTTGTGGTTAAAGTCCGTTTTTTACAAAGAGGTAAATTCACTTTTGCCTGAATCCGCGATAAATCCACAAACTGCTTTGCACACAGAGGTATGTGCCTATGAATATAAGAACGGTAATTACATCATCATGGTTGTTGCTACTCGTTAAAAGCTGCAGAATATACTGCGCTGAGCTGCACTGTGAGAGGGTAGTACAGCACCTCCTGGTTAGTATAGCACCGCATTGGAAATCTCCCTTCTCTCACACTCTATCGTCATCTCTCTCTCACTCGTTCATTTGACTACATTGTTCACCAATTCCATTGTTTACCAGCTTGGTCAAAAAGAATCCTTTGCGACAATCGTGCTGCAGTAATGAGAGGAAATCTTACAATCGCCATTCTTATCTTTTATTTCGATCTTTTCGAATTTTCCATTTATTTTGCTATCGCGAGCACAGATAGAAGCAGTTGAATACATTAAAAGATCCGAGCCAGCCTCTCACAGAGAAGTTGCAAGTCTATTAACGTTAATGGGACGCCCAAGCGCTACCGTGCCGTGCTACACAAAGATATTGTTTACATTAATAAACGAGCTTGGCAACCTATTTGGAATGCCATCGTTTTAAGTATCTAGCCTCACTGACAAACAGTAGATTCCCTTCGTTAAGTTTTAAGGGGTTTCAAGGTTTCGAAGTTGATTCTATTTATCCAACTCTATACATTTACTCACGTATTCTCAGAAAAGTATTTACTCACATATAATCAGAATTCAAATAAGTTGATGTCATGTAGTTTTGAATGTTCTGTACATTAAACTGACTTTAGATTGAAGATTGTAACATAACTTTTCTCTGGCATTGGTTAGCAGAATTTATTTCATTGCAATCTTATAGTTTCTCATTTCATTTTTAATTCTATTAGATGATATTTAATAACTTTATATATTCAAAATACAGTACTTGTTGATGGTGGGCACATGGAGGTAGGCCAAGGTCCCTAATCATTGACAGGCATATAAGCTGTGTTCTCAATTTGTAGATCTATTGAATACACTAAGTGAATCAGTATTCCTGTCCCATGAAGTACATACTGGATTTAGAAATTTGAAGAGACATTAGCCTTTTTGTGATGCATGTGATATTAATTCCGTTCTGGCTACCCTGATAGGAAGAATGGTGCTTGGAAAGGTCGGTCTGGAAATTTCCATGTAAAACAGCAATAGGTATTCTTCTAACAATTAGTCATTCCATTATTTCCGCCGTTGTAATTGTGATGTTTATTGCATTTTCCATTCGTAGTGCACTTTTACAATGAGAAAGTACAAGATGCATATTGTCATGACTCTGCATGTAGAATGAAGGTGTGCCTCATCAGACTGCCCCTATAGCTGGCTCGTTATCAAAGAACACTGCAAGACGGAAATGGGACACCTGTAAAGTATTATAAAACACAACTAAAAACAACAGTACATTATTAATTGACTATTGCAATTCTATTCCCACATTTCGTATCAGACAATCAATATCACCCCATTAATGTCGGTTCAAATTAGCTCTAACCGTTTTCTGGTGATATGAAATGGTGTGCGGTATTCATATTCATTTATGACACGAAGTACTGTATATTCATATATGATTCATATCACCAATATTCATATTTCAAGTGCGAGTCTTTCGTCTCTTTCTACACGTCTACATACAGCGCAACAGCAGTACGGTTGATTAGGTTCAACAATCCGTTTCCACTCAATAAACGTTTTTCTTATTCTCTTCTGCCCGAAATAGCTTGAAACTAACCTTTTTTTGTTTATACCGTATTCATTCTTGATCACCAAACTATTTTACTGATTTTGCCGCTTATGAGTAGTTAGTGTTTTAGGAGAAATTGAACTTGCTGTGAAAATATTATAGTCTGATTATAATAAGAGATTGATTATTATGAAAAAATAGTAAAAAGCTAAAATTATGTAATTATTGAGGTTATGAAACAAGATTTAATTTATAATTGCTCGAATGTTAATGGCTTTAGTATCAAAGCATATTTTCTAGTTTCCAATATATTGTGATAAGCAAAGAAGAAAACAATCTTATACAAATAAGTATTCGTTGTCCCTGTAATAAGCTAATAAGCATGCAATAATATTCCTTCTTTGCTGATGGAAACCTCTCTCTCAAAAAAAAGACCTTTCGACAACAGATGAGCAGAACATTGAACAGATTTTTGGAACTCGCTGTTATTCGTTTTCAAAAGTTATATGGAAATAAAATCACTTTTCCTGGTCAAATTCATTTGTATTGAGTCTCTACTGAAATGGATTACCTTTGAGAAATCGATAATTATTTTCTGACTCTTTATAGAGAAATCAACGAACGAATTTTTTATGTACATATATTTCTTAATAACTATATTATCTTAATGTTTAATATTTTTGCGAATTTCATGTTAATTACAGCATAGAAACGTCCTTGAAAGAGTAATTGGTTTAGTAATGATATTGGCAGTAATACCCAATATAATAACCAGTAAACTAATTAAAAATAAGTTCGCAGCGATCATATCAATATGTGAGCTTCAAGTTCTGATAAGTTTTACCTGAAGAAAAAAGTTGTAGCATAGAATTGTTGTAGTGGAACAGAACTAATAATGGGAAATGCAGAAACAAAGACAACGAATGAGTTGTATCAAGGTAATTAAAGTACTTATCGCGGCCGTAATTGCATTATCTTGTATGCAAATAAGCCCGAACAACGGGGAACAGCAAACAATAATTATAATACAAGACCACAGTAGCATTGGCAATTGTACCGTTCAGTTCAACAGTAATCATTATAATTATCATTCAGAGTTAATAGAAATGAACTCGAATTGTCATAATAATCGTAATGGGGGCGTAAAAAAGCTTCTGTGTTCTTTTCAAGTAACAGCTACTGGAGTTCCGATGATTTGTGTGTGAGTATATACTGTGCTCATTTGCGTGCAGAAGGAGAAAGACTAAAAAACATAGTGGTGGTGGTGAAGGAAGAAGATGGGAAAGAGAAAATGAATAAGTATTGAAAAAGAAGGAGAAAGAGGAATTGGAAAAGAAGGCAAAAGAACACAGTGGCCGGTCTCGTTATTTAGATCATTATCACCACCTGCTTCTACTGTTTTGTTTATTTTCGTATAGAGTTCATTATTTGAACAAATGAGAACAACGCTCATGTTTTCTGTCCCTGTCTGAATCAATTTTACATTGACATAATAATTATCGTCCTCTTTGTGTGTTCTATATTATACATCATTCTGATTAGGTAATATTATTAATAGTGTAGAACAAAATTGTGATTAGGTATTAATAGTGTGGGACAAAATTTAAATTCAACAAAAATAAATACTGTGGCTAAAGTTTTCTATTATTCTTCTAACATTTTTTTCGTTCATGAAATCATTCTAATTACAGTCTTGATAATAAGTACTTATTCACTTCTCCCAAATGTATTCCCTCTGCAATACATTGCACAGTAGAAGTCTACAAAAGGGTGGACTTTTTATTACTTATTCCCTCAGTAGTGTCATCTCATTCTGCCACCTCTACATACTCTCCATAAAGATTGACATTTCGACTGGTTAACTTTCACCAAAGTCAATACAACATTCTACGTACAGCATACATAGAATTACATTTTTCTATGCTTTAACTTTTCACTATACCACATCTTTCAAGTGCGTCCAATTCATGACCTATTGTATCAAATATTAGTTCAAAACAAGAGCGAAGTGAGGACCAACCTTTTCAGAAGCGTATCTCGAAAACTATTGTTAGGTGTTCATACTTATTTTCTAACAACGGAATTTGTCCGTTTACTACTACGTCAAGAAATATGTTGAGACCTATGTTGCAGTAAGTTATTGGTTATGAATCGCGTGTTAGCAACTCATAGCAATTTATCTCCAACAGAAAACACAAGTTGCCCTCCATTATACCCTGAAAGCGGAACCCCTATACTTCCTTACCAGTGTTCATGGCCACTACAAAGAGACCCCTGTCCAGTGTATGAAAGAACCAACATTGGCTACTGTTGCCGATCGCCCCCCTCAGATAGCTAAAATTAAAAATTGCTTTTAATTATCCAGCTTTTGTTTATATCATGATTCTCTGTATGCTTGAAACGAAAAATCACGTGCTTCATCGCCTGTTTTGCAATGTAATGAGTGGGTCTATCGAATTATGAGATTATAAAATAACTATAATAACCAGCAAATGACTTAGGATTAACTAGATAATTAACGCTTTTGAGGGTTGAGTGTAAGAGAGGGGTGACTGCGCCCTAATTTCGCCCTCCCAGGTATAAAATAAAGGCAGTCATTCTATTCTATTCTATTCTTTTCAGTGTTGCTACCTTTAAATTTTTGGGACACTTCTCTCGATATGCCTTTTTTATTCGCATCCTTGCTTCCTTAGTTCATTCCTTGCATATTTGATATGCTTATAAAAGCGGAAAGTGTGCCATTCTGACACTTATTTTTGTTTTCCAAAGAATTCATGCATCCCTATTCTTCTAAAAGACAATGAAATAAATTACAATTTTATTGTGATGAAATTATAGTATATTGTATTAGTAGAGCATCAACTTTTTATCTATTATTGTGATTATCAGAAACTATCTAATCAACTAGACTTTGGACATTAGTGAATGAATAAACAAGAGAATCTCTAGATGATATTGAGAGCGATAGACGAAAACGTTTTTGGGTAGGAATGAAAAAAAATATCATTCAGTGTAGGTTTGCAATCCAGATCCAAAAAATGAGTAGGCACTTTAAAAGCATCATAAAGCCATCGATTTGCACCTTGCACTCATGTGTGTGTCGAGATACAGGATTGTATGAACTAAGTGCTCTTTGGCATTGAATGTAGGCCTTCTATTAGAGGCATGTATCCGATGGAGTGAGTGCAATTGCAAAATAGGCATTGAGATTTAGTTGGCGAGGTGGGTGGCAAGTTGTCCAACCATCTTGGCTGTACAGTGGCAATCGAACAGTCAACTAAATTGAATTTCATTCCGCCTTTTCTGTTTTTGTCATAATTCGCTGAAATCCAATCTCCCCCAGCAGCCTGGTTCTCTTGTTAGGCCAATTATAGTGCCGTGTTAACTGCTGAATAAATTATTAGTCTGCCTTCCAATTTATCTACTTTGTCAAGAATATTATAGGCTGCAGAGTCGTTATTACAGTCCACGTTCCAGTATTATTAATGCAGATCATTGTATCATGTTTCATTAGGCAACTAGTCGGTTATTCATTGCGCTACATATTCAACTTCCCTATATAAGGAGTTGCGAATAAAGATATGGCCTACGTGGGTCGGATTACATGTCAATTCTCACCTTTCTACACAGAATAATGAGAGATTACAAGTTATCAGGAGTGTTATTATCAATCTGAATGCAACAAATTTCATGGTAACTAAAACCCATAGAGAAACAATAGCGTAAGTAGATATCCCAAGGTATGAGGCGTTCACGTCGCAACTTTTACTGTTATCTCAAGCCGATTATTTTCGATTACTGCAGATCTTTAATTTTTTTTGGTGGGGGGGGGGGTGGAGGAGGAGTGTATGAACGGCACAATATGAGAGACTACCAGCGTCACACAGCTTTATGGGAAAGAACTACGTGGACTATCGGTTTGAGATAACAGTAAAAGTTGCGACATAAACGCCCTATACCATGGAATATCTACTTACGCTATTGTTTTTCTATGCTAAAACCGTGTTTAATTTATAAATTTTGCATTCAATGAAAATGCTGTGAAATATTTATATTGAATATTGAATCAAATATACCTTCTGAGAAAATAATAGTTCCTTACACAGAGGAAGCAATTCTACTCGCCTATGTGCTATCTCTACCATTGTCACGAATTGAGGCCAAAAAGGTGATTTTGTAGAGATTGAATAGAGATGTTAAAATAATAGAGACCTGTTATTTCTACTCGACCCAGGAGTAAAGAGTTAGAAAATAATAATTTATTGCTAGTCTAGATGCTGATGATGAACTCGAATGCTGTTATTCAGAACAATATCTATGGCAAAACCAAACATCCTTGTGTTGCTAATCCTATTTGCCATGGATACATTTGATATTCATTTGAGACTTTATAAAAACGATTTATCAAATTGACAATAAACCGTCTTAATGTAAAACAAATTGAGAGATTACATTCGCACCATCTTCATTTGTATAAATAAGAGTATTCTGCATATCTACTGCTCTGTTCAAGTTTGATACAGGCAGAGCATTGAACTAGTCAGAGCAGAGATATTTCGAGTGAGATTGAAATGATAAGACCGCGAGAGGTCTTGAGCTGGCTACGACCGGCAATTTTGACGGTGAATTAATTAGTCGTTTCGCCCGCGCTAAGTGTCTAAATATTGTTTCCATTTGCAATTCAATGTCTGTTTATGCCGGCGCATATTAAATTAAGCTCAAAAGCGTTGTTGAATGATGCGCGCGTCTTACGTAAAGTGATTAAGAAATGATCCCCTGTGCTGCGTTGTCGCGCCCGGCACTGTTGCGTCTCCATGTCTATTATAATCCTTTCCATTTCGGCTCTGTGTTCAATTTCTTTGGCTTCGGTAAACAGAGGGCTGCGAATCGCTGCAGACACTTCCTGTCTTGGGGAGTTGAGGTGCTTCTAAATATCATCCATTGAAAACTGGCCTCTTGAGCTTGTAATGTACACCACAAGACAGTATAATTTTCTTCAGTCCATGCATGCTAATAATAATTATGAATCAAAATGCTTCCCATTTTTAGCCTATTCAAGAGCTCAATAGTAATATTGTGACCATTTCCCATTATTCATTCTCATCAAACAAGTGTACTGAATTGATAGTTAATAATTGTATTAGAACACCACGAACCCGTATTTATCGTTAAGTTCATAAATGCCAATGATAATTATTATTGTTTGATAATTATTCATTTTCATCAAGCAAGTTTTATGATCTCGGTTCGAGAGATGTCTGTCACAGTTTGACCTTAGAATCTGTTGAATTCCTAACAAGAATTTCGAGAATTATTCATTACTACATTATCAGTTCACTTATCCCATTGATATTGTAACTTAATCATGTTGTAAGATCTGTTTTAAAGATTAGTATTCACTTGATGAACTTTTAAGAGTAAGAATATCACTGCATTATCGCGCATGCAAGACCATCAAAATACTAAGACAAAAATATTGCGATTTATTTTCTCTCTCCAAGAGCTCACTATAAATCAAATGTTACCTTGATCGGGCTACCTGACAAGCTCAACTGGAGACGAAGAAGCCTGTCAATTTTGAATGAGCTTGCACTATTTATAGGCAAGAAGCAGCTACCGTAAAGTTATTACTCAATTTTCAATAATTGCTCTCTATTTTTCAGCATAATTCGCGTCTAAAAATCACTGTCAATATTGCAAATGATTTAAGGTAACTGTTGTGATCCTGTTCCATTCTGCTCAGTGCATTGCAAACATAGAACATCGCTTGAACTTTAAAGTATGATTGATAGAAAATTATAGCCAACTATATTTATGTCCGAGTGGCACCGTTTTTCAGTTTTTTTGGTTTGTTTTATATTTTGTTCTTCTGGGAATGTACAAGGAGCGACTGCATTTTTTTATGTTTATTGAAGTGAAACGAAGATAATGCCTAGCAGAAGCAAGAGAAACGTTTGGCCAAAGTTGTGTAGCAATGTTGTTTCCTTCCCCTTCCCACTCGACTCACTGACCAATCTATCCCTCTCATAGCCCGTGGAAAGAATCCCAAAACAATTGTCCGCCACGTCCAATCTTCCTGTCCAATAAATCTTGGCAATGACGTCAAATTACACCCCACCAGTCAGTCTCTCTCTCTGCAGACATTTCTCCATAAAATTCTCCTCTGGCTGATATTCTTGAAGCGAACCCTCAACTCTAGCAGCCTTCATTATTATCATCATCCTCACTCTTTCACCGTCACATCTCCACTTGACTTCTCATTCCATATTTACTCTTCATCTTCCCTCAGAAGAATAAATGTGGCATTCTCAAGGATCATTCCGAAATGTGCCCCGAATGAGTCACCCCTTCTGGATAAAACGTTTTGGAATAATGTTTTTTAGCTTGTAAATTGTCGTAGTTCTTCACTTAAACTCTGATCTGATGTTTAAGAGACTGGAAGACTAAAACAAATCAATAATAGACAGAAAGGAGCAATTCAACCCATGAGTTCAAGTTTTCTATAGTTTTCTCAGTATTCACGATACATTCACGATATATCTATCCAATAAAAGCGAAATGGCACTCACTCACTCGCAGAACTAAAAATCTACCGAACCAAAAACGTTCAAATTTAGCAGGTATGTTCAGTTGGCCCTTTAGTGGTGCATTAAGAACGGATTTGGAAAATTTTCCAAAGATACGCCCAAAATCTGCGTTTTCCCAGCGTTTTTTTTTCTTTTTCTCAGATTTATCGAGAACAAATGAACAGAAATTGTTCAAATTTACTACAGAAGCTAAGCTAGGGTGTAATAATTTTGTGTTAGAAGGAATTTGAAATAACGCCAAAGATACGCCCAAAATTAGCGGTTTTTTGCGTTTTCTCAGCTCTTTCATCAAGTAATAGACAGAAAATGTTCAAATTTGGTACAGAGGTTTAGCTAGCGTCTAAAAATTTTGTGATGAGGTGACTTTATTATTTCATCAAATATTCGCCCAAAATCAGCGTTTTACTCAGCTTTTCTGAATTTTCTCAATACTTTGACTTTCTGATGGAATAGAGAATGCTCAAATGAAAAATGCATGCGAGCGAAGCGAGCCCGCTGATCTCATTTCTGGACGATCCAGCCGGGGGTCCAGGGGGCGGAGCCCCCCGACTAGACGGACATGGCGAGCGAAGCGAGCCTGACGACTAGTTCACGATATATGTGAATATCTTTTTATAGTAAACTAATTGTATTTTTGGCGTCAGCATTACATTCAACACACACATATTTTCCAATGTAAAATTGCAGTAACATGGATCCATTATGACTGTAGTATACATTCGAATTCTCAGTTGCGTCTAGTAATGACTCTCATGCAATAAATTTAACTTGGATTAACGCAGTGAGCCCCGAGCTTTTCAAATGATTTCCTAGAGTCCTGCTAGTGAAATATCGAAAAATGATTTTCCAGAACAATTTAAATTTTAGATTGTAGTTTCAAGAACAAACATGCAAATAAGGAGGTCTATTATATTTTATTCAGATTCAGATGCTAGATTTGTTCTTGCACTATAATTATTAACCAGTCTAGTTTTTCTCCCCACTATTGTCTATGACAAAATCTTCCAATATTCGATCAGTTTTTAAGTGTTGTATCTCCCATAATGATTTTCAAATAGAAGTTCATTGAAATGCAATGCGACTGAAACCGAATCCGGCTGATTGATGAATAATGAATGAGTCTGGTGAATCGATGTGTGGAATGGCAGGCGTGTGAATGAGGTGATTGCGATAAGGCACGGCAAAGAGAGAAAGAAGCAGAGTGTGAAAGACTATCTTGCCAGCTCCATTGTTTCTTTCGATTGGTACACGACTGGATAACGTGCAAAATTATATACATATGATTGTGCTGTACACACCTTACGGAGTGTATTCCGGAATGTACATAGGTTGATCTGAAATATAGGTCCGGTGCGTGTGCATGCCGAAGGATTGGACAACGTCTCACTGGGAACACAAGTTTTGCATTTGCGATGTCTGTACTGTGCTGTGTGCCCTGCGCTGCACTGATGCCAGCCGGAGCATAAAGAAAGCAGAGCCCGAGCCCGACCGCGACCGCTCGCTATCTGATTACGCTCAAATAAAACAATTAGTTGAAATGCACTTCGGCCTGCACTTGAGCGCGGCGCATAAACTTTGCCATCGACAACTTTTCAAGCTTTTATCTGTGTGCGCCACCTCAACTACACTCACTCTGTCAGCTTGTAAAGTGTGCTTATAAGTCCTCTCGCTTGGTGTGGTCGCTCACACCACCCCATTCACCTCCCACAACATCAACTAGTTAACAGTCTTTTAATAAATTGGAAACGTTTTTATCTTAATGCTGCATTTTCGCTCGCACAACGACTGTTCTAATACAAATACTTTATGCTAATGGTGGCTTATGGCCATGATGATGGTTTATTTGATAGCTGTGTGTGTTGTCCGTACAATTATTCTCTTAATACGTTACTCTTATCTCCGCTACATTGATGTTCTTCCTCGCTTTGAACCGAGAACGGGTGAATTGACAATTTCATGTCTGCTTGAAAGTGAAAACATCAAACTTTCGATTTTCAAGCGAAGTTATATGCTCAGGAACTTGGTATTCATTTGTAATCACACTATAACTTCTTGTCCAATATTATCATCTCATAATAATTTTTTTCAATACTGTGATATTATTGAATATCAATTACTATATTACAAGGACATAGCTGGAAATACGTGTTTGAATTTAAAAATTGTAAATTGAGATAGATTTCAGAAAGATCAGAAGATTCAGTTGATTGCAAACTTGAGATGATATGAACCGAAATATTTATTGTTACAACGATGCCAATCCAAAAGAAAAAATGTTTTACCTAAATTTGAAGAATAAGATAATCTTATTCATTAAAAAATTTTTATAAGATTTCCAACTTATATAGCTATTAAATTCCTAGAAAATCTTATAATGATAACAATTTTTTATGTTTGTTGATAAGGTTTGTGATTTTCGTATTTTATCTAAAGAAGAATAATGAGTTACAGCATTAAAACGAGAGATTGAAATAACTTTCTCCTCATGAACTTTGAGAATCGATAGTTGAGGACATGCGGTATCATGAGGTTGTAGAATGAACTTTTTTCTTAACTAATTTCATATTGGGAACTATTTTATTTACTAATTTCATAATAATGGATTATTTATCGAATACTATTTCATAAATGGTGGATCGAACTAAAGATGTTCAATGTCGACTCACTATGATTACCTGTTATTAAGTCCAACATGAGTTAGCATACTACTTAGATTTATGATCTGAACGGTTATGACTCGAAGGTAATGAGCCAAGCAAAATTGAGTCTATTTCCGATGTTGTCTTCTCAGGGTAATATTGTGAGCTGTGAGTATCGCTACCGACATTTAATTCTCTATTATCCACACACAATAGAGTATAAACTCATTCTCAAAAACAACAGAAAACAAACTTAATTGATAATACACAATTAAACTGGGTGGATGAATCAAAGTCAAGTGTTTTCGTATAATACTAGTAATGGATTCAAAACTGAACGGTTCTTGAATTTTAAAAATTGTAATTATAATGGATGTTTATGAAATTGATAATGAGCTCATTTTTGCAAACATTCAGGCTATCATCTCCTACTTTTCCTCATCTTCGTGTTCAGTCTATTCCTCATGATCATCCCCTCTCATCAAAGACATTAGTTGATGGCGTAGACGTAGGCACCAGTCAGCAGTAATGTGTCCCTCACGGCTCACTTAACAACAACTCAGCACCCGCCATCTATTTGGTCCGATTGTAAAACCTAAGTAGCGCATCTGTTCTCAGCTTATTCAAATCTTGTTAGGTCTAATTTATGATTCATAACTATAAAAAGAAGTGCAATATCGGTTGACGCGGGCAATGGAACTGGGGTTGCTGAAAAGGGCCCCCTTCTCGTTGCACATTTCGCTCTGTTTTTTCTTCTTCCTAATCCATTTGGGGACAAAAGAGCGGCCCCAAAATTAGCCGAAATATGTGCTATTAGCCAGCCAGATATTGTTCGTCGGCCATTAAAAATTCAATCTTCTTCCTTTCTTTTGCCGATTCTGGCTTCTTTTGCAACGTCTTAGTTTTTATTATAATGTTACCGGAGATGCACGCCACCGCCGTATTAAATTCACTAACTCGCTTTACTGCCTTGTTATACATGAATTATTTATCTGCCAATGGACCGCATTATTCTTCACTTCAACAAAAGAAGGCAATGCAGGTTGGATTTCGTTCAACGGACCCCCTGAAATTGTTCACCTGAGAAAATAATGCCTTCTTACTCAGACCAAAACAAAAGTTGGTTGGATTCAGTTACAAATGAAAGTTCTTCCAAATTTAAGAAAGCGCTTTCCCGAGTAATGTAAGTAACTAAACGTTCACAGACGAGAATCCAATTGAAATGCTGATGTGATTTGTACAAACATTTGAATAATCACTGAGAAATGCCGATTTGATTTGACAAGCGTAGATCTACACAAATCGCTGCAGGGAATTTAGGTTGAATTGTTGGGGCTGATATTCATGGTGGTGTGTTTTAATTAGCATGCAAACGGTGAATGCTTGCTTCCACCTTCGGCTGTCTTCGGCAATTTCCGCTCAGGAGACGTCGAGCAACTATCATCGCAGTCATTGATCGAATTTTAAGTAAGCAGGACGATGGTGAGGGGCGAGGGGGTAGGTCTTGAGGGTAGACATAAACGGGAAAGCAAAGGGAGAAGACATTGTACGTATGACGTGCCTACACCCCTGATGTATATGTAAACTGGTAGCGAGAAACGCCGAAGGGGATTTTGTCTGGAATCTCTGCCGTTCCGCCTCTACGTTCGCGGCAATAGAATTTACATAAATGTTCGTTCTTCTGTTATTCGCTACACGGCTCTTGCATGCTACATCCCTTATGAGCAGTTATGCTCCGAGAAATAAGAATGCCCTTGGAATTCTCTATCAATAGGTAATATGCGTTGACATTTTGGAAGTCTTACTCCCTGTTAGCCCATTCGGTTTCATACAAGAATGATGGCTTCAAATGATATCCTATATTCTTAATATTGATATAATAATATTCATGATCTAATTTATTAGTCTGTATTGAACCAAATTGGCTGATTCATCACTGAGTGGATTCCTTTGACCATTTATTTTGCTGATTACAGTATTCCACTCTCTTGTAGCATCTATGTATCAATGTATCAAGTTTATTCAGCATGATCGTCTAAGTATTAATTATTACAATTAATCCACTATTCCTTCTACTTGTATATTATTTAATATTAATTTTTATTCCAAATCTTCCCCTTATTCTGGTTTCTTTGATTATTTACACTTCTTGAGTTACTTAACCACAAATTTTGCGTTGATCAATGAAATAAATAGTACATTCTTATTCACTGAAATATCTGCAATTTTTTTCCTGTTTTCAAATGCACCTCACATCTTGTTTGCGAATCTTAATTTGGAATACATGGAACATAATAGTATGAGTTTTCCCCGATATAATAAGCTGAAGTGTTTCTGTCACGAGCAATGGATTGATTTTTTGTGGAATCAGGACGTCAAGTGGAAGGGTGACTGACGAAATAATGAAGTGGGTGGAACTTGAAGCCATGTCTTCTCCTCAGCTAATTAGATTTGGCGCTATGTACTGGAAGGCGCTCCACGCATACTTGAGAGTCTGCCTCTGCATGCATGTGCTTGTGCTTGTGCACCTACATATTTCATCCAACATTTCTCCCCCAATTTCATACTGAGACAAAGCAATCACGAAAAAGAGACGTATCAATAATTCGAGACCACTTTTCTTTCGAGACCAATTTTCTTTCCACTAACAATGTTAGGCTTAACATACACTTTTGATTTTTCATACAATTTTATAATAATTTTCTATATATTCTTCAATATTAATCAGCCACAACTCTTAGGAAATTCTAATCAAATTATTGATAACCCTAGTAATAGAACAGTCGCAATGAATGTTGCCAGTAAATCTGAAGATTTCTTGGCTTTAAAGAATCAAAAACCCAGTGTATTCGAAACTTTATTATCGTGTCATGGTTGCTTTTTATTTTCAAATTCCTGATTGTTTCTTGTACTTTGTGACTGGGAAATAAATTAAAGATTTACTTTGAGCATTGGAATCAGAACTTAATCGAATGAAATCTCCAATAAAATTGCTTCATTAATTAATTCCCTCCTAATAGTCTAGGAAATAGCATACCTAAAAGTGTGAATAACATACCATACATTCCACAAACAGCAAACATTTTCCTATTGTAGAATACCATCATGATAACTAATTATTTCTCTTTTTTCTTGATCAAGCAGAATATTCTCAGAAAAAACCTTTGCAAAATCTCTTATTTGAACTGAATGGACCGTTTTGTTAATATTCCAACTGTACCAAAAACTAGTATAGGCCAGAGAGTATGGAATAAGAGTGGGCTAGGCCGTCTTCAAGTAGACCAAAGCCCACAATAGCATTACAGGATGATAATGTAAATAGGTAGGTGAGCCCACAGGTGGAGCCGGGCCCAGGTTGAGCCGGGCACGAGTCGAGTACGGTAATTGAACGTGGCCATTGTTCTGAGACAGGACCTCTACTCCCATTACTTTTCCATTTCTGTTGTTTGGATTAAATGCTGGCCACGTCACACCCTCCAACGACATCACTTTACACCCGCTGGGTGCCGCAGCCGGCTAAGACAAAAACACTGCAAAACAATCCGTGGCCGTTGTTTTTTCACGCCACGATAAGCGACTCGACCCTTGTCACTCTTCTTTTCCTCTCCTTCTTCCTCTTCTTGTCTCTTTCCTCCATTGAATCGTGCATAATCACGTTCTACGTTGTGCAGCACCCTCTTATTATTTACTCCTCTGGTAGATTCATTTATTTTCTTATTTTCAAAGAGGGGACTGTCACTTTCTACTTGTTCTCGTTTATAGAAATCCCATTCTCCGGTTGACGTCGAATTTCTTTTTAGAATAATATTATTCCACCATCATTCATAATTTTTGGCTTGTTGTTATAAGGCATAAGATCTGATTAGTTTTCGAATTGTATGTGCATTGGAGAAAGAGAAATTGGGATTTCTAATTTAAAGAATTATGAATTTTTAAAAGTGGAGAAGTGCATATCCCTCTGGTAGATACACATTTTCTCTCTTCGCGAGTAACCCGGAATCAATCAATAGAAAATTCAACCAACGTTCAACAGAAAATGCGAACTTGGAATTCCTTATGTTAGGTTGGGTCAGGTTGGGTTGGGTAAGGTACATTGAAATTTGATCCATTACCATGATTTAATGCATATTGGAATATGATGATTGTTGTTCATAAATTTTCCATCCACTCATCACCTCAATTCATGCTGACAATTCTATTCAACCTATATAGAACTATGAATTCAATGCAGAAGTCTTGAAATATTAATAATGACTGAGAATCATATATGACCCAAATGATAAAACGTATAAGTGAATGTAAAATTAATTCTACAAATGTGATGTATCCTAGATTATTAATTTCAAAGTAACGTAGAAAAATATGCCTCAGTCTAACATTCATCACTCTAGTTCGTATACAGATTTGTTTTATTGTAGAAGATCATGGAAAGTGGAACTCCAATTGTGAAAATATTCTTCCTGGATGAATGTGAATGTACTCACTATATAAACACCTATCAAGCAAAGAATATGTACTCATTGAGACTCATTGTTGAGTCTTCATTGAGCCGAGAAGTGAGTGAGTACACTTGACGCGTGGTAAATGTTACGGCAACTGAAGTAGGAGTATACTTCGAGGAAGAAAGTGGCACAAAGGACGGGTGGACGGACATTAGTCATCGCTAGAGATGCTTCCGCCTTGAAGTGGTCGGAGCACTGAGCAGAGGGTGTCTCAAAAATCAATGCTGGCCTCACTCACCACTTGTGAGGGGAAAATACGTGTTACTGGGTCTCGGTTACGATTGAGAGGCTGCGATTGCAGTCGAAACAAGAGAGCAAAGCGAAGCGAATCAAGACTCAAAAAGATACAACATATTGGATACCGTTGAAGTGGGAGTGAAATGGTGTTTGCTTCAGGCCTAGTTAGAAAAGTAGTTCAAATTCACATTTGACAATACTTTCTGGACTGCTTGAATCATCTCTCTCTGATGTACTGGTCACACTTACAACCAAGAAAAAGATGGTTAGGAATATAACATACTATATGAACAAAGATGAATATTATTTCAATCATGATACATACAACTGTTATAGAATGATGTGTCTACTTTTTCTTCTAGCTGAGTTGAAAATGGACGTGTTGAGGGAGCGAGAAGTCAAAGACAGTCTCGAGAGGCAACTGTTGGACGAACAGAAGATCAGAGGTGAGTTCGACCAATTCTATCAATATAATTTAAAAATTATAACACTCTGGTGAGAGATGATTCTCTTATTTTTATATTGAATTTTCCACTGGGTTGAATCAGATATCAAGTGAACATTTTCACTCCTTATTCACCCACAATTCATAATGAATAATTAAAAGAAGTTTATTTTCTTGTTTAAAATAATTATCAAACTGAAGAATCTTCAGTAAAGTGTTATGGAAGACTGAACGGAATTTTATATATGCAGACTCTCTGATGAAAAAACAAATTTCCATATTTGTTTTATAATTAGGCATCCTGTATATTATGACAATTCGATGTCATATAATTCGATCGAGTTTCATGCATAGTAATTATTAGGATTTCATTCCTCATAAGTATTTCGAAAATAATATTTGATTGTACGTTACTTGATCGATGTTTATTGGAGTACGTAATTGTGAGTACCGCAAAGGTTTCTGTATAGCTCTTATTTAAGATAAAAGGAAAACAGCGGTGGTATTTCCGTTTCATTTGTTTCCCAAAGAATGTTTGAACGACTTTGAAAGAAATCAAGGACTCTGCGGTCGGAATGAAATGCTGTTCACATTCGATACTCTCCTCCGAATAATGCTTCGACTTATTTATTCTTATTATTCTTTCGGATCAATGGATGTTCATAACTAATCACACTGACAAGAAGACTTATCGGCGGGTAGAAATTTGATACATTTTGTTTATGATATTTCCAAGATAAACGAACTATAAAGGAATATTTTAACATAATTTGACAGTAGTCATTGGAATTACTAGCTGGATGAAGACCTTTACTTTCAGGTACGATAATATTTTTGTTGATGTTTAATGACTTCTGATGGATGGAGAGGTTTATTTTGGTAGATTAATCATTGTACCACTTTAGATATCATTATACAAGTTTCTCAGTTCCCACAGCCCCTCTCACTTTACGCGGTGCTTCGCTTTGGCATTTGAAAAGGGCAAATCGGCAATAACACTGATACATTTCGGTGCTAGGTTTCATTAGTCCCTTTGTCTTCGACGGTACTCGAGTGCTGTTGAGATAGTAGTCGAGTAGTCCTTCATTCTAGAAGAGGTTCAAGGGTTCAGCGAATCTGTAAAGGTCATAGGAGCTTTGTTTCGAATAGACAGGACAAATTTGTAGATGCACAAGCAGTCTCCTCTGTAATAGGAATAAGCCTCTTGCCAAATCACAGCTCTTCTGACAATAGGCCATCCAACCACAGCTGCGTAGTCTCGTGGTTTGGCCGAAACCACCTCTTGGCGATGTGATAAAGGTTGGCCAAGGCCCTTTGATTAGGGCGGGCTCCTGTTCAGCGTATGCAACATGAAACTCAAACCTAGATTGCAATTCCTTAATGGTCCGGCGAATTAGTGCACGAGGAATCGTTTGAAATTTAACATCTTATATGAATAGTAAATAGTCTACATACTTCTCCTGACTTTAAATTTTTTTCTAATACTGAAAAAATAGAATGGAATTGCATTGAGATATCAAGTGATATCTGTATAGAGTTTGGAATCTTGACATCAAGTGGAAATATAATCCAATGATATTGTTGATTCAGACTGAATAGACTACTGAAAATCTGATAATTGAATCATCATGAAGCACATTTTTCAAAAAAAAGATCATCTGATTTGCTTCATTCTAAAAATGAACCAGAAATGGTTGCTGAGATCCAACCATTCAGTAAGATTTTCTTGAGTGAATTCAGAACAATGTTCGATTCATGATGATTGTAATCATTCTCGAAATACATTATTATTTACCAACTGACCACCATATCTCTTACTGATCAATATTGTATTTCAAACTCAGAGAAATATTGAGGGAGATCCATCTTCGTCCAGTCTTTTTCTTCTTACTGGTCAGATGAAGTTTCTCGGGACTGGATAAAGTGATGAGAATGTATAAACAAGAAGGGCTGAGCAGAATCACAGAAGAGAGATGTCAAAAGAAGACGGCTTATCTTCGGAGCAATAAATAAATAAGGGAGGAATTGGTCCGGGTAAATATCAAAGTAAATAGGAATTGGGACGCTTGGCAGGGACAAATTCTCGCCCCATTCATCAAATGTCTGGTCACTCAGCTGATTCTCTTCTTATCCGCCCTCCTGTCTTCTCTATAACACGACTCACTTTATGTATTTGCTAAAGGAATGGACTTGAAGCACAGACCAGCACCGTTGTTGGTGAAATTGGATCTATATAATGCTCACTGACTCACCCAACACCCAACCGTCTGAGAACTTCAATGTCTGGAGCACGTGGTGTGAGCAAGTCGTTCGAATCCCCTCATGATTTGCAAGGATTAATCAAACATCTTTGAGTATTATAGGGTATTATTGAGAAAAACGGAAATGCAAAACATTCACAGAAAGTCATTACATATTAGAAGACTCCCAATAAATCAAATATCCCAAAACTAATCAAATCAAAATTTATCAGGATAAAATTATTTAATTCAGCAAGTCTCTAGATAACCTGAGACCAAGAATAAGAGAGGAAATCACAAGAGCTATTCACAAAGAGAACTCGAAGAGGCTTGATATCCTCACGGTAAAAATTGGAATAGAAAATTTTGTGAATTAAGATAGGAAACTATTTTATTGAATCAACAATCACAACAGAAAATCATCTCATCATAATGTGCGAAGATCGATCGTTGTTTAAGTTCGTGAACTAACTCTCTCCATTTTCTTGGGAAGGATTTTTTGCTAATTATATTTACTCCTCCCTCCACAATGGCTAAATAGAATAGTTATTCTCCCACATCCAATTTTGTAATTAGTCTAGATATTTTTTCCTAATTTCAAGGGCTACAGTTTAAAGGTTACATATTAGTCTGATTAGAATCGGATACTTCAAACTCATAGTACAGTAAAGTAAAATCAATTAATATAGATTATTGTAGTTTTGAGTTAAATTTTGTAGTTTATAGTTTTTTCATTGTCAAGTATATGGGAACTAAGTAGAATATATGGTGGGGGGAGGGGTGTAGTTCTCAACGCGATGAAGAAAGCAAGATGTATAACAGACGCATAAGTGGATGCGGTGACGATGATGATGAATGTATGTTTACTATTGTGACGTCACAAAGTAGTAGAGTTGTCATCGCTGGAAGGGTGGCTGGTGGCAGGAGGAAAAAGCAGGAAGCAAGGAAATTGGCCTGTGCCGCAGAGAGCTCAAATATCAGTGACCATTAGGGCTTCGTCTTTCCCTGAGAACAACTTTTCCACTCAAATGTCAACCCATGTCCTGAACTTTCTCTGACAGCAAAATGTCTGTGTTCTTCACCGTTTTAATATAAACGAAGTCGTAAAGATCAATATATAACACAATGAAATTCAACTTGAAATACTTCCCAATATCAATGAAATATTACACAACTTAACCTATTAGTAAGCTCAAAGCGTACATTTATTAATGTACTCTTATCAATACTCTAAATATTCAGTGCTTAACAAGTTGAGCCAAATTCACTAGAAAATTGTATAAATAAGCAATATCCAACTTAGAACAGTCTAGAAAACTGATAGAAATTTAATAGTACAGTTTAATACTTGAGAATTTTTCTTCTTCGAATTGGTTATTGAATCTTCAGAAATCAAATTCAATAAAGAAACTTATTTAACGTGATCATTATTAAAAAGCTTCCAGTTTTAAAAGAAGTTACACACAATAATGGAGATGAAAATTTTGTTAAATACACCTGAAAATTAAGAATTCCTGGTAAAGATAATAACAAAGGCTTAGGAGATAATGGAGTGGCAACTAACCACGTATGCTCTACCAGGGGAGTTTTCTTTTGGAAATAATTGAGTCGTCCGCTCTGTACGTGGATCAATGGTTATCAGAACTTCATAGGTGGGGAAATCTTTTATGGGTGCGAAAGAAGAGTGTGTGTCTTTAGTAGAGAGTATTAAAAGCAAAGAGGGTGTACAGAGTGTAACCGACACACAATATTACTGTTGGGAAGCACAAGGGGATGGGAGGAAGGTAAATGAACAATCTCACATGCATACAAACGGCCGAACACGTAGCTGAATTAACCAGCATTGGGTGGGAGCGGGAGAGAGAGAGGGATCGGCAATATCAATCAGTGGAGGATGAGGAAGGAACAATAAAGCAGGAAGATCGGAGACGGTAATGCGAATATGACTCTGCAATTTACACCGTGCGTTTCAGCAGGAAACAGAAGGAGCTTGTCTAAGTACGGGAGGTAACTTCTTCTGTGGGGTGTAATGGGTTGTCGAAGGGTCTTGTAAATTTAACGTCAAAGACATGTACGTAAAGGGAACCGCGTGCCGTTTCGCAGTGGGGTATGGAATCTGGCAGACAATGACTTGGTCGTCGTAGAGCCGTGTCCGTGTCCGCTTCGTTACGGATGCAATTTGAGTCCTTTTGATGTCCAGCCACACCTTCGGCTCCCTCCCAGGCGACTTCAACCCTTTCACCGATGGCTATTACGTTTTCTCCCGCTCATTCGGATATGAAATCTTGCAGTGCCTGTTGTTACAAGAGACGCCCGCTCATTTATTTAGAAGAACATATTTCTGACGTCTCATCAAGTCTTTAAAATAACTAAACTTGATCTAATAGTTAGTGAGAACGATAAGAATGATGACTTACTCCTGAAAAATCAAATTTATACTTCACGGTGTTGGTCATTAGCAACACGTGGAGAGCTACAACAAATAACAGTGGGAATGAAGGTGGAAAAATGGAGAAAGGATTAAGATTGAGAAGAATTTTAATGGAGGATTCCAAAACCCAGTTGTTTAACTTGAAAGCAGTAAGTTATCTAGAACAAAAATAGAAATTTCTTTCGCGTCAAATTTTATTCCGATCGTTAACTTTGCGTCGATATTTAATAGTAATCATTCCACATACAATTGCGTTCTAGTGGCATCTGTGACTCGATAAAAATTGAGTTTATTCTGTGTGAGCTACATTCATTTGATTAGAGCATAATTCATTTGAGAAAAAATTCCAAAAGATATTCAATTTCATGTGGCTTTTATGTAAAATGAATATTGTTCAAAAAAAAAAAAAACAGTAATCCTTCACTACTCACGTAGAAAATGTACGTTTTCCGGCTCGAGATCGCGGTTTTCAAGTTCGAGACGAAGTCGAGAACTTGAAGCGTTCGAGAGCCGGAAAAACATTTTTGCCCGTGTTGTGAACGCTATTTTTCGCCACACCAAAAAAAAACTTCCCAATATTTATAAGAAATTGAAAAATTAATAAAATTCAAAAAGCCTATTTTGATAGTTTGAATGTTGGTTATGACAACTTTACTGTCAATTAATTTCAATATTACTAATTAATAATTTACAATAGTGACCATATTTTTATACTATTAATATTTCGAATAATTGTTTGAATTTTTATAGCTCGCGCTTTGCGCCCGGTGCAATATCTCATGGATAGATGGATGAATAGAATTTTCATTACTATTTTGAAATAATGTGATGAAAAAATTAATATAATTGCATATTTCACAGTTTTGTCTCAAAATATATCTAAAAAATTGATTGAAATTTAAATTATGGTAACTAATATAAAAAATAGCTAATAAAAGTCGAAATTCATCGACAAAAAAAAATGTCATTGACCGAGATTCGAACCTAGATCGTGTTTGTTATTCACTGAGCTTTGAGTTCTATTGTTTACGCCTTTACGTTCTCGGCTATCGCGTATTGTTGAATGTAGAGGCCTGACTGATAACTCTTAGCATACACGTAATACTGTAAACTAGACTTCTAAAAAAGTTTACTTCACTCCTAAAAAGCATACAACCTTTGACTATAGAAAGAAGGTTGTTCTTTCTATAGAAGAAGGTTCTTTCTATAGTCAAAGGTACAACAGACTTTGGCTCATGACTTATATTATTAAAATTAATATTATTATCTGTTTCACAATAAAATTTTCACTCTGAATTAAGTCAGGTAACGTATGTAGGCTACTATAATATAGTGTATAGCGGCATATTAATTTGAAGCCGGTTTGCCGGCATTTTCACAACAAAATATTGCTCTGAAATCATAGAGAAAACATTCGAAGATTCAATCTTGAGTGGGCCTAATGTTTTCTCTATATGGTTCAATATTAAAGAAAAATTATCTAAAAGTTTTAATAATGAATTACGGAAAAATTACTAGGAATTTTTTAGTCAAGGCTGAGTTTCACCAGTAGGCTTACCTTAAACTTCAGATCTCTGCTGTATTTTCTTGTTATTATAGTTGATTGTATTGCATTAAGAAGTGGAATTCGATAATAAAAAAGAAACAATTATTACTCTATCTCACTTTTAAATATTGATACAATTATTGTACTTTGATTTCAAATTCGATTCTTCACTTTTAAATACTTGCGATACGTACCTTTATGACAATGGACAATGCAGCCATTGTATTCATTGTTGATATCAAAAACACAATAATAAATATTAAATTATTAAACAGTAATTTATAAAATATATTATAGACATAATACCGCGATTCACGATACATAATTATATAGATTATTACAGTCGTTATGAGATTATCTCTCTATGATTTTTGTGAGATCGGACACGATCAGCTGTTATTCAAGGTCATTTTACAGCCCTAGGGCCGTAAAGTTTTACCGGCCTGGTCGGAAAACAATCACTTTCGGCCTCCATATGACGCACGTAAACCAGCTCATTACATCCAAGTGTGGCGAAAATTATTTTATCTTATTTTCAATTCGGAATAATCGATTTGAAATAGATTTAGACTTAAATTATATAATAATAAACTCGAAAATTTAATGTTAGTTCACAAATTGTAACATTTGTTGTTGAATACAAGAATCACTTGTATAGTTATATCTTCTTCCTGTCAGCTGATGCTGATTTCTGATATTCAGCTGAAGGTGGAACACAGAAGAAATGCCAACAATGGGTGCCTCGTGGCTGGCAGCCCTTTCACGAGGTCCCTATCAGTTGGTTGAAGGCCTAACAAGCTCCCCATAGAGTCACCCGACACTGGCTTCTCCTATCACTCGCTGTAAGGACATCAATCATCACACAAACACACCATTTGCCTCAGTCATACCTCCCTTCCCTTTCCCCCTATCAATAGGGGTTGATTCTCTACCGCGGCACTTAATTCTCTGTAACAAATGTCGTTGAACAACGTCGAAAGAAATGAATGACCCGAATAAAAAAGTACATCAATTTCAAACACGTACGAACACAATGTTTAAATAGATGGGCGTGTATCAATTTCACCTTTTACAGTGAGATGATACTTCATAGTCTAACTTTCAAGGAACACATCCAAGATCCAACTCAATTTCATTCTTTATAATTCAGAATAAAAAATAACATTCTTGTCATTACAACGTTTTCCTCAATGGATCATTAGAGTATGATTCATTCATGAATAAAACAAATTGGAGTTCTAAAATTTGGAGCATCAATTATTATCGATGATTTGAATTTTATATATAATATCCTATTATCTATTAATGATGGGTTGCATAGAGATTTTTTGTGATTAACAATATTATTGTATTATGGTTCATATACCATCCGAAGAAACCGTAAAGTACTAAAGGTCCATTGGCAACTCAATCCAGGAGTAAACTATTCTGCTCATTTTATGCATCTAGGACAAGGAAAAATGTATTATCTCTCTTGTATCAAACAAAGTATCTTGTTTCAAATTCTAGCTAGTATAGTTTTGTTTCCAATTCCTTGAAAAGTAGTAGAAGCTACAATGAGTAAGACACGACAGAATTCTCAAACAATGCAACGACTGTTGGAGGTTTGAAATAATGATGCAGATCAAGAGTGGAATTGGCGGTCAAACAGAGCTGGTCATCTGACTGGACAAGAGTGGACGTGACAGGTGCGATAGAGCATTGTATAATCATGATATGGAAGGCGACTGGACAAAAAGGAAAATTCAATTTCCCGATTCTCTGCTCTCATCTATCGGGGGACAATTTCTCTTTCTTGCTCGTACACGTGCTTCCACCGCCCTCTCACTTCACTCTGAAACAACAACCCTATTACAAATTGGACACGCGCTCCACGCAGGTTGCTCTGTTGACTTTCAAAAACGTCAATAGATTTTAGATTTTGACACGGATATCAGCTGTCCGTTGTTTGTGTCGGTTATTATTACTACCATCCAAACACATTTTCCAGTTCTCTGGGTGAGAGAGGGAAGGGAGCTGAGAAGAATGTCGCCCAAATAACAACCAATTCCGACGCTCATTTCGGAACGTATTGTGCGGCCATAATCAAAGGGTTACGGCCTCTAAAACGCTCGCCTTCCTTCTCACAATTTATATCAGCGCTCTCATTCCATCAATCTATCATCAATATCGTTCTCTCTCTTCTCCCCCTCTCTTCAAGTTTCTTTCTACAACTTTGAATTCGTTCTCCTGGACAAAATTAATAGGCTCTCAAAATACTTGTTTCCGTTGTACACATTCGTTATGCATTTGGGAACAAATTGTGTAGCTGCTCTCTCACAAGCTTGTATTAATTGTCTATTTATACAGTTGGTTGATATCAATAGCATATAGCTTTTGAACCAACGCCGAACTGATATATTAATTCAAATACCGTAATATACAACCTAAAACATCTGAGATGAAATCTTATACGGCATTGATCAACAGTTTCAATTTCACTTATACTTTTCTACATAACTTCTTCCATTGATTAATTCTCTAATTAAGTGACTATATTATCCAATCATGCATCAGAATCTTGTGATTGTTTCTCGCTTATGACTTCAAAATGGAACCAAACACATCAATCGTGATTCTAATTTTATTATAGATAGAAAAAGATGGAAGGAGAACCGATGCTTCAAAGTGGAGGAAACATGAGTTTTGCGTAGTTCGGTGAGCTGCAGGAGGATTCAAATTTACGACCGGTGTAAGATGGCTGTTGGCGGCAAAAATACGAGAAAGACTGTGAGAAAACTGTCGATGAGATAGTGGTGTAGCTTCGCGGGTCGCGGGACCACTATTTGATGGATCACCTTCTATGACAAACTGCCATATATTGCCATTTGCATGTCTGAACAAGTTTAGCCTCGCAATAGCATGCGAGCAATGAGACGGAGAGACGCTCTCAAGGCTGGAGCCCTCCAATACCAACCACCCCCCACCCACAGGGGATCCCCGCCAAGGCATAAATAAACTGCAACCAGGTCGCATACGACCGCGTCCAAGTTATGCGCTGATTTCGTGCACAACAAATTCTTCGTTTCTGTTTTATTACTCGTATTCGTTTTCTCTCCACTTCTCTTATTATAATAAACCAGGGATGACTAACTGCTTTCTTAGTCAATAACTTGCCACCCCTTGGCCGCGAACACGTGAGATATCCACATTAGAGAATGCATTGTCCGGGATAGACGTAGCTGTTGTTTGGAAACCACAGAATTTAATATTTTCTGCTTGAACAGTTAACGTTTCAGACTATTGATAGGTTTCGTAATGGAATAATAAATTTATGGCTATTTTTATTCAATAGAATCATTCATAGATTTCATGATGATTGATGCAGCAAGTTTGTTCTTGAAATAAGCATCATGATGAGCAACTTCTTCTAATGCAATCAATGATACAGACCCTGGCAATTATAGATTCAATCATAGAATCCCTGTTCACAATGAGTTTCATCAATAAAAATACAGTACCTGTATCGAATACAATGTGTCTCTGAGTGTACAATAATCTAATTTAAACAATTTCCAAGCTATGTTCAGCCAATTCTCACTAACTCTTATCTCTCAGTTATCAGTGCGGACAGTGTTCGAGTGTGTGTGAGTACATCACAAGATTTCTTGTTGTGTTATAACCTTGTGGAACCCAACGGTATAACATCTTGAAATCCATCTTGCGGTGCTGTGAATGATACTAGTGATGAAGGGTTGTACTTGGCGAAGGGTTGATGACATTCTTGAGGCGGATATGAGAATGTCGAGATGAACATGTCTGGCATGTCTTCGACTTCTTCCCTCCCGTCTTTTGCTCGCAATTGAGAGATCCGTGGATTCCTCAGATTCTTGCCTTTTGACGTCGATGTCTTGTCAACTATGTGTGACTGCACTGAGTGTGCATGCAGCCAGCCATTGCCCACCTTTGAAGCAGACAGCAGTTGTGAGGTTTGCCACCAAGCGTTGGTTTCCTTGATGCGGATTAACAAACGGTTAACTACTTCAAACTAAACTATCTATCTTGCAAGCATTGTTTCTGGTCCTAGTTATGTTGTTCAAGACCGCCTTCATTGGAGATATTCTTTACTCAAATATTTTCAAACATAATCCAACTTGTAATGTTTTGAGAAGTACCTCAATTGTTAAAAACCCTATAACCATTGAATGAACATACAGAAAAGTGCATGTTACCTCTATGGCATATATCTTTCTAGTATATTCCATTACTCCTATTGTCTAATACCTCTGTTCACACCAGATATCTCGTTTCATATAACTAGAAAAGATTCAAAATTATACTGTAGCTCTAGATATCCTCCAAATCAATAAACAACTACTTATTTACTTCCATCTGCTTCTTTTCCCCTTATCTTCCTTTTCTTCTCTTTTCATAAAGAACTGCTTGTGTTGCATAAACAATACTTACATTTATTCATTCAAACCTATAAATCATAGAGAAAGCTAGTTTCATAATAACCACTACAACTGAAATATTATATAGAAAATACTACTTCATTGGAGGCTGCGTTGGTTTTATTGGGTTTTTGATCTGTTCATATTGATAATAATAAAGTGACGGATCATTACATTATACAGTATTATAGAGTGAGCACCTGTGAGCACCTGTATGACATTATGAATATTATCACAAACTCCTGCTTTGATTCTTGTGTAATCAAATAAAACAATTCCTGATAGAATTTGGATTTTTTAAAAATAGCAATCAATGATTATTATTAAGTGATAATAGACTTTTCAAATCATGCTGCCAGGACGTCATGACATTGCAATAGCCATGTTTCCTGCACTGATGGCAGGACAAACATTTACCACTGCAATATTGTCTCAATCAGTAGATTTCACCTATTGAACTGATGCCAATACAAACACATCCAAAATTATTGGTGTTTACTGTTTACTGCCCAGACCTCATGGGAGCATGCTGACATTACAATCGGATGTACACATACTATGCTCTCATGCTTTCTCTCTCTCTCTCTCACTCTGTCTCTCTCTTTCTTTCAATCTCTCTACGTATATGTATGTGGGCCTTCATCTCTCTCTCATATTTGAGCGACATTTTTCTCTTTCAACTGAATTTTACATTTGAGATTCCACTTTTTCATGACAAAGTAGTTTATTTCTTTTTTTTATCTGAGTTCTGATTTATATGTCTCTATTCATTCTTTTCCAAAACTATTCCTTGTTGATTTGAAATATAAATAATTTCGTACATTTGAAAAAAAGATCAGTTGTCTTGAGAAAATTCTCATTCTCCTCGAATGAAAGTAAACATTGTTTATGAAGGAATCGATAATACTTGAGATGTGTTTGAATACATAACTTCTACAAATTTCTCAAGGCTCTTGGTTTTGATGTCTGCTGATCAAAAATTCTGAAAAGAAGCTACTGATTACTCGAACCAACATGACATATCAAATAAAATCTACCTCAAATCTCAAACCCACTAAGGTAACAAGAAAAAAACTAGTTTTATAATGAACATCACAACGGAAATATAAATGATAAGTGCAGTATCAATTTCCTTATTTTTTTGAAACCTGATTTTGACAAGAGTATTGTGGCATCAAGAAAAGGCAAACATGTTTGCGAAATAATTTTACCACTAGATTACATGCGATTTAAAATATTATTATTATGGCTATCTTGATAATGAGAAGTGATAAAATGATAATATAATTTATATGTAAATGAAGAGTGAGCAGAATTAATCAAGGACAAAGATATCGTACGGTAAAAACAAGACAGTTGCAGCTTGTGAGCATGACAGCTTGGAGGAAACTTGATGTGAACCACCTATGAATTCCATTCCACATTCCCATTTGCAGTAATTACTTTCTTGTTCATCAATAAAATTTACGCTTCTAGATTTTGGTATATTTTCAAAACATATGAATATCTGTAGCATATTGAATCTCTTCAGAATAATTCCGAATTTAGTGATATTTTCCAGTGATTCCAGTGATTGATTGAGTCTTGGATTTCAAAATTTGTGAACAAAATCGAAGTCTAATAAATAAATTCATTCTACTGCTGTAGTTGTAGAACAATTGGAAGTTGGGATTGTTGGAAGCATTCGGGAAGTAGCCATAACTCAGAATCGAACTACAATTCGATATTCCAATCGCTAAGTGGAAAATCCAATTGATCTCTAATTCACAAACTCAATAAGAGTGCGGCAGAGGGAGCATTTCGAGGAGCATTTAATGCAATCAGATGAGTTTATGATGTAGCGGGGATGATAGCTTCCACCGGGCATGCTGCTAGTTTCACTTCAAACAGAACTACTCGAAATTTGGTTTTATGACTATGTTTAGGGGGAGACACACACGCCCCACCACTATTTGCTCGTCACATTCAAGTGTTTGCTGTGAACTACGAACAGTCCAAATAAACGCATCATCATAGACGAATAGTCCACGTGTTTACCTATTCTGAAGTTGTCTATGGGGCTTTCAATGTCCTGATCAAGTGTAGTGTCAATGCCGCTGATGTTATTAGCCTCGCTCTATCTTTTCAACCACGATTGGAGTCTCTTCTCTATTAAGTTTTTGAATTACTCAATCCCATAAAATCATATCTGACTCAGTGAAGAAGTGATAACTACTGCAGTTATTCAACTTATTGTTATCAAACTTACTACGCAAAAGTTCCATTCCCACAATCTCTAATCACTCGTACAATAACGTATTCGTATGAAATACACTTAGGCTAGCTTCACACTCATTCGGTTTCATTCGGTTCGGTTCGTTTTCGGTTCGGTTCGGTTCGTTACCGAAAACGAATGAGGCTTTCATACATGTTAGGTTTTAATTCGTACGGATCCAATTTGGTATTTTCTTCTCAAACACAGCTGTGTTTGGATTTTCACAGCTCATGCTGGTATATTTAAATATAACAGCTGGTGTTAAATTGTAAGATTTTATTTCTTGAACAACAAAATTTTGAAGTTAATTAAAAATTGTGAATTATTTGAATAGTTTCTTTTCGATTATGTTAATTTTGGATGTTCAGAGAGATTATTTTTTTAAATTGAAAATTTGTCCCACACATGGTATATGAACTTTATCTCTTCTCTCCATTGATGAAATCATGTAATATTCGTGGAAAAATAAAAAAAATATATAAATTTTCCCTGAGTTTTAATTGATATCTTTCATTTTTTTTAGCAAACTATTCATTGAGAAAAAAATGTTCCTGTGAACTATTAGAAATGAATTGACCATATGATTTTGACTTGGAAAATTTTGAAACATAATTATAATCACGATATCAGGTTAAAATAAAAATAAAAAAGGCAAGCGTGTGTAATAGTTATTTGTGCAACTAGTGCGCAAAGTGACAGTTTGCTGCACCGAAAGAAACGTTTATGCACGAGCCGTAGGCGAGGGCGGAATGGTTTCTTGAGTGCAGCAGATGAACTTTGTAATACTTTGCGCACTAGTGCGGAAAAGTGATTCTTTGCGTTCTGTAATCAGTGCAGGAATGGTCACTTTTCAATGTAACTGTAGGAAAAAGAATTTGTTTTCTCCTGTTTCCCTAGCAACGCATTCGAATACGATGAAACCTATTCGTGTCGAGGGGGCGTTCGGTGCTATGTGGTTGCTATTCGGTACCGAATTCAAACCGGATCATCGTTTCACACTTATTGGAATTTGCCGAAAACGAACCGACCACGAAACGAACCGAACCGAACCGAAAGTGTGTGAAAGTAGCCTCTCGCTAGCAACGAATTGAAACCTGATGGAATTTATTAGAGTCAAGTGGGCGTTCGGTTCTATGCGGTTTCTATTCGGTACCGAATTCAAACCGAATTACCGTTTCACACTTATCAGAATTTGCCGAAAACGAACCGAGAACGAAACGAACCGAATGAGTGTGAAACTAGCCTTACAAAATAGGAGATAATCAGACAGATGTTGTTAGAATATTGAATTGTTCACAATATTAAGAACAATTCTTCTTTATAGTTATCACGTTAAACCATCAAGATCACAACACTTAATGGTTTTATAAAACTGATTCTGTCACTTATGATTTAGGTACAATCTGAATGTCCCTTACTTTTACTTGTCTCGTTATCTTCAAATAAATCCTAATCCAAGAGTCAGTCATTTATCTTAGGAGAGTGAGATCGAACTTTAATTCAAATTGATTTCAACTGCATCTTCACTCTAACTCTAACTCCACATCTTATTTTACCGATGCTACTATCAGAATATGGATTCATTATACAGTACAGTATTTTATTTATAGAGGGATATCGTATTTTATTGGTGAATGTTCCGTGACTAGCGGCCCTACAGGTGGCATTCGGTATAACCCAGCTAAGAACAGCCGTACTTCCGCCTTTACAGGATACTCACTCACTCACTCACTCACTCACTCTCATATTATTGGAGCACAAATCAAACATGGCAGACAGAGTAATCCACGACACCTCGGCCAGATTTATTGCTACGAAATTATTGTTATCATCCTTTTCCACTTGCACTCACCACTCTCACGTTCCTCCAACACCGGATCTCATCTTCCGTCCTCCTCTCCCAGCACAAACATCACAATTATTATTCTTTTCCAGGTTGAAAACAAACACCGTGGCTCATGCCCTCACCCTAATTTGAAATTGTAATTTACTACTTTCTCATCCTATTTTCGGGCGTGCGCCACTCAGTCATAAACACTGACATAAATGTGTACAGAAAAATGAGATTTACTCGGTTCCTGTCATATCTCTTCCCCAGTTGGAGTTATCATACAACTTACTTTGGAATGAAAATTCCCGCTTCATTTTTCTCTTTCTCCCAGTCAGTCTTTCATGTCTCTTCTTAAATTTTTACTTCTCTCTCCATGATTCGGGCGAACTCTCTTTGGTCAGGTTGAATTTGAATCGTGATTAATTTCACGAGAACCAATTGGGGAAGACTTTTTCGAAAAAAGGCTTCTCTTATTGGTTCTTATAGAATTAATCACGATTCAAATTCAACCGGCTTTTGTGCAACCGCAAATATTTTGATTCGATTCAATTGTTATGGTATAGGCCTACTCATGTTCTACTCCTGTCAACCCATTCTAATTGAGTATATTTTCACCCCTATTGTGGATAAATGTTACGAAATTGTCCAATCAATAGTAGCCTAAATAATATCCATGCATACATCCCAATGTTCCATACTGCTGTTTGTGAAAAACCTCATCAATTACTACAACGTTATAATATCAAGTCACAACCAAACATAAGGTACTTCAAAATAAATCAATGTTCCTTGCTATCTTTTGTTGATTGGTTTGTGTTGTGGTGGTGTGTTAGTTCAACTACAACTAAAATATTGAAAAGAAACTCCCAATAATATTGCAGGTGACTACAACAATAGGATTGCATGTCAAAGGGAAATATATCTAGGGAAGGGCTAGTGGAGACCATGAAAGGGAATCAGTATTGAGAGCGTAACATTAGTCTGAGGAGCCGAATTGGAACCTTTTATTTGTGACGGGTGTCGTATAACAACAATAATGGACGAAATGCATGAGGTGTCACGTGATAGATAAGTTGTGTTGTGCCTGGTGGCGCTCACATTTGTTGACACTCACTTCACCAATTATTGATAGTGTGAAATACAGAGTAGAATAAAGGACTGAAATGTGTCACTTGATAAACAGTGGATCTACCACTAGTCCAGGGAACACGTTCTACTGATAAGAACAATAATTGGAAATAGTGGATAAGAACAATTCAAAGTAGTGAGATGATAGAGACAATAGATTATATATGGACTACTCCACATAAGATATACCGTTAATGAAAATATTATAAAATAACCAATAACTAATGATGTATCATGGTGTATCTTTAGTTCATGGAAATATCTTTGGAAAAACGAAGGTGTTTAGTGCCCTCAATGATTTCAAAGAATTGAAGAATTTGAATGATATATTCTGTGAGGTTTTATCCATGTGAATTATGTACATCTGATGTTATGAATCATATTAAGCGTTCTGTTCAGTATTTTTTAAAAATATTTTCAACTGACTAAGCAACGATTGAACAGTAAGCCACTTGAACATTGGAAACACGGATATGAGCACGCATAATATTGGGAAAGAGTGCAAGGAGCTCAGTGTATACAACCTTAAGTGTGTAAAACCAAGTGGAGGGCTTTTGTGTAATTATTGCTGTCCTGAAGGGGTGGTTTCCTGTGCCAGAATGAACACTTCCTTGCATCCAGGTAGTGTGATGGGGTTTTGGAGAAGATCTCATGGCCAGAGCAACGACAAAGGATGCCTTGGGAGTCGTATCGTCTTAGCAGAGCTCATTTGATGAGAAATGGTACTTGAATGTGTGAGGAAGAGGGAGGTAGGAGTATAATGAGAGGAGCAATGATAGAGAACAAGAAGAGAGAGCAAAGGATATTATAGGGTGTGGTGTAATAGTAAATGCAATTTGAAGGGTAATTATTTATTGATATCCGCACAACCCTCTCCACCCAACGACGAGCAGTTCAAGAGCAAGATATGCCTCCCCGGGCCCCAATTACCGAATTTATGCTGATTCGACATCTTGCAGCTGGGTCTGCCTCGTAAGTGTATCCTCCTTGGCACCGTCTTACACATTCGACCCCCATTACTCTCTTGATGCATGGCTGTGAGACTGCTCTTCCCTTCACCACACCTAGCATTTATATAGGCTGCAAATAAGTCATGTTCTCATGCACTGGGTTCTATAATGCCGTAGACCGCAGCATATATGAGCCACAGCTCTAAACTAACCACACTATTCCTAACCCACCCCAATTATGAATAGTTTATTTCGAAACGATCGAAAATAATAAATACGGAAATAAAACTTCTGAAATAACATGAGCTCAGAAATACTTACGAACTGTCCATGATTCAACATTCATTTTTCAATAGAATTATATTCATCAACTCTATTGACTAAGTTTCGATGTGAGAAATATCACTTATGGGTAATTCTTTAATCTAGAATCAATTGAAATTCAGTGATTCATTAAAGGGATTCCTGTGTGGTTCCAAGAGACCAATTAAATTTACGATCAATAACAGAACAATAACATCTGGATGACAAAGTTATAATAGTCATTTGATAGCAGCTATAAATGCTGAATTGACAATTCAACTGGACCCCATTTCTCAATCAAGCATTTGATGACGCGTTCTCACTCATTTGGGACATGGATATGAGCGCATCCCCGAAACTGTCAGCCAAACCAAGGAGCGTTCAGTTGTGACTTTTCCGTTGGAATTGCAGTGCTAGCCATTGTCATTAACCGGACTTTATGTAGGGGGCACTTGTGGCCTCCATAAATTCGCCTCACTCGGGCGCCTGTTTTAATGACCATTTTTATGATTCTCAAAACAGAGAGACGTCCAATTTAATGTGTTTGGATTCTCGCAACGTGTTTGCAGTGCGGACCATATTGCAAGCTCTTCCTCCCAATTAGCTTCGTTGCTATGAAAACAATCAATGCTTCTTCCTGTTTGTTGATCGTGAGTGAAGTTCTTGCTCTCAGGGCGAAAGCAGCTTGTTGTAATGAGGGATTGGATTGTGGCTGAATGATTTATTGGTGCTCTGTTATCATGTACAAGAAAATCTGGAGAGAATTGTTAAACATCTATCTCTTATGTTATGGTATTATAATAAGTATGTTTATGTATGAGTTGTTTGAATGATTTTCCTCTACTTTTGAAACAAATTCATATCTTGTTGAACTATAACCTATAATAAGTCGAGACAAACACCAAGAAGGTTCTCGTACTATATGTACAGAATCTGTCGTACAAGCGGATTCTAAATCCTAAACGTTATCAAAACTGTATTACCCATAGATTATACATCTCACTCATAACTAGGATTAAAATACAGATGAAACATTACTTTATTTGACATATATCCAGAATAGAATACAAATATACAATAATCAAGTTGAGCATTTCAATTCTGCAAACGAATATTCTGTTCTGTTAATCATTCGATTAATTTTCCCAATTGATTCATTATGCTTCTCAAAAGGATTAGATTAGATAAGATAAGATTAAAATTATGAAGAAATTTATCATCAGGATTTTTAGAAGACTTTATTAGATTCATAATGCAGAATCAATAGTTTCAATCTCATATGGGATAGAAAATGTGAATAGATTGAGTGTGAAGAATAATGATAGTGAAACGGAAAGGCAAAGAAGAATATTATATTCATATCATGGAAATTTCGTAGACAAGTAACATTAAAATAAACAAGATTGATTGATTGATGGAGTTAATTTATTTTTGCAGATTACAATTTATTTATGATTGTTTATTGCCAAAATTAATACATGATAGCATTTCATAGTAGATATATTTTCCTCATGGATAATTCGATAATTCGACAATATATCCAGACTTATACGCATTTATATGCATTTTGCAACTACTATGATATAATATTGATACCCATACCCTCTGCCGACTCTCTACCCAACAAGTACTTCTCTCTCATATCCTCTCCTTTGTAAGAAGTGTGGAAGATTGAGGTGAACTCATTGATAAGCAGAAAGAAGAAGATGATGGTGGCAGGAGGAGCATGAGCAGGATAGGTAGTAGGAGAAGAAGAGCAATGTTCGTGAAAGAATTAGATATAGGGAGAGTATTCGTGAATTAATCAATATTTAAAAAGGAAGGGTAATGTAGGAGACGACAGATGGAGAGGAAGAAGAAAGAAAGATAATCCAATCCTATACTAATGAATGGTTCAAATAAAGAAGAAAAGGTAAGGGGAATATCGATTCGAAAAGGCATAAATCAGAGACGTCTTGGGAGCCAGTATTTGTGTGGACCTGCTATGGAGTGGAGTGGAGATGTCTCACTGGCCTATCACACTAATTTGTTTGGACGTAGACAAGCCGACCACACAGATGGAGGTCAATTCCCGTCCGTCGCCTCGCATTACTGGCATCGCTAGCTGGCTGCCCGGCAATGTTTAACTGCCCCACTAGATCGCGCTCGCTGTCACTGACTACCAACAGCCTGTGTCCTGATGCTACACGATCGAATCTGCCACTTCACTACTGTCCAACACTGTCTTACAAGCTGGGCCGGTTGACAAGAATAACTAACGAAACCACATAGTATGCAAAATACAAAAATGCATATCTCTCAACACCAATCATATTTGTATTGAAATTTGTATCCTCAAACATAACACTTCCATTATAATATACACTTAAATATGGCTCTTCCACATAACATACATTCATTGTCAAGATTTTGCATGACATATCCCTACAAAGACATAGTTAATTGAGCTCAACAGGATCGGTAGATATTGATCTGAATATCTTGTTGGAATCGGTGGAGAATCTATTGAAGGACCAGAGGTGAAAGTCTTGGCCAGATAGATAGGTAATATTGAAAATCCATAAATCTCCTAGATTCACATGAAAATGTGCTACTAACATTCGAATTGAAGGATATTAATTTTTTTATGGAAAGCCTCATTGGATATTGGAATGAGAAGAAGGTAACCTAGAAATAAATCTATCTAAGATGGTTTTTGATTATCAAAAAGCTTATTCGATTGTAAAAAACCAGTGCATCTGTTGAACTGATTTTCAAATCTTTCCTTTCAAAACAAAAATGTTTCATTAACTTATTTTCTTGAGAGATATATTATTCGCTTAGTATCAATTTGATGTTAAGAACAACAACATTCACCACTGCTGTTACCGAAACACATAGATGCACCTTTTAACCTGTAATAATCTGACGGAATGGGCAAGTTTGGCTGGAATCAGGTAGTTGTTTGAGTGGAAGGGCTTGAGAAAGATGATGAGCACATGGCACAATGACGTGACTTCCATTTCCTTTGGACCTCTTGACGACCACTTAAGATGCAAAGCCTTGCCTTGGCAACCATTAAGCACACATGCCGGACCCCAGTCCAACCCTCATCGCAACTCATCAATTAACCGATTAGAAATTGCCAGTCCTGTTCCTTAGCTGGCTGAATATTCCCTCAAAAATTGCTCCTCAGGCGAGCGAGCCTTGCGGCATAAGTTCAGATTACTGCCCTTTGTCTTGAGTGAGCAGCTGAGTTGAATTGGGGATTAGCTTGCAGAGCACTCTGTAGGTGCAACCTTATGCAGCTGATATTGCTCCAGACATTGTCGATATAGCATAGTAACCAGGAATGATCAATCCCAATATTTGTGCAACGGATACTGCAGAGAAGTGAGCAATTACATACAGTTCATTCATCCGTATACTTTTCAATAATTGTAGAGTGATTATTTAACATAATCATTTATCAGTAAGAATAATATTACCACATTTGAATTATGATCAATAAAGAATAAAATTCTTTCATAGGATTCTTAATGATTCAAGTAAAGAAAAGTTTGAAATTATGTTTTCCAAAGAAATGAACTTCTCATAATGCTTGTATATTGCCAAATATTTGCTAATTAGACAGATAATTTCGAAGATTGTGAATTAATTTCGTTTCAAAAGTAGAAGCTTGAGAATTTTGTTCCTGAAGTTACCTCCAAGTTATCTCCATGCAGACTATCAGAAGCATAATAATTCGAATTCTTGATCGGTTTCCATTGAGACAGTCTCATTTATAATAGGAGTTGGACTATTGCTATCCTTCGAAAAAATTATTGCAATAAATGAATAAGAAGGATCATTCAATCAATTTTTTCCAACGCAAAATATACTTTATAAGAAACTCCAAATTAAATGTTGATCTAATCAAGCTTGGAAGTTAGTATGAATACTGGTGAACAAATTCCATTCCCATCAATATGACTGTGTGTACACGTTGTTCATCTGAACAGTTTGTGTTCAACGAGTTGTAAAATTGAAATGAAACAGTGTCACCTGTCTTATAATTTTTTCACACAGACAAACTGAAATCGGAGATATTTACGGTTCGATGAATCAGACAAAGATAGTCTGTCAACATTCTAGCTTTATCTCTGTCATTTCTTATCCATCTTCCCATCTTCATTCTACATCTTTATTTCATCTCCTCTCTCTCAATTGTGGCTTTTTTGAGACTTCTTCATCATCAGGTCTCTCTCTGTCTGTTTGTTTTCTTTCTCTTGTCACCGGATGTCTGTCGCTGTATTGGTGACCAACCGGCGACCAGAATGCCACTTGACACTTTTCTCAGTCTCTTCTTAATACTTCCTTGTTTCTCCACATCTTCTTCATCCTTCCCTATATCTTTGAGAAACAACTTGTGATGAAGTTGGGAGGAGAAGGAATAACGATGGACCCACACTGCATAAAGATCGAATCACCTTTTCTGCATATCATATTACGCATCCTTTCATTAGGAAGAGTCGTGGAGCCATCTACCTGTCGTAGTGTGTTAAGGGGCGGACAATCTTTGTTGTGACTTATTTGCTTGTGTCTGTGTCCAAACCTCCAGTCTATAGTATACTATTCTATAGTAAAGGACTCATATATGATAATGTGGAAATATGTGATAATCCGTTCATGTACAGCTTCATTTATTCATGGAACAAGAACAATATTATCCTTAGTGCATTCCACGTATGAGGCTGTTCATAATATTCAAACACCATATTGTAGACACATTTTATCCAGTTGTTGGTTCCATCATAGTGCATGAATACAAACACAATGAAATTTTAATCTGACTTAAAATCTTATTTTATCATATTTTATGACTAATCAGATAATGACTGATATTCATTATTTTTCCCCAACTTACTCATCAATTCTTTCCTATACATTGATTAATAAGCGTTGAATGCTATTGTGTGATATATTCTTATTGGATACCGTACCTGAGAAGAATATTTCTGATGAATTGAGAACCAATTGGGTAGTTTTGGCAAGTTTATGCGCCTATCTCATTTGGGCTGTGAAGAGTGGAGTCAGTAGAACAAGATGAGTCATAAGATTGCATGCCTATAGAAAAGTCTGAGGAAAATTGCAGTAAGAAGAAAGGTCTCCAAGCGTGAAATCTTTGGGATTTGAGGAAAGTTGTGAGTGTTGGGGGAAAAGTGTTGTGTTGATGAGAGGCGTGGGGAGGGAGACAGACTTTCTCCTGGATAAGAGGGTGTTGGAGTGAAAGAGAGGGAGTATGAGAGAGTGAGTGAGAGCTCTCGTCTTCCAGCGGGACGCACCGCTTATTTTTATGTTTATTCGATGGGAATATCAAAAGTCTATTTCACGGCGAGCCCCTATCTCTCGGTGTGGGTCTCTTTCCTGACGCGTCTATAGCATTGATATCAGGCTTAGTAATTTTTCTACTCGGCTAACCATAATTCCAGAAAGAGGGAAGAAAGAAATCAAAACAGGAGAAAGAACAAGGCGCGGGTGGAGCGAAACATTTCCTCTTATCCTGCAAAAGCGAAATATGTTCTGGCTATTTATTTTTATGTGTGAGCAGGACGAGAAAAGTTATCATCATAACTTCACTCTTCATCCTTGTTCTATCAACTTTGCGCAACTAAACCTCATACAATTTCTTTCCTTCTTTTCCCTTATTCTCCCTTGCTATTAGCCTTCAACACAAACGTTTACCAGAGAAAATTGAAATGGGCTACATTACGGAGTTTTCAAGTTTTGATTAAACAAAGTGATGGTGAATTGATTAGTTTATTCCTTATAACTGCATGAAGATTCCGGGCTCCACCAGAAGCCAGACCATATGACTTACTTAATCAACATCAACGCTTCTACTTCAATCTATCAAGCTATTTCCATGACTTAGCCTTGATTACAGATCAAGTTTGTTTTTCTAATTTCTATCATCATCATCACTTGGTAGCCTAATTGACCGAGCGAAGTGAGGTCTAAGATTCAAGTCGACGGTTTGGCATTTCTCTTAATGTTTAAATGTTTAAATGTTTGAATGTTTGAATGTTTGAATGTTTGAATGTTTAAATGTTTAAATGTTTAAATGTTTAAATGTTTAAATGTTTAAATGTTTAAATGTTTAATGTTAAATGTTTAAATGTTTAAATGTTTAAATGTTTAAATGTTTAAATGTTTAAATGTTTAAATGTTTAAATGTTTAAATGTTAAATGTTTAAATGTTAAATGTTTAAATGTTTAAATGTTTAAATGTTTAAATGTTTAAATGTTTAAATGTTTAATGTTTAAATGTTTAAATGTTAAATGTTTAAATGTTTATGTTTAAATGTTTAAATGTTTAAATGTTTAAATGTTTAAATGTTTAAATGTTTAAATGTTAATGTTTAAATGTTTAATGTTTAAATGTTTAAATGTTTAAATGTTTAAATGTTTAATGTTTAAATTTTAAATGTTTAAATGTTTAAATGTTTAAATGTTAAATGTTTAAATGTTTAAATGTTTAAATGTTTAAATGTTTAAATGTTTAAATGTTTAAATGTTTAAATTTTAAATGTTTAATGTTTAAATGTTTAAATGTTTAAATGTTAAATGTTTTAAATGTTTAAATGTTTAAATGTTTAAATGGTTAAATGTTTAAATGTTTTAAATGTTTAAATGTTTAAATGTTTAAATGTTTTAAATGTTTAAAATGTTTTAAATGTTTAATGTTTAATGTTTAATGTTTAAATGTTTAAATGTTTAAATGTTTAAATGTTTAAATGTTTAATGTTTAAATGTTTAAGTTTAAATGTTTAATGTTTAATGTTAAATGTTTAAATGTTCAAATGTTTTAAATGTTTAAATGTTTAATGTTTAAATTTTAATGTTTAAATGTTTAATGTTTAATGTTAAATGTTTAAATGTTTAAATTTTAAATGTTTAAATGTTTAAATGTTTAATGTTTATATGTTTAAATGTTTATATGTTTATATGTTTAATGTTTATATGTTTAATGTTTATATGTTTATATGTTTATATGTTTATATGTTTAGATGTTTATATGTTGCGCATTTACGGCGAAACGCGGCAATAGATTTTCATGAAATTTGACAGGTATGTTCCTTTTTAAATTGCGCGTCGACGTATATACAAGGTTTCCGGAAATTTTGCACTCCAATGATAATATAAAAGGAAAAAGGAGCCTCCTTCATACGCCAATATTAGAGTAAAAATCAGACTATAGAATTATTCATCATAAATCAGCTGTCGAGTGGATTAAAAAACGCATGCCATGACGCATGCAATTCAATATCTCAATGTAACTCGGTAAAAAATAAGCAGGTGTGTAGACTATAAATTGCATGCCTCATTGAATGCTATTTTTATGCACTATTAAATGGGATGCAAAGGACTTATAACAGCTTGTCTGGGCGCCTAGATGTCTTCTGGTTTTCTCGCGCTAAATTCCGGAAAGCGTTATAATGATAATATTAAATCTTATGTAAGGTTGATCTGATCAAATAAATTGTTGGTGTATCAGTGTTGATGTGCATATGGTTTGGGACGTCGTTCAGTTATAAATGTTATTTATTCTATTGATAACATTTTTGTTCATTATTTGTTATTATATTTTGAATTCTCAATTTGTTTTATTTTTACTTTTTTCATAAGTCTTGAAATCTTTGTAATTTTCATTTTTGAATTAGGTGATATTTTTGTTGTTTGGATTATTTATTATTGCATAAGTTCGTATTATTTTTATCATTATTCTCTTTTCTTATTTGTATTTGTACAATTTTCATTGTTAATGAGACATATTTGGGGAAACCCGTTGTCTCCCTTGTGAATAAATAAATGGACTATTGATTGCGTGCAATAACGCATGCAATTAATAACTAAAATAACATAGCATTGTCTCTCGAACTTTCTGTGCTTTGAAGTCGGGCTGTCCTGTTGACAGTATGTCTTGAAGGAGATTAGCTTTTGATGTTAAATTTTTGATACACCAACCCCAACAGCCATCAGCCGTTTTCACACCGATATCTCGCCGACACGACATACAGACAGGATTTACTCAGATGAACAGTATAAGAGGAAGCTGCGGTTTATAACTCCGCGAGGTCTACTGTTCACAGAACTACTAGTTTTAATACCCATGACTTATTGAATGAAGATTTGGATAACTGAATAGCATACTATAAAATTATTAATAATTCACAATTCATGATTAGTGAAATCATAACAATCTATCAAAACATAGCTATGATTAAGTTATATTGAATATCCATCCAATTTGAACAATAATTGAAGAGTAAAACTGTAAGCCAAACTCACAGGTTCCATGAGCGATCAGTTATGGGATGAGGTTGATGCATCACAGCAACGGATCAGAGAATCACCTTATTTGGGGAAATTATTTCATTTGAATCAGAATGAATCAATTTCCTAGTTTTGGCGTTTAATTTCAAGGTTACAACTCCATTTTCATTCATTTTAGACACGATTGGGTTCGTCTTTGTTCTGGAATTACATGGAATAAGAACAGACGAGGTCATTTGATTTAATCACTGACTATATTCCACTAATCTTGAGCCGTGAGTCGTTTGAATGTAAAGCGTTTAGATAGAAGTAATATCTGGAGGCGGTGGCAACTCATTGAGCTGGGGCCGAGCCGGAGATTGAGAAGTGAAGATGCCTACTTGGAGACAACCTGTCTCCATCCCTCTCACCACCTCACCGAATACTCTCTTTATCTAGGCGACGAGAACTGAGCAACTAAGTGAGTTGACGCTTAATTAAATAAGGTTTGCAGTGCGTTTCCAAGGAGTAAAAGAGTGAAAGAGCAAAAGAGCTTAGGCGTCTTACGGAAGTGATGGGGGGACGGACTCCCGTTGTGGAAGATTGTCGCCAAAGGGTAGGTGAAGGGGGGAAACAATTGGCACTCTAATGGGAACTTAACCCCATCTCTCAGAGCTGCGGTAGCCTCACTCTGACGTGGGCCCAGCACTTTCTCTGATGTGTTTCTTCTTCTTTGTCAATCTTTGTAATTTGCATTCGCGCCCCTCGGCTCTACGTACTCCCCCACCCCCATGTCCATCGTCGCTTTTCTATTACCGGTCCATTGTTTTGTTATTGTAGCCGCCGCTGTCGTTGTTTCAAAGCGCAAAGCGCAATACAAAGACGACAATCTGCTTAGCGCGTGATGAAAAGGGGTGGGCCACCGGGGGTAAGGGTTGACTCGAGTCCGGACACTTTCTTCCATTCCTCGGGGCCGAATTAGAAAGCCGCGAAATTTCCTCGCCTTGGATTTGGTGGGCGGCGCGCGATCAATTAAACTGCTCGCCCCGGACAGTAATCTCCATCACCACTCACTTCCTCTTCGTCTGCCTGGCGTCACTCGCCTCCGGCTATTTGCTGTCACTTTGTCACACTGCGCCTCACAATCATACAGAGTATCCTCCTGATAGCTCCAACCATGAAATTTTCTAGTGCATATATTATCCTCCATTACTGCAATGTATTTCAGTTCTCTCATATTGCTACATTATCTTAGTTCATTTTCATTTGAAGAATTACTTATTCATTCCTTTTCGTGGATTTTTCCCATCCTGTACTAGATAATCGTATAATTCAATATTGACTTGTTTTTAAACCGTCTTATCCACATCATCCTTTTTTGTATTCAATTTTGATAATTGCTCACATGAATTCTATGTTTTATTCTGGTATTTTGCTTCCCTTCGAAATGAGACTGATCGAGCTTCTGTTGATAACTATCCAGAAAAATCTGGTGTGGCGCACTCACACAACTTTCCTTGCCGTTATGAAAATTGATCACCTGACGCTAGTGTTCCCGCGCATCACAAGTCTACTATTCAAAGATTTGATTGAGCCAGTTGGTGACAGGGCAATAACGCTGGAGACACACGAGGTCTGCTATCTCTTCATAGTGAATCATTTAATAAAATCAACAGTTTGCAATAATCGGATAATCACATTTTCTCGAATTTCGAGCTTATTTTTAATTTTAGGTGAAAATGTTACTTGACATAAATTGTAGAGATTCTCATGCTCAATCTTTTCCAATTTTTTTGTTTAAATTGTATCTGAAGCCTGATAATTGAGAATCTAAAATCAAACTTTGCATAGATGTTCCTGAACTCCTGAAATTTTTACAGATATGAGACTTGTGGCAGTTGGTAGAGCTTATCAATGACTATTCTAGGTATAACTTTAATCAAAATCGTTGGAGCCGTTTTCGAGAAAATCGCGAAAAACCCTGTTCTTGACAACATGTTTGCCATTTTAGCCGCCATCTTGAATCGCATTTGATCGAAAGTGTTCTTGTCGGATCCTTATAGTGTAAGGACCTTAAGTTCCAAATTTCAAGTCATTCCGTTAATTGGGAGATGAGATATCGTGAACACACACACACACACACACACACACACACACACACACACACACACACACACACACACACACACACACACACACACACACACACACACACACACACAGACCAATACCCAAAAACCACGTTTTTGGACTCAGGGGACCTTGAAACGTATAGAAATTTAGAAATTGGGGTACCTTAATTTTTTTCGGAAAGCAATACTTTCCTTACCTATGGTAATAGGGCAAGGAAAGTAAAAATAGGTTCAATTACACGTACGAGTAAATCAATTTGATCTTCGCTATATCACTTCTGAGCTCTATTTTGAATCCAGCTAGACTGTAATTCAACTGGGATTAGATTCCGTTATCATTGAATATAATTTATTACTTTGGTGTAGCAAGATACAATGCATTTATTATCAGCTGAAGAAGGAAGATCTATGTACTTTTCAGAAGTGTGAAAAGTAACAGAATCAGTTTTGTGAAATGAGATATGAGGGACAATGAAAAATGAGTAATCTGTTCTTCGAAGTATCTTGAAGTTAATACTCATTGAGAAGAATAAGACATAAGAAATTAGAGAAGACATAATTCAAGAAAGATCTTCATTCCACTTGCATTGCGACCCCAATGCCTCAAGCAATGTTCATAAGGTTGTAGGGGTGAAAAAAACTAGAGGGACCAAATTCAAAGGACTGACAGAAATTAGTCCCTAATCTGATCTCGCTGGTTGAATGTCGAAGGGGGTAGATGGGCATGAAATCTCTTTTTAATGTCATCGTTTCTTTTTATAACAGATGTTAAATGCCCCATGCAAAATGAGGAAAAAATAATATGCAAGAAAGTGGGAAGGAGATGGAACGATATCGCGGAAGCAACAGAAAGACTGGAGTTTCCACATCTTTCCATCTTCCTATTGTTACTGCAATCTTTTCCCTTCTTTCTGCACAATCCTCTCCCTTTTTGGCGCGTCTTGAATTAGCCTTAGTTTGCTGAATTTTTATTGTCTGCTTTTGAACTCCCCTGTGTCGTCCTGTCTCGCGTTCAGAAGTAATTTTATTACACCCGGTTCTGTGTTATTAACCGTTGAAATATGTCATTCTTACAGTAATAACTTTATCGCCTGTGCTTCAGTCTGCGACATTTGACTTCCATTTTTCTAAATTGGCTCAGCTCTTCTTTCTAGAGGCGCCTCAGGTGATTCAATCCCCTCTTGAGTATGAGTTCAAAACAAGAAACACCAACAAAATCTGTTTTCTTCTCAGAAGATAACGCCATCACCTTTAAGCTAAGTTCATTCTCACTGATCAACATTTAATCTTGATTGAAATCTGAAAAAATCATCCTGCCTGAAAAAGTTGTATTATTCTTCAAATATAAACTCATAATTGGCTCATGATATTTTTGTATATAAGAGCCCATTCAAAACGCTTCAGTACAAAAATTTGCTGATTAAAACCTTTAACAATTGCACAATTTCTAGGAAATTGAGTTTAACAAGTAGTGAAAACTTTCGAAGATATCGATGAAATTCTCAACAATCATTGTTCCCTACAATATTTCTCATTCCAACATGAACCCAACAAACTTGAACTTCCCTTTGCTTGATTTGATTTTTCTAGAAATTCCACTGTAGGCAAAACTTCTACAGCTATACCTGTAACTATTTTATAGGTAACAATTATCATAGGTGAAGCTTTCACCTATACCTTATAAATTTCCTCAATAGCATCATTTTCAATGAGAAATCGATAGAACTAGGTCCAATTCTGGGGGAGTATTGTGTGAAGAAGGTCCAGCAGAATGTGAAATGTGAGGGAGAACTCTGTGGCTAGAGATTCGATGCACGTACAATCGATCAGTACTTGTCAGTGCAAAGCCACAACGCCTTTTCTTGCTACTGCTGCTTCTTCTCGGCTGATGCTGGATTTAATATGATGGTCGCAGACGAGCTTGGAATCCCTCAGCGACAAGTTGACACCACCACAATTTTAGTCAGCTCCGCGTTCTCTGTTTTCTCACTGTGGTTACTTTATTTGCCTCACTGTGAATGATGATCGAGTACTGTAGTTTGCTGAAATTCAAACCGCTCACACCAATGCTTCAGCTAAGTTATAAAATTGACTTTGAATGAAGACTTTTCATAGTTTATATCACTACATTGAAGCATATTACATCTAAAATTGTAAAAATTAGATTGTAAACTCTTTTCTACACTATTTGCCTTCTTGAATCTTCGTTATCTTAACCGTATTTTGACCGATGTGACAGCTTATAAACTCTCTCAGTGGATTTAGGGGTTTTTGGAGTGGATAGATCCCAATCATTTTTTATGGGGTGGAGGGGTGGTGGTAGGACAAATCAAGTAAATTGTCAGGCTATTGTCATTCGTGATCGAATCGGAGTGGGATCGGAACGATGTATGATATTTATATCCCCGACTCTATACTGGACTGTGGTATTTTATGATGATATATTTTGTGAATAGAAAAATTTATCACAATTATGCTCAATATTCTGCTCGTATCAAGTTTTAAAGTATGTATATCGATGAATTCGATACTGCACCATCTTTCTATGTCATCTTCACTGACGAGGAAAGTTTTGGTCAACCATGCAAGTCAAAGAGCATCAAAACCAGCTTTTCCGATGTGAGGTAATCGAGAGAAAACAGGAAATCCACTTGAAAGGAGATAGTTGAAGTAGTTGTTGATAGATGAACATGGAATTGCGCCGTCCGGAGTGGACTGACGTATTGAGTTACAGAGGCATACGGTGGTCGATGGATGGTGGTCTCTGGTCTCCGCCTTGCAATTTTCCCTTTGCTTTGCTTTGCTTTGCTTTGCACGGCTTTGCTTAACTCTTGTCCAAGTTCTCGAATGACCGATGAGAGATGCCGTGGCTTCCGGCCTCGGACCCAACGTCCAACCAGCGCTGCTCAACGTCAACAAGACGCTGACCATCTTCTACTTCTGCTTCTTCTCTTTCTTCTCATTCTCTGGTTTTGATTCTCGTCTTTCTTCTTTCACTACTTCTCCATTCCTTCTGCTCCTTAGAATCGATACCTGTCAGAGTTCAGACTACAGCACACATCAATGCTCAGGAAATACAATGGTATATTGTTTCAAGTTGGTGTAGTTCACTAAGCTCATTCATCGTGATTATAGAAAATTCAATGTAGAAATCTTTTCGCCAATGTACTTGGTGTCACAAATAGCACAAAAAGTTGTGAATAGTCAATTAAAATGCATCATCATCACCATCATCATCATCTGACTTCTACGATATGGGCATGACTGCCTGTTCCGGTCATTGAAATTGCCTTTCAAAACTGAAAAATTATCTTCTTATCATTCTCAATTTTGAGACCATCTCTTCTGCATTCTCCCAACATCTCTCTTGTCAACCAAAGTTTATTTTATAATTTCTCCCATTATACTGTTCTACGAGTATAACATTCTTTATTCTCTGATCCCAATATTTCACTACTATTCCATTACAAATATTCAAAGTCAATTCCAGAGCTTATATAAGAGTATATAGAATTTATTTCTATCCTCAGGTCATTGTTTTCTTAGCACAAAGCCGAAAGGCGTGAAACGGAGAATTAAAATTGCTGTAGTAAAACGAAAATAAAATGTATTAAATAATCAAACAAGAATTGAATGGAGGGCAACAATAAATGTTGAGTAGGCGTCGGTGTTCACAAAAGCAAAGCAGGCGACTGGATAGGCCTTAATTACGTTTCTTTTGTTGGCCAGGTGCGCGCTGCCAAAAACAATGGATTGCGCGACTCCAATGGAGGCCTCCAAGGTGGTGGCGGGCATCCTTTGTCGCCTCCCCAAACCAAAATTGCTCTCCCGGGGGGTCCTTCTCTCAATCCATTCACGAGCCACATGTCAGTCATGTCTTATGCATGCACTCTGACGACAACTTGGGCAATAGTCTTTCATTGACAAACTGAAATGAGATATCATTGAGAAAGAAAAATCTTTTGTAGTGTAAAATTGAGAGATTACAATTAAGATATTATAGCATCATTCTCGATAGAAGATAGTGAAGAAGTGTTATGAGGATGAGGAGTTTATCTATATAAATGTGAATCTGAATTTTACAATATTAGAGAATAGCTATTCGGAGACTCTTTTGAGCTTCAAAATCACAACCAGGTAAATAGTCAGGATCATTATTGCTTTCGTAAAGATGATTCTCGCGATCGAACTAGGAATGTGAGTTTTCAACTCTGACTGCTTCAATCCAAAAATCCTCCCTCATGTTTCAAGCTCGCTAAGAACAAAAGATCCAAACCCCAAGTACATTTGTGTTTCGTAACAACCTGTTGGATTCAATGCTACCGAATGGAAGGGAAGTAATCTGAATCGGAAAAGGGCTCTACTGAGGATGAGGGCATTTTTCCATTTCGATTCTTCTCCACGAAATCATTTCTGGAATAATACTCGAGAGGGAAACGTCCCTTTTTCTGTTACCCTTAGTGAGAGGCAATCGCTTTCCCCATCACTGTCATTGGGCCGATGAAATTTCTATCACAAAAATAAAAAAGGAGAGAAACTTGATCTTGGATGACTGACATATTTTCTTTTACGACTGCTGCAATAGCCGACAGCACAAAGCGTTTCGGTCATCGAGTTGTTGATTACACGCCATTCTATGGGAGCGTGTAATGTCCACACTCATACACTCACACACATAACACCCCTTACCCCCCACACCCCTCACGGTTGTTTGCCATTTCGAAAAGTGGCCCAAATTCACCCTATCAATTCCTTTTCCGTTCTCGACACCCCAGTCACAATATTTTTTTATCGATATTGCTTTCGTTTATAGATGTATTACGCACAAACATGAATGAGAGTCATACAATCATAACGTCTAGCTGCTAGTGATGCACTTTTTCATTCCAAATACTTTTCTACTTCGTTGAACTGCACAGAAGAATGTAATTCTTGTTTTTGAGACATTTTGTAGATTGAGTCTAACTTTTTATAGCAAAAGCTGTTTAGTACTTATTGGGTAGAGAAAACTTGAGATTGAACATAAGTTTGTTTGAGGCTGATTAATGCTAGAAAAACATTGTTTAAATGAAGCTTATCAACTGTACCCATTAAAATAGAGAATTAGATGGAAGGGAATCCTTTTTATTTTCATATAATAACAATCTCTACGATAACGCTGTTTTGAGAGTTACAATTGCTCTCCATCAGAGACTTCATTATTGCAAGGAATAAAGTGAAAGTAAAAAGAGTGGCAGTAAAAGTATTCTGTCGTTGAGAACTCAATTTTTCAGAAGTACCCTAATGAGTTGCGATTTTTCTTGGGAGTTTCCATCAAACAGAGAAAAAGATAAAATGGTTTTCTAATATCTGCAGTAACTTCAAATATGACAGTTGAATTGAAGTAGCGAGAAAAGCTGAGTGGGCTGTAGGCCTACCCTCCTCTCCTCTCCTCTCCTCTCCAACAGATCACACATCGAATGCCGCTGATCGTGATGCAAAAATGGAAACGTTGCTCATTTAGACATAAATAGCCAAGCAATGGACTTGGAAGGGAGAAGGGGCCCAACATGCAAAATACATTACTTGGCATGAAAAGCAGGGGGTGACGTAGGCCTATCCCTATTCCGTCTGCTGGCTCTATAAGTGCTCAGATCACACGGGAGAGAAAGAGAGAAACAGAAAGAAAAAGATCGCGCATCCAGTGTGGGCTGAGGAGCTTATTTAAATAATGCAAAACATTTCAAAATCCAATTTGTCTTCTCTCCTTTGTCGCCCTTTTTTCTTCTGCTTGTTCTCCTCCTACTCTCTTTCTCTTCTCCTAGCTCTTTGCGTACATAACTTTTCTCGTTCGACAGGGAAGCATTACAACACTATTATGACTGTTGAATTGGTTCTCTTTCAAATTATAAATAAAAAATGGAAGATAACTCCTCCTTTTTGGCTCCAAAAAACCACGCGGAACCCTCGGGCTTCTTTTTTGGGTAGTTGAGGAGTGGAAGGGGGAATGAGATAGGAAAGAGAGAGATAGATTAATCCGAAACTAGAATAAGACGAATGAGAAAACGAAAAAGAGAGAACAAGCACCCATTGTGTCAGATTATTAACTCTGTCTTTTGATATTGAGCCTTGGTATTGAGGCCTATGCAGATGTGGTGACTGGGTGGGGGTGACGGGGGATAGGGCGTTGAAGGGACTCAAGAATTGGAGATTAGCTTTATGAAAGCCGATCCCGTCCATCGAAACCGAGCCCAATTTCAGCCCTTACGCAAATGTGCTATCGGCCCTTCTTTATTATCATCAGAGCTATCATCGTCTTATCCCATTCTATTCCCTCTTCCATCACAACTATATCTTTGCATTTCGCCTTTGTGGTCTCATGATTCCAGTCACGTGACGCAGGCCTACTTATCGAATCCATTCGGTTTGAAGATCAATGAGTTTGATCCTCAACTTCTTCTCTTTCCTCGTCATATTTTTCCATTTTTGGAACTTTGAAAATTTGCACAATGCTTTCTCACGGTAAGAGGGAGCCTCTCTTGAAGAAGCATCCTCGCATATTCTAATCTCCTCTAATATCACTATTCTACCTTTCCTCATATTCCTTCTATCCTATCTTTCTTCGTTTGCTGGATCTTTATCATATTTTACATAATTCACACTTCTGTTCCAAGTTCCAACTCCTTCTTCAGTTTCAGTCTACGCCTATTATCGGCCGAGCTGTTGTGGAAGAGTTGACAATAACATTGTCGTTCATGGAAAATCATCAGAATTCAATAATAACTTGAAATGCTTGAGATTGCTGAAAACGTGAATGATCAACGTTTCAAGAATTGTTACGTCTGGAGGCCTATATTCGAAAGACTATTATTCATCGAATTCATGTTTCAACACTTCTGATTCCAAATTACATAGAATACAATACCAGTAAATCATGAAATAAATATGAACAATGAAAACGTATCAATTCATGAACATTCATCATGATCATGTGGATTTCTCACACTCATTCATTTGGAAAAACTTGAATCAGAGTCGTTGAATCTGAATCCATCTTACAACATCAGGTACAATATCGACGCTATCACAAACATCAATCAAATCGACAACAGAATTATTGAGCCAACAGATAAGTGGCGGCAGCATAGTAGACCAATTTGGCATTGAGAAACAAAGCCATTAACCTGCGAGTGCCGTCGCGGCGCGAGATTACGACACGGAATGTTTTCTTTTCGTCCAGTTTTTTCATTGGAAACGGCTGGCAGTCGATTATTACGGGCGTGATTTCCAGCCAACGATTGTTCGATCTAATTTAAATAATGGTCTGCGGCTGCGCTGCGGAGGCGATGAATGCTTTCACGGCCTTTTGACGAACGAGACGAGAATAAAATCGAGATGGCGGCTGCCAGAGCCGAATAAAAGAATGGCAGCAGCTAGCATTAGTTTCGAGCTTATTGTCGGCTTTTGTTTTGTTTTTTTCGTGTGTTGTTAATAGTAACGAGTCGGTTGAGTGTCTCCAATGGCCGACTCAGTATTATGGCCATAGTCTTACAATCGCTCTATGGGCGGAACCGAGACACGGATAAGATCTGAGGCTGGCGCACGCGACCGCACGCTCATAACATGGACGGATCAACCTAATTATTATTCCCTTCTCTTGCCCCGAGCCCCCAGACCACCCCCCCCCCTTGCACATCAATTCAAATGTGGCTTGTCTCTATACATCAGTTCCACCTTTCAAAAACGTCCAGTTGAATGTCCTTCGTTGTGTTTCGTTAACTCCTCAGCTTGTGCGATGGAATGTTACGCCTATCTATATTGCAATGCTTCAAAAAAATTTGCCGAAGCCTAAACAGCCGAAAAATCATCATTTAGGCTTCAAACAATGAGAATAATGTGTGGAGCCAAATAGACTATTTCGTAACAAGTGATAATGAGTGATTCAAATCTCATTTATTAACGAAAATACAAAATTCTGGACATCTAGAAAAGTGAAATTCATATAAGAATAATAAGCAAAAAAGAAAATACATATATCCAATAAATGTGTCAATGTTTGCATATATTTCATCAAATATGATGATTCTATGTGGCTCGTATAAACTTCGATCAGTTCTAGTATAGAAGAAGTATCAATGAATCGAATGAATGCATGAACTTCATTTAAAAGTTGTAAAATATAGTTGGGAGATCTTGAAGAAATACAACGAATTCGAACACACGAGAACTGAGGTAGGCTACATCAATATTGAATTCGAGCCCCTTCAAACTAAAAGCTGTCCACATGATCTGGAAAATTGGAGATTGCTAAAATACAACTCTCTCCAGACACCCCCTCCCTCCACACTTAAAACATTCAAAATGTAGCAGCTTTTTTGGTTTTTTATTGTAGCTTGGAAAAGATGAAAAGAAGGTTGGGGAGTACTGACTGTATTTGAATATAGAACGTTTTCAAGTGACCACTGAAAATTGAATCAACGTCCTTTTCTTCTCCCAATACTTCCGGCTCAATATTCTCCCAAACCTCTTTCCAGTAATTCAAAGAAAACATCTTGTTCTCTTCTGGCATCTCACCAAGTACCTCACTGATCTTTTGTTACTTTATTTCACATGCAGTATTCTTTCTCCGTACACTTGATTCTTTGTGCATTTTCTCCAAACCTGATATTCTTCATAGGTACTCGAACTTGAATAATTGGCGTTCAAACAGATGTCGATCTTATGTGCATCAGATAGACTATAACAATCAGTTACTTGAATCATCTATTTTATTGGAGAATCATGATTCTTAGAAGATCAGGGATCTGATTTTCAGTGTTTCTCACTTGTAGAAAATGTAAACATTTTATTAAAACAACAATGTGATTAGTCAAACTCCTTCACGTTCTTATCCTATCAATTGATACTCATCATTTGAATTTGCCTTCTTTGTTGCAGTTCTATACCAGAAGAGGCTAAAGAAAGAGAGAAAAGCAAGAAGACGACTCCAGGATCAACTGGAGCTCGAAATGAAGCGCAGAGCACAACTGGAAGAAGCGTTAAAAGCTTCTGGAGCTCCTCCTGAAGCTCTCAGGATCCTTTCAGGTGAGAATACAGTCACACATCAACTACTTCTAACAAATAATTCTTAATATTCTCAATTCCCATAATATAATGAAAACACTGAAATGTTGTCAAAAATATCACTTATTTATTGTAAAAATAATAACAAACATGTTTCGACACCAATGTTGTCATCTTCGGTGTCAAATATTTCTCTTGTAAAAAAAACATCCACGGAACAAAGTGCCCGTTTTATAACCCTACCTTAAAATTTCCAATATAGTTCGCTAAATAAACCTAAGCCTCAATATCAAACGAGAATAATTTAGGAGAAAAACATAATGACGATTGACGGCAACATATTTGCAACTACGATCAGACTACTGTATATGTGTATATACAATTGTTTTCAGAGTACTTTTTCCTTTATGTAAATATTGTGAAATTCGATGTTTTTTTTTTTTTAAATTCGTCAAAACAGCTGTTCTACAGATGAAATATCTTGACTATGACTGTGTTCTTTTTATAAACTGCTCTACCTACCCACCACGGTATATGGAAGAAGAAAAAGTAAAAACCGTGTTCCTACCTACCTCATGCACGAGAAGGAGGTTACAAAGTCCATTTCTCAAGGATTGGGTGGACCCCCAGGAAAAAGACTCATGTCAGTTGATAGAGCTAATAGATAACTATACAGGGTATGGATTTGAAAAAAATCGTTAGAGCCGTTTTTGAGAAAATCGTGAAAAACATGGTTTTTTAGTAACTGTCATTTTTCTCAAGAATATTACGGAGCTCCTGCAATTTTCACAGAAATGAGACTCATGTCAGTTGATAGGGCTTATAAATAGCTATCCATGGTATAAATTTGAAGAAAATCGTTAGAGCCGTTTTCGAGAAAACCGTGAAAAACATGGCTTTTTAGTCATTATCCGCCATTTTTCTCAAGAATATTACGGAGCTCCTGAAATTTTCCCAGAAATGAAACTCATGCCAGTTGATAGGGCTTATGAATAGCTATCTATGGTATAAATTTGAAGAAAATCGTTGGAGCCGTTTTCGAGAAAACCGTGAAAAACATGGTTTTTTAGTCATTAGTTGTAAACTGAAATTTAAAAGTTGAGAACTGAGGTAGGCTACATCAATATTGAATTCGAGCCCCTTTAAACTAAAAGCTGTCCACATGATCTGAAAAATTGGAGATTGCTAAAACTCTCTCCAGACACCCCCTCCCACACTCAAAACATTCAAAATGTAGCAGCTTTTTTGGTTTTTTATTGTAGCTTGGAAAAGATGAAAAGAAGGTTGGGGAGTACTGACTGTATTTGAATATAGAACGTTTTCAAGTGACCACTGAAAATTGAATCAACGTCCTTTTCTTCTCCCAATACTTCCGGCTCAATATTCTCCCAAACCTCTTTCCAGTAATTCAAAGAAAACATCTTGTTCTCTTCTGGCATCTCACCAAGTACCTCACTGATCTTTTGTTACTTTATTTCACATGCAGTATTCTTTCTCCGTACACTTGATTCTTTGTGCATTTTCTCCAAACCTGATATTCTTCATAGGTACTCGAACTTGAATAATTGGCGTTCAAACAGATGTCGATCTTATGTGCATCAGATTGACTATAACAATCAGTTACTTGAATCATCTATTTTATTGGAGAATCATGATTCTTAGAAGATCAGGGATCTGATTTTCAGTGTTTCTCACTTGTAGAAAATGTAAACATTTTATTAAAACAACAATGTGATTAGTCAAACTCCTTCACGTTCTTATCCTACCAATTGATACTAATCATTTGAATTTGCCTTCTTTGTTGCAGTTCTATACCAGAAAAGGCTAAAGAAAGAGAGAAAAGCAAGAAGACGACTCCAGGATCAACTGGAGCTCGAAATGAAGCGCAGAGCACAACTGGAAGAAGCGCTAAAAGCTTCTGGAGCTCCTCCTGAAGCTCTCAGGATCCTTTCAGGTGAGAATACAGTCACACATCAACTACTTCTAACAAATAATTCTTAATATTCTCAATTCCCATAATATAATGAGAACACTGGAATGTTGTCAAAAATATCACTTATTTATTGTAAAAATAATAACAAACATGTTTCGACACCAATGTTGTCATCTTCGGTGTGAAAAATTCAAAATAATATATATTGGAAGATCCTTTTCCAAACTATAAAAATGTATGATATAGGTATCATGCAAGAACACTAGGAGCTAGTACTGTATTGTTCCCAGAACTATCTCTATTTCAAAATTTGAGAAGTTTTATGAAGAAAATTCATCTTCAATCATTCAATTTTTTACTTTCCTTGCCCTATTACCATACGCAAGGAAAGTATTGCTTTCCGAAAAAATTAAGGTACCCCAATTTATGAATTTCTATACGTTTCAACGTCCACTGAGTCCAAAAAAGTGTTTTTACTTTCCTTGCCCTATTACCATAGGTAAGGAAAGTATTGCTTTCCAAAAAAAATTAAGGTACCCTGATTTCAAGTTTTCTATACGTTTCAACGTCCACTGAGTCCAAAAAAGTGTTTTTTTTTGCATTAGCAATTGGAAACTTTATTCATTAATAATCCACAATCTGAGCAGAATTCTCAAGCTCAAGAATATTTTTATATTATTTGCTATTGGAATGCAGATAATAGGAAGATATCCACGCATCCGGAAGATATCAGCAAAATACAACAGCAAACGTGAATCTAAAGTTCAGAGATGATTCAAAATAATTGAAAATTTCTCTCACTTCGGTATTCTATTGCATTACCAAGTTGGAATGTGGGATGATACACGTGGAAGACAGCTGTGGGCTTGAGTACTGTTCCTATTCTCGTGTCGGTAGGTACTCGAAAGTGAGCCAAGCGAGATGGAGAAATAAGTTAGTTTAGTCAGGTGGAGAAAATAGTAATTATTCAATGCAAACAGTTGTGTCGGGTGGGAGGGGTGAGGGGCCGAATGCCAATTATCAGGCCGGATGATTTGAAATCAGTAGGTCCTCTATCGTGCTCCGTCTCTCGCTCCCATTAATTTGGCAAGTCCTCAGGTATTAAATGCTTAATCTCTGTAGAAACGCTGCAGGCACGATTTCGTTACGCGGCTCTTGGTGATTGCAAGACGTACGCACTTGACACGCTGAAGGAGCGACAAGGGCCCGTCAGCCCGGACTATTAGCACAGCCCTTTCCATTCCCAACTTCCAACCGAAATCGCATCCACTTAATGCTCGTACTGGGAGGAACTTATTGTTATTTACCTCTATAAATTCATAGCTAAGACCTTCACCAGTCTGTCCAGTGTATCTTTCGAACAACTTCAATCAGGAATCCACCTCTAACAGATTCTCCTCGCACTACAAAATATTAATGATTAGAATCAAATAGAGCATCATTTCTATGCATAATGTTATTTCAAGTTCGATTGACTCCTTCAATATCCAAAATATTCGGATAGAGCATCATTTCTATGCATAATATTATTTCAAGTTCGATTGACTCCTTCAATATCCAAAATATCCGTAACCAATCTCTATTGAATTTGAATGACATTTTATCGAACATAATCTATACCTGGATGAGAAGATCAGAAGGTTTTATCAAATTTCCAACTAACTCATAAGGTTTTCTTCAACTCGGAATTCGAGTAATATTATTATTGATTGCTAACAGGTTCTGGATTGTGGGAATCTGAATAATTATGCAACAAAAACATATCACATGAAAGATTGAAAACAAAACCATTGAAAAGTATATCAATAGAAATTTTTCAACTTACCGTTTATCGTATCAGGAACTTTGATGCAAGAAAATCCGTTGCTATTTACAAGGAGAGACATGATTGATGGATAGATGGATGGGAGTGTGTCTATCGAGCGGCGTTTTCCATTTAGCACAAGTCAGAAGCAAGCAAGCGCCAAGTTGGGTTGCTGGCTGCTCCTCCTTTATTATTATATCGGCAACTGAGATTAAGACAGGGCGGCAACTGAGATATCAGCAGCAGATATTAAATTTGGAAACGGGATCAGGAATCATTGTCAAACTCGGCTGTTTCCAAGTCATGCAGGGGAAAGTGGTGACGAGGAAAGCGATTCTCAGGGATGAAACTCCTGCCAAGAAGGGTGTGCGTGCAAAGAAGACAGAAACATGAGACCAATTACGATCTTCTGTTCCTTGTAGCGCTACTTCCCTGGTAATCATCGCTCAAGACACTAACAGAGAAGGACCGAAGATATAATCGTCCAACGTAGATGAGAGAGAAATAATGCAAATACGATGAAAGACGTTTGCCATATCAAGAAAACAGCGGGTGACGATGAGGGTCTTGAATCCCAAATAAGCAGCCTTACCAGCAACTTTATGCTTGCACATTTCAACGGTGCAACAGCATCATCCCCCTTCACACCTCCTCCATCCCTTTCAGAAGAAATTTCAAACGAAAACCACTGAAACGCACTTCACCCTCTCAACCTTTAGACGTATAACATTTTAATATTAACAGAGAAAAAGTGAATTCACATACAGTCGCCTACTATTCGTCGAGGGTTAACTGAATTAAATTCCTCTGTATATGACAATCTTCACTTCCAATCCGTTAACGTGAACTTCCCCTTTCTTGAATGATTGTTTTCAAGTTAAGTGCTCATTTCATTTAATTCAGTACTTGTCAAGTAGTTGTCAAAAGCAAGCTGGTTCTAAGCAATCAAATCCAATTGTTTCAACATAAAGGTTCGGCCTCACAGAGAGTGATCCACGATCAGAAATTATTAGGATCATATAGATACTGTAATATAGATATTGGAGATCGCAGATCTACTTTATTCATTGGAACGATATACTATAGTTTCTTGACCACACCAGTCATTTTTAATATTACTGTTACACCATAATACCATAATTATTATGATGCTATTACTGGACTACTGATTGGATTCAATCAATCTCATGTTGTTAACTGATGAATTTATTGTTTGTTTTTAGATTTCCTGACGCCAGAAAGTACGGGGTCAACGACGGAGCAGCCGACACAAGCACAGAGCGGCGGAGGCGGCAGCCAGACGACAGGAGGCGGCGCCAGTGGAGGAGGCACAGCGTCCGGAGGCAGCACGGCCAACAGTGGAGCCACCAGCGGTGGAAACGGAGGCAGCAGTGCTGGGGGCGGCAGTCGGGTGTCACAAGGCAGCGACTCGTCCGACAGTCCGGCCTCCTACGCCCCCCAACGGCCTCCGGGCGCCACCCCCACCTCTGCACCCGAAGACAATAAGCAGCAGTGGAACTACTCAGGACTCGACCTCATCAATTCCGGCGCTGCCTTTTGGCAAAACTACTCTGGTGAGTCCGCTTTTATCACCTACATTTACATTTCACTATTTATCTGAGCTCTTGTAAATAGATTCAATGGGCTAAGGATCTATCCATTCGAAATGTTAAAATTGAATCCATTTCAATATCCGTATCAAATTTCACAATAGATAAACCTTTATCACTTTGGTTACTAAAGCTACCTCCATCCCAGAGAAATACATGATCGATACAATGTGCAGAATACCTTGAAAACTAGTAGGCCTACAATTGTAATGCATAAAGAATCCAATTGGAATGTTCAATTCAATAGAAAGATCAATTCATCAATTTGTTCCTCTCAATAATCTCGATAATGTTATTCATCGCCAAATTAGAATTAAATTCAATGGGATTGTATGATTGACATTTCTCCCATTATTAACATTTTTGAAATACTATTAAACTGACAAATATTCTCAGTGTACATTTAAGTATGAACAATGTTCTCTTGGGGTAGTTTCTACATGAAGCAATGTTGTTATCAGACATGAAGTGGTGAACGCTGACTCAGTCTCGAGACGGCTGAAGATGCAAATAGAATGTAAATCCAATTTGTCAGGTACCGCTTTTTCTTGACGTTACGAAATGCGGAACAAGCAATCTCGTCTCGTACGGAAGGGATTAAAATTCATATCTGTTTCTGTTCAAAAACGAGTACTTTAATATTCATTCTTCTGCTGCGCGCGGCAATTTCATGGCCTGGTTTTGAATCATGCATGACATTTTAACGCAGACTCCACAATGACAACGTAACAAGGGGGTGGCAAACACAGATCTGAGTGCTCTGAAAGCGAGCGAAAATTTATTTGAAACAAGCAAAAGGGAAAAGGAAATTATGTACAGTGATTTTTCCATCTGCTATTAAAACAATACGAAGTAGGGCCTAGAGCGTTGGTGTGTGTAATGCTTTCGCTTTTTTGAGTGTGTGTAGAAGATAGGGGAGGCTAATGCATATGAGTACAGTGAGTAGGTTAGGTGCGAGTATAGAGGATGATAAAAGGGTGTTAGGGGTGGGTGTATCGGTGATAAAGAAGAAGAGATGCCAGAGGACGTCGAGAATGTACGTAGCTGTTGATTTCATCTTGCCGGATTCCATTTGCAATAAACTGTGTTCCCCCTTTTCAAGTTGCGCTCTGCTCTCTCCATTTCGATATATGTTGTCAGAGCCTCAACTCCATCTCCATCCTCATCAGGAGCTCGTGAGTCGACGACAAATTTGATTTGCCATCCCGGCCCGGCTATGCCCGCCCGGCCACCTGGTTAGTCAACGACAGCAATATACCAAAAGACAGCAGTGCTATGCTATGATATGCTATGCTATGCTGTGCTGCTGACAACCTTCTCTTCATCATTACTGAAACTGTCCGTGTGTGAGTGAGAAAGACGACCCCATCTTTCGATTAGCCCTCGGGTGAGGCGCAACTTGCCAAGTGCCAACTGAATGAGTAGGTGAAACTGAAATCATGTTAGCCTTGCCTCACTCTTCATCATCACTCTTGGTCTGTTTCTCATTTCGGTAACTGCTAACTACTTTTGCCCACTCGCCATGCCCAAGCTACGTGTCATCAGTCCTAAAGCCTATTCGGCGCCAAATTAGACAGATTGCTAACCGAAGTGGATGGTCACAAGATTACCTCGAATTTAGTATGTGCAAACAGTAGACCGTTTAATATTAGCTATAACAGCAACTTTGGCTCTCTCGGTTTTCCTTCTACATTCCCTTATTCTTCTTGTTCATTTCATACATTTTTTCCTTTCGTCTTGTTATTATTACAAAATGAGAATCAGCTGGAGGACCTATTCACCTACTCAAATACAGCCAAGCACGAACTGAGATTTAAATAAAAATCGTTCACTAAAAATAACTCCTGTATATAATTGAAAAAAATGAATGTTCTGTACTTGACTGAGTACATTCATGACGGAAGTTATTATAAATTTTATCATTTTTTCTATACATAAGGTTGTTCCATCTCACCATATACTAAATAATTGATATTAGAGGGGCAAATGAAAATACTCAATACATGTTCCAAAATCGTAAAAATAATCCATCCGCCAATCCTTGAGTAGCAAGATGGTGGAGGTGGTAGTTCTGATAAACCGATATGTGTTGAATATTAAGGGTACGGTTTTTCAATTTGAACGAAGTCGGGAAGTGAATTTTTGGGATCGGGTTTGATTGCGTACAGGAATTTGTCCCTGACATCTATCTGATAAGGCACCTTGACCATTCAGAACGGGAAAAAAAATCACTCCCTATTTTTATACAGGAATAATCTGTCTCACCCCTATTTTTTTCTCTCGCCTCTACTTCCTGATCCAGATTTGCAACCCTCGAATGAATGTCCTGTTGCCCTGCGAAACTCATCTCGCAATATCGGCCAGCAATACTAATTTCTATCAATTTCACGGAAGGTGGCTAATACCTTGTTTTCCTCTCCGTACTCTCCTCCATTCTCGACACTCAGTCAATTTTTACGCCAGCAAAACTCCCCTGAACTCCACCTCTCACCACTCTCTCGATGATACGAATCTAGGAAACTTTCCCTTATTCTTCTCCACAACAGCCTCCCTTTCCATCCTTCAATCAAACTTACGATCAGGGAAAATTGAAAAAAGGAAACAATCAATATGTTATATGGCCGATAGGACCGATTCTATTAAGACTTAATTTTTATGAGAATGAAGTCTGAGCGATCGACGGCATGATTGCCTCCCCTTATTGAAAGGGGTTTCTCATTTTTTCCTGGTCGTCGGGGAAAGGAAGAAAGATCGGTGATTAGCAATTCCCTTATTTTTTTTTTAATGAAGGTGAGCTTTTCCTTACTCCATTATTCAGAGGCTCCAGGAATTGGGTGTGTACCAGGATTATTTCGAAAATTTACCTGGGATTAGAATATTTCATTATTTTATATACTGAAGGTTTGTTTTGAAATATCGTTAGATAGAATACTACTAAATGATAACTACTATTGAATAGCCTATTCAAAAAAAATCTGCTCTCTCAATAGGAAAATTAATTTCCAATTTTGCATTATTTTATGTTTCATGCTTAACATCGGTTTTTACTAGTGCTAATTACAATTTCGTTTTTTATTTTTTTTATAATTTCCATCATTATCCACTTCCTAATGATACTATACTTTCTTATGCATTGTATATAATATTCTTGTTCTTGTCCTTTATCTTTTTTGATACCCTCCCGATATTCACCTATTTCTATTATGGCCTCACACTTGTCTCATAAACGATAATGTATTAATTTCGAACACCATATTACTGGTTGGATATTTTAACATAAAAACTAAGTCACTTTTAAAGTTATGCGATAAAGGAAAATAGCGATATAACAACTATCACCATAACTACAACTAATAAGCTTCACAGAATGAATTTGAATGTAATTGATTCTTTGGGAAAAATGATAATAAGATAGTTGACGTTGGAATGCGAGATGACGAATGCATACAGGCTGTTGTCCAATGTCCAAACCATCAGTAGTCAGTCTATTCGATATTCGATATTTCATTCTCCTGTACGGATTAATCGAGAAGGACAATTTTCGTGTGTATTACAATTACATGGCCCATTCGTTTCACTCTATTGCTTTCTGGATGTATGTTTGTTCTGAGCATTGTGTGCTTTGGAGTCGATTGCAAACACCGATGGGAAAGTGTCAGGTGCCCAAAGTACAGACTCGAATTGTAACAATAGATTGTAGCAGACGATCAATAGTGACCTTGGTGTTGACCTCAGCAACAATGCGACTATCAGTGCCACTCCAGGCTCAATCGGTACACGCACAGAATGCCATGAGATTTGATGAGATTTTATTATATATTCTACTACAAGTTCAATGTCTCAGAAATGAGTACTTCAATCAAACTGATAAATCAATGAGAATTGTTTAGATATGTTATTCTACTCAGAGTAGAATAAATACTCCAAGTTCCACAGTTTAAGTACTACAGTCAATCTGTTAAATCGATCAAGGAAATAAATCATTAAAAATAGCAATCGAGAATTAAAAACACGTGAAGAAAGTGTTAGAAAGATTATTCTTGTATGATTGCGCATTACTTGACATAATACTCATGTAATATAGAATGTAGAGATTTTAGATGAAGAAAGAAAAGGCTTCAATTAAAGCCTAAATTGTTGTCATATTTATATGAAATTTATAGAAAATATTAGTTTCGTTTTCTAATTATGGTGATTTGAAAAATGAATGCCATAGATTTGAAGAGTTGTATTCGTAGGTTCATTTGTAAGCTATCAGAAACGTATTGCTCTGAGAGGCATACTTGAAATAAGTGAAGATATTGACCAAGCAAAGAACGAAGAATGGGTCAGGAGGTCGAAGAGATACGAGCAATAAAAAGATGGGTACCCAGAGACAAATGGTCAAAAGTATGATTCATTGATTCGATAATCATAATCATAGATTTTATGAAGCCTAATTGCAGTGATTACCGGCTAGCGCTAGTTGAGGGTTACAGAAAGCGAAGATGAAAGGTAGATAAGTAACGCCTTTGCCTTCCAATTCCAAGATTATTCTCGATCTTGATTCTCAGGCAAGATAAAAGCCGGCGGTATAACTATACACCATCAGCTTCATGTTCAATACCCACCCCTACCTTCTCCAGCTTCTCCACTACTTTATGAGCTATGAAAGATCATTTCCGCTCAGCTATCTCAGCCATCTTAATTCATCCAAGCCAATCTCGCATCCATAACATCTCTACTAAGCTGGTTTCATTGTCTCCTATATATTATTTCAAAACATCTTATTCAAACCATATTATTCTATACTGAACATAGGATTGCTTGTAGGATGTACAGTGATTGAAGCAACTTAACGGCAATGATAAATGAAATTAACATCTTGGCAGCGAAAAAGTTGGAAAGAATGTGAGAAAATCAATATTTAAGAAATAAATAAATGAAGATCTAATGATAAAACTCGCTCCAATCCGAAATCCATTCAAAAGTGAAACTGATTGATCGATCGTTAGCGAAGTTCTCACTTGTGACTTACTAAAGGCCAAAGACGTTTTCTGTCTGTATGTTCGACAATAACTTTGGAGAGAATTGATCAATCAGCTTCAAATTTTGAACACGAATTCTTCGAACTTTTTTACAGGTCAAGTTCGTTGGACAACAAAATTGACCCACTCCTTCGTCCTTTTTCAGGATATGAATGTATATTTGTTTTGATTTTTATTATTTAGTCAGCTGGAATTAATTTCATGCTCTTTCTTCAATTATTTTTCCATTCACTTGAAAAAGCTGATGCTATTTGGGAGATGTCACAGAGACTGTCAGACAGACAGACTTTATGCGCCGAAACATGATTCCAGCTGAATAATACACAACATTAATTTATAAGTTCTATATTAACTCGTTTCCGTTAACGTCTGTCTGCCTGTCTTTACATACACGTAATTAATAATACCACTTGTGATAGCAGTTGCTATGACAATTTTTTCTTTGTTCAAAGTGTTTAATTTGTGAATAGAAGCTACTATTAGTGTTCACTAACACTTGATTATTCAATGCATAGGTACTATTCATTTCATTTTTGTATAATTTATTAGTATCTTCAAATGTTGAGTAATTCTGTACCGAAATCATGTATCACATGACCACCTTCCCATTTGAAAAATGGAATTGGATACAAAATGAAGCCGTATTCGGAATGAACTTGGATCCAATATGGCGGACAAAAGTTTTGAAGCGACAGAAAGTATTTTTTTTCATGAGCCTGCAGAGACCCCATTGTCTGGAGAAATATTACTATGATAATGAAGAAGGTAGACGAACAAATCAACTCGAAGGTTTGTAGCACGAGACAATAATATCAGAAAAAAGTTGTTGGAGAAGAAGCAGTAGATGATGATGATGATGATGGTGATGATGATGGAGTAGTGGAACAAGAAACGATCGTGAGCACAGTTGAATTTCATAGACTGAGGAGAGTAGTGGATTAACCAATAGGAGAGTTTCTTATAGACAAGGCCTGATCACTATTGTGAACTGGCTTTAATATCCACAACAGAAAGAACGTTATAATCCTCCACACTGGAACGATTTCTGATGGAATTACTGTAATTGGGCGCAATTCAAGAGATCTGTTATCAAACCGAATAAAGACGAAGCCGTGGAGTACTACTCTGGAGAACAACACCCCTTTTAAATTATCTCCATTATTATCATTATTATTCTTTCTCGTTTATTTCCTATTTTGCTGTCTCACTTGCTCACTGGCACACCTAACCATTCTCTTCATTTCCTTTTGTTCAACCGCTGTTGAGTGCCCATTATATTCCACCTACACTTACTCCTATGTCCTTTCTACGAAGCCGCGTCTGCCATCGCAGTATGTATTCGACTTGAAGTAACAATACCTTCTCTTGCGAGAGAAGTGAGCATTGCCATCATAGCAAGCCTCGAGTGAGGTTTCCTTCCGACCGTACAAGATCGTGAATTCGAATGTTAAATAATAGGTTGCATCGATGTGAGCCCGATTTCTTATATTTATTGCCAACTCAAGGTAACTCACTCTTTACTAAAGAGTTGAGCATGCTATCCGATCTATGCATAATGATCTCTGAGTAGGAATCGCTGGAATTTCATCAAAAAATAGTTTGAGATAAATTTAAGATTTAATTTTTTTTATGGAAATGCATGTAACCGATACCAACACAAACTATTTTATATGAAACCTTCATTTCTTGGCATTGCTTTTCCAAAGACCAAGTATGATAAATTTTGTAAAAATTGTTTTATCCCACACTTTCAAAAGTTGTTATTTCTGGAAATTAGGCTGAGTGGGCTGGGATCGCAACGTGGAGAGATTGAGGCATGTGGCTAGATTTTTCTTTATAATTTCATGGTAATCAGAAAATAGCAGGAGAGTTAAACTCGTGACAATATAAGTTAAGTTTAGTAATGCCCTAATGCCAATCAACAAACCTTGAGTCCTGTCTGTTCAAGTTTGGGATTGGATTCCAATCGATCAATCATTCCATGCCCAATTCAGTCTCTCTCTCTCTCTCTCTCAACCAAATCACGTTTCTATTCTTTAGCAATTATTATATTCCTTCTACCTGTCCGTTCCGTTGTTTTCTTCTTCAAACTGCGTTCGTTCATAAATAATTGCCGCAAGATGGGAAATAAAAGATTACTGTTTCATCCGTAACCAGTCCCAGTCGCAGCCAGACCGGCACACTGACTAACGCATTCAATTTAATTTCTTTCCAATTACGGCAAAACCATTTTACATTCTATAAGCATCTACAGATTCGAATTACAGATAGTGAGATGGAGGTTTCCATTATTACAGGGTTTGAAAATTAAAAAGATTTCGGCTCAGAATTATTGAGGAATACGACTCAAACTGTTTTTGAATGACCTCGTTTTCCAATTAAGGCTCAACGCTTCTTCTACATTATTTACTTTCCCAAACAGCTTGCACAAAAAATATCGGAATTAGCAACGAATATGAAAAAAAAACACTAAAATTCAATGAATATTTATATATAATTGCTACTTTCTCATTCAATAATGATTATTATTAAAGAAGACCTATAGTTTCTCAACCCTTGCTAGTATGAATGGATATAGAAACTTAGAAGAATCTAGAAAAAAGTGTATCACCATTGAATAAAAATATCATGATTCAATGATAGAAAGAAAATGAAAATTATAAGTGTCTTCGAATATTCTATAGTATTCTACCATAAAATACTATCATGAATACTACTGCAAATACGGAAACAGATAAAGTAGCTGAAGGAAATCTGATAACTGCTATGAACAGTGGCTCTACACGAGAGTATTGTCTGAGCTGTAATCGAGCCCTGCATTGGTTGCTTCACTTGGCAACTAAAAAATAATCTACTAGATGTCATTGAAAGAGCTGCGGTGTTGAAAGTTGTGTTCTAAAATCTTCCCTCGCATCGACTGGACTATTGTGAACCAGACAATTATGAATAGTAGTAATCATTTTGAACCAGTAGCAATCAATTCAACTTCACCAGTTGAGTCAACATATTTTCAGATGCATGTGATAATGATGAAATTGATTGTATATAACAAATAAAATGGATGATTCAATAAAATGAAAGTTTCCCAGTCTATTATGAGTACGATTTCAGTTATAATCAACCAATCAACGAATAAGGGTACTTGGATTTATTTTTTACTTCTATTCAAGAGTAGCACTATTGAAAAAAGATAATTGATTAGTAATTAATATCATGAAATCATGAATCTATTGATACTATGATAGGATAGGACTATACCCATTCTAGTGGTGATATGTGATAATATTAAGGTGAATGGAACACGCTTGACTTGTGATGTCAAACAGTTTGTCGGCGAAAGGTAGAGATTAGCGGACAGCGACCCCCACTGATCAGTGATCACTGTGATGTCAGGCCAGGTTTGGCCGCGTCTGTTCATTTGCGCCGTCCGTTTGACAAACATTCCTCGGTGCTCGGATACGCAATTAGATCACGGCTAAACGCTCTCAGAGGGAGTTCAGTATTGCTCTGGCCCTGGCAGTCTGCCTCCTTTGACCTAAGCCAGCCGCCCAGTCAATCACGCTTCACGCAAAGCCAATATATCGGCACTGCTATGCTAATTCCTCACACTAATCTATGCTATGTCCTGTTATTGCACCACGTAATTCCAGCTCAAGGAGAAGCCACTACCGCTTCATCACATAGGCGATCATGTCAACTTATCAACGTTTTATTATAACATTTCAAATTATTGGAATGAAATTGAGAAAGCAAAAGAAAACTTATCAAATAATGCCAAGTAATTCAGTAAAAACATTGATAGATTGATATTGAATGAATCCATAAATTTAAAGTGGAAATACGCTCAAATTTATCTGAACTTTCTGCCTAGATGTTATCTCATCAATATGACTCTCATCTTTGCTATTATTCATAATCACAATAATTTTGAACCTTAATGTTTACTTAACTTCCCTTAATTCACGTTCTACCCCAATTTCTGATTTATTGATTGAATTTCTGATCAGATTTATTGACATAGGCTTATTCATATCTAGATTATAAATAGTTGATTCCCATGAGATAAAGATTAGAATAGCTCGAATCGTGAATTCAGGTTTAGGAGGGAGTAAGAGCGAAGGCATTGTCCATCTTTGACCAATGTTATTAAGTTCCGGGGATTAAGAGCTTAAACGGCGTGGTATTGAGTCCGCATTGTTTCATCCTGCTCCACTTGAAAACGATTCGGTAAGCCATCAATTATTACTTCCAATCCTTACCGGATTCTAATGTGAGTGGGTATTTGTATGGACTATCTTCAATAGAGCTTCCAAGACCTCAAGCTTTGAGAGCTTATCTGTAGACGATTGTGGAAATTAAAAATTTTCACTGCACTTTCTGTCCAACATTATCAATTATATCAGAATGTTCTGTTCCATTACGAATTTTCAATACGAAATTCTACGTCTCTTAAAACTCTGTTCAAATATTAGTTCTTGAAACTTTTATTTGCCGTCACTATTTTTACTCAGTCAACTTATTTGAGGTTTTTTACAGGAAATATTTGTTATTTGGAGCAAAAGTTATTCTACTGCAACTTTGAAGATGGAGTTTTCGTTTAACTATAATCTCTAGGGATTATATCTTGAGTTATCCTACAACAAAGAAAATCCTCTCGTACATTTGAAACACTTCCTCTTTTAAGCTATTTAAAACCGTGTAGTATTTTTTAGCAAGCGTTTATGACTATATTTTCATGTTTGAATATTATTCTAAAGTTGGATTTCCTACAGCTCCTTTTCTCCATCAATGAATCAGGTTTCCACTATCCTTAAGTTCACATGAATTTTTCCATTGCCTATTAAGGTGTAAAAACACAGCAACATTTTTTCGTTAACTTGTGGAGATTCCTGTTTCTAACAGGATGTATGTTTCCCACTCAGTGTGGGAAACACTGGGAAAATTGTCAGTTCAATCATAGAGAAACGATAGCATAAGTAGATATCCCATGGTATAGGGCGTTTATGTCGCAACTTTTACTGTTATCCCAAGCCGATAGTTCACGTAGTTCTTTCCTATGCAGCTGTGTGACACTGGTAGTCTCTCAAATTGTGCCGTTCATACACTATCACCCCAACAAAACAGTAAAAATTGACAATAATGGACAGTAATCGGCTTAGATAACAGTAAAAGTTGCGACATAAATTCCCTATACCATGGGATATCTACTCCATGGGATATCCTCTACAATTCGACGCTGACTTCGCTCTCTCAAAATTGATAACTTGGATGTAATTTGGTTTGGGTTCATCCTGTGTCTTGATTTTTATTGTATTGTGAATATGCTATGGAGAATAAATAAATATGAACTTTTCTTGCTGTACATTTTTGAACAGCAACTTGTTTTGTACAAAAACATTGACGATTTTTTTGTAGATAATAATTATTTATCAACATTTTGTTGACAAGTTTGGTGTGCAGGCAGCTTCATCATGATGCTATAACATTATCACGCCACCAGCTGGTCTAAACCAACGCTTTTAGTATGACTTATCACTATGCCGAATGGTGTTTCACTGAGAATAAAAAAGGATACATCTGCAATGATGCTGATAAAGAAGCACGTTCCTTGAATTTGCGATGAAAATGGAAAAGGGAAAGACGAAATTGAGAAAAATGGACTTTCAGGTTAGTGGTGATGCATGAAAAGAGGGAGCCAACAGACGTAAAGAGAATAAGAGGGATGAATGGTCCATGTTATTTCCTTAGTTATTGTTATCATCTCCCCCTTCTACTTCTCAGCGACTTTCTTCTTTTCTATACTTCTGTTGCGAACTCGTACCTTTTATTTCATTTTCTGTCTATCAGAACCGTTTACAAAACTTTCAGCGTGGGGGAGGCAAAAACAAAACAGGAGTCTCAGTGCGTATACATTTTTCACCGTTCAATGAAATTTAATAAGTTACTTCCTTGTGAATGGTTCTTTTAACCCCCTGTATCGAGGAACAGGCGAAACTTTGTTTACCTCCTCATCCCCTTCAAGTCAACCTCGTCCATCATCACACAACATTATATACCGTGAATTTTTTCTATCTTCTGGTTTTTCTGGAAAATTAAAGTGTGTGTCAATAGAGGACTGAACAATTAGAAAAATGAATCATTCTCAAATAAATATTACTGATCAGTATCACAGTTATCAACTAAAAAACTTAACGAAATGATCTTACATTAAAACTGTAACGATTATGAGCTGAGCACCTAAAAATATTACTTTATTTTTCAAATTCAGGGTGCAAAATTACAAATTGGTAGGGAATTTTCCATTTCATATCTCATTTTGACTTTCTTGAATGAAAATAATTTAAAGAATTGTTTATTGTTGTTTAGTAGACTTTACTGCCTTACTACACTTATGTATCTTGTACCTTACCATCTCTGTAATCTCGGAATTTCTTACCCAGTGAATCATTCTATTCAAGAATGATGAGCTGGGACCCTCCCAATATTAGTATTTCCTTGTCTTGTCTCCACTATCTGACAATGAAATTACCATATCTCGACACATATGTGTAAGGATATTACCTAATAAAATCTTGTCATTGTGTGTATGCATTAAGATATTCTTATATTCTTCTACAAAACTGCTTGGATTCTTACTCCACTAAATCATTTCCCACTGGTTTATTTTGTGAGATTAAGTAAGTTCCCCACAACTCCCCACATCTGGTGATGTTTTATGTTCTTCTTCACCATCCATTCCGCTAGAATTCCATTGAAATCTGATTTTGTAATATTTTGCCTCCTCTTCACATAAATTTAATCTCGCTTTAATATCACCTCATTCGGAATATTCTCCTAAGAGCTGATACAGTACACCAAGCATTTATATTTTGAGTGAATAACTTTAAAAATACATAGTTAGTCGCAGAAGACCCCATGTTTTCAATACTTCGTTACAAAGACATTGAAATTTTTAATTTTCTCTGTTGAAATGCCTAATCTCATCTATTGCGTTATATCATATCATATTGATGCAATCAATAAACGGCATATTAATTAGGTAAAGGGCATAGAGACCTTTCGTGGCAATTTCAGAGGCATTGACGCCGTGCAAACACCTCTGTTCGTTAACTCCGTGAAGCACTCAGCCTAAACCGATTTGCACTTTCCATTTGGAAGTGAGCAAGCGACTACAAGTGGCAGCAACTGAGGGATGCAGCAAAGACGCTGCAAGGCATAAGAAATCCGACTCGGCTGCGGCTCCACTGTTTTGATTCTGCTCCCCTCTGACGCCTGAATGCTCTCTCCAACCGCACACAGTCTAATCTGTGCGTTTTCGCTACTTGCCCCGCAGCTAACGTCTTCCAAGCACTCACTTTCCTCGCCCGATTTTATGACTCGATTCGCTCGACAGTCGAAAATAGACCGAAATACTTGTCCCCGGGCTATCTGTACTCCTACAATTAGATGCTACGTTTTTTCGCATCCAACCAACCGACAAACACTGAATCACGGTGGATGGCTCTGTTCTCGAGCCATAACTAACTCTGTAACTCAGCTAAAACAAAACATTGCGAGGCATAGAAGATATTATTTCAATTCCACTACAATAAAAAAGTCCTTTTCTTATATACCGAGATCATTCTTGGTATACTCGTCACAATTTTGTAAGCGTCATAATTTATGCTCAGCGATACTAATTTCTGAAAATTGAAAATCCTTCTTGAGTATCATAGTACTCATAGTAAGTCCCATATCCTTGTTCAATATGAGAGCTATTGACTTCCTCCTATTGGATATGAGTATTTTAAATGTTAAAAAAATAATGAGCAAAATAAAATTTCTTCGAAACCCTATTGGAATCATTGGACATTAAGGATAATTATTATTTCAGTTTCATCCTCAACTATGATCTCAAGATGGGGTTAAATATAACATCAGCCGATAGAAATTGATAGATATACATTCATGCATACACGCCTTTCCTATGATATTGTGTACGTATACAATGACTCCTGTGCTATCAACGATATTCTCTCCGTAGCTAATACTATTCGACAACTGTACAAAGGAACAAAAATTAGACAGAACTCATTAAATCTCAATTTCGTAAGTTTACTCAAATTTTAAGAGATATCTGAACGTTGCAAGCATTGTTATATGGATTCCATAAATTGCATGAATTGTATCTGGAATAAGATTGATTGAGACGAATGCATTCCAGGATCATTCATACAAATGATAGAGTGCCTTATTCCTTCTTCTGCATTTGTGAAGTCCTCCTTAAGTTTTTTTAGCGAAGACAGCCACTCCCTATTCAGTAAAGAAGTAGCGGAAATGCCCCGAAGACAGTGATGGATTGTAGACTGGCACATTGTGAGGTAGTTGCCTGCTTGCTTACACATAAGTAACCCACACACTGTGTAAGTTTGTAGCAGTATAACTTGGTAATGGGATGCTGGGATCGGGTGCTGTATGAGTGATGACAGGGTGGGTGGGTTATCAGGATGGGGGAGGGGGCAAGTCAATACAGTTTACAGAGAGAGGCATTAATATCCAGGGGAGTTGTGAATATTTGATCTGCTCTATACCCCACCACATCCGGGCTTTCTCCTTAATTATTCCGACAGTTTCACCAAGAATTCACCCCCTGCCTATGACGAAAGTCCCTCAGCCCAATCGGTGAAGGACTGCCCCTTCAGGGCTTCTTCAGGTCCTTTCGCACATGATTATTAAGAAAACAGTCCGGTTACTCCGTTCGTCTTCCCCCAACTTTGTTTCCTACTCAAGAAACAAACATTCTCAGGTTATTGTTGTTACAGTATCAATTAGTAACACTATCATCGCTGTTAGTACTCTTCTTTTCAACTCCACCCTTTTTTCTTGGAAATTCACTTTTCAAAAAAAACCTGTCCTTCAAGTTGAAAGAAAATATCATTCGCATTTGCTACAATATCTTGTGGATGAAATGGAGAAGTGTTTTTGGCTCAGAGAAATTCTCATTCAGTCTCACATGAAATTGATATCCTAATTAGTTAAACCACTAAAATGTTATCAACAACTGACATTGAATTAGAATCGTGCTCACTCAAGTTCGATAGTTTTCTCCAATTGAATTCTCAGTATTCAATTTCCCCGACCATGAATTGATTGCTCTCTATTCGTGCTAATCTTGGATTGCAATGAGCTGACTTGTAGTTTGTCGTTTCAGAGTCACTTGCCCAAGAGCTCGAACTGGAAAGGAAATCGAGACAACAGCAACATGCTGAACGGGATGTCAAGTCACCACTACAAGGTACTTGTTTATGACTTGTTCATTTTCTATCTAAAATACCCTAGCAAGCAAAGCTCACCTATGTAGCCACGTCATGCATTTTTCCGATAATCATCCCTTTATCTAACTTTTCTGTTGCCCGAGCATTCGATCACGATCGAAAACCGGTTTAAAATCAGTCACCAAACATTTAAACATGAGCTTCAAATTAGTTGATTTTCAATATCTCCTTCCTCATGGCTGTACATTTGGCTGTACAAGTATATCCATTCCAAACCACTCTGCCTAACTCCAGTCATGAAAACTCAATTGGATACAATGAAGACTCAAGATAGAAGACTCAATAGCGAATTCCTCAGATCTTCCTTCAGCAAACGTGAATCATAATGATAGCTTTTGGTCCTTTTATCCTACAGATCAATGCAGAGCTCTACCAATAGATCTCTGGACATAATATTGGGACTTGAAAACATGAATAGCCAATCAGTTTTTTTTATTCTCTCATTCGATATTTATATTACAGGTCCCCTTTCGAAATCCTCCAAGTCCAAGATTACCCCTGGCTGCTCTAAGAGTTGGACCAAATAAGAGTTGTTGTTCTTTTCCAATTATTTGAAACCTTCTTTTGAATTATTTGGTTGTAGTATTGTTTGAAGCGGTTTTTACGAATTTTGTTTTATTAATTTGAAAAAAATTGATCGAGAAATGTTAGATGTTCAAACATTTTAATTCTTTCATGATTGTTTCCAATTAATTAGAAGTATTCTCTGGATGAAACTAGCTTGATTGTTGACCCAATTTTTTCGTGTTTGCTTGTTTCAGAGTCACGAGCTGGTTACTACAAGAACTCAGTGCTATTCAGCAGTGCCACCTAGACCTGTCCGCTTCCTGGCGACAGGATGGAGTGGCGACAAGCTACTCATTACAAATAAATCAGCTGAGTGGCCTTCTCAGCCAAATGGATCTCAATGGTACACTACCGCATTCTAATATTCTACTAGTAGAACACGGCTCTACTTGGTCTATTCATTAAATAGAGTGTAATTAAATGAAAAATAGTAAAACAAAAAACACCAGTGACGACCGGCCAAGTGTATAGATTAAATCGAACAGTGAGTGATTGATTCATGAGTAGAAATCATAGATTTCTATGTGACATTTGTACAGAACTTTGCCCATCACATCATCGAAGAGTGATCAAGAGACTCAATATCCTGCCGGTGAGTGTGACTGTGCGAAAAATACCCGTCGATATTATTCATGAGAACTCACGATAACGACGAAACATTAGTCTCGCTGAATAGCTAGTTGCTGATTATGTAAGTAAGAAATTGAATATAGCGTTATACTGTTATCTCCCGTCCTAAGCGATTAATTACTATAATTAGTCATCATCCTCTATTATTGTATATTTTAAGTGACATAAATCGATTATTTAGTTATGACTTGATTTGTTCAAGTTGAACATGAGAGAAAGCGTATTTATCAAAAAACGTGCTACAAAAGTTATCATCACATTTCTCTAATGAGATAATTGTCAATAGATAAAGCTTCAAATAATTCCATTGATGAAGCTTTGTGGATTTTTCGCAAAACGAATGAGAATAGTATGTATAAAATCACTCCTCCCGATGAATGTTCAGATTGAAAATATTTGTATGAGGGTAGTGCTACTTCCAAAATTAGGTGGATGACTGATTGCAGATCATTCTCGATTTTCATTTTTTTACAACTCTGTAAATATTCAAATATCAGTCAAAAAACTAATCATTACCGAATTCACCCCACCACCTCTTAAAATATTATCTGAAATGTCAATATATTCATCTATATTCATTAGTTCGTTTGTTCTGTTGATAAATGCCATAAAATTTTGGGAGAACAATATTCTTCTTGTTGATCCTTAGTTTCAATAAATTTGAATAGAATAATGCATATTCGAGTTAGCGGTAAACCAATATTTTGATTTATTGTTGTGATAATATCATAAAAAAGTATTAAACACCCGTTAGATGACGACAGAAACAGAGCTTCCTTGAAGTGAGCAATATCTGGGAATAATCCACGCGACATTATGCATTTCCTAGACCCCCCCTCCTTGTGATTATTTTTATCCCCTTTGAATGGTAGGCGCATCAGGGAGAGCATAACACGTACTTGGTAAGTTTTTTACATGCGACTAGTCTGTTGGAAAACAACCAGTATGGCCTGCATCAAAGCTGAAAAGGACATTTGTTCTCACACATTGTTGCCACATTTGTTGTGTGTATGCACGCGTTCGCCAAGAAAGAAAATCATAATTGTATGTGCAAGGATGGACATGTCATATGGACCAATAGCGTGTCAGCTACGATCAATGATCATGGTCCAGTGCACAAGTCCATAGCCATCATTACAAAGCCTACGCATGGTCACCCCTCACCTCTCATTGATCACTGATCAACCACGGAATGACTGCTCGACAATGCAGGTCGTTTATGGAGCACACAAGTTGCATGTGGAGCACACATCTTCTAACACCTATGTACGTAACCTGAGTGGACATCTATTTTCCATATTCGCAATGAGTTTGTAGTCTAGTAGACTCTCTAGGCACAACTCAACTGTCTTTGAGAGACAGAAATCAATTTTGAATATTATTTATCGTAATGGAAAAAAATAAATTTATTGTCAAAAATATAAAACATTACCATGTATAAACATTTCTTCAAAAATGAATGAGTACCGCAGCTGTATATAAGAAATGAAATATTATAGTCATGAACATTCCAAGAATTGATTGAGAAATAATGTTAAGTGCTGGAAACACTTGACGCATTATGATGATTCATAATGGAATACTATTTTTGATATTTTCGCTTTCTCTCTTCATCTCTCCTATAATTTTAGTTTTCAAACAGAATAGTGTTCTAAAATCACATGATATACCTTTCTTGATATGAATAGTATTTTTCTGTGGATTTAACAATGTTTTCCTATAATTATACTTAAATTCTCAAATTTAAAAAATTATTATTGCAAGAAAATGGATGATGGTGTAGTACAAATGTACTTAAAATTTTCGTGATAATTGTAAACAGTATCGTTTTTAAGCCTAGTTGAAAAATTGGTGAGAGTGGATTTGATGTATTGAGATACTCAATTATAGAGCAAGTGTTTTAGAGGAAACTTCATTAGATAGTATGATCTGGTGTGATGTTTTATTATTTGAATTGGAATGTGAACAATAAAATTGTTAATGTTTTATTTCAATATTTACCATAACTTATCAATATTTAAACTGATAGCTCACGATCCTTTATTGAAATACCTTCTAAATTCTGAATGGAATTTTTAACTTTGAGTGCTATCTAATGAGAAATTTTGTTTAAGATAATTGAAATAACGCTTCTCTCCATTCAAATAATAAGTTGAGAATATGATGTCTCATCGAAAACGACAATGAGATTGTCTTTCATTATATCTATATGGAGCAACCATAAATAATGTGAAATTTTGAATAACTTATCAGAGAAGTATTATTTAAACCCAACAAGTATTATGTGAATTGTTAAGTTCCTCTCAAATGAAACAGTGCTCTGTTATGAGTTTTCAAAGTCTGATGAAACTTGCTTTTTCTCTTGAGTTCCTACGTATTCATCGACAAGTTTTGCGTTTTGAAAATTCGTTACATTTTTGGGAAACATTTCGGTAATCACTATCCCATTGAAACTGCATTGTCATTTCAAAAAAGTTATCAGTTGAAATTACTCAGGCCAACAAGAAAGTAGATGAATGAAAATTATTGTTGAAAGTTCCACTTGTCAATTTTTAAAATAGATATTGTTATGTAATTGATGTGGATGAAATTCTAGTTTCATTGAATGAACTATTTTTCAGATTCATATAGTTAATGAGAAAAGTCATACTTTTAAGGCTGTTAATATATAAGTATTTATTATTAGTCTATTATACGTTCAATCATTATAATTATTCTTCTTATCGCGATGTATTATGGTTATCTTACTTATTATCATCATCAAAAATACTACTCTGAATATATTTTGATAATATGTGATCTGGAACATCTCTGTATGAAGTACAAGCATCATCTCTGCGTTTCTAAAGTATTTTATTTTGATTGAGATTTGAAAATTCTTTACAGGTCAACTGAGTTCTATCTTTAAATGCTACACAAAGTTTATTCCATTCTATTTTGGTTACAAATACACATTCTAGCTGTTTATATAGGATAGCATCAATATAAGAAGATTGAATTTGTTTACTATGGTACTTTAGAAAATGTTTTGTTTACTATTGAATTCAATCTTATTTTATAACTCAACTGACTTCTACAAAATGTGAAACCATTTCATTTTAAAAACAATAATTCTAACGTACAATCAAGTTCAACCTGTTATTTGTACTGAATATATTATAAAAGCCTAAAATAAACGTTGTGATTATTCATTTGGTGTTTGTTTGAGAACGGAAATAATGAAAGTTAGTTGAAAGATTATTCTTCTGAAGAACGACTATTTCAAAGTGGTTCACAATAATAAAGTCAACTAGGCCTCTGTATTTTAAATGTATAATATTTATTTCCTTTGTCAATTCACCACAAGCTGGTTTACTTCATGATACATGAGCTGGCACTTGTTGGTCACTTCATTGGATCTGGATTTTAATAATATTCTTGCCTAAAATATTGCTAAAGGCCTCTTTAATTATTTGAATGGGTTGAGTCAAGAAGCCTAAATACTTGAGAATGCGTTTGAACTGAAACTTTGGTTGGCTTTTCGATTTTTTTGCTCATTATACAGGCCATGAGTGCTAGAGAAGTACAAATAACAGGTTCTCAGTTGATGAACTCTTCCATTATTTATAGATCCTTGAATTCCATTGTAAAAAATTGATAATGATGAGTGAGAAGCTCTATCCATTCATCTGCATGAATAACTTAACCAAAGTTGTATATGTTTCTTTTTCTAAAGCATAGTGACCTGTATGAATAAATGCCAGTTATTTGTAAATAGCACAGCAGTTGAAACATTATATTATGCCACATTGTGTAGAGCTACTAAGTAGGTGGTTAATCCAAATCTGTGTTTTTCGAAAAAAATATATGATGAAAAAACATTTTTTCCACTGTGTATTAATACAAATCTAGCTCTGTAAAATGTAATAATGTATTAAACTTAATTTTATGTCATGCCTTCTTGTTTTATATTTGTTCTCATTCTGTATAGCTATAATGCATAGCCCACCCATTCAATGCCATTCAATCTCATCAATTCAAACTATCAACTATCCTTCAATCAATCATTAGGTAGCAGACTTTGGAGTGCGGAAGCATAAAGCAGCATAGCTATTAGATAGTCATGGCAAATACTCTCCAAACCGAGAAAGTAGAATAATATTATTAGTAAGTAATATAATTCAGGAGGCCTACTGTATCGAAAATTGTGCAAACAGCTGCAGCCAATAATCATTCAAATCAATTGCACATTCACAATGCATATTATGACCGATGGTATTATAAAATAACGTAGGTACTGTTAGTACTGAATACTGATTACTGTATTAGTAGATACTGTAAATCTACATGAAGAGATGATGAGACAACTAAGAAGAATATAGAAGTCTACTATGGGTAGATAATAAGCAAAGAGAATACAAGTAAACTTTATCTTAAAGTTTACTCCTTATTTTCTTTGCTATAAAGCACCTATTACTCTATTTACCTGGTACACATCTGCTACACTTTTCTACTATTTTTAGAAGTCAAACCATGGATATTCGTCTCTGAAATGATCTCAATTTCAAGCTCTTTCATAGATATGATTGACATTAAGACATCTAAAATTCTCGAAAACTTATTAGTATCCTCGATTTCCACATAATATCATTATCGGTGTACGTACAATCAGTCGGTACAGTGAGGATATTACTCCTATGAGTTCTAATGATACTATTCCCACTAAGACTGGCAGAATATTAACTATTAGAACACTCAGGGAATTATATTTTCAAATATAATCGTGATCGTATAATAGTGATCGTGAAATTCGTGAGGAGAGGGCAATAATACAGAAGAGGCGCGTGAAGCGAGACTTCTCAACGAGACACATGGGCGCCAACACCGACAAACCCATCTACATAAACGAGAGTCTGTCGCCGGCTAGGAGAAAGCTATTCGCGTTGGTTAGGGAGGCACACAAGAACAATCATTTCAAATTTCTCTGGGTAAAGGACGGCAAAATTCTAATGAGACGTGGAGAACGAAAACCTGTTATTGAACTGAAATCGGCTGATCAATTGAAACTTTTTCTCGCTCAGAACTCGCAAATTCATAAGGATAGGGGTGGTGATAAAGTGCAGAATGAATCAAATTAAAACGCTTTTTATGAACAATAGAATGGATTTCAATAGTGGGAAAATTTTACATTTTCATAGCACGGGTGAGTGGGTCTTGAGATTATCAACAATAAAAAATAATATAATTCATTGTTGTGTTCAGTCTGGTTTGAAAAATTTTAAAACAAATAAATCAATAGTCGAGTCTGTTTATAGTTCAGTTTATAATCTTCAATGAGCAATTTTAATGAACTATGTGATGTTTTGAGAAGTGATCTATTCGCGACAGATGAGGTTGAGGATTATTTAAATTATAATTTGAAATCTATGAGCATAAATAATTCCGATAATTACTTAAATCTTTTTCATATGAATATTCGTAGTGTTATTAAGAACTTTTATGAATTACTGGTGTGTATTAATAATTTTAAAGTATCTTTTGAAATGATAATTCTAACAGAAACTTGGTACTCTGGAGATAAACCTATTGATTTTTATATTGACGGCTATAATCTGTTAAATATTCCTAACAAATTAAACAAGTGTGATAGCTTGTGCATGTACATTAGCAAAAATTATAGTTTTACTGTAATTGACTGTGAATTGATAGATGCTAATGCTGCAAGTGTATTAATCGAGTTAGGAAAAGATCTAAGCTTACAGGTGATTGCAGTTTACAGGTCTCCGAATAGCAATACCGATTACTTTATCTAATGATTATCTGAATTCTTTGCCATCTAATCGTAACATTGTTTTTGTGGGTGACATAAATATCGATCTCTTGAACACTGACCGTTATTCTCTGCAGTATCTGAATATTATGAATGGAAATGGGTTCAGATCATTGATAAACAAACCAACTAGAGTAATAGATAATAAACAATCTTGCATAGATCATATTTTCTATAAAGACACACATAATTCTATACAACCAAAAATAGCTAATATTTTTAAAATGAATATAACCGATCATTATGCAACCACGTTACACATGTATATAATTGGTACTGGACTTCGACCGTCAACCCTGCAAATTAATAAAATCTTATATCATATTTACAGAATGAAAAATGGGAATTCCTTAACGCTCATGTTCATGATAATAATACACTAGGCCAATGTGGGAATAACGTCAAAAAACTATGGTCATACATAACGAACTTATTGATAAGGGTAGGGATGAAAGAGATGACATAAAATTGAGTGCTCATGAATAAAATTCTTATTTCACTAGTGTTGGTGAAAAATATGCAAATAAAATACCGAAATATAACAATCAAGCCGCATTCCAATTTATTTATAAGAAAGACAACTCCAGGCTACCGAATTCGTTCTTCTTAAACCCAATTAATCAGATAGATGTGATAAATGCTATATCAAGGTATTGTCCAGGTATTGACGGTATTAATAGTTCAACTTTGAAGAAAATTGCTAATCACATTGCTTTCCCACTCACTTTTATTATAAATAAATGTTTCGAGAAAGGGATTTTTCCAGATTTGTTCAAAGTAGCTAAAATAAAACCTTTATTTAAATCAGGTGATAGAAGTCAGGAAGAAAATTATACACCAATAAGTTTACTGAGCTCCCTGTCCAAAATAATGGGAAAACTAATCAAGAATCAAGTTACTGAATTCTTTGACACAAATAAAATAATGGAAAATCTTCAATTTGGCTTCCAAAATAATAAAAGTACCGATGATGCCCCAATACAGTTTTAAAATTCCGTATCAGATCTTCTGAATAAAGGACAAAAAACTCTGGCTGTCCTCCTGGATTTGGCAAAAGCCTATGACACAGTGTGTCATAGTCAATTACTCATCAAGTTAGATAGGGTAGGTATTAGAGGAATCCCATTGAAACTATTCGAAAGCTACCTCTCACATAGAAAAAAAGTTTTATCACTTAATAGCAGTGTTAGTGAGATTCCACTTACTGGTTACGGCCCACCCCAAGGGATAGTACTCTCCCCAATTTTGTTCTTGGTATATGTAAATGATATACTAAAGTTAGACCTCAATGGTGGTGAAGTTTATTCTTTTGCGGATGACCCGGTACTGTTGTTTGGGGATGGAACTTGGCGAGACGTTTATAGAAATGCCTGTAGAGGCATCTCCACACTTAAGAGATGGCTAGACGTAAACTCCCTTAGCCTAAATATTAAAAAAACTAAATACATTGCATTCTCTAGGAGTATTACAGGTCATGAGGTAACTCACTGCCAACTTCAATTGCATTTAAATTGTAATGTAAGTAATGATCACGACGAATGTAATTGTCCCGAGATTGAGAAAACCAGCCACTTGAAATATTTAGGTGTTATAATCGAGGAGGGCCTCTCTTCAAATGGAAGAGGCATATTGATTACATCTGCAATAGATTGGAATTTATATCTTACAAATTCTATAAATTGAGGTCTGTACTGAATGTATCTAGAATGAGAATGATTACTACGCAATAGTTCAATCACTACTGCAATACGGATTAGTAATTTGGGGAGGTTCTTTCAATTCTCACCTTTCATCTCTATTCACCGTTCGAAAAATGATAATAAAGACTATTTTAAATCGACCCTTACTATACGCCTCGATAAATGCTTTTAATGATCTGAAAGTCATGACCATCCGCCGACTATATTATGTACTTAGCATCTTTAAATACTTCAATAGATATACAAATAACTTCCCAAAAATAAAGAATGAAAATAAAGAATGAAGAACATAGAACCAGATACAATGAAAAAATAAATTCAAATGCTACGTTTCAGACTTTAAACTAATTCGAAAACAGCTCATTTGAATTGCTCCAAAAATTATAAATAATATCCCAAATGATCTCACCAATCAAAAAGTGATTGAATATATCCCACCAACCGTTAAAAACTGGATAACTCAATCTTATTACTTTAATATCAACGTAATATAGGCTAGATATTTTCCCCTAATAGTTCGACATCTTATTTTTGGAATTATGATCTAAATTCTTGATATCTGTAATGTCTTTTCTTTTACTTTTGTTATAATGTAATTATTGCTACTCCTACTAACGGACAAGTTATACTTTTGCCAGTAGAAATCCACTATGTAAAATGAATAATACAGTGTAATATGTATATTAATAACTATGTTATTTTGCTTTTGAGAACTTGTATTTTGATTTTGTATTGTGTACGTTTTTGTGGAATAAATTTGAATTTGAAATACCGGACACTGATACTGATATGTGGGAATCCGCCATAAGACAACACAGGTTGCCTACATTTATACAATAGTGTGTAATTCATCATCGAGGATCACCCGTCTACTTACTATTTCAATATCATAGACTTTATAGGCTATCGTAGTATAATAAAATCTCAATTCAATATAAAATTAAAAGAAAATTTAGACCTGGAGTGCTTTTCAAGAAATGATGATCTGATACTAAAAGAATGATTGAAGGAAGAATAATGGAATATTGTCAGTCTCTACAAAATGGCAAATTGAATAACAGGAGCATGATTCCAAGTATTAACTTGAAACGTTTCTTCCCAACCGCAAAACTATGATTCTGCCACGCTGTCACTCGAATGTTCGTTATGCGGAATTGAAAACTGAAAATATCAAAATACTAAGAATGCCAAAATACTAAATACAATATGAGAATACACTCTCAATATCTGCTCCTCTTTCCTAGTGGAAGGCGGGCTTCATAGTCTTGAAGTATAATAATGTACTAAGAAGTGAATTTCAGCTCATGGAATAATCGTTTCTATTGATCCCAGAGGTACAGAAGTTTTGTAGTCGGTGCTGAGGCGAGAAAATCCAGGATTCATCCTGCACCACAGATCAAGCTAGAGAGTCAATGTATAATAAACCCAGTGAGAGGTTTTCCTTAATATTTCAATTCAGCAAATCACGTTTCAAACCTAAAACTCGGAGCCTCGAAGTGTCAACCAGACTGGAAGAACCGACAATGGAATTTCTGCATTTGTAGAGGATTAATGATAAATATTTCATGATAAGTACCGTAAGTACGATTTAATAATGTCATCTATAATATCATGAGAGATGAATTCCAAGTGGTCGTCAAAATAGTTACCAATAATTATTGTAGATTGTACAAGTAGTTCTGTGAACAGTAGACCTCGCGCTCAGTAAGTTACATTGACCTATTGTTATGTTTTCTCAAAAATTAATTAATAATTCATCAATTCAAAATGTCTAGAGAAATCCTAAATGAACATGGAGCTTTCTGTCCTATCGTACCGTGACGTGTCGTCCCGGAATGTGAGTGTGAGCGCTGTTATCAGGTCTGGCTGCCGTCGATACGCCAATCCAATCAGCTCATCAGTGAACATTGAACAGTGAAGTTGTCGTGTTGGCGAAGAATCGGTGTGTTGAAATTAACAAAATAAACTACCATGAAGCTGATTTCCTACAAACGTCATTTCTCACTTTTCATGATTTTAGAAATACATTTTTTTTTAATAATATTTGTTGCAATTTTAATCATCAGATTAAAAAATAAAAATGTAAAAAAAATGCTTTCTATCAATAACTCCAAACTCTAAACTAGAATCATGGCCTCTCAGCTTATGGAAAGACAAAGTTAGTAGACAACTGACTACTAACGTTGATGGAAAGATACATTTTCAAGATCTTCGATGTTTAATTGTGGATAAGTTTAGTTTTTGAACGGGTAGTATTATAGTCCACTAGACAGCTGATTTATGATGAATAATTTATTCTAAAGTCTGATTTTTACGGTAATATTGGCGTTCAAAGGAGACTCCTTCTCCTTTTGTATTATCCTTAAAATGCAAATTTCAAAAAACCGTACCGTATGTATACGTCGACGCGAAATTCAAAAAGGAACATTCTGTCAAATTTCATGAAAATCTATTGCTGCGTTTCGCTGTAAATGCGGAACATAAATATAAACATATAAACATAAAGAGAAATGCAAAACCGTCGACTTGAATCTTGGACCTCACTTCGCTCGGTCAATTATGAATCTTGTAATCAAAACATTATTGTGGGAGTTGATCAATGAAGGATTTTAATTTTTAAAATATGTTCGTTTTAGAATAAAATGCATTTATTGGCATCACTAGACATCACCAGTGATCCTATGAATAGACATCACTAGTGATCCTATGAATAATTTCAAACAAGGCTCTTCAAATGTGAGACTGTAAAATTCAAAATTCATATCAAAGTATGAAACTAATGTATCAATTTTAGTAGGATTCACATTATACTGTCAGCATTGTTCAAATATTAACAAATGTTACCAAATATTATCACATATAGTGAGAACGAATTATTCTGAAGCTTACTATTCTCACTGAACATGAAGAGGCAATACCAAGCCAGAATCGCAGTTCCGTTCAAATCATTATTATCAGAGCTTTGAAATTGATGCTATTTAACTATGGATGTTATCCCCATCTCACAATTTCCCTATTTATCCTTATCCTGATTCAGAATGAAGTAGTTGATCTCTTTAATCACAAAAATCAATGTACAGTACCTATAATAAATAGTAAAAATAACAAAATTTCTAGTAATAATGCAACTTTTTCTAGGTATGAATTTCAAGGCTCATGAAATGACTTTTTCTCAATCACAGGCAGAAATTCCAATGATTATCATAATAGTAATTTAATGAAAATTGTTTATATTGTACATTGTTCGACGTAAGATAAGCTACATCTTCAAGGTAACCAACGTATTTAGGATTATCATGTTTATGAATGAAAGCGAGACTGTGATAGAAGATTGGTCAAACTGGAATATAAACATTATAGACAATCCATATTTCTGATCAACTATAATTATAAATGATAGTATCAAGCCGTAATAAATTGAGCAACTGAATTTCAAAGTTACTATCCACTATTCAAATCGCACTGTGATTTCCTTCTACTTCCAAATGGATTGAATTGCCTCACTCTTCAACGTAACAAAATTATTGAAAAAAAAACAGTGGAATGCGAACGTCATCCAAATAGCATTTGAATTTCAATTTTCAGATCATGAAATTCATAAAAAACTAATTCTTGAGAGAATAGTGATGAATTGCAAACAGTGCAAGTAACATTGATACAAAGCGATACAATGAAAGTCAACATCGATTAATTTAATATTGGACTTATCAAATTTATATGATTTATTAAGCTTATAAAATGTAAAACCAACATTTTAAATTTTCTCTACTGGAGCAAAACATTGATAGAAGATAAAGAAGAGCCCATCATAAGCACAATATACTTGTGTACTAGAATTCACTTGAACTAACTCATCACTTCAACCCTTCAATGATCACAATGAACTAGAATGGTATAAAAACCATGGAATTGATAACCAGATACAATGAAAAAATAAATTCAAATGCTACGTTTCAGACTTTAAACTAATTCGAAAACAGCTCATTTGAATTGCTCCAAAAATTATAAATAATATCCCAAATGATCTCACCAATCAAAAAGTGATTGAATATATCCCACCAACCGTTAAAAACTGGATAACTCAATCTTATTACTTTAATATCAACGTAATATACTATTAGGCTAGATATTTTCCCCTAATAGTTCGACATCTTATTTTTGGAATTATGATCTAAATTCTTGATATCTGTAATGTCTTTTCTTTTACTTTTGTTATAATGTAATTATTGCTACTCCTACTAACGGACAAGTTATACTTTTGCCAGTAGAAATCCACTATGTAAAATGAATAATACAGTGTAATATGTATATTAATAACTATGTTATTTTGCTTTTGAGAACTTGTATTTTGATTTTGTATTGTGTACGTTTTTGTGGAATAAATTTGAATTTGAAATACCGGACACTGATACTGATATGTGGGAATCCGCCATAAGACAACACAGGTTGCCTACATATACAATAGTGTGTAATTCATCATCGAGGATCACTCGTCTACTTACTATTTCAATATCATAGACTTTATAGGCTATCGTAGTATAATAAAATCTCAATTCAATATAAAATTAAAAAAAATTTAGACCTGGAGTGCTTTTCAAGAAATGATGATCTGATACTAAAAGAATGATTGAAGGAAGAATAATGGAATATTGTCAGTCTCTACAAAATGGCAAATTGAATAACAGGAGCATGATTCCAAGTATTAACTTGAAACGTTTCTTCCTAACCGCAAAACTATGATTCTGCCACGCTGTCACTCGAATGTTCGTTATGCGGAATTGAAAACTGAAAATATCAAAATACTAAGAATGCCAAAATACTAAATACAATATGAGAATACACTCTCAATATCTGCTCCTCTTTCCTAGTGGAAGGCGGGCTTCATAGTCTTGAAGTATAATAATGTACTAAGAAGTGAATTTCAGCTCATGGAATAATCGTTTCTATTGATCCCAGAGGTACAGAAGTTTTGTAGTCGGTGCTGAGGCGAGAAAATCCAGGATTCATCCTGCACCACAGATCAAGCTAGAGAGTCAATGTATAATAAACCCAGTGAGAGGTTCTCCTTAATATTTCAATTCAGCAAATCACGTTTCAAACCTAAAACTCGGAGCCTCGAAGTGTCAACCAGACTGGAAGAACCGACAATGGAATTTCTGCATTTGTAGAGGATTAATGATAAATATTTCATGATAAGTACCGTAAGTACGATTTAATAATGTCATCTATAATATCATGAGAGATGAATTCCAAGTGGTCGTCAAAATAGTTACCAATAATTATTGTAGATTGTACAAGTAGTTCTGTGAACAGTAGACCTCGCGCTCAGTAAGTTACATTGACCTATTGTTATGTTTTCTCAAAAATTAATTAATAATTCATCAATTCAAAATGTCTAGAGAAATCCTAAATGAACATGGAGCTTTCTGTCCTATCGTACCGTGACGTGTCGTCCCGGAATGTGAGTGTGAGCGCTGTTATCAGGTCTGGCTGCCGTCGATACGCCAATCCAATCAGCTCATCAGTGAACATTGAACAGTGAAGTTGTCGTGTTGGCGAAGAATCGGTGTGTTGAAATTAACAAAATAAACTACCATGAAGCTGATTTCCTACAAACGTCATTTCTCACTTTTCATGATTTTAGAAATACATTTTTTTTAATAATATTTGTTGCAATTTTAATCATCAGATTAAAAAATAAAAATGTAAAAAAAATGCTTTCTATCAATAACTCCAAACTCCAAACTAGAATCATGGCCTCTCAGCTTATGGAAAGACAAAGTTAGTAGACAACTGACTACTAACGTTGATGGAAAGATACATTTTCAAGATCTTCGATGTTTAATTGTGGATAAGTTTAGTTTTTGAACGGGTAGTATTATAGTCCACTAGACAGCTGATTTATGATGAATAATTTATTCTAAAGTCTGATTTTTACGGTAATATTGGCGTTCAAAGGAGACTCCTTCTCCTTTTGTATTATCCTTGAAATGCAAATTTCAAAAAACCGTACCTTATGTATACGTCGACGCGAAATTCAAAAAGGAACATACCTGTCAAATTTCATGAAAATCTATTGCTGCGTTTCGCTGTAAATGCGGAACATAAATATAAACATATAAACATAAAGAGAAATGCAAAACCGTCGACTTGAATCTTAGACCTCACTTCGCTCGGTCAATTATGAATCTTGTAATCAAAACATTATTGTGGGAGTTGATCAATGAAGGATTTTAATTTTTAAAATATGTTTGTTTTAGAATAAAATGCATTTATTGGCATCACTAGACATCACCAGTGATCCTATGAATAATTTCAAACAAGGCTCTTCAAATGTGAGACTGTAAAATTCAAAATTCATATCAAAGTATGAAACTAATGTATCAATTTTAGTAGGATTCACATTATACTGTCAGCATTGTTCGGATGAGAACAGTTTTTATTCATAATAAGTGCAGACTGTTCGAAGTGATTCTTACTATGTAGAAGCCACCTTCTAAAATGCTTCCAAATCCTGCTGTAGCTATAATTTTCTTAGACAAAATATCATGAAATCTAAGATAAGTAATCCAGTAGAATAAAGCAATAAGGATACCTACTAATCATCTTGAGTAGAGAAGTATATTAAATTTTTGAAAACGCCTATAACAGTCCCTCCGCACAATATATTTGATCATCCTCTAAACTGGTTCTGGTATAGATCTCACCTATTTATTCCATTGACTTTTTTAGCACTACAGCACTACAGCCCAATATGAGCTTTGTCCGCCTCCACATACAGCTCTCCACTCTTCTCGGTTCTCTGTCATTCGTTTCCATCCTCTTCATCCCATTTTTTGGAGATGGTCTCTTACTTCATCCTCCCACCTCATTCGCGGTCTTCCTCTCTTCCTTCTTGAATGTAGCCTCTCCTTGAATATTATTTTAGGCATTCTGTTCTCATCCATTCTACATATTTCATTGACTTAAAGGAACGATATCTTTTATCATATTGAAGAACGAATACATCCACGGATGTGTCGTATTAGGTAAGAGTTTTATACCAAAATAACGGGGAGATTTTTTCATGCCGAGCAGAAAACATGAAATTTTCGACATGCTAGATATTTTTCTTTGTTTTGGAAGGGTGTTGGAAGCGAGGAATTTTTTCGAAAATAATTTTTCCATTGTCAAAAGTGGTCGAAAGGTAGTATTTTGGTTTCTAAGGAATTTCAAAATTAGGAGAGCGGCTGCATGGTATGCACAGGCTGATAATTTAAAAGATATTTGACTGAAATATTTCAGCAGTTGTTTGCAATCAGAAAGACTGCTATGCAACACTGCTTGAAATATTCGAGGCAAGGCTTCCAAGCGTTCTGCCTCATGTTTTTGTTCGTAAACCATTCAGACGCTCTCATTGGCTTTGAAACCCCTAAAGAGGCTGAAACAAGTTTTTCCGACTAGTTTTGACAATTGGAAAATTAATTCCAATTATTTCTGAGAAACTTCCTCACTTCGAACACACATTTACCTTTAAAAACAAAAAAGTTTCAAGCATGTCGAATTATGTTTTCCGCTCGAAATTTACGGACATAATCAACAATTAACAGATGACAAAAGGTTTTACGTTTTCTGCTCGGAATTGATGGCCAATAATTAACAGATAACTGAAGGTCGGATAGAACTGATCCATACACCAATAGGGAGGAGAAATTCCCTTGTTGTTTTTATATAAAAATCTTATATATTACGACATTCGATAACTGGGAGTAGTGATATTTATAAGAGAAACATATTTTCGCGATGTTTTCAATTTCATAGAAAAATTTTATTTTCTTCATATCCTTTACTTCAGATCCTACTAGTGGTCTTACTACCGGACCACAAGTCTGATAGTAAATGACTTGCTTTAGACGGATATTTTTATATGACTAGAGAGAACAAGAAGGAATATAATATAATTATCAGAAAATATAAAATGGAACTAAATTTTACTTGAAAGTATTCCTTATCCTTGTTCTCAATTATCTCCTTTCCGTAGCACGTCATATGATAATACGATTGCATCTTTAAGCAAAACTTACCTGTTTAATCTCTCAAATTAATTCATACATTTCCGCGTATATTAGAAGATTACTTTATATTCTCACTCAATAAGAGTACTTTATAGTCCCAATCAAGCCGCGAATCGAATCAGATATTAAAAATCCTGAACTAACGTGTTTGTTGAATTTGTTTGTTGTCTAAATGTATTAGTTTTCATCGCGGGATGAATTGAAGTATTTTAATTGTTTGAAGTGGATGTGTATTTTTTTTTTTTGAAAATATTAGTGAGAACATTTCAGTGTAGTGAAAATTCGAATAGTGATGGATTTATAAATTGAACGATTGTTAGTGCCATTATATTATCTAGCTCATGCTGAAAACACTTTTGAATGATCGAGTCCCTAGTATTATAAATGTGTAATAGTAAAATAATACTCCACGCTAACTTCGTGAACAGTTAGAATTCCAGACAAACAGTTAGCAAAATTTTTAAGATAGTTTTCTTGACTTTCTATTATTTGTTGTTGGAACGTTTTAGTTCAGTCAATAGAATTCAGAAGTTATATAGAATGCAAAAGTTCGTTGTTTATAAAGTCCCATGACTCAACCTTTAGTATTTAGAAATCTCTCTTTCTAAACCCCCCACCATGTAGCGCGGTTACAAAACTCGTAAATTTCGTGTGTCTTCATTGTATAATAATTATTAGGATGTGGAGACACCCAAATACACCCGTCTTCATGTTCTTTGTGAATGAGTAATCAAGGAGAAGAGAAGTTTATTCCTCCTATTCAAATAATACTATTATACTAAAAAAACATAATTTTATTTTATTTTCACATAAGAAAATTTGTGTATACAAGATACTTCGCTCATTTATTCTATGTTGTACAGTACAGCCGCTTCAACCAAAAAAGTTGATTTCTATCTATATAACTTATAATAAGAGAGAGTAGGGTTGTGTTTGTTCACATCTAAACATGTCAACTTGTGGATTGCATACCGGAAAAACAGGAGTCATTTAGAACTCCAAATTCTGCACATAGATTCTAAAAATATCAATCTCGTGCACCTCGAAGCCTAAATTTCAATTTTCCTTCTAGTTTTTCCAGAGTTAATGTTCAAATTTCATTCTTGCGACATGAAGATTAAGTTACATATGGCATTCATTGTTGTAAAATGTGTTTGTATAGAGGAAGCTCATAGAGAAAGTGATAGACTGGTAGCAATTAATAGAACAAAATAAAATCTTATAGCACCCTTTATTCTTTGAAAAATTTTAAAATAGTTGAACAACTAGTTTCGGTGATATTACACCATTGATAAAATAGTATCAACTAGTAAACATTTATTGAATTTTATTTTATTTTATAACCTGACGATGGTGTAATATCACCGAAACTAGTTGTTCAACTATTTTAAAGGTTTTTAAAGAATAAAGGGTGGGTGCTATAAGATTTTATTTTGTTTTATTAATTTAAAAGTAGCCCATGTCAATAAGTGTTTTACTGGTAGCAGTGTATCAATATTGTGTTTAAATACAGGAAGATCATGTTTCGATACAAGAGTTTTGATACAAATGCTGGCAGCCTATGTATCAACGTTACTAATAAGATGTTACAGGACATGATCACAGGCCAAAGCAACATAATAATCTACAGATGGAAATAAATTGGAAGTTGCATTTGTTCAAATGCTAATTAATGAATAATTATTATTAAAAGAAAATCCACATTAAAATGCTGTAATTCACCCCGAAGACTTCTCCTACTGCAAATATAACAGGGTAAACAGCTAGATGGAAATTCGATGAGCGCTACTATTCAAAAATTATTTGTTAGCCCGGGAATCGAACACAGTACCTACTAATTCGGTCCCCCAATCCGGTCAGGAATGCTTTTAAATTGTAAAGTGGTCATACCTCAGTTTGATACAGAATTTCAATAGAAACTGAATGATGAAAACCGCGCATCGATATCTCAAACCGTTCAAGAGTTAGTCTCATTCAAAGATTCTGATAAATCATCCATTATCTAGTCTGCGATGGATAATTTTCAAAAATATTTTCAACAAGTGACTCCTAAGGCTAATCGTTCTATAATCGCTGCACTTTTTAGCACCCTGTTCCTTAGGAAGAATTATAAGCTCTGATCGCAACCATTCCTTAGGTGTTTCCCCACTGTTATAGATATTGTTAGTATAGATGATAGAGGGACGATAGAGGGGTTATTATAGAACGATAAGCCTTATGATTCACTTGTTAAAAATATTTTTGAAAATTATTCATCGCAGACTTTATATGATCTGTGAGGAACACGTATCACCTACACAGTTCGGCTTCATGAAGGGTCTGGGAACAAGAGATGCATTTATCAGTATACAAGTCCTCTTCCAACGCTATCGAGACATGAATTGTAATATACTCGTATATGCCTGCTTCATTGATTATTAGAAGGCTTTCAACACAGTTGACAAACTATCTAACAACACAGTTCTTCACAAGCTTGATAAGAAGACTGATACTAATAAGATAAGATACTTGTTAAGAAGATAATGTATACTATTACTACTTACTCACTTACTTTATCTGGCTCTACAGTCCTGGGTGGACCTTGGCCTCCTCTACATGACGCCTCCATACATCCCGCTCTTGTGCTCCCTGACGCCAGTTTGCCACACCTAGCACACGGAGATCTTCTACCACATTGCTGATCCATCTTCTTCTTGGCCTTCCTATTTTTCGGGTGCCCATCATCCTTTCATCAAGCAGCTTTTGTGGTACTCTTTCATCACTCAAATGTATACTATTAAAAAACGAAAATTGGAGTATCTAGGACACATCATGAGGAATAAAACGAAATGCAAACTGCTGAAATGTGTACTGCAAGGGAAAGTTGTTGGCAGAAGAGGCGTTGGTCGTAGGCATATATCTTGATTTGAGAATTTGAGAACGTGGTTTGGAGTGTCCACCCCCGAAGAACTCTTCAGATCAGCTGTCAACACGATCAACATTGCCAACATTCGTTAACTGATAGGCACCAGTAGAAGAAGAGATTCGAAAGTTCTGTGAATATGGATGTTGTGAGCAAGAGTAGGTCTGAATCAGCAACCAAAATTCTAATTCTTTTGCCGATTGCAGATTTACGTTTTCGTTTTTGTATGCGATTTTTCTGGTCTATCAGTTACAACACTTATGGTTTGTTAAATTGAGTCACTAATCAAGTATTGGTAACCAACACATGAAGGAATTTACATATATATGTAAGTACTGGCGAGCCTTTCAGAATGTTAAAATTTAATAAACAAAGAAAAGCTGCGATGGAAGATAACATAATGCACACAAGGTATTCGAGCTGATCCTTTTCGGAGCCGAGTGCACAATTTCTTATCTGACGATCAGCCAAGTGTATATTTTTCCTTTCAGGCTGGCTCTCTAAAGATATCCAGCTATTTGAAGAGTATATCTGTGGCGTTCAGTGATGAGTGAAAAACTTGCAAGTTAGAGTATCAGTCAACTATTATATCAGATTCTATTGAGCCTGTCATGGTTCTAGAATGTTCAAGTTCAAAGTATAAGATAATAAACCTACTTTATTCAGAAGAGTAAGGTTTTCAAGATTCACAATTTGCTAAGGCATAATTCCTTGATTATGTTCACAGTACCCTATACTCTCTACAGAGAGAGTTTATTGGAATACTCTTTGATCTTCCAAATATTATGATGCCTAGTTTTTCTTGTTCACGCTTGGGATTCCACTTCATTGAACATTAATCATCTCAAAGTATAACTCATAAGCTTGTGAATGACGAGTCAAGCTTGTCTAACTACTAGACTTCATTAGTATATGAATTGTTTATGCTTTCCTACCCTTTACAACATATAAATGATATAAAACTAGTTCGCATACAGTATTTGAGGAAGCAAAGGTATCAATTTCCTATTAACAATTTCTAATACTGAAATTCCAAATAGTTATCCAGCTGTTAACGTCAACTGGAAATTTACTCGATTTATGAGTAGCCTACCGTACACTAAGGCCGGCCACTTACGACAGGACAAGTGTATCGAACATCTGTGAACGGTAATGTCTTCGAGCGAAAGTCTTTGAAAGGAAAACAGCTATTTGACAGCAGCTTAGAACATAAAATAAACAGTTAATTGAAAAAAAATGAATCACTGGAAAATAAGAAATTATAATGATACGAAAATAATTCAGCCTCAAGAAAAAAACGAAGATACAAAAACCCGCATCAAGAAATTTTGTTCAAAGCCTCTCGCCGGATAACTCAACTATAGTCGAACACATGTTCAGCACACTTCTCTCTTGTCGTAAGTGGCCGGCCTCAACGTATGATTTCTATGGCGACAGGCTCTATCGATAATTCCAGTGCACTCATATCAGTTAGACCAACGAGTGAATGCTTGTTCTGAACACAGTTTAATAAAAACCTGCATGAAGCCAGTTTAAAGCCTTGATAACTAACATTGGATTCAAACACTTTGGAGACATAATTTATATCATAATCATAATATATATGTCGGGTTGTTTCTATGTGATTTATGCTTCAGAATTTGTGCTCTATCTCTATGCTTGTTTGGTCTATTTGGTCGTACCCGGTTTGTCTATGTTCGAATGTCTTGATCGAGCTTGATGAGACTGGGAATCAAACTCTTATAAAACTGTAATCACATCAATGTGACTTACATTATAATTTCGTATTGCTCTAAATAAATTACAATCAGAGATAACTTCTAGCCGGATAAAAACAAAGCTGTACATTTTAATCATGACGCATGGCTTTAGTTCTGAATAGTCCCACTAGATAGCAACAAAGAAAAATTTCTATCTGATAGCACATGTTGTAAGATTGAGGAATGATAGATTCATGTAAGATTGTTTCATTCTATGGTTACGATACTTTAGTGGTATGATAAAAAAGTAACCAAAAACTTTATATTTCAGTTGATTTTTTTCAAGTTGTCATTGATAAGGCCGAAAGTGTTATCACACCTTATTCCCAGAGTCAGCATCGAAGGTTTCTCATCTGGTACTAGCATTTGACATTATTTAAATGAAGACTTCCTCAGAATATAAGCTCAATGAAGCTTATTGAATGGTAAGTAGAAGACTTCATAATGATGAAGGCTCTCTTACATTTTGATTTTATTTATTTATTTATTAATCATTTACAATCAACTTAAAGACAAAGAAACAGACTACAGTCCAAAACTTCTTATCATCCCAATTTCATAAAATAAATTTTCCAAATAAAGGTTATGTGTGACTTACCAATTCTTAACTAATTTTCACATTGAAACAAAACACAAACACTTGAAACAATTAATTTTGAATTTAGAAAGATTAAGATCCGAATTGATAACGAAATTCCTTCTACTTAATACTCAAAACTGTAAAATAAATATTAATTTGATATATTTTGTTCCGAAAATTAAAACAATCTTCTTCACTAGTAGCACAGCTGTTAATTTAATTTTAATTTTAATTTTGTAAATTTTCTAAAAGTCATTTAATGAATTGTTTGATGTATTTGATGATCATGTTGAGCAGGAGAGCAACTAAATCACAACCTATTTCTTATTTTTTATTGCGGATGATGCCCACATGAGATTTTTGCTTGTGCGTGGGTAATGGGAAGTGCGAAGATAAATTATTATGAGATGATCAAACGTCCATGCCTATCCGATGGGACTCTGCGGGATTCGAACCTGCAATCAGGTAGCACTAGCACTATCTGGCCGGCAGATATTAAAGAGGCAGCATTCAATCCATAGCTGACATGTGTTCGCATTAGTCTAGTTAGGCTCAACTCACACTTCGCTACCCAGGTCGAGAAGAGACTCGACTCTAGTCGAGAGCATGTGTTTCCAAATGGTGACGTCGCGGAGAGTTAGTTTGTGTAAAGAAGTTGAGACTTGGCCCTCCATCCCAAGAAATTACATGGTTGCCAATTCGTGTAAAACTGCAACTTTCTCAAATTTCCAATTCAACGTCAGAATTGGATGTAGAATATCATCCCCGATATCCTAGTAGTGCTAGAAAAGTTTCAGGGTTGAAGGATCAAAAGGAAATTTAACGTTTCGTCTAAATCTTCGTCAATGTCGAGACATTTCGAGCAGAAAACATGAGATTTTCGACATGCTAGAAACTTTTTGGTTTCAAAAGATAAGTAGGTGGTGAAAGCGAGAAAGTTTCTCAGAAATAATTAAAATTATTTTTTCATTGTCAAAAGTAGTCGGAAGATCGTATTTTGGTCTCCAAGGAATTTTAAAGTTCGGAGAGCGGCTGCATTGTATGCATTGTGTACCAAATTGTATGCTAAAAGCTGAATATTTACAAGATATTCGACTGAGTTATTTTAAACGTAAGCATCTGATTGCCCCTAGAAAGGCTGTAATGAAACACTGCTTGAATTATTCGAGGCGAGGTTGCCATTTTCACTATTTTATAATCATGTGGCTTGCAGTTGCTGAATTTTTCAATCGTTCTGCATTTTGTTTTTGTTGATCCCAGCTATTGATAGCCTATGGTTGTACACCATTCAGCCGCTATCCTTGACTTTGAAACTCCTGAGAGGCTGAAATACGTTGTTCCGAGTGCGTTTGACGATTGAGAAAATAATTTCAATTATTTCTGAGAAACTTTCTTCCTTTCACTACCTACTTATCTTTAGAAACAAGAAAGTTTCTAGCATATCGAAAATTTAATGTTTTCTTCTCGAAATGTCTCGACATTGACGAACATAATCATTAATTTAAAAAAATTATAAGTCGGATAAAAAGGATCTAGACCCCAATAGAACGGAGACATTCTCCCTGTTAATTTGGTATAAAATTATCACGCATTACGACGCCCCATGATTCAGAGAGAAGTGATATTCAAAAGAAAAACAAATTTTCGCGATGTTTCCAATCTTATCAAAAGAGTTAAATTTCCTTTTGATCCTTCAACCCTAAAACTTTTCTAGCACTACTAGGATATCGGGGATGATATTCTACATCCAATTCTGACGTTGAATTGGAAATTTGAGAAAGTTGCAGTTTTACACGAATTGGCAACCATGTAATTTCTGGGATGGAGGGCCAAGTCTCAACTTCTTTACACAAACTAACTCTCCGCGACGTCACCATTTGGAAACACATGCTCTCGACTAGAGTCGAGTCTCTTCTCGACCTGGGTCGCGAAGTGTGAGTTGAGCCTAACTAGACTAATGCGAACACATGTCAGCTATGGATTGAATGCTGCCTCTTTAATATCTGCCGGCCAGATAGTGCTAGATTTCATGGGATGGAGGGCCAAGTCTCAACTTATTTTACACAAACTATAGAATCGACTGGTCTGAGTGTCACCATTTGGAAACACATGCTCTCGACTAGAGTCGAGTCTCTTTTTCGACCTGAGTCGCGTAAGTGTGAGTTGAGCCTCAATTTACACTCATCATTTTTTAGACGTATGAATTTTTTCAGTCCTTATAAATTCTATTAGATTGAACATTCTATTGACAAACATATGCTGTGATCATGTGTATACATATGACGTAATCATGTGTATACATATAACATAATCATGTGTTTGTCAAGTCCCATTCAATATGGTAGAATTTATAAGGACGGCAAAAACTTGTACGTCCAAGAATCGATGTGTGTGTAACTGGCTTTACTGTCTTAACAGTGAACTTTCACTTTTTGTGTAGTTGAGAAGTTGATATTGTGGTAATTATTCATATTGCACTCTTTTTCATTCAAAGTAAACTTTTAAGTTAAGAAAAGTTAAACTTGAATTTTTTACACTTGTTGGTTGATACCATCAACTTACATTAGGTTGATACTATCAAGTACACTATTGTAGGTTGATAATAATTGTAGATACTGCCTTAGAAACTTACATGTATGATAAACCTAAATAAGAAATCTCTTTACTACTAATTAATGAATAGAAATATCAATATAAATGTCTCTGCACATTTTTTGAGTTGAGACACAAATCAAAATTTGATTATTTAATAAAGAAGAAAAAATCATGTAACACAATCCTTTACTGGGATAATGCTCATCATCCCCACTTAAGTCAGAATAATCATGTATCTCATAAATAAACTATGTTTCAATACATTTTCTAATATCGTTCTGAAGAATGCAGCCTACTGTAATGAAACATATAGATTGAAAATTAACTCTCATTCACTCTACTATGACACGGTTGCACAGAAGCCTGTTATATTGAATCATGATTAAATTCATAGCTACGAGAGCCAATCACAGAAGGATTTCTTGAATAGAAGGTTTCTCTGATTGGTTTTCGTGAAATTCATCCACGATTAAAGTTGAACAGGCTTCTTTGTAACTGACACTAAAGGCCGGTTTCCGAGCTCGGGATTTACCTGAGTTCCAGACTTCAAACAGCTTGAGAAAGAAATTTGGCTTTCCGAAACGGGGCGTAGTCGCACTTATATGATAATCTTTATTTTCTCATTTCTATAATTGGAAACGTTTTTTCTTGACGGAATGAAACATTCCTAAATAATTCAAAATAACTGAAACTTCACACTATTTTCTATTTATTTTATTTTGTTTTCAATTTCCTAGTTTTTCGAAACTTAATTCGAACGTGGACTGCGACTACGCTCCGTTTCGGAAAGCCAATTTTCTAACTCCAGCTGTTTGAAGTCTAGAACTTATATAAGCTAAATTTCGAGCTCGGAAACCGGCCTAAAGTGTCATAAATCCCTCTTCAAATGTCAACCATATTTATTACCTTGTTGCTAATTGGCAATGTTGCTTAAAATATAAGATATTTCACTTTATTAGAATGTTTCCTTCGAATCAAAACGATACAATAAATAGTAACATAGTTAAAAATGTTTTTTCTTAGTTCTTTAGCATTGATCTCAGCTATTTCATGATTCATAATAATTTTGGCAGTTACTCGTACTGAGGAGTTTGAATTCAGAAGTTGGCAGAAATGATGATGACTGGAGAAGTTGAAATTGAAATTGATGTGGTGAGGAGGGGAGAGGTGGATTTGAAGAAATTGCAGGTGAGTTTAGTACAGGTAGAATGAAAATGAGTAGGCAGGCCTAATGACAAAGGTGGGGGCCATCAGCTGGTCAGGCTCCGCCTCTCACAACAACCATTCCTCATCCATTTTCTTCTACTCTAATTCCATTTCGTGTTTGTTTTTAAATTGTGGAATGGGCAATGAGCTGGAAGTGGTTGGAGTGCGGAGAGGCGGTGAGCGGATGGAAAGGTAGGATGGAAATAGGACTGCCGCGGGGTGGCTACTTCAGCACTGGACTGCTCAGATCGATGTACCTTCGCTTCAAAAAACTCATATCAACTGTCAGTTGTTGACCGAGTAATGATTTTTCGGTGAAAATCTCATTGTAGAAATCCATATTGGACTTTCTTATTAATGTACCCAATACCAATAATATTTCTTGATGATATACCAATTCTATTTCATTTTGATAATACGAATGAATATTGTAACTTGAATTCATTGACATTTGCTAGTGGAGCAGCAAAGGTAGAGAAGGTAAAAAGGCAAAAAATAGCTGTGAGTGTTGAAATTAATGTATGTATATTTAAATACCTTCACTCCCTTCTTCATCCTGCCCTATCTTCGCCCCTACACTATATTCTGGCACATTTGAATATAACATGTATTACTTATCAACACTCTTGGCTAACATCTACCTTCGTTGCTGCACTATGTTTTGATACATGAAAATTTGACATGGAGAGCGACTCGTAAGAGTTTTACCTTACATGTTCTGTTAAAAGCTGCAGATAGTAAGTTAATCATATAATTTTTAATGAGAACTGATACTGTGCTACAAACGTTTGTAGTTTTACATAACTTTTGTAACTGGGGGAAATAGTAACACATTTCAACGTATTAAAGAAACCGAAAATGTTTCCATTGAAAATAGAATTACGCGCCGTTCCATCCTAAAATAATTTCAAATGGGATTAAAATAATTTTGGTTAAAAATGTATGTCTTTGTATAGTGTATTTTTTATTATAGGAATTATGCAACAAAATTCCTATAGGCTAAATAAACTGTTCGAGACGGTTCCTTATACCGAATAGCCCAACTAAATTGAAACGTCATTGTTTGAACTTCAACAGATCAGGTACCTCTCCAATATTAAAACGTTATTAGAGATGCACCATTAATTTTCGGTGCACTTTGATGAAATATAGCTGTAATAGCTATTTTGAACACTTCCAACACTCATTACTTTCCAATATTGTCATCTACTGGACTCATTGAAAGAGATGAAGATTTTATTTCAAATTAAATAGAGCATATGTACACTTTAGAATCTTTGCCAATGAATCTGCCAATAGAAAATGAATAACATAAAGACCAAGAGCAGCGATGTTACACAGAAACGTGATATGAGGACAAAAATGTTAGATGGTAATCGTCAATCAAATCAGAAACATATTGGGGCAGCTCTTGATTTATCTACTGCCAACCGGTTTAATAATATTTTGATGAGAAGTTTGACGTATTATCATCTAGAAGTTAACACTTCTCTCCAAGAAGATTAATCCATCCCTCCCAAATCTATACCTGCGAGTTGCTCTCATCAGGAAAATAATAGGAATTTCTATAAACTGGATCGCTCATTCTGGAGCGCCTGAAAAAATTATTGTATAGCAATGTGGTTTGCAGGTGAACAAAATCCGTATTTTTAATCAAAAAATTAATCTGTTGTAGAATGTTTTGAACGGGCCAGATCTTGGTTGGAAAAACGCTGAGATTTTCAGCCAGGCCTAAGCTCCACAGCTAGAGCTGGATTGCCATCACAACACACAAGCTTAAACACAAATTTTCTATGTCAGAAGCTGTAAAGTAGAGACCATAGCATCAATTTATTGTACAGTAATAAGACTTTCACTAATTAAATCTTGACAGCAAACAATGATTTACTAGCCTACTAACTCACAGTGTTGTACAGTAACCTTACTAATAGAGACTATATTTTGAATGATAGAAAAGAACACAAAAATAATACTGGCACGAAAAGGAATATACACGGATAACTTGAATAAAATATCTTTGGCTTTTTTTAACGATGATTGATAGAAAATTCACGTTTCATACAGAAGAGCTTTCATTTAATTCAGATTTCCGTCCACTCGAATACAATACAAGAATAATACTAGTAAGACAGAAATCATGCGATACTTCCATTAAAATAATGGCATTATCATAAATGAGTTCGAATTAGGATAGTGCAGTATCAAATTTGAATAACAATTATGTTCATGAACATAAAACATTTCAGGACTCCGGATACGTTCTAATGATAGGTTATTCAGGAAGGTGCAAGAAAATCCAGGAAATGAATGTCTTATGGGAACGTGAATCTGAAGTTTATTTGTTTGATGATTAAAAATGGCCCAGACATCAAAAGAATAGATTTTGAACAACTGTTGCCTAGTTAGATGAGATCGGATCCCAGTACTAGAAGCATGCATAATTTTTCTGAAGCTGATTAAGAAGTATCCACTTGAAGCAGTTGGCTTGATCTGGATACCTGCAAAACACTAGGGTATAATCATGCACATTATAATCATCATTACCACTACCGCCAGTAGCCTGTAACTTAGATCACAGATTGGGTAAGTGTATAGATTAGTAAAGAAGATTAAAAACAGCTAATGCTGATACCGCTGATTGCTTAACAAGGGATGGATGCTTAAATGTAGTCCAACAATAATTTTAAATTATAGGTACCACTCATTGAAGATTGAAATTATAGAAGAGAACGTTGTGCAAGGGCTACTGGTGTTACTAGCCTGCTTTCTAGGTTTACGCTCAAAGAGTTTCAAGAATAAAGTGCAACCGCCTATAAGCCAATGGAAGAAGACCGAAAAATGTATCCTGTCAACTTTGAAATCTTCCACTTCCAACTCAACTCAGATAGTTAATAATTATTTTAAAATATTATCTTCATCTTCTGCCAATTACTGATCTAACATTTCCGATAAGATTCCTTAGATCTCCTAGATCTAGGGTTGTGTGGCAGAGAGGACCAGGAGTCCAAACTTCGCCCTAATAAAGACAATTATCAATAAATCAATTTATCTCCTTCGCTATTCACCTGAGAGCTAAGTTCATCCCAATTGCAACTAGATGCAACTAGAATGATAAAATATTGCTATAATAAATGAAAAATTATAATTTTCAGTTATTAGTCTAATTTATAGATCAATATGCAAGTTAAAAAATAAAACGAGTAGATTCGAGCTTATTCGAACAAACATACTCTTCGGAAAATCTCGTTTTTTAACGATTCATGGAATTGAACATTTGAGTAGAACGAATACAATTTGTAAAATACGTTTGATAATTCCAAAAGCATCAGATGCATTTTGAAGCCTTGAAGAACTATGCATTTTTCTCCAAGATCCAAGAACTATGACTGAGAGTTCTCTAAATTATAATTTCAGTCATTTCCAAATTCTGTAAGTCTGGAAATTCTAAATTCCAAGACTTCATTCAGTTTTTTGCTATACTCTTACTGGACTTTATCAGATGACGCCGATAGTTTCTATGAAAGGATAGCATTATCTTGAACGTTTGAACGTTACATTTTGTCAATTCTATAAGAAGTAATGACCAATTTTGATGATGCACTCAATTTCGGGAAATTATTTTTGAGAGAGAATATCATCGTATTTCATCAAATAACGATGATAAGTGAGGGAAAATTTCATATACATTTTCAAGATACAGAGTTAAGAAAAAACATTCGATAGAAGTATGAAACGTTCTATCAAAGTAACATCGGCGACTAAGATGATGAAGTTAATAATTCAGTGAAAAATACATCAAATGAAAATAAGTGAGGCTGAATGTAGGATGAGGTTGTTTGCGAGCATTGATTTGAAGTGATGTACTGAAGCACTGAAGGAGGGGTCGGCAAGCACTGTCCGTGATAGCTCAAGTCTTGCGGCCGTGTAATTTCCATTCCAACGACAATAAATTCCTACGTGAAAAATGCTTTAGTCCAGGATCGCCTGCTTCCCCCTACCCCCTACCGCCCACCAGTTGTGACTCGGTGTTTGAGATCTCGTAAAAAATGATTGAGCAGCTCGCGGCATCGCAACCAGCAACCAGGCTTCTGCTTCTGCGGTAGTCGCAGCGGCCTCCAAGTCGTCATCACAAATATTTCCTCGAGTCGTTCGTTGTGGCAACGTCAGAATTTTAATACGAAACCTGTTATCTGGTCGCTTCGATAATTGATATAATTGCGTTTATGAATAATAAAATGACGAATATCCCATGTCAAATATTATAATGACGGGAGCGACTGAGACAGCAGATGATAGTGATCGCAGCAGGTTTCCTCTCCTCTCTACCTCTCACATTCATTCCTCAATCGCTTCACTCTGCTCTGCTCTGACCGGATCGACTCGCCTGAATAAATTAGGTATCATTCTTCTTTCAATCCGGATCGCATCGGTAACAAACAAAATGGCCGTTCAGCTACCCTCCCCCACCCACCCCCACGAAACGAATCAAACCAGAGTTTATAAGTCACGTTAAAGGTTACCTACACCTGAAACGCCTATCTTCTTCTTCCACTCACACAAACAAAAAACCATCTTCTTACTATTGCCTTATGACACTCCAGAAGAAACCAGCCGAACAGGAGAGATAACAACGATGAAGGAGATAGAAAAAAGGAAAAACCACCCTTTCTCTGTCTGCGTTGCTCCACTGTTAATCTTCGTTATAATCTTATTCCCTCTTTGGCCGCGAACGATCCGGAGGCAACGAGATTCATAAAGCGGAGTGGAGTGGAAAAAATAAAACATATATATGCATAATAGGCTATATGTATTCTGGGGCCGAGTTACATTCGGGACGTAAGAAGAGGAGACTCCTAGCCCGGAGCGCACTTTTTATTATTTTAAAAGCTCTTTCTCCGCTCTCCGTCTGTGACTACGACTCGCATACAATAATCATTTTGATTCCTTGCTCTGCTCCTTTCAATGGCCGACCTGCAATGTGGAGTATGGTGGAGTGTGGTGGAGTTGGTTGCCCACCACAATCCTTCAACCTCCAACTCCACCACACTCCACCACCCGACAACTAGCCTCGTCATTCTCATTTCTCGACTGCAAGTAGCAAGGAGTGGAATTTACTTAATCTTTCAATATTTGAGAGCATTCAAGAGAGAGCACTGCAAACCATCAGTTCAATGCATGTTCATCATGATCATGCTTGAATATTGGCAAGAGCTTTTACCTTTGACAAGAGCAGTTATTTATTTGAATAATCTATTCAAATAATCACCAGTTTGTCCCTAAGTTCACCAGCTTGTTCGTTCAGATCTACGAATAGACCCACCAGGTATTGATAGAGCGATAATGAGCCATAATACTCTCTAGACTTTTAATACTTGGTAATAAGCCTTCTCATCCAAATCCTTTCACCATTCGTTTTTGTTCAGTACTAACAAATACAGATGAGACTCAACAAAGCAATCCTGAATTGATGATGAATGAAATTATTGGACAAAATAAACATTGGAGTTTTAAGAGTGCACCTTACAAAATTGATATTTCTTATGATTTAATAGGCATTCTGAAAAATATTAATTGATAATAGTGTGGAACCATTTTTTTCTACTGTTAAGCTGTTGAACTAAGGGACTTGAACAATCCTAATTTTTCCAAAATAATAACAGTAAATCAATAAATTCCATCGAGTCACCAATCTCAGCATAGTTCCATTCTCCCAAATTCGATTTTATTATGAAGAAGGTAACGTGGACTATCGGATGGCATGATTATGATTATCGATCAGCTGAATGCCTATCTACATGTAGAAACAATGGATTTGGTATTCATGAAATCCAGCAAATGCATGAAGTACAATGGATTTCGTAGTAAAATTCTGAAATTTTCCTTGTAGTGTATGATACAGTTTTTCTGTGTTTCCAGGAATTGGATGAAAACTACATCAAGGCTGTTCTGTACACTTTTTTCATTATTTAAATTTGGATAACCTAATTATAAGAGTGAGAAAAAGTGGCAATTGAAATTTCTAAGTGGTCTAATGAGCGAGTTATGGGCTTGTTAAGTGCTAATTTTCCAGATTCCGTTTTCTTTTCAGATCATAAACGGTTCCGACTATATTACATACTTCTCTTAAAAATTCAAAAAATGTATCTTTTCAAACTAAAACATTCTATTCCCCATATCGTTAATAAATAAAAAAGTAATTTTTTTTGTAAATTTGATAATTTGTTTATTTTGGCATTAATCGCGAAAAAACGCATATTAGAACAAAGCCAAATACTGAATGTGTTAAAAAAATCTTCAATGGAAAATTCGAAACCGTTTATGATCTGGAAAGAAAACGGAGTTAGCACTTTTAACAACCCATAACTCGCTTCAATCACTCGCTCCTAACTCAATCTTAACAATTATATTGAAAAAGATCATCCAATTTAACAAAAAGTGTACCAAACAGCCTTAAATGGCTACATTTTCTCAATTTCTCGTATTCAAATTATCTAGACTTTCTTCTTCCATCTTCCCTATTGGATTATGGGACGTTCTTGTATTATTAGATTTGGTTGGTTTTCTCCCATACGCTCAAATTGTATGTATCATACGTATGATTCGGTATGAGAGGCGATTGATTCTTATTGTTGAGAGTATAATTTGTAGAGTTTGATTGATGTACGAGAGTGGAGATTCAGTCAACACATAAAAATAATCTAACTCAAAGTAGAGTAAATCTCATCCTGACAACTAATCAATATTATCAAAAAGCAATTTTTCAAAATTATTTTTCCCTTTTTATTGCAGGACTTCTAAAAATAAAATCAATCTGGCTCGGCTACACCTAATGAATTAACAAAATTTGAAATGAATACAGAATGGAACGTACTCAACTGGATGCTCAGGAAATGTTAAGCAAACAAAGAGAGTGAAAGTGACTTTATACAATTCTCGAGAATAGCATTGCTTGCTGGGTGATACACCACACTTGACATGAATATGATCAGAAGTGGTACTGCAGAGAAACTTTGAGTTTGATACATTCAATCCGTCCAATTTAGGGGACTCTTCACGATGCTGCTCTACAAAATCATTAGTTACGTTCAAAGATCTCATTGCAGGGGAATACTATTGGCATCTCCGTTTGAGATGTTGTTCAGAGCAGCGTTTCCCTCTAAGATGGCGGAAACTTGATTCTTCATTTCCAAAATCTAATAATACGGTCAAAATATTCGGACCGAAAGAAATGAGAAGGGAGCAAGTCGGCCGCAAGTCGGGAAATTTATTTACGTCTCGGGGAGTATTTCTTCTCCTCGAATAGTTTTCGGCAGAAACGGAAAGACCCGGCGGCTGATCGCGGACCGATTCCAGGGACTCTGTGAACCCTTCGACTGCGTTTCACCCTCTCATAACGGTCAACGGGGTCTCCCCATTTACATTCAATTTCGCTTCGCCTCGCCCAATTATATCCAATCATCCCTTACTTGAACCCGTAATTTCTGTGTCCAAATTGCTAGAAAGACTCATTCATGCTCAAGTTGTAAAATTTCTAGACAACAATAGTAAGCTCATAACTTTCAATCAGGCTTCAGAAAATTCCATTCAACTGAGACAGCTCTGCTTCGTGTCACTGATGATATAAGGTTAGCTATGGACCAAAGAAAATGCACCATCCTCACCCTATTTGATTTTTCTAAAGCATTCGATACTGTTGATCATACAGTCCTTCTGAATAAGTTGGCTATTCTTGGTTTCAGTCACAACTCGTTAGTTTGGTTTAAATCCTATCTATTAGGTAGGAAACAATGTGTATCTGTCGGTGACAAAAAGTCAACTTGGAAAAACGTTATGCATGGAGTACCACAAGGTTCAATTTTAGACCCTCTCCTCTTCACTTTGTATGCTAATGACCTTTCTTCCATTATCAAATTCTCCAGTTTCCATACTTATGCAGACGACCTTCAAATCTATTTAAGCTGTCCCATAACAAAAATTAATGAAACAGTTGGAATAATGAATCAGGATATCAATTCGATAGTGGAATGGACAAAGAAAAATGGCCTTAAGCTTAATCCCATCAAAACACAACCCATTATAATTGGATATTCTCGTCTTATAAACAATATTGACCTTGAATCGATTCACAAAATTAGTGTAGACGGTAATGACATTCCTTACTGTAGCTCAGTTGAAAATTTAGGCATTATTATGAATAATACTCTTGACTGGTCAAAACAAGTGAACAAAACTTGTAAAAAGGTATTCTCAGCCATGCATGCATTGAAGAAAATGCACGATATCCTCCCTAGAAACATTAAATCATTATTGGTTCAATCTCTCATCTTCCCACATTTAATGTATTGTAATTCTGTTCTTAACGATATGCAAGTCACTCTGAATGATAAACTACAGCGTTGCCAAAATTATTGTTTACGTTTCGTCTACTCTCTCCAACGCCATGATCATATCACCCCAGCCCACATTGCTAGTTCAACATTAAAGCTTCCCGATCAGAGGTTTTTTCGAATAGTCAAGCTTGTTAGAGATATCTTGAAATACGGTAATCAAAACTATTTTAAAGATGATTTCAAATTTGTCTCTGAAGGTAGGAGGATATATGCTTCACATACTAGAACCGGAGAAAGTACTTTAAGGATACCCAATCATCGAACTACTATTTTCACAAAATCCTTCTTAGTCAGTGCCTGTCGTGCATGGAATGCACTTCCTGTTTCTATCAGGTCAATCGAGAGCCGAGCGAGCTTCATCCTAACTTTAAAAAAACATCTTTTGGAACAAATGACTGAAACTGTCCGGCCCTAGAACGATCACATGACATCCATCCCCCACCCATTCCACAAATACAAACCCTTAAACCATGTTATAGAACGAATTGTATATATATATTATATAAACTCATGTTATTTCAATTATCCACTGCATACTGCTGTATATTACTGAAAGTTGATAACCCTGATCTACTTTCAGCCTACTTCATTTTATTAATCAATTATTTGATCTTATCTACCTATATAATTATTTTACTCTATCAATTTTCTGTTTTTTTCTCTTTAATATTCATATTGATTAGAACTTTTACAATATTTCCATTAATAAATAAATCTTTAGTTTAAATAACGAAATTAACGTTTTGGTAGAGAGTTAGTGGGGAGGATATTTTTAATATTCTTTCCGAAGAATGGACATTGATATGTCCAAAGCTCCGCCAATTTATGTAGATGCATAACAATATGATTATTATCTATAGTTATTATATCACAAACTGCTTTTTCATATCATATACAGTTCAATAATTATTTTCTTAGTCTATATTATGTAAATTCATCTATAATTTTGCTGTATTGTAAACTATTGTATATAAGTGTATAAGCCAGTATATATTGTAATCTACATAAATAAAGTACTCAATCAATCAATCAATCAATTCTCCCAAACTAGATTCTATTATGAAGATGGTAACGTGGACTATCGGATGGCATGATTATGATTATCGATCAGCTGAATGCCTATCTACATGTAGAAACAATGGATTTGGTATTCATGAAATCCAGCAAATGCATAAAGTACAATGGATTTCGTAGTAAAATTCTGAAATTTTCCTTGTAGTGTATGATACAGTTTTTCTGTGTTTCCAGGAATTGGATAAAAACTACATTAAGGCTGTTCCGTACACTTTTTTCATTCAAATTTGGATAACCTTTTTCAATTTAATTGTTAAGATCATTATTAGAGTGAGAAAAAGTGGCAATTGAAATTTCTAAGTGGTCCAATGAGCGAGTTATGGGCTTGTTAAGTGCTAATTTTCCAGATTCCGTTTTCTTTTCAGAACATAAACGGTTTCGACTATATTACATACTTCTCTTGAAAATTCAAAAATTGTATCTTTCCAGACTAAAACATTCCCTATATCGTTTATAAATAAAAAAGTAATTTTTTTTGTAAATTCGATAATTTGTTTATTTTGGCATTAATCGCGAAAAAACGCATATTAGAACAAAGCTTTTTTTGAATGTGTTAAAAAAATCTTCAATGGAAAATTCCAAACCGTTTATGATCTGGAAAGAAAATGGAGTTGGCACTTTTAACAACACATAACTCGCTTCAATCACTCGCTCCTAACTCAATCTTAACAATTATATTGAAAAAGATTATCCAATTTAAAAAAAAGTGTACCAAACAGCCTTAAATGGCTACATTTTCTCAATTTCTCGTATTCAAATTATCTAGACTTTCTTCTTCCATCTTCCCTATTGGATTATGGGACGTTCTTGCAGTATTAGATTTGGTTGGTTTTCTCTCATACGCTCAAATTTTATGTATCAGACCTATCATACGTATGATTCGGTATGAGAGGCGATTGATTCTTATTGTTGAGAGTATAATAATTTTGTAGAGTTTGATTGATGTACGAGAGAGGAGATTCAATCAACACATAAAAATAATCTAACTCAAAGTAGAGTAAATCTCATCCTGACAACTAATCAATATTATCAAAAACAATTTTTCAAAATTATTTTTCCCTTTTTATTGCAGGACTTCTAAAAATAAAATCAATCTGGCTCGGCCAGACCTAATGAATTAACAAAATTTGAAACGAATACAGAAAGGAACGTACTCAACTGGATGCTCAAGAAATGTTAAGCAAACAAAGAGAGTGAAAGTGACTCTACACAATTCTCGAGAATAGCATTGCTTGCTGGGTGATACACACTTGACATGAATATGATCAGAAGTGGTACTGCAGAGAAACTTTGAGTTTGATACATTCAATCCGTCCAATTTAGGGGACTCTTCACGATGCTGCTCTACAAAATCATTAGTTACGTTCAAAGATCTCATTGCAGGGGAATACTATTGGCATCTCCGTTTGAGATGTTGTTCAGAGCAGCGTTTCGCTCTAAGATGGCGGAAACTTGATTCTTCATTTCCAAAATCTAATAATACGGTCAAAATATTCGGACCGAAAGAAATGAGAAGGGAGCAAGTCGGCCGCAAGTCGGGAAATTTATTTACGTCTCGGGGAGTATTTCTTCTCCTCGAATAGTTTTCGGCAGAAACGGAAAGACCCGGCGGCTGATCGCGGACCGATTCCAGGGACTCTGTGAACCCTTCGACTGCGTTTCACCCTCTCATAACGGTCAACGGGGTCTCCCCATTTACATTCAATTTCGCTTCGCCTCGCCCAATTATATCCAATCATCCCTTACTTGAACCCGTAATTTCTGTGTCGAAGGCAGTAATTCTTCGGGCTGTGAATCTCCTATCAGACGTTTTAAAGATATTACTTACAGTCGATCAATCGCCTCCGGTGCTTGTCAAAGACGTTCGGCAGATGGCATCAATACTGCTACATCACTTTGTTCAATCTATAGTGATCAACTTTGATTGAAGCAAAAAATTACATTCAAGCACAACACTATCCAATACATCAAAGTCGAATGCAGACACTATCTGCAACTTTTTTCATAAATTCATAAGCTGTTAATCATCTTAGGTCTTACAAAAATCATAAAGAATTATCATATAGAATAATTTCTTAATTCCATATCCAAGCAATATGATGATAGTTGAGGTAAGTTCAATCTACTATTATTCATAGTCTTAAATGAGAATTTTGGAATACTGTGTAGCCTATGTGAATTTTGTGTAGTGTGTAGCCGATCATTATTCTTTGCAGATCTACTGAGCTTTAAAGCGTGCATAACAATATTTGATGACTTATTGGATGAATCGATCAGGCTGAAACAATATCCTGATATTTCTAAATACTGAGTAGATGAGAGAGTGAAATAAAAGTGAACTGTTTGAAAAACTTTTTCCCGAGGTCATCTACCTACATGTTTCGAGATCCCTGCTTTATTGAGTTTATAGTGACTTATTTGAGTATTTGATGATTGATAAATAGTACTTGTTCAATATGAATAATTAATCAATCACTCTATCAATAAAATTATCCTGGTTCATCGCTACTCAAGTGTGGTGAGCTTGTGCTCCTGATGTTATCTTGAAGCAGCACGGAATGAAACACACGCCAACGATCAAGAAGCAATAAATTGTGGAATACGTTGATTTATCAATGAAGTTGGGGAGCGGAGCAGTGAGGCTGGAACAATAATAATGGAGAACAAAAGGATAAAAGTTTCAACGAAAAACGAATGGGAAGTCAGAGACTTGGGGAAGTGGGAAATTACAAACGTGGCAAAGGAGCAGAAGGAGGAAAATTGCGGGATGCCTGTGCCCTGCAGCCCACTCTATTGCATTCACCAAAGCCCGAAGTCTCGTCTTCAACTTTAAGCAAAGTACACATGTAGGATACACTACAGCCTTCAACTCGGCTTCACTTTGTCTCCATATCTTTTATTAATTCTGAAACACCGCGAAACCTTCTGTCTTCATTCTTCTCACTCCCTCTTTTTTCTTATCACTCTTCCTCTCACAGAAGTTTTCTTCTTGGCAAAGAACGAAGGAGAAATAGCATGCGATGGAATTAAACTACACTCGTAAGATCAGGGAACCACAGACTTGGATTCCACCAGAAAACTTCTGAAGATTATAGCGGATGAAAAAATAATCTTTTTAAAAATTGTCTCCCCTTTGAGCGATTGTTTGAAAGTGAACATCACATGATAGCAAACATACCAACCACACAAAATCATTCCGGTTCAATATTCTCCCCTTCTTTCAGCACTCACATTCCTTCGACGTTCTTTGCTATGCGATTCATTTTTCCTTGTATGGATTCAACGAGGCATGAAATGAGGGAATTGTTTTCGAAATAGCAATCGTTGTTCATGGGAATATTTTTTTCCATTCAAGAACGATTGCTGGAGAAACTGGAACCTGTTTCCTATATTTCAATATTCTCTCTCAAATATATTTGAGATTCTAGAATAACTTGAATTATACTGAATAACCTCCAGTTCAGAACTTGAATTATTGTTAAAGGAATGAGCACCTGATAAACTCATATCAAACAGAGTTTTATGTAATAATATTTGGGATTGCAAGCTGTTTTACGGTAGGTGGTTGAATGCATTCTTCAAAAATATAAACATCTGAGTTGATTACAAATTTTCATAAATTAGCATTTTTAGTAGCATTTTTTTATTCTGAAGAAAGAAATATTTCAAGTTCTGAATGGAAAATCTTTCTAATATTCTATTCTCAAATCTAAGCTGGAAGAAACTATTTGATTCATAGTTGTGATAATGAACTAGCTTGATCATCTCTAGTAAAATATTTCAGGAATGCATACGTAAAAATCAGAACTTCGATTTAAAGAATCAGAAAATTCATACAAGAATTAGAAAAAATATTTTCATTCATAATTCAGAAGTAATTTAATCGCTATCCTTCCAGTTGTTGTTCTAATCGAACCACAATATCAAGTAGTGTTATAAAGGGATTCACATCTGTAAATCCTATCAAATCAAGTCATATTCGAAAACACATCGTCTCTCTTTATGATTACGTAGTCTATTGTCCTAAGTCATATCCTGGATAATAACGACGTTTAGATAAGCGCCATTCAGTATGTTTTCCCATTGGAAGGGTGGCTGTTTGAAGTCACCTTCGCTAACAAGAATCACTTCCTGTTAATTCAGAGTACATCTGAAAATAATGATTCATCTCTCTGGTTATCTCTGACAAGCTTGTATCTGTAAGCAAAAATTATCAATGATATTTGAATCATATCAAAAAACCTTTCTCATTATTCATATTAATTCTTGATCCATGAAAATCATAATGGAGCTTTTTGATATTAGTCGATGAAGTAGACTTAATTATGATACGAATGAGGAGTTTCTTGAGTTCTCTCTTTGTCTTAAACGATTTCCAGTTCCTGGAAGTTGTTAACTGATATTTGAACACTAAGAGCCGAACGGCAAGAGAGGACGATAAGCATATGATTCTATTGAATTACTGTCTAAGATAAGATGCAAGGATGGCAGGATCCGAGTGCAGAGGAGAGTCGGAAAGCAGAAGGGTGTGTGTTGAAGGTGTAGAGAGAGATTTCGCTTGAAGGAGTTAACTGGGTTTGCGTCTGGCGAGGGGGGGGTGTTAAGTGCTGGCTTCCGATTTATTGAAGGAAGTTGGTTAGATGGAGTGGGGGATGTGGGGTAGTCGTGCAAGTGTCGCCGCATAGTAATGTCCACCCAAGACAAACAAGAGACGGCCGAGGAACGTGCTGTATCGGAGTAAGGAGGCCGTCTTAAGACGATCCTTCGTCGGAGTAGATTAGTCGTAAGTGGGGTAAGGGTAAGTGTGTGCTGGCCTTAGCAGAGACCAACTGAATATTCCCGGATTAATGCCGAGAAAGTGTTACTGCCCGGTCCATCCCGTGGCGGCCCAAGATATCTAGCAGCCCAGGGAGCACAGGTGCATCAGCCAGGGATCTCCTCTCCCCCACTCACAGAGGTCCTACAACGCAGTTAGCTGCCCGATCTAAGGAAATTAATAGCCATCCCCTTCCTCCTTCAACTGCATATTAAGAACACGCAGGCTACCCTAAGAAATACTCACACAGCACACATGGCTCAAGCTAGCATTAATTAATTGCGACATAAACACAGTACAGGTCCCCCCCCCTTCCAGGCCCGGATGGCTCAGTGACCTGTGCCCGCCCGCTAACACCGACAAACAACTAATATTGTACATGTACTTACACATGTAGGTAAGCTCAACCCCAATCTGCAACGCAACCCTTACTCCATCACACTACGCTGGGGACAGTATATGTACCTTACATGTCTTCAACTGATCAATTCCAGTATTCTGGTCTCTCGACAATGTCGAATTCATTAATTATGTGACTTTTCATGATGATTATTGCGAATGCTGTGGAACTACGATTAATAACAATTTAAGCCAGGGCCTGTTTCATATCAATATTTTCAGTGAATCACTATTGATTTTTCGTCTAATAATTAATTTGGTGAATCATTCTTCATTGAGTATAAGACCTGATCAAAGTACTGATCAAATGTCTTCTACCGGTGGGAGAGGGAATGTCTGCTATGGCTTTGAGTTCGTTTTGGTACTTCATGATGTCATTAGCTGAAACAATGTGTCCCAGATACTTCACTTGTCTGATGAGTCTGCATTTGCATTCAATCAATGATGTGAGGTCTCAGGATAATACAAAGTACTACATCTATATTCTAAGGAAAATATATACCGGCTACAACTCTTGCAGACCTTGCCGATCTTAAGTTTTCATTTTTCATTTTACAAGTTCGTTCAATTCAGTTATACTTATCTCAAATGTAATATTTCCAATGTTTTATTTTCGATTTTTTTTTTTTGTTTTTAGTGATACATCTTAGTTTTGAGGCAACGGATTTGCATGACAAGGCGATGATTTTCTCTAATCTATGTATTTATCTAATATAAATCCAATAATTCGAGATTAATACAATAGAGATTGATCTCCTCTAAATATTGATTAAAGAGCAGAGTTTCAAATTATCGATTCTAGGAAAATGTTATAGTGAGTTCTCTGTTTTCTCACTTTTTGTTCCACACATGGAACATCAAATACTATTATCTACTATCTATCTATGTGACTACTAAACTATCTATGTGACTTTTCATGATGATTATTGCAAATGCTGTGGAACTGGGATTAATAATAATTTAAGCCAAGGCACGTTTTGTAATTGTTACTGAATCACTATTGATTTTTCCGACTAATAATTGACTTGGTGAATCACTTGTAAATTTTCATCAGCAGAGTAACAGGGTCCCCAATTATCTGATAAGTTAGTAGAATAGATTGCAGCCTCCACTATTGAAACATCGTCTAGGAATTATTTTATTAGCAATATTGTCCTCCACAATTGTTCCAATTACCACTAATTGAAAAAATACCAAATCATTATAACTGATCACACAAAATTATTTTTATAGCTAATTTTCAATTTGATCTCGTAAACACTGATAAATGTAACAATGATGCACTATAAATTTGAAATGTAAATTGTTTAGCTAGATGCTAATAATGCTCTCTGTACCTCAGCTTATTTCCCTTAATCAATGCCAGGAAGCCTAACGAATATTATAATTATTTCTATCACCTATCATCTCATACCTACCGAGACGAACATGTAAATTTGAAAATGGTCTCTATATTAAGGATCACCCGATAAACGTTAAATTGTAATAGACTATACCGTACTCGATGTAGCTTGTGTTGGACGGATTATAAGCTTGTATCAATTATAAATAATAATGGAATTCGAAGTAATCGATTTTGTAAGCGGTTTTTAAAAGGTGCTTCCCGCTTCCCATTCTTGTGCTGAAGTTGCATTGGCTGCTGTCTATCGAATTAGCTCGGTGGGCTTCCAGCTTCCAGTTTGGTGGCGTGATTCGATCAGGTGTAATAGATTTATTTCACAGTCTAACTCTCGGCTACGTATACTTCGACTAAAATCTAAATTGATGAGAATTCGTTCCAATTTGGTCCAGCACAGGAGTGTAGGGATAGGGAGAGGATAAGGCGAGAACATTGATCGCTAATAGAGCCCGCCTCACCACTGACCAATGACCAAGTTCAGGCTTCTCCCTCAGGCAGCATGTAATGAACAACTCTTCTTCTCTTTTTATTATTCTCAATTTTAATAACAACGTGAACTCGAGAATCAAGCGTGGAGTTATACCTTGATAACACCGAATACGTGATCTATTTTTCAAGTGACAAAAGCTTTATAACATGGCGAGGATATGGAATTTTCAAGTAATTGAAATTTTTCCACAGTGTGATTAACATTGTTGTAATAATAGTTGGAAAATGTATTCTATCACGAATTACAGAGAATGTGATAATAAAAAGATATATACTCATCCTCTCAGCAATTTATAAACATTTATTTCTCATCCTCTTTGAATCAAAAATTTTTAACCTCAACTCATTTTGGGAAGCTATAAGCAGAAAATAAGTGGCAAGTTATTTATTCCTTGGATAAATACTTTTCTTCTAGTTGAATAATAAAAATTTCGGAATGAAAAAACAGGGGCCAGCCCTTATTAGGGTATTATTATTAGGATACCCTATTGCTAAAGAAGTATTTCAACCTGCAATATGTGAGGTAGGTACCTGATGTGTTAAAGAATATTTAGGTTTAAATAAGTATCTAGGTATCTAAGGATTCCAAATGTATCATAGGGTATCCTCATGAGGATACCTCAATAGTTGTGCTTTACTTTGTGTTATAAGCTCAGTAGACTACTCTCATAATAATAGACAAGAACAAATAATTCAAGTAGATCAGATTATTAGTAACCATCAAGTTTGAAACATCCTGCAAAGGAATTGGAATATTATAATTTTTCACTATGTTAGCCTGAGACTGGAATAAGTGAATTTCCATTGAAATTGTTGCCTCTGCAATCGGGAAATAGTCTTTCGATTGAATGCATCGGGCTATTGGTTGTTCCTGCATTTGTACCCCTAGAACGACTGTAATTTGAGCGTTACGATAATAGATAATAAGTTATTGAAATTTCAACTAAGCAGTCGGAGAACAGAATTTATATATTCATATACAAATACAATTAAGATAAAAACAACAGGCATTCGCCCAAAACTGCTCTGAACCTTAATTTTGAATACTGAGTCTAAAGGTTATGTAAATGATAACTTAATTTACACACTATTTTGAGTCCTAAAAAATGTATCTACTACAATTTTGAATTTATAAGATTAATTAATTTCAAAATACAAATCTAAACAAAAACATTCCTTCACAATCACAAAAAATATTAAAAATTTCACTTAAATCCACAAATTATACTTTAAACAGTTGATATAAGAAAAAAATCTGGTGTGGCGCACTCACACAACTTTCTTGCCGTTATGAAAATTGATCACCTGACGCTAGTGTTCCCACATATCTCAAGTCTACTATTCAAAGATGTGAGCCAGCTGGTGACAGGGCAATAACGCTGGAGACACACATGAGGTCTGCTATCTCTTCATAGTGAATGATTTAATGGAATCAACAATAATTTGTGAAATAAGTAAACTCTTCATTTGTAGAGCTTTAATCAAATAAAATTGAACATGACTTTCTACTAGTAACGGATCAACAACATTTGATATTTATGAATGAATCAATGACAACGAAAACATATGGTTTATCATATCATTCTACCCGGCTAGATTTTCGTGTTATCTTAGGGGCAAGAAGACGGAGCGACACAGTGGACTCTTGTCCATCAGGGCGACGAATGTGAGCATACTCCGGGTTTGCCTCAATCAATTCAACTTCTTCTACTGATGAATCTTGCTTTGAATTTCGGTTCATTTTCTTCAGCCAAACTGGTCCTGGGCTCATTAGCCAAGATGGTAGTGACTGTCCATTTGTTGAGGATCTCATGTGTAGGAACATTCGTTCATGAGGGGTGCAATTTGTTGTAGTACACAAAAGAGATCGAATAGAGTGAAGTGCATCAGGCAACACTTCCTCCCATCGATTTGAATCAAGTCCTCGTGATCTTAGAGCTAGTGTTATTGCTTTCCATATAATTCCATTATATCGCTCTACTTGACCATTCCCTCTCGGATTGTAAGGCGTTGATCTACTAGTTGCTATCCCTTTTGAGCCAAGAAAGCTCTTCAACTCAGTTGACATGAAGGATGTTCCTCTGTCTGTGTGAATATAGCTTGGAAGGCCAAACATTGATATTAATGAGACCAGGCAATTTATGACTGTTCTCGCAGTCATGTCTGGACAAGGAAATACAAAAGGGAATCTTGAGTACTCATCAACCATCACCAGTAGGTATTTATTTCTTGTTTTTGATTGTACGGGTCCTTTGAAATCCATATTAATTCGTTCAAAAGGTTTTGTTGCCTTTATGAGATTTCCTTTTGTCTTCATATACTGTGGTTTTATTTCAGAGCAAATTGCACAATTGGAGCAAATTTTCCTTACATCATCTACAGTATAGGGGAGATTTTTCATTCTGAGCCAGTGGTAGAAACGAGTTACACCAGGGTGACAAAGTTCATCATGGTATTTTGCCAAAGCTGAGTTCAATGTTGAACAACCAGCTGTAATACATATACGAGAGAGTGCATCAGCTGGTGCATTTTCTTTTCCAGGTCTGTAGACTATGTTGAATTTGTATTCAGATAATTCTAGGCGCCACCTTTGTATCTTTTCATTTTTTATTTTTCTATTGTGTTGAGTGCCGAACATGAATGTGACTGATTTTTGGTCAGTGATCAAAGTGAATTGTTTTCGTAGTAAATAGTGTCTCCATTTTTTTATAGACTCCACAATGGCATAGGCTTCTTTCTCAACAGCTGAATGCCTGGTTTCACTTTGGGACAAAGTTCGTGAGAAAAAGGCTACTTGTCGAGAATTTTGTGTTAATGTTGCACCAATTGCAAAATCTGATGCATCTGTCTCAATTATGAATGGTACATTTTCATCAACAAAGAGCAGTACCGCGGAAGCAATTTCATTTTTCAACAATTCCAAAGTTTCCATCTGATCTTGAGATAGAGGGAATTTCTGTATGTGGACAAGGGGGTGAATCTTTTGAGAAAAGTTTTTAATCCATCGGGAGTAATGAGCCAGTAATCCAGTAAAATGAGTCGTTTCATTTCTTTAGCATTTCTTGGGGGTGGAAAGTTCATGAGTGGTGCAAGGCGTTCTGGGTCAGGTTTAATTTCTCCATGTTTTATCTCATACCCAAGGAACTTCAATGATTTTTTTGAAAATTTACATTTTCTTCATTTATAGTCAAGCCATACAATTCAATTACTTGTTGAAATTTCTTAAGATTTCTGTCATGTTCTTCTTGATCTGAACCGCAAATGACAACATCATCCAAATAGGCAAAGCAGTCGTTCAAATTCTCTCTTTCTATAAGTCCGTTTATTGTACGTTGGAAGGCAGCTACTCCATTGGTTACTCCGAATGGTATTCGTTTGAACTGATAAAGTTTTCGGCCTACTTCAAAGGCAGTGTAATGTCGTTCATTCTCAAGAATCGGTATTTGATGGTAAGCTGACTTGAAATCTACAGTACTAAAAAAATAGTACTTGGCAATTGTGTTTACAAGATCTTCGATCAATGGGAGAGGGTATGCGTCTAAATTTGTGAATTTATTAATAGTCTGTGACCATTCGTTTCTTCTGTCCATTGGTTACAATGAAAGGCTGGGCACGCCAACTGGACTGGCTTTCCTCAATTATTCCTTCTGTAAGGAGGCGATTGACCTCATTCTTCATGAATTCATAGTCATCTTGTGGGTGTCTTCTGGATCGGGTAGTTATTGGGTGGCAATCGGGAGTCAAGTCATTGAAAAGGGAACATGGTTTTATCATGGCCTCCACCAAGAGGCAATCTTTCAAGGGTGGTGTGGTTGTAGAATTATTATCTATTACAAGAGGCTGTTTATTACCATTGAATGCTAAACTTATTGTAGAGTGATTCATCAAAAAATCGTGACCAAGTATCACATTGCAACAGCATTCTTTTAATACCAAGAGTTTAATATTGTTGTATTCATTTCCTTTGTACACAATATTGCTATAAACACATGCTTTTGTAGCGGTGTTATGTTGAACAGATGCAAATCTTATAAAACAAGAATCTGATGCAGTTTTAAATTTATTTGTTTTTGCAAATTTTTCATCAATAAAACTGGCAAAACTTCCGGTATCAATAAGAGCTGGTGTATTTATTCCATTCAGCGAAACAATAATTGTAGCTTTAGAAAGATTACTGGCTATACCAGCTGCAGTAATAGTTGACGTAGTTAGTTTTTCTTTGAGCGTTTTACTTTTACACACATGGGAAAAGTGTCCAATTCGGGAACATTTATGACAAGTCTTTCCTATTGCAGGACATTCTTGAGAATTTGAGTGTTTTTTATATCCGCAACGTTGGCATTGAACGGATTTCTCTACAATTGCCTGTCGATTTTGGGTTACAGCATTAACATCTGAGAAAGATTCACTCAAGCTTATGTTTTTATTTTCTTCAACAGAGTTTGTATAACAAGTACTTTTAAAGGAGTCGGCATATGTTTTTGCGGATTCAAGAACACGTGCTTGGGAAACGGTTTCTTGTAGACTCAAATCTCCTTGTTGAAAAAGTTTCTCTTTAATTTCAATAGAACATAACCCTGAAACAAGAGCATCTCTAATATGCTCGTTTTTGTTTTCTTCGGCTGACACTCTAGTGAAGTTACATGATAAGCTTAATCTTTTTAGTTCAGAATAGTAGTGATCAATGGACTCACCTATTTGTTGTTTTGCATTAGCAAGGCAGTATTGTGCATAAATTTCGTTCTTCGGTTTAACGAACATATCTTCCAACATGGATATAGTTTCTTCATATGAAGTATAGCTTTCCATAATTTCGTATAAAGCAGGTGATAAGAAGTTTACCAATATTTTCATTTTGTCTTTGGTTGTCGTTCCTTCTAAGAAATTTTCAAACGTCTTTTTCCAATGTTTCCACTCTCTCTCTGCCGTAGGCGAATCTGGGTCGATAGATAATTCCTTTGGCTTGAGAAACTTGTCAATATGTGATTCCATCTTATCTTCTTCGTAGTTACGGTTTTCAATCGTTTTTGTCTTTTTCTTTGTCGGCATTTATATTTGATTAAATTGAAATAAGTTAACTCTTCATTTGTAGAGCTCTAATCAAATAAAATTGAACATGACTTTCTACTAGTAACGGATCAACAACATTTGATATTTATGAATGAATCAATGACAACGAAAACATATGGTTTATCATATCATTTTGCAATTGAATAATCACATTTTCTCGAATTTAAAGCTTATTTTCAATTTTAGGTGAAAATGTTACTGAACATTACTTGTAGAGATTTTCATGCTCAATCTACTCCATTTGATTTTTTTGTTTAAATTGTATCTCAAGCCTGATAATTGGGAATCTAAAATCGAACTCTGCATTGATGGGGCGGAGCTCCCGAAATTTTTACAGATATGAGACTTGTGGCAGTTGATAGAGCTTATCGATGACTATTTCAGGTATGAATTTGATCAAAATCGTTGGAGCCGTTTACGAGCAAATCACGAAAACCCCTGTTTTTGACAACATTTTCTCTATTTCAGCCGCCATCTTGAATTGCATTCGATCGAAATTGTTCGTGTCGGATCCTTATAGTGAAAGGACCTTAAGTTCCAAATTTCAAGTCATTCCGTTAATTATTAGTAGATGAGATATCGTGTACACAGACGCACATACACTCATACACACACACACACACCACACACACACACACACACACACACACACACACACACACCACCACACACACACACACACACACACACACAACACACACACACACACACACACACACACACACACACACACACACACACACACACACACACACACACACACACACACACACACACACACACACACACACACACACACACACACACACACACACACACACCAATACCCAAAAACCACTTTTTTGGACTCAGGGGACCTTGAAACGTATAGAAATTTAGAAGTTCGGGAATTTCGAAATATTGGAAGAAGAGGAGTTAAAAACATGAATCAACTAACTAGTATTGTGAGGAATTAGATTAGATTTAAAAAACCTTGTTTGATAATATACTACTCGAGGTAGCATTGGTATCCGTGGGAAATACGAGCCGGAAGTAAATTGTAATCGTTATTATTCAGTAGTTTACCATGTTTCTCACAGACATCACTTTCTCTCAGTCGGAGCTCTCAGGCACGGATTGTCTGTTCATCAAGATCTTAACTATCGATTCGAGATTAGAGATTGATGTTTTCGATTCGATAGAAAGTCGATTAGAAGTTATTTTGGGTGGATTGGGTGACGGCGGAAAGGTAAGTGGGTAGTGCATCTGGAATAGCAGGAAGAGTGTTGTTTGATTTTTACGTTTTATTGTGCGTTTAAAACAAAATAAGGGAGGAGAATAAAAGAAGACCATTAAGTGTTTAGGAGAGCAATTTGGAAAGGTGGAGCATTTGGCTGTCGGTGCAGTGCGATCCGATGTGTGTTGATGCTGCTGGCTTCAATTACAGTATTTCATTTACGAGGCAAAGCCGAGCATTTTTTCCTGGCGTTGTTTCTGTGTCGAGTTTGATGATTTATGTCGGGTCCGGACAATTAGGAGCACTCTCATTCCTTCACTCACTCTCTCTCTCTCTCACATACACACACAAACATTTGCGCGCTCTCTCTTCACTAAGACATCGCAGTACGAATCTTTTATTCATGACAGACGAAGACATTACAGTTTCTGCCTGCAGGAGCTGGGGCTGCAGCTCTCTAATTTGGTTGGCTCTGTAGCACTCAAGCCACGTCACCTAGGCGACAACAATTGCTCAACTCCTATTGTCCCACTTTAAAGAAGCAGGCATTTGCCAAGCATTATTAATATGAGAAAAGTTTTATTTCAAATGTAACCTAGTTGAGAGACAGCCTTCCAACTAGGCTATATTAACCGTTAAACTTCATGGATCTTCTTCCTCATGAAGAAACATTAAATGTTCCGACTGAGTATTTTACTGTTTTTTCGTGATTTCTCCATTAGAAGCTTTTTTCCCTCTATTGTTGAGGAGTCCCAAACGACTGTTCAACTTTGCATATCAATTTTATTATTCAGTAAACATGTTGAACCAATCACAAAACACAAATGCACAAATTCGCCTTTTCCTTTCAATGACTTTCTGGGTGATTTGGAAAAAGTGGTGACGTTCATCAATTCAGTTCATTTCTAAGATAGAAAACCGTTATGCGGTATCCAGTTTAAGTTTTACTTTTTGATTTAAATTTGAAAATATGACCATAATCAAATTATTGGAGTCCTATTCAAACCCATTACATCATCATCTAAGAAAAGTCCTTCCAATAGTGAATTTCAAATTTGTTGAATCAGCTACTCAAATATCCTCCGGAGTAAGAAAATAAAACCTAAAATTTTAGACAAGAGGAAAACAACTTTTCTTCAAAATAACATTAGTTTCGATTTGAAGATACCAGTGGTGGACAGCAGTAACGCTAGTTGCTAGTAGATAGAAAAGTCACCAGATGGCGTGAAGCTGGCCGGCCAGAGGAGCGGCAAAATGTAAATACGATATCCTCTAACAGATATGCTCTCGCCTTTTGTCTACTAATATTACTCCCCTGTAATGAAAACAACATCAACGCAACTAAAAACGAAAGATGATACGAATTAGAGCAAAGGAAAGAAGGGAGCACGAAGCACGGGACTAAAGAAGAGTGTAAATTTGCATAGCGGGGCTGAAGAAACGACGAGGACAAAAATTACAGCGCAATTTATGTTATTAAATGATTTTTATCGTCCTACGCTTAATCAGCACCGTCATCATAATTCGAATGAGAGCTGTAGGAAACTCTAGAAGATCGGTTTTCTTTATACCTACTTCATCATCTCTGGATGTATTTGCCAGCCTGCTGTTGTCGTATCCTGTGCTTTTATTTTGCCAGTGGTGTCTTCCAAGAAAAAGAGGAAGATGGTGTGGTTCTGGTTGAAGAGCAGAAGAGGACCATTGCAACAGAAGGAGGATGACAAAGAAGAGGAGTTGACTGTAATGAGACCGGTGGCGCCCGGCATCACCTTTCAAATGCTCTCATTCACTCTCTCTCTCTCTCTCTCTCTCTCTCTCTCTCTCTCTCTCTCTCTCTCTCTCTCTCTTCCATCCCCACGAGTCTGCCACTTTCAACCCAAGTGTTAATTAATTAACAATTACTGTAGCCCGATGACGAGGTTCACACTGATGCCAAACGAAAGATCAAATTATGAGTGCAGGAGATGAAGAAATTTGATATTTAATTTCCCTCTCCAACATTTTCTCTCGCCAACTCATCTTCAACATCAACAGCCCACTCTTCTTATTTGCACTTTCAACGTTGAAAGCTTTCCATTTCACTGGAAACAATAGTTCTCCGTAAAGTGGTAGAAGTATCAGTTATCAAAACTGCATCATGATAATGAGGAATAGTTCACCTTTTGACTTGGAATTTCCTTTTACATTATTCCGACAGTTTCCACACTTATTCCTGGTGGATAACTTAGTTCAGTTGGTGAATTTACCAATTGGTAGTCAGTGAACACAATTAACAGTTTTCAAGAGTTAATTAGTCAAGTTAGAGCAGTCTCCTATTGAATTTATTTTTTAATTCTCAGCCCTCTCAATCACACCATTTATTTGTAAGATAGTTTCGTTACCTCACTAAAAAAATATTATATTTTGATTCTTGTTATAAAAATAAAATATTTTGTTTTCAATAGTTGGCATTATTCACCTTGAACAGTTAGAATTCCTTATAATTAATAACACCTACGCTTCGCATCCAATCGATGCTGACGATTTGAAGCTCATCTTACTATGGTATTAAATTTTGACATCAATTATTTATAATAAAATATAAAAGTAAAGATAAAGAGTCAACTCAAAAATTCTTTGTCTATTTTTTTAAATTGATTTCTACCTTCATAGGCGACTCATCCACAGCAAAGACAGTAATATAAAAAATTACAGTTACTTCAGTTATAATGACTAGGAATCATATTACCATACTTATAGATAATAGCACCATACAATCCCATTGAAGATTTATCGTATCAAATTATAAAGAAATGTTACAGAAGCTTATGTGATCATCTTCATTGTCCTCTCCTCTCCATATGTAACTTCAAATGCATCAATGAGAAACTTATCATGAAGTTGATATTAAACTTTTCAAAATATTGGAAACGTTGCAGGAAGCTGAAGGAGTCAATTTCTGTGACTATACTCGAAATAGATAATCCTATTTTATTCGTTTCACACATAGTATAATGGAGTGCGAATTTCATTCGTCTCATTCTACATATTCTAATTTTACAAAACCAATTCAAACAGTTCTCAACACTTCAGTAATTACACTGCTCTCACGATCAATCAAGTTTTGCATCCTTGACTACACGATCTTGAAACTTTTACTAAGATACATCTACATACACCCTTCTTCCCGTATGGTAATATAATAGTGAAGGAATCATAGGACTGGATACACCTCAACTTTACGATAGCCTACATCGTCAACTGTATTATCGAGGAAAAGGAACCAGAAGACATTGAATTTAGATAGTATTTGAGTTGGGCGCGAGGTGTTCAATAAGAGGTGACCAGTTGCACAGCCGGTGAGTCGCGCGGCGCGCGGTGCGTGTCAAACGGCAATCGCTCATTGAGCTGGCGGCGCGAGCGCGCGACTCTTTGTTGCGGGGACAATAGGCTTTGTGCCACGACGTAAGAAGTAGCAGGACAATGGCCGGTCTCCGACAAATTGCTTTCTTCGCCTGGCAAAGGGAATCGAACCGGGGGCGTGCCGACTACCACTCGACTCCAAAACAACCTACCGACAGACCTTTCGACAGCGGCCAACTATATTTATATTCATTCAAAAAAGTATTATAGAAGTCCTAACCAGCGACCCCCACTCACAGGTGTAAATTTCCACCTGTCATATGAAGAAATTTATCAAGTCAGTAATTGCGTGACTGCAGATAGCAGTGGGGCCAACACGAACTCCCCAATGATTTGGTCACTGTTGTCATGAGGTTTCCTCAACGCTTATTAGGCACTGCATTTGGCTTATATCATTTCAAAAAGGGTTATGACTAACAGGAAAAAGGAGGCTTCTTGAAGCCCAAGGTTGAAAAAATTATTCGTTATGAATAAATAATATCTCTTAATAAGTAAGTAGTGGCTCTTTTTTCTAATATTTGATTTTTCACTTTAATTCAATTATTGCATTTTATAATGTATAGTTTATTGATTCTTTCTGTAATCCATGAGTAATAAATGAATGAAAAAATAGGAATACGTTTACAGGAAGACATTGATCGGAAATTGGTATATAAAAGCCACATATGATAAGGCAATAGGCCTACTCCTTATTTCTTGATGTATGATGATCAATATTTAACAACTTTGTCAGATCATATCCTTCTTCTTCTTCTTGTGCCTGTCCGCTACGAACGTGGGCGATCAACATGGCGATTTTCACTTTATCCTATTAAAACTATTTATTATATTAATTATTATATATAAAATTAATATATAATATTGATTATTATATTATATATATTAATAAATATTATATTATTTATTATATTTATACTATTCACGGCAATACGAAATAATAATTATTTCAATGGAGCTTTTTCCACACCAGGATCGGATGTTGTTTAGCCAAGAAATTCTTCTTCTACCTGGGCCCCTCTTTCCAAATATCTTTCCTTGGAGAATCACCTGTAGTAGAGAATATCTTACGTCGTTTCTCATTGCATGTCCCAGATACTGGATCTTTTTGCATTTGATGGTGGTGATTATCTCAATGTCTCTCCCCATTCTCCTTAGAGCCTCAATGTTTGTCAAGTGATCAGTCCACAGTATCCTCAGAATCCTTCTGTATGCCCACATCTCGAATGAAACAAGTCTTTTATTAATGGCTTCATTCAGAGTCCAGAACTCTGCACCATATAATAGGACTGTAAACACATAGCACCTGAGCTTTTTCATCTTTGTTTCTAGGGAGAAATTCTTGCTCTTGAAGATGGAGCCCATTCTATTGAAAGCTGATCTGGCCTTTCCTATTCTTGAGTTTATTTCCTCAGTAATATTTCATTCTTCATTTATTATGGATCCCGGCTATACTTCTTCACTCTTTCCACTGGTGCTACATTGACATATAGGTGACCTCCATTTATGTTATTCTTGCTTATAATCATCAGTTTTGTCTTCTTTACATTGATGTCTAGACCATATTCATCACTACATGCCGTTATTTTGTCCATCATGAATTGCAAATCTTCTAAATTATCAGAGAAATGATCGTGTCATCTGCATAACGGATATTATTGAGTCTCATCCCGTTAATAAATATTCCTTTCTCAATTTCATACAAGCCTCACTGCAAATTTCTTCTGAGTACAAATTGAATATGATGGGTGATACTATACAACCCTGTCTCACTCCTCGCATTATTTCAAATTGCCCTGTATGCTCATTCTTAATTCTCAAATTCGCTGACTGGTTCCAATAAAGATTTCCAATTATCCTCAAATCTTCATAATCGATACCCGCCTCTTAATCATCATTTTATCATGTTGTACCCTATCAAAAGCTTTTTGATAGTCGATATCGATAAGACCTGCATAAACATCACAGTTAACGTCCCTGCATCTCTGGAACAACACTTGCACTGCAAACAAAGCTTCCCGTGTCCCTACAGCATTTATGAAGCCAAATTGGTTTGATGATATCTGTTTCCACATATTCTATATAGATTCTTCTGTGAATGATCTTTAGGTATAGTTTAAAAAAATGACTCATGGAATGACATCATATCCTAACCTATTCCAAACCTATTACATTCTATATAGCTATTTCTCATAGCAATGCTAAGTAATACTTGTTACATTAAGATATTATTGCAGCTAGTCTGTACATTATTAGACTCTATAGATTCGTGAAAAATATTAACAATAGTAATCATAAGATGCCTCTTTTATGTTCTACGTTTCCTAGCCTCCCTCCGCAAATTGGATTGAAATAAGTGACCAATTTATCTTGGAGTATTATCATGGAATTCTACGGAACTCATCTTTACAGAATATTCTCTAATAATTGTATTGAATTTTTCTTATGATTAAATTTTTTAGTATGAAGCATTCGCAAATGGCATGGTTAAAATGTTTAGGAATCAAGTCCCAAAATTTTATCATGACTAGACATTATATCTAGTTCTACAAAATAGATCTACTACATTCACTCATGCATACTGTACCGATAGATTTTTAAGGTGATATTTGATTGTTGACGAAGATTCAATTATTTATATACCATACTGAGTGAGTCATATGTATGGGAACCCTTCAATAAATTGGAGACTGTTATAGATATAATATTGTGACTTTCAGGATGAGTTATTGGTCGAATACTCCACCTTTTGACGTACAATTGATTTTGAACCTCTCTTAAGGGGGTGACTTAGGGGTTGTAACTCGAATATTTTAAATGTAAACACTCATTGTGTGGTACATAATTTTAAAGGCCTTTTTAAATAAGGATGATGACATCGATGAAAATGTTCTATGATATCTGTAGGCTATCCAAAATCGCGGCTGATTGGAGTTTTAGTTTTTAAAGAAATAAGGGGTTGTAACTCAAATATTTTGAATGTGAACAACTATTAGGTGGTACATAATTTTAAAGGCCTTTCTAAAACAAGAAAGATGACATAAATAAAAATGTTATATAATAATATTCAATATTATTAAATCGAATATTACTAAATCGAATATTATAACTCGAATATTTTAATATTACAATATCACAATATTTAAATATTAAAACAATTATTGTATCCAAAATGGCAGCTGATTGAACTTTATCAATCATTTCTTTGAAAAAACTAAAACTTCAATCAGCCGCCATTTTGGATAAAAGTATTATAGAAAATTTTTATTTATGTCATCTTTCTTGTTTTAGGAGGACCTCCAAAATGATGTATCACACTGGGTGTTTACATTCAAAATATTCGAGTTACAACCTATCATTTCCTTAAAAACTAAAACTTCAATCAGCCTCCATTTTGGACACAAGTATCATAGAACATTTTTATTCATGTGATCTTTCTTGTTTTAGAAAGGCCTTTAAAATGATGTACCACACAATGGGTGTTTACACTTAAAATTTTCGAGTTGCAACCCCTAAGTAACCTACGTCTATGAGAGGATCAAATTCAGTTGTACGTCAAAAGGTAGAATATTCGACCAATAACTTATCCTGAAAGTTACAATTCATCTACAGCAGTCTCCAACTTACTGGAGGGTTCCCATACATATGATTCACTCTGTAAAATAAAAATTAAATAAATCAGATGATTCGATTACATAAAATAAGAATAAATTTATCCTCGAATACTTCCTAATTTTTAGAATTAGATTGGGATGAAAAATAATCTTGGAACTCCCTCCATTCTTCAAGTATAGAAAACTCGCTCTTAACTGCGAAAAGAAATAATATTTTTTCAATGAAGTTCATTTTCTGATGAATTGACTCCATGTCAATTCTTTAACTTCCCAGATGTAAACTTTCAAATTAAAAGAGGGGCGCGAAAATTTCCACATCTTAGTGAGCGAGTAAATTGTATAGGTCCTAAGTAATTCCACGTTTCTTTTCTCTTTGAAGATCTTTTATTGAGAGATAAAAGCAGACTGCGTTTAGGACCCTATGGTTAACGCTATTACACCAACCCTTCAAATTGCTATGTATGTGTATACCAGCAAAAACACTTTGAAACTCATAGTTACCTCTCTTTCTAGCATTTACTTCCTCCATTGTCTCTCATTCCTTCTACTCTCACATCAGTCTTTCATGCCAGTTCAGAGATTATTCCTCACATCGATAACAATCTGAACGCATAGAAATCTTGCTTGACAAAGACACTAATAAATAATAATTTCATCTATTGACTGAATTGTCAAAATGATCTAGATTATATCACAACGATTTTCTCTATTTCAACAAACATGACACCAGAATCAATATTCCAACTTCCAACGTTATAAAAAAACAATACCCTCAATTTGGAGTCGTGGTGGAATAAAAGTGCTTTTATCTATTTTGAGGCATCTTTCATAAGTTTCATAGTTTCCCTAGTTGCCTAGAAATTGAATTCCTCCTATATGCGAACGGTAGCAGAAAGTAGGTAGTAGATGAATTTGTTTCAAGAATTTTTGGAGATGTCTTCTTCTTCTGGTGCCTAGGCCATCCGTGACCGAATGTTGGCAATCATTCTGGCGATTATAACCTTGTTGACAGCCGCTCTAAAAAGTTCCGGGGTGGACACTGCAAACCATGTTCTCAAGTTCTTCAACCAGGAAATTCGTCGCCTACCAACACCTCTCCTGCCAAGAACTTTACCCTGTAGTACACATTTTAACAACTGATATTTAGTTCCATTCCTCATAATGTGTCCCAGATACTCCAATCCTCGTCTCTTGACAGTGTACATTGGATATGTTTGAGGATAATATTATTGAATCATGTTTGATCAAAATATAAGTATTGTACGTTGCCTACCGTGGAGTGTTCACCTTATCTCCTTTGCACAGTTGCAATATACCAGTAATATGTAACAACTTCGTATATGACGATCATCGATTTAAAATAACACAAAAATTACTCAAGAATCAAAATAGAATAACAGAGAATAAAAAAAAATATGTCTTAGAGGCATACAATATTGTTTAAATGCACTCATAGGGCTCTTCAGGGCAACACTCATTGATTTTATTAATCTCTCAGAATCCTTAGTTCGTAGTTTGTTCCAGGGAGGTACGAAACTTTCTTAGATTAGGCTGATGAATAGAAATATGATACAACAATAGTTCACCAGAGTTGTTGTGATTAGGACGTTTTGGACAAAGCATCTTATCTGGCATGGTCCAAGACCGCAAGAACACATTAATTAATGTTATGTTAAAATCGAAACCTGACACACGGTAATGTCTAGTTGCGCAGTGAAGCAATACTTGGACTTAGTTTCGAAGATAGCGTGCCGTAATTGGAGTAATAGTTGGCGAAATAAGGTTTTCAGCCCCAGGGGTCTAAGAAGGGCCGCACCAAGTTTTGCCAAGTTGGTCCGAACACTAGGGCTAAGTAGCTGTTAACAAATTAACAAGATTTGCTGTATGGAGCCCTTCAGGCTAGCGAGGCCCTTCGCTCAGGTCTCAGGTCCGAACTTGGCTTGGATTACTTCTGCTCCGATTCCATAAAAAGTAGTCACCAGTTCAGAATACTCTCTCGCTCCGCTGTCTTTCTCCGATCCCTCCTTTGCAACTGAAACCTCGAACCACCTCCTATTCCACAAACTTACTAAACTAAACATCACCTGTTTAGTTTCCTCTACATAAGTTGATGATTCCTGGTGAGGAACGCATGCTTTTAAGGAAATTAGCAAGAGTTATATGTGCACATTAATTAGTCAAGTATCATTATCACAGTAAGCGTGTCTACTGTAAAAAAATCTTCCTGGGAACAAGATGGACAAAAATATAAAGAAATTTGTGTTTTTCATACCTGAGTTTGAACTTCTTAATTGATATTGGATACACTGTAAGTTTCAAATTCAACTTATATTGGATTTTTCTTTGAAGTTCAAGCATTCCTTCAGGCTTCAGAAAATTATCCGTTGGATTAAGCTCGATCAAATGAGTCAAATCAGAGAGTGGTTAATTTATGGCGCCTGAACTGCCTGTGAGGCTGCGTTTACAAATATTCGAAATGGCATAAAATTAATACATTATCATTTGTATAATATATATGTGAAAAACCGTAGTAGAACGTTATCATTGACTGACATTAGTTTCACAGCAAGAGTGGAATCTCTTGATATTTCATTGATCTAATCCTTTAATATTAGTCTAAGGATTCCTAATATATTGTCTTATCAGAAATTTAATTTTTATTGAGTATTGAATTCGATGGAATTGGATGTAATTTCAAACGAATATAAACGCAAAAATAGGTATAGTACATAGATTAACGTGGCTATACCTATACGTCATCTATGTATAATTGGGACTCTATAATTGAATTGATCACTGGCTAAAAGGTATCACCCCTGATATCATATCCCTGGGCTGTTATCAATTCTTGAAACATCTTGATGTTAATGTGATGAGTATTATAAAATACATTGTGCATGGATATTTGTGCTTGTAGATCTACTGCAGGATTGAGGAGGATTACAAATTGAAAGCCTCTTACACATCTATTGCATATCAATAACATTGTACTATTAGGCCTACTCATTCAACTCCACATTTTATGTAACTACATGTATAGTGTTATACGTTCATAAGCACTTCAAACTGTCTCTATACTATGCAATTCAACATAAGTTGAATTGGATGTGTTTGATCTATTTAGAAGGAATGCTGCCAGTTCAACTTGAATATCACTAAAATGACAACTATTCAATTACAAATAAATAAATAACCAGAATTGTGTAGAAATTGCTTTTTATCTGGCATCTACTAGAGGCGGTGGAAGAAACGAGATGAAAACTGCGACCGAGCTCAGCAGAAGTCGTACAGATGGATGATAGAGTCAGTCAGAGTGAGACTCAGTCAGGTATCCAACCACATTTGATGGACGCCCCTCAATCCGAGAACATTATCATATTAATATCGATGTTATCCTGGCCTCCTCCTCGAATAGAACTCGCTTTTCGAATTAATTCTGATTCCGCCATAATGGTCTACCTAACCTAACCCTACCTGCCTCGTTCCGACATAATAATAATTATCGTCCGCTGAGACAAGAGTCAAGACTACTCACACCAACACACACTAACACTCACCAATATAATACATGAGTTACTAAACCTTTTTATATCCTCGGTATTTTTTACTCTTTGTTTCCATACCATTCCGCTTCCCACCCCCCAGCCATGTTCGAAGATTTATGAGGGGAATAAAAATTAACAGAGATTTTTGATTTTATTGAACGCTCTTTTCCTCCTTCTCAGTCGTTCTTTCTCCATTCTTACAACTTGTAATCACATCCTCTTATTACCTGAAATTTTTTGTTGTCTTCATGAGAGTTGTACGGCCAATACTGTTTGATTTTGTTCTCTCCTGTTCTAGTGCATGGTAATTGATCAGCCGGAAGCTACATAATATAGTTCTCTGAGAATCAAAATAATGGTAGCAGTTCCTAAAGATATAACAATTATCGTAATTTCTTGGTTACAGAGTAGATAATAACAAACGTTCATAACAAATTCACATTTTATTCAAATCTTTGATGACATTGGAATGGAGGGGAGAATATTTATTGACAAATTCGGCTATGGTTGACACTCGACATCTTAAATATGACAAAGCATTTCCATTAGCTTCATAGGGAATTCTAATGAGTACATACTACAATAACAACTAAAAATCAGAAGAATAATTCCTAGTTACAACATGAAAAATATGATCTATATAAACTATACCTATATCCTCTTTGGTTACACTCTGTGTAACTAGACTCATTTTTGAAATGAGAGTCCCTGGTGATAGTAGTCCTACAGCTATATGAATACCGAGTTGTCGTCAACTTCTACAATACTATTTTTCTCTAGTGAGCAGAATGAGGTTCGATGACAATGATGATAGTAATTGAATCAATTTATTATTATTGACTTTGATACTTCATAGATACTGAACAGGATTTCAGTATGAAAAAAACATAACATGAAGAAAGACCTGTTTTATAATGATCTAAGCTTATCAAAATTAGTGGCCTATTGTGAGCATGAATAATTAAACATATTGATCGGCATTTCACTTTCAATTGAAACTTTCCAGATTATCATTGACGAATCGTCCACTTTTTTCGAGTTAGCTAAATAAAATAAACGTTCGCAAGTTATTTACATTTAATTCATTATCAACTAAAACTGTTTCATTCAGACTTTTTTGGTTACTTGTTTTGGCCCTGCACAGCCAGTATAATATGATTGTATTTATATAGGCAATCGACTACTTCTACCTAATGTAGGAATCGGGCAAATCCAATATCGTAGATGTGAACTCCTGCAGTGCAAGATTGACTTGTGTAGGAATTTCCAGTTCATCTATTACGGCAAGACTGACAAATCCATCAATTTGAGATTTCTAGAGGCTGCTCACTCTCTCTTTCCTTCTTTTCAGTTGAAATAAAGTTTGAGTGAGTAGTACGATGGAATTATTGTTAGGAGATTAGATTTGGATATTTTCATCCTCTGCTTCAAAGCTTCGAGAAAAACAATAGACCTACTCTAGAATTAATGGATGAAAACCGGCTGTCAATATTATTAATGAACTTTCGATGCTTAATTTTTTTGTTCAGAACAATAGTAATTCGTTAGAACAAAAGATTTATATTTGAGAAGAATCGAAAAGCAGATGTTTTCAATTCAGCCTCGAACTCATATAGTCACATATTTGATGGATTGGCTTTTATAAAAGCATTCTAACTTAATGTAGAGTATACTACCGATATTAATCTATTCAATTATCATATAATCTTGAATTGATCACTCCAATTATTGATTAACTTTTCTTATACATCGTTAACTCTACATGATTTCTCTTATTCTAAATAATATACATTCAATAGAGGGAGAACTGAAGGCTCAAGTGTAATAATAAAGTTGAAAATTTTCTATGAAGAGGAATCATCACCATAGAATTACCGTGAAGCTCAGATTCTTGAAGTGTTTTTCGATTGAGATGCATTTTTTTTTATCGGCCAAAAAATGATAAATTACATACCGCGTGCCGAACTAATGCAGCAAGCAGAAGCGCGGCGCGGCGCAGCGCGGGTCGTGAGGTCATAGCACAAACTCATAGCGATCGTTATTCACACGACTCCGAAATTATTTCGACGATTCCGCCAACTCCAATCGATTCCCAGACTCGTGCTCAACTCCAGGATGAGATTCTACAAACCAGCACCACTTTCAAGGTTTCAAGTACCCACTACATAGACCACTACATTCAATTTCTTCTCCTCAATTTCACAGATAACAAATAATAATGAGAGTTCAGGAATATTTTATTCAAATTGAAAGATATTGGATGAAGAAGAGTTGGAAATCATATTGAAACCCTTCTTAAAAATGAAGAGAATCAATTTTTGTTCAAATGTGGACCTACATAGGTATTTATATGGAAATTAAAAATTATGCTTTGTCATTGCAAGGACAAAAATGATATTGTGATAAGGTTTTATTCACAAATCACAATAGAATGACATAATTGGATTGTATGTGTATCAGTATTAATTAAGATTCGCTCAGAGCTCTAGTTTCAATACGTAGATTCAGATTTGCTAAGAGCAAATTCATCTGAAAAGAAAGCTGGGTGGGTGCTATTTATCATTTTAAATTATCTTAAATCGACATTATAATGACATAGTTTTGTTTCTATCATTAACATGAATCCGTAGTTCTAAATGATTAAGGTAATGATTTATCTCAAGATTGGTTGAATCTTCAAATAGTGGGCTATTAAGATTGTTTTCTAATGTACAATACTTTTCGATTATTGTGAAGTGAAGAGAACCGTGGCATTACCGATTATTTCTGATGTTGTATCGGACAGTTTGTGATCACGCTCCCCGACAGTTCTTTCCTGGTCCATTACTCCTGTACGATTATAATGAAGATCATTCTCGTGAGGAGAAATGGTTCGAAATTATCAGTTCCAGATTTATTCGAAATTAATGATTTAGTGACCGCAACGAGATGTACTGTAACTAACAACAGAACGACGATTACAGTTGAAAGTCGCAATGTTTCTGAAGCTCTCTGGGAAATCTGAGGACACGACTCACTTATTTAAGCTTAAATATAGCGAGCGGCGGAAGACACGATCAAACGATTAGTCTTCCCCTTCGATAGCCAAATGATTCGATATCCAATTGAATGATAAATGGCAAAACAGGAATTAAGAGTGAATGGCGGTGCCTTACTTGGCACAATTGTTCTCAGACCTAGATAGCTTCAGTCTTTGCTATTTTCCTTTGATAAGCAGAAAACATGAAATTTTCTACATGCTGGAAACTTTTTGATTAAAAAAAGTAGGTGGTGAAAGCAAGAACGTTTCTCAGAAATAATTGAAATTTTTTTTCCAATTGTCGAACGTACTCGGAAGAACGTATTTTGGCCTTTCAGGAGTTTCAAAGTCAAGGATAGCGGCTGAATGGTGAGCCACCATATGCTATCAATAGCTGGGATCAACAAAGACAAAATACAGAACGATTAAAAAATTCAGCAACTGCAAGCTACATGATTATGAACAGTGAAAATGACAACCTCGCCTCGAATTAGCAGTGTTTCATTATAGCCTTTCTAGAGGCAATCAGCTGCTTACGTTTGAAATAATTCAGTCAAATATCTCGTAAATTGCCAGCTTTTAGCATACAATTTGGTACACAATGAATACCATGCAGCCGCTCTCCAACTTTAAAATTCCTTGGAGACCAAAATACCATCTTCCGACTACTTTTGACAATTGAAAAAATAATGTCAATTATTTCTGAGAAACTTTCTCGATTTCACCACCTACTTTTCTTTTGAAACAAAAAATTTTCCAGCATGTCGAAAATTTCATGTTTTCTGCTTGAAATGTTTCGACATTGACGAGGATAATCATTAATTAAGAAATAACTATAGGTTGGATGAAAATGATCCAGACACCAATATAAAGGAAATATTCTCTCCGTTGATTTGATATAAAATTATTACGCATTACGACGCCATGATTCTGAGAGAAATGATATTCAAAAGAAAAACAAATTTTCGCGATGTTTCCAATTTCATCATGAAATTTAAATTTCCTTTTACTTTAATCCTTCAACCCTGAAACTTTTCTAACACTATTAGGATATCCGGGATGATATTCTACATCCAAATCTGAAATTGAATTGGAAATTTGAGAAAGTTGCAATTTTACACGAATTTGCAACCTTGCAATTTCTCCGGATGGAGGGCCAAGTCTCAACTTATTTTACACAAACTATAAAACATTATTCATTTGATTATAATTCAAATAATGATAGTTCTCTACAACTGCGTAACCTCTACACTCAATATTTTTTTCTCAAACCATCATTTATGTTTCATTTGATACTTGGTACCCCTGTTAGTTAATCGCAAAATCATCAATCATTATTATGAGTTTGGCCGCAACGAAGTAATATAAATATAGGAAGATTTCATCAATATGAAGCATTTCAATCTGATTACCTCACATTGTTTCAAAAATAAATTTTTTCAATCAAAAATGTTCAAGGGTCTGAAAAATCAGGAGATTGTTTTATAATTATCTATTATATCACATTCAATACTATAGGCTGCCTATAAATCAGTCGTTAGGTCATGTCAGAAGCCCTGAAATTGATCAGTTGCACTAGACATAAGCCAGCCTGGTCACTTGATATTATTATTATAATACTATAGGATTCACTTGCTTAATAGATGGGAGTGGACTGGAGCTTTCTTTTCTTCTACAATGATGCAAACTTTTGTTATGAAAATTTTTTTGATAAACCAACACAAGTCTTAAATGATTGCAAATTGGTTAGTAAACAGAATAGACTGAATAAGGCTAAAGTTTTCAGTCCATGGATGAACCAAAATTTATTGACTAGAATTAGGAAACGGAAAAAAACTATATTCAATTAAGAAGAAGTGGCCTTATGATCAGTCGTTTAAATCATATTTCATTAACTTTTGTGAGACTCTTAAAAATGATATTGATTCAGCAAAAAATAATTTTTTCGCTAAGAAAGTTAAGAGATGTAATGGAGACTCCTCTCAATGTTGGAAAGTTATTAGTAGTGTATTAGGAAAGTCGAGTAAGAAAACAGTTGATAAGATTGAATCAAAAAATGGAAAAATTTTAGATGATCCGAAACTGATAGCTGAGGCAATTAACAGCCAGCTTATCTCAGTTCAAGTACAAAGTAGTCTAAATCAGCCCACACCTACACCATCTTTATCACTTCCAAACCTGCAATGTAAAAGCCGTTATCTATGCCAATCCATGTTTATTTATCCTACTACTGTCGATGAGGTCTTATCAGTAATAAAAGGTTTGAAAAATAAAAAATCAACAAGACACGATAAAATTTCCGTGAGTCTCATTAAAAATATAGCTGAATCAATAGCTCCAGTATTGGTTCATATAATTAACTTGAGTTTCCAAAATGGAATATTCCCAGATAGATTAAAAATAAGCACAGTAATACCAATTTTCAAAAAAACATTCTCCATTGAAACTTGACAACAAACGACCAATTAGTTTATTATCCGTTTTTTTCAAAAATATTTGAAAAGCTTATGAGGAGCAGATTAGTTGTATATCTAGACAGGATAGGCTTTTTCAGTCGTTTTCAGTTTGGTTTCAGAAAAGGAATTGGAATGGAGGACGCCCTTATTTCAGTAACTGGAAAAATCTATGATAGTTTCAATGCAAATTATAAATCAACTGGACTCTATATCGACTTCAAAACCGCGTTCGACTTGGTAGACCACAAAATATTATTAGCTAAACTGGATGCAGTGGGCATAAGAGGAACGGCAAACAAGTGGTTCAACAGTTTTCTTAGCAACAGAATACAGAAAGTCAAAGTTAAGGTTTAGTTCACCACTCGTTATCAGAACAGGTGTCCCTCAGGGATCAGTGTTATCAGCCACTTTGTTCCTGATCTTTATCAATGATTTACTAGAGTCACCCTTACATGGCCATGTGAGCGCTTTTGCGGATGATGTGGCACTTTTCAACTCCCACAGAAATATAGAAGAATATTATAGGCGAATATTAATGAAGACCTGACAAGACTGAGACAATGGTGTGATAATAATAAAATGAAGATAAGCATAAATAAAACAAAGTATGTGAATTTTAGTGTAACAAACAGTTTTGATTTTCCATCACCACTGGTTTTTCATGATTTGCAGTGTAAACAGAAAAAATTGAGAACAGAATAAATTGCAAATGTGAAATGATAGGAAGAACTACTACGTTTAAATATTTGGGTGTTAACTTTGATCAAAATTTGAATTGGAACATCCACATTCAAAGCTTGCATAAGAGCATTAAATCATCGGTGAGAACGTTTTATCTCTTGAAAAATTTTTGTGATCTCAATCTCTTAAGAATATTATATTTTGCACTAGTACAATCCAGACTGCAATATGGGATTCTCAGCTTAGTCCAGGCGCTGGCTTACATTGAGCAAACATGAGAGAGGCAGAGAATTTGACTTCGGATTATTGTTAGGGGGTCTTTAGTGTATATGAATCTCGATGTCGTCACGTCCCAGGGTGGTCGACAGCTTGGGGGGAGGGGGTAGGTTGTAAAAAACGCGCGCTTATAAAATCGCCTGTCCTGCAGTTAATATTCATAGTACAGCTTTCAATTTTTTTCTCAAAATTATGTACACATAACTGGCTTTCAATGTGGTCCTGTACATTTTTGCGATAAACCGCATATTTTTTCCGTAAAAAAATAAAATATCTGGAAAAATGTAATTTTTTATTATGGACTTTTTGTTATTTCTCGAATATTCGAGTCATTAGCCGACTTAGAGGAAAAGGCTCCCAATAAACGTTGTAGGCCGTTTCTTCCTGAATCCAATGATATGTATAGTTTGGGGGTTACGATCATAGATGCGGCGGTGGGAGGGGGATAAGTAGCACTGTTACACTGCGGCGCTGTCCTCCCCCATGATTAATGCGCGTAATGGCCTGTCTATCGCATCGCTCCTACTAGTCTATGCATTCAAATTATGTATTTCAGGAACGCTATCTTATGTATTTTCGGTCGCTGAACATGATTTTTCAACTCTCAAGCCTCAATAATTGATAATTCTCTTCATAATATACAAATTATGGTCAAAATTACAAAAACTTCATCTCATTATCATTATTTATGATTACATTGTAATGATAAACCATCTTGTTAGGAATCCTATTTGTGTTTCTCAGTCGATAAAAAACTGATATTCCATTAAGAGAAAATAATTATTCGATTTAGTTCAATGATCACTTTGGAATTGCGAAAGTCAAGTAATGGAGTAAGTTAAACAAATAATATAGGCTACCCCATATAGTGCACCTTATAACAGGAGTAAAATATTTCTTAATATAAATTTACAGTTGAAGCACAAATAATGCCAATTACTCCCATGTGATATGACTAAATTTTTGATTACAAAGGAAATACAACTCTAAATCTGCGTTTACACCAAAGTTATTAACGAGATGTTAATATAACTTAATTTTCATAGATTCTATTAGATTGAACATAACTTATCATACACATGATGGACATATGTGTTTGCCAAGTTCCGTTCAATCTAATCGAATCTATGAAGATTAAGTTATTAACATTTTGTTAATAACTTTGGTGAAAACGCAGCTTTATCAACTGATTTCTGTAACTTATATCTACGAATAGATACTTTTCACCTGGCTGAGTTTGACTGATTGTCTTGGGGTGGTACTTGAATGAAAGTGGAATGAGAGATATCTTTGTTGAATTTGAAATATTTGGAAAGAATACTGTTGGAAATCTATTGAGGGGAGATCAGTATAATTAAGGTGTGAGAGCAAAAATGTACAGGACCACATTGAAAGCCAGTTATGTGTACATAATTTTGAGAAAAAATTAAAAGCTGTAATATGAATAGTAACTGCAGGACAGGCGATTTTATAAGCGCGCGTTTTTTACAACTTACCCCTCTCCCCCTCAAGCTGTCGACCACCCTGGGACGTGACGACATCGAGTTTCATATACACTAAGGACCCCCTAACAATAATCTGTAGTCAAATTCTCTGCCTCTCTCATGTATGCTCAATGCAAGCCAGCGCCTGGACTAGCTGGGGGGTGCTTGTAAGAGTTACCTTGAAAAGCTGAGAGTATCAAAGATTCGTATAATGTGCAACAGTACTAGAAGAGAAAGTTCTTTTCCTTCATAAGAGCATTAACTCTACAACATCTTTTTATATATAAAGTCTTAAAGCTATTCTATGTCAGAGCTGGCAATACTGGTACAGAGAATTTATATTACAATACAAGAAGAATCACACAAAGAATGTTTCGTTTACCAAAAGTCAATAAATCAATTTTCAAGCAATCGTTCCAATATGTAGCTCCAAAATATTTCAATCAATTACCATACGAAATCAAATCATCTGAAAATATCAAGTCTTTTTAAAACTTTCAAGAGCTTGGCTAATGTCTCTCCAAGAATTAGTTTTTCTTGATGCAACACTGACATAAGTATGAATATGTTTATAAAAAAACAGGTTCTAATAATATACAGATTGAACATTATACAGAGTGATTACCGGGAAACGCATGTTTTTCAAATAACGAGAACTATTGCAAATCAGAGTAAAAAATGCATTTATTAGTGAAAATGCAGTGTACACAATATGTAATTTCAAAATAAAATTACTTACAATCTATTATTTGAAAATTACATCTCTAAGGTGGTCGCCTGCTGCTTGGATACATTGTTGAAGGCATTCTTTAAAACTTGCTACGGATTTTGCTAACATGTCTCTAGGAATGCCATTGATTTCCTGGCAAATAGCTTTTTCAAGTTCTTGGATTGTTCGTGGTTTGTTTATGTACACTCTAGCTTTCAAGAATCCTCAAAGAAAGAAATCTGGAATTGTTAGATCCGGTGAGCGAGAAGGCCAAGTGACATCACCAAAAAGCAAAATCACTCTTGTAGGGAATGTTTGCCGAAGGAATTCCATACTAATGCGAGCCGTATGTGCTGTTTCCCCGTCTTGTTGGAACCATACATTACGTATCTGTATATGTTGACGGCGCAGTTCTGGCAGGAAATATTCTTTCAACATATCCAGGTACCGTTGTGCATTCACTGTGACTGTTCTGCCATCGTTATCTTAAAAAAAATAAGGACCAATGATCCCCTTTTCACAAACTGCACACCACACAGTCACACGTGAGCTATGATGAGGTCTCTCTGCCAGTATTTGAGGATTGTCTGCACACCAAAGCTATTCGCCAGGAAATCAATGGCATTCCTAGAGACATGTTAGCAAAATCCGTAGCAAGTTTTAAAGAGCGCCTTCAACAATGTATCCAAGCAGCAGGCGACCACCTTAGAGATGTCATTTTCAAATAATAAATTGTAAGTAATTTTATTTTGAAATTGCATATTGTGTACACTGTATTTTCACTAATAAATGCTTTTTTACTCTTATTTGCAACAGTTCTCGTTATTTGAAAAACATGCGTTTCCCGGTAATCACCCTGTATACATTTTTTTCTCTTTTCGATAATTAGAATCGTGAGAAATATATCGTAGAGTAGTAATGGTTTTTTAATACATTCATATAAAATAATAATGATAGACTATATTTTTTGAATATTCAAGATAAATTGTACTGGTTGTATATTTTTGTTCACATTGGTTTGCAGACGTCACAGAGTGCAAGAGATTTTTAATTGATGCTGGACTCAAAAATCAATGGATTCTTTTTTTGTATAATTTTAAATCAAGTTATAATCATTATGTAATTTTTTATTAATGATGATTATTATTTTTTTTGTGTAAGTTGACCACGAATACTGGTTAAAGTGGTCAACTTAGTTCCTACTTTTTTAAATTGTAATTTGTTATGTTTTTTGTGAAAGGAATCAATAAAAATTTCAATTTCAATTTTTTCAATTATAATAAGTAATAGGATGAATGATTTTGTACCTACGAAAACATTGACCCTTGAATAGCATGCGTTCTGTTGCATAACTTCTAGTAGCGAGCCAAACCAGCTCTGCTAACCTCCAGCATTCTGCAACCAGCTTCGTTAATTATTCGCGATAAATGAAACAAGAGTTCTCATATCATATTTAATAGAAATTTGTGAAGTGCTTCGAACTCGAGTGGCGTTCAGATCTGCATTTCCATCAAGCGATAACCTGCAATTAAATATGGCAGCCGAATTAATTGACAGCATCATCTGGACAATTAAATTCCCAACCGTATGATGTATGTGCTGTTCTGATCACTATCTACATGAATAAAAGGAAATCAAGAATTCTATTTACTGGAAATTGGCACAATATAACCTTGTGTTTCAAGTGTTTCCTGTTGCAAAATATCTTCTGCTGAATCGTACATCCTCGAAGAAGCATAATGAATATTTCATTGCTGTCTAATGTGAAGTAGCAGGAGAGCTACAATACTCATTTTCCATCCACAAGAATGAACATACAACTGAATCCGAATTGAGATGTCTTAAGCTTTATTCACCTCAATATTCTTCATTATAGAAGCTCAAAGAATAATTTATTGACCGAGCGAAGTGAGGTCTAAGATTCAAGTTGAGGGTTTTACATTTCTCTTAATGTTTATACTGGGTGCGGCAGGAAGGGTGGATGTTTTTAGAACAGATAGTATTCTGATTTGGGTAGTCGGATTGGGCCAGCTGAGGTGAACATGTGTTCGGTAGATCATACCATTTTTTCTAGTCATTGTTTAATCGGCATCATGGATTCGTGGAATGTGCAACATCGTGTGTTTACTTACGACAGTTTTGTGCGTAATAATGAGAGTATCATTACAGTTCAGCGTGAGTTTTGTCGTCATTTCAATCTTGCGAGAAATGAAAATGTACCCACTCGTAACACCATTTTACGTTGGGTAAAATCATTTCGTTCAGTAGGAACAGTAATGAATAAACGACTACCAGGGGCTCATCGCACTGTACGCACTCCACGAAATGTGGAAAGAGTTCGGCAAGCCATACTCCGTAGTCCTAATCGATCTGCTAGGAGACATTCTTCTGAACTGAACATCAGTGATCGGTCAGTAAGGCGTATTTTACATAAAGATCTAGGATTTCATCCCTACAAAATGGCCATGGTTCAACAATTAAATCCTGGCGATTATGTAAAGCGGCTGAATTTTGCTCGAGAAATGGGGGCCATATTTGACCAAAATGAAAAAATCATTTTGTTTACGACAGATGAAGCACATCTTCATTTGAATGGTACCGTTAATCAGCAGAACTATCGTTATTGGTCAGATGAAAATCCAAAATTAATGCATGAGAGACCATTACGCAGTCCCAAGGTGACAGTTTGGTGTGCTGTGAGCAGTATATTTGTTATTGGTCCATACTTTTTTAAGACGAAAACGGGACCACTGTAACTGTAACCTCAGAACGTTATAGACAGATGTTCACTGAATTCTTCCTTCCTGAATTAAGAAGGAAACGTATTCCTATCCGGCAAGTATGGTTTCAGCAGGACGGTGCGACAGCTCACACAGCAAGAAATTCAATGGAAGCAATTCGGGCTGTTTTTCTCGGTTTGGTGACATTGATTGGCCTCCTCGTTCTCCAGACCTGTCCATGTGCGACTACTTCTTGTGGAGTTTCCTGAAGTCACGTGTTTACTAGCATAAACCACGTACACTTCAAGAACTAAAGGGAGCAATTCGTGAGGAAGTCGAACAAATTGGCAGGGCAATGTTAGAAAGAGTACAATCCAACTTCCGAGAGCGGCTTGTAAAGTGCATTGCTGAAAACGGCCGTCACCTGTCAGATATTGTTTTCAAACATTAATTTTCTAAAATTGTAAAATAATGTGAATATTGTTCTGTAAATAAATGTTTTTTTATGCATAGGTAACGACATATTACTTTTTTGAAAACCGTTCATCCTTTCTGCCGCACCTTGTATGTTGCGCATTCACGGCGAAACGCGGTAATAGATTTTCATGAAATTTGACAGGTATGTTCCTTTTTTTAATTGCGCGTCGACGTATATACAAGGTTTTTGGAAATTTTGCATTTCAAGGATAATATAAAAGGAGAAAGGAGCCTTCTTCATACGCCAATATTAGAGTAAAAATCAGACTATAGAATTATTCATCATAAATCAGCTGACAAGTGATTACACAGATGTGTGGAGAAGCCAGTCTATTGCTGTATTTCCATATCTATAGTTTCAATCAGGTACTAGTGGATGAAAATGCTGGGTGAGGTCTACTGTTCACGGAACTACTAGTAATAATATGGTTGAATTTACCATCATTACCATTTACCATCACCTATAATAATATAATTATATGACAGAAAAGGAAGGGTACTGTATTTTTTTATAGCAGCCTACTTAAATTCTGATCTTGATTTTGACCCCTTAAGGGGGGAATGGGGAAGCATTGCATTCATTTTCATCCTTAAAAATGATCAATATTTTAATTGTTCGCATATTGTTTAGAAACAGAAGATTTGTGTAACTGATAACTGAAAGAATGCATGTCAGACTGCCTGTTGTTGATGATTGTTACATGTTACATTCTTTTATGAAAGAATAGTTTCTGATACTATGATACTGTTTTTATTCTATTTTCTGTGAATTTGAAGTTTATTCTCAGTTTTTTTTTTAAGTTTTACAATCAATCTATCTAAATTTTATATTTTTTTGTTTTATTTTGAATTCAATTCAATTTATTTGTTTCAAGATACAATCTCAATAAATACATCTCACATATATTTTAATCACTCTAGCTTTTAGCTATTTGAGAGATATTAGAAAAAATACAATTCCTATTCACTAGGTTGCAGTTATACATAACAAATAAAAATATATAATATATTCAAATTCAATTCAATTCAATTTTTATTCCAATCAGCACAATACAATATACATAGAAGAAATCAGAACACAAAAAAATCATAATCATAAATAAATTCCCATAAAATACAAAAACAGGCTTCATGGCGGGGTGTGCTGAAAAGAAAGAAAGGAGGAAAAATACCTAGCCAACTATGGTTTCCCATGTAATAGGCAGGTAGAGGGTACACAAGAAAGGAAAGATGGGTGAAGAGGAGAAGAAAAAGGAAGTATTGGAGAAGAAAGAAGGGAAATGTGCAAAAATTGTAAGGACTCGCTTTCAACAAATGTATCTAAAAGAATTGGCCTTGCAAACAGTAGTTTGAGCAGAAATCTCGAGATTCATACGTCGATATGGAAGAAAAAATTACTGTATGTCCAGGTTTTAATTTCTAGTTTAGTTTTTCTACTAATCTTAGAGTCTAGAGGAAGTGGTCATGAATAAGGTTTATTATTTTAGTGCCTCCATAGATCAACTGTTTCCTTAAACATTCAATATTGGTGTGATATGTGACATCTATTTGCAGTGGGCCTTAAATGATAACTATTTACAATTGGATTTAAAGTGCGAGGAAAAAGGGATATAATTATATTTTATCAAGTATTCAATTACGGTTTTGATATATAATTGTCGTATTGTCATTACCTTGGAGTCACTAAAAACCTTTTCGGTTTTTCGGTAGGGTACAATCTAGGTCTGTTTAGAATAATTCTAATTATTAGTTTTTGGGACACGAATAATTCCTCAATATGACAGTTGAAACATCCCCCCAAAACAGCTTTGCCATACTGCATAATTGATTGAATATTAAATATATTAACAAAGTAAATGAGATAGTTGATAAAAAATAATAACTTATAATATAAAACATTATCCTATATACCTATTAAATGATCGCTAGTCTGACTAAACTACTGTGAGCTTGCTTTTTTACTCCAACAATATGTCTCAATCATTATTGTTATAAAGATTATTAATTTGTTGTACGAATTAATATGGACGTAACCTACATAGTAATTGGACGATTTGGGACCATTTTATTGTTTGCTCTATGCAATGAATAAATGAATACTCCTCATCTATTATTCAATTTTCATTTCAGACTTTGACAATCTGAATCAAGATGGTTTATAAGAGGTATATGGAATATTCAGTGAAGCGAGTACTGTATTGACTCTTCTTCAATTATATTGTAACTTCCAAATATTTAAAGTTGGAAAAGATTGTTGAAAATGAAAAAATATTGAATAATAGGTTGTTGGATTTATAGACCTTGGATTCCAACCAATTCAAAAAAGCAGTGTTCTGGATCTGAGCATATCTGAGCTCACCGATGAAAAATATTATCTTTGGATGCAAAATGAAAATATCAATATTCTATCTACTTTCGCCTCAATTTTAAAAAGAGTATGATCGTATACTGGGTTTTTCATCACAGAGTTATTCTCAGATCAACATGAGTACTCCTATTTTTTGTAAGGTCTGCAGCTACTGAACTACCGTACCGGCCTCTACTACCGGCTAATATAGGAATAGCTACTTTACAGCCAGCTTGAAAATACTTCACGCAAATAAACAGCGCAATTTAGTAATTAGACGAACTTTAATGGGTTTGGTGGGGCTGGGCCCATTCACTTTCCAGATCCTCTTCCTGGGGCTACAATAAAAATTCCTTGTCGGCCAGTGATTCATAGTACAGTCTCTTAACTCATCTTACATCTCTGTCTGTCCAGTCAAGGCCATCGCTCTCGCTTTTCCATATCCAATGAAAGAGAGCCAATGACTGACAGCAATCAATGAATTAATGAGCTATAAACTCTGTTTAAGTCTAATTCATGGCAGGTTCTTTCCTTAAAATTATTCAAGTCTCAATGATAAAAAATATCTGACGTTGTTAGCTGCTTGAATGGAACCAACTACATAATTCCCAAAGTACTAAATTGTACTGGAAAATTGTATTAGAAAATATTTCTGATACCGAGCTTGATGTAGACTTGTAGACTATGTGTACTCTAATAATTCTATTCTTATACAGACTATAGAAAGCCTCAAATTTGAAAATCTCAATCACTCATGGATAGATTATTCGTATCCAAAATCATTTCTCTATTGATTTGCTAAAATAGCATTGTATTTGTAGGATACAAAAATGGGGGTATGAGAAAATGAAATTTTATATCAGAGGTTTTTCAACACAATCTGTGATTACGAATTAAGGCCGGGACACACATAACTGCACAGAGCCCGCGACACGGTCGTATAAAGGAGAACACATCTACTCCGTGTGACAGACGAGCGGTAGGAGTGTCTCAGTTCTGTAACGCTACTGTGCCCTGATTTCTGAAAGTGATCAGAAAACTATTCAAATGTGATATTATTTAATTTTGAAATTGATTTTCACATTGTGCTACTGTGTTCTGATCTTTGAGTGTCATTTAAATCATGTTCTCAAAATTTCGGAACAGTGATTTAGCAATGATTGCCTTGACACTAGAAGAAGAAAAGAGGAAACATTAATTAGGCGGAGAAAGAGAACTTGGGTGGATAGAGCCTGGAAATAAAGACCCATTGAGGAAGAATTCAATACCCTGTTTCCTCGTCTCATGGATGATGAAATGAAGTTCTGCGAATACAAAAAATACTTTCCATCTTCTCTTGAACAAGTTACAAGAACCACTGAGAAAAACTATACCTTCTGGAGGAAATCTTTCCTTGAAGAAAACCCTTTCCTTGTATTCGGAATTGCGATATTTCTCATCACTTTGATCATACAAAACTGGAAAATTCCGTATCTCTTTAATAAGCACACGAACTGCATCTTACACAGCCTTTAGAAGGCCTGTTATATTAGTCAATGTTGTCGAATTTTCTTCTTCGAAAGAGACCTCTTGGAAGGAAAATACCCTAGAAGACACAGTTTTCCATAGTGAAGAAAAATCAGTTCACCTTAATTTTATTTTGAATTTTCAATAGATATGTTAATTTAGTGATATACATGTAAAATAATGTTGTATACTTTACATTAATGTCACTATTAGTAATGGAGGAATCTGATGATAGAATGTTTCTAGAGTTGGCCAAAATGTCAACCCTGGGAGTAGCTGTGGTTGTGGCTTCTCCGCATTTTGTTCATGCTCATTTAAATGATAACGGCGTAGGCTTAGACGCCACCTTAAGAAAGGAGCTGCGCAATGATTTATCAGGTAATATATAGGTAAAATTCCACTGCTGACTTGAGACCAGCAAGAAGTAAGGAAACGGAGCCTAGGTAAGCTCGGGTATATATTTCCCGGGGTTTAATTAAAGTTGTAGCTAGACCTTGGTTAGAAGCAGAATGAGCCCTTCAGGCTTCAGCTATCTTCAGCTCTAGCTCGCGTCTTCGGATTTCTTGTTGCATCCTCATTCCCACCCGTTCTCCCACTCCCACCCTCTTCCACTCCACGTTTGCGCGCGAAACCTTTGCAAGGCTCTTATCTAAAATTTATCATTTCAGAATGTGAGACCGAGTGAAAGTTTGTAATGAGGCGCGAGCTATGATCTATAGTTTCATTACTTCCCTTAGCGCCACCGCGTTTCACTTTGCATCTCCTTCTTCCCCCTGACACCTTTATCCCCCACCAACTCTCTTTCTCCAATTTCATCTGCACATAGCTTCTCCCTCTCGATACCACCACACTGTAAACGTATCCGCAAGTCACAAAGTCACAGGTTAATGTCTATTAATTTAGAGTTGGAGATAAGGAGATCACCTTGATTATGGAATCCATAAGACAAAAACAATCTCATTAATCACCCATAATTAGATTAGATCTTTGAGTGATGAAAAGATTGATTCTAGAATCATTGAGCAATACGAATTGTTTCAGTACAGTATAACTATCGTTGCTACAAGGCGAATATATTTAATATAAAAATAGATACTGAATTAATGTAATACTATATTCTGGTTTATTACTGTTCTTTCACAAGATAATGATCCGCTTAGCTCAAGAAAGACTCTGAAAATTCTAATTCTGAAGGAAATTGATTCGGATTCGAGATGTGCTACATCATTCCATTTACAGATCAAAAGATCGTATTAGAAAGCTCTAGCTCGATGAATCTACCAACTTACTCATAGTATTATTGTTAATAGCAAAATGTACTAATAAAGTGGCTGAAATGTATTTGAAATTGATTAGTTTTTCCAATATCAGCCACAAGTTATGATAGGAACTAGTCACCCTCTAGTCATATCATTTCAAAAGAGGGCATAGGTGCATTTCAGAGACAATTTCTTGTCAAAAACTGGCAATTATTTTACTAGTAGTTCTGTGAACAGTAGACCTCGCGCAGTTATAACGACGTCCCAAACCATAAGCACATCCACACTGATACACTAACTATTTATTTGATCAGAGCATGCCTACACAAGATTTAATTATCATATAACGCTTTCCGGAATTTAGCGCGAGAAAACCAGAAGACATCTAGGCGCCCAGACGAGCTGTTATAAGTTCTTTGCATACTATTTAATAGTGCATGAAAATTGCATTTAATGAGGCATGCAATGAGGCATGCAATTTAATAGTCTACACAGCTGTTAATTTTTTACCAAGTTACATTGAGATATTGAATTGCATGCGTCGTGGCATGCAATTAGTAGTCAACTCGACAGCTGATTTATGCTGAATAGTCTAATTTTCTAATTTCTATAGTCTGATTTTCACTCTAATATTAACGTATGAAGGAGGCTCCTTTTTCCTTTTATATTATCCTTGAAATGCAAAATTTCCAAAAACCTTGTATATACGTCGACGCGCAATTTAAAAAGGAACATACCTGTCAAATTTCATGAAAATCTATTACCGCGTTTCGTCGTAAATGCGCAACATATAAACATATAAACATATGAACATATAAACATATAAACATATAAACATATAAACATATAAACATATAAACATATAAACATAAACATATAAACATATAAACATATAAACATATAAACATATAAACATATAAAATATAAACATATAAACTATAAACATATAAACATATAAACATATAAACATATAAACATATAACATATAAACATATAAACATATAAAATATAAACATATAAACATATAACATATAAACATATAAACATATAAACATATAAACATATAAACATATAAACATATAAACATATAAACATATAAACATTGTCACATTATTTTCCAGTAACGTGTTGCCCTGCTTGGCTGCAGTCGGTAGAGCATGAATATTATAAGATATACAACCCTTCTTGTGATTCCTAGAATAGTAATAATATCAATTTCTTACTGGCTCACCCAGGAGCTCCCGCAGTTCTCTGCTTTTGCTGGTTACTGACGTCGGCCGCTCCAACAGTTCACAATTTCTGTGACTGATTTGTTGAATTCAATAAACACAGATGTAGTAATTTATGTTGCTGCAACTTAATACTATGACCTTAAGATTCTTCAAATCAGATTTATTTATACTGGATAATTTAAATAAATCTCGGGAACGTACTATTTCCAAAGATGTGATAATCAATGCTGTATATCGCTGTCTTATCCATCTTATTCGGTGAAGAATATAGTTGGCTGGTAATCTAAATAATATTTCAATACTGGTAACTAAATAGATTATAACGAGATTGGTCATGCATGGAGATAGGATAATAAATGAAGGGTACACCATCAAATAATGACACAGATATATTACACAAAAAAACCACGAATAAATAAATATATAGAGCAACAAGTATAAAAAATAAATAAAGAAAATATATATCGAAAAAATATCACAGATAGCTCACTTATTTGGTTTTGCTTTTAGCACGAAATATTACCATGTGCTTCTTAAATCATCAATCATATGTATTTAAATTATGCAGCTCAGTTATCGACTTGCTGTTGCTTGTCGAATAAAATCTTATATACCTTCTTTCCAAATTAATATAAATAACTAATTATAAACTATAAATCTCAAATATATTAATATGTATCTCTCAGGGCTAAGGTTCGGCGGCCTCTGGTGGAAATTAGGTAAATCAATTTATCCAGTGAACATGAGCTTCATTTATATCTTTATAATCTACTAATAAAAGAATCATCGAGTGAGCATATAAATTATAACATCAAAATTTAAATATTTTATCTGTGCATACTTAAACATGTAAATCTGATATATTGTTCTTAATTAATAGAAATCGCTTACGTTTCAAGACTTGCGCAAGTTTGATATCAATTTTAATATTTGAATAACCTTTCGACGAGCTAGCTTTATGAATCTTGTTCCACTCGGAGCACTGAAGGCGCCCTTGATATATTTCTTTTCAACTATATAACTCAGGTGTCGAATTTCACAAAATGATGATGGCGATCCGAATTCTTCCGACATCTTAGGCTTTCTGGTGGGCTGAAGCCATCTTCTCCAAGGGAACAATAAAATATTCTATGACTCACGCCTTAATACGACCTCACTGAGTCTTATGAAATTATTTATTGAATTCAAACTTGAATTTTTTGAAACGTACAATTATTAAAAAGGGACTTGTGCTCTACAAAATTGGTGGCTGTTCCCGGTGACCTCTGGCAAACAAGTGGGCTCTGATCTCCCCTATTCTCTATGATCATACTTATGTATTCCAAATTTGCATATTATTTAAATATTCAACTACTACACAATTACATAATCAAAATAGTCTGTTTCAATCTGCTAGGTTATTACATAAATATTACACATTATATTTTATAATTATTCGAATTGCATCTGTTACATGAACTGAGTAGTGATAACTTACAAATTCTCATCATTTATATAAATAATAAAGTATATTTTTGAATCAACTGGCTTTTACCGCCAGTGAGTTACTGCATTTTGATTGGCTTATTCCAAAATTACAAATGTATCTATGCGCCTAATAGAATATACATACTTCCTTAATATTTTTATTTATTTTACATATTTTGTACATGCTCATTTGACATAATAAATATTTTTATGTTTATTAAATTGTTTTTCCTTTTACAATAACATGCCATGTGGTTACCAAATCCTCTGGTCACATCTTAAGTGAATACTATTTGTTTACAACTAAATTTGCCATAGGTGTCTGGCTAAATTTCAAATTATATGGCTTGACCAATTATTTAGGTTGCCGACCAGTAAGTATTATAGAGCCTAACCTCAAAAATTCATTATATTATATAATTAAATAAATAGCAATAAAATTCTTTTCTATTTGGCTGTTCGAATTGTAGCCAGGATACCCATTATTATCTAATCTCTAACTTGTTGATATCGCACCCGGTGATAACAAAGCAGCTGTTTGCTGGAGACCTATAAAATCTTTTCATTTAGCAATTTTTCCAGTTATTCAAAATAATCTGTTATAACATATAAACATATAAACATATAAACATATAAACATATAAACATATAAACATATAAACAATAAACATATAAACATATAAACATATAAACATATAAACATATAAACATATAAACATATAAACATATAAACATATAACATATAACATATAAACATATAAACATATAAACATATAAACATATAAACATAAAACATATAAACATATAAACATATAAACATATAAACATATAAACATATAAACATATAAACATATAAACATATGAACAGCCTTAGTATTCTTCATTATTGTAGAATAATATATGATACTAAGATATCATGCATAGCATGTACTGTACTATAAAATTATAAATATTACAATTATTGTAATATTTATAATCATATATTATTCTACAATAATGAATATATATTGAAATAGTTCTCAACCTATCAAAGTAGACTGGAGTGGAAAGGTCAATGACCCAATGAACCCCTCCCCCCCCACGAAATATCTCTAGAATTTTATTCTATAAAATAGTCCCCCCACAAATAATAAGGAACCGTCTAAAAAAGCAAGAAGGTCTTCAGTAGCTATTTGTAAACACTCCTGACCTTTTTTTGAACCGCCCCCTCCTAGTAATTTTGAGGGTGCAGTATTCCCTCTGTCATAATGACACCCCTGGAGATTCCTCAAGTAGGATACCATTCATCTTCTCATTTTACCGAATAAATGTCACAACTTGGTCACAACTAGCCTTATGACCAACTTACATGTTGCTAACCCAATAAGCTGCAACGCAGTCCTGTTATTTGGTTGAACGGAAGGCTTGTCCAAGATACTGTTGCTGCTAATGGAGACGCAACAGGTAAACATGATTAGCGTTGACGATGGAAATTCGTAGTTGTGCCAAGGAGAGTTCCAGTTCATGAAGGGGCAGAGGGGGATGAAAGTTGAGCAAGGAAGGGTTGCACTCCCCTAATTGTGCGCCTAATGGACACTAGAAGGCAATACACCACCACCTCAAGGCCATCAAGCCTCAACCACCTTCAGCACTTCGCAAGACGAATCTCTCCTACTATTTCCATTGCTTCTAAAAAGGAGTCCCGCCTGTCAGCTCTTGCTCAACTGGATAAGGCATGTTCAGTTAATCAAAAATATGAGCTGTTTTTATACATTGAGAACTAAGCTTTTTGTCAAACAACAGTAGGAAATGACTACTCAGCTGTTCTGATAAATTATATAACTTCACCATCATTTATAAAAGTGCTGAGGAGGCTATATTTACTAATAATTTATAATATCTAACCCTAGTTTAAGTACTGTATTATTTTTACTCTCCTTGCCCTATTACCATAGGTAAGGAAAGTATTGCTTTCCGAAAAAAATTAATGTACCCCAATTTCTAAATGTCTATACGTTTCAAGGTCCCCTGAGTCCAAAAAAGTGGTTTTTGGGTATTGGTCTGTACGTATGTATGTGTGTGTGTGTGTGTGTGTGTGTGTGTGTGTGTGTGTGTGTGTGTGTGTGTGTGTGTGTGTGTGTGTGTGTGTGTGTGTGTGTGTATGTGCGTCTGTGTACACGATATCTCATATCCCAATTAACGGAATGACTTTGAAATTTTGAACATAAGGTCCTTACAATATAAGGATCCGACACTAACAATTCCGACCAAATGCGATTCAAGATGGCGGCTGAAATGGCGAAAATGTTGTCAAAAACAGGATTTTTCGCGATTTTCTCGAAAACGGCTCCAACGGTTTTGATTAAAGTTATACCTGAAATAGTCATCGATAAGCTCTATCAACTACCACAAGTCCCATATCTGTAGAAATTTCAGGAGCTCCACCCCATTTATGCAAAGTTTGATTTCAGATTCTCAATTATCAGGCTTCAGATACGATTTAAACAAAAACTTTTGAGTGGAAAAGATTGAGCATGAGAATCTCTACAATTAATGTTCAGTAACATTTTCACCTAAAATTGAAAATAAGCTCGAAATTCGAGAAAATGTGATTATCCAATTGCAAACTGTTGATTTAATTAAATGATTCACTATGAAGAGATAGCAGACCTCGTGTGTCTCCAGCGTTATTGCCCTGTCACCAGCTGGCTGAAATCTTTGAATAGTAGACTTGAGATGCGCGGGAACACTAGCGTCACGTGATCAATTTCCATAACGGCAAGGAAAGTTGTGTGAGTGCGCCACACCAGATTTTTATTTTATATTTTACATTATTCATCATTGTATATAATTATGTACTTTCCGAGTTGTAAAATGAAGAAGATTTTTTATTTGGCTATTTTTTGGAATTCATTCATTCATAGCCTGAAAATATAGGCTACTGATTCAGAAACTATACAAATTTAGCAGATAGGCTACTAGCTTTGACTGAGAAACTAAAACCACAGATCTAACCTTACTTAGCTTACTTACTAACCTTACTAGTTTACTTAGTCTATGCGCCCTAACATCGCCCTCCAGGTTAAAATAAAGGCAGCCTATCTATCTATCTATCTATCTATCTATCTAAAAACAGATAATTTTGAAAAAATATGGAAATTTGTCATGTCACACTTAAAACTAGTTATCGTTTTCCCTGGAGTTCTGCGAATGACTGGGATTAAAATGTCGAAATCCAGTACGATAGTTTACTCGAGCCTTATGAAACTGTAAGGAAGGATTCCTTTTTATTCAAAAATTTGAAGTTTTTAGGAATATTTTGAAACATCAAGTGGGAAATTCTATATTTAATGCACTTATGGCATCAATTGAACCTTGAATATTATATAACTTCTTGACTAATCATTGATTTAGATTTAGGAATCAGGGATCGGAGAAAATTTGAGCAAAAACCACGTAGTCTTCCTGCATTGTAGTTATTGTTGAGAAAGTAGATGGTTATGAGAATTTAATCGATCTTTCATCTGAAAGAGGGAACTATTCCACTTCTTATCAATACTTTACTCGATAAACTCTAACCATGATAAGAATAATTCTTATCATTTCATCATGAATGATTATGAGAATTACATTGATCTATAAGAGGGACCTATTTCACTTCTGATCAACACTTTACCTTATCAGTTTCATAATTTCAGATCTCTAGTAGTCTTATCACCTTCTAGTCCAATATTTCTCTCTAGTTTCAAGTGATGAAGGACTGTGAGTCAAAATTTCATGGAATCCTGCAAAATTTCATGGAGTGAGGGAGATCATCAGTCATGCTCATCGCTCATCGCGTTGGGATGCGGTGGCCAAACTTATCTGCCGAAACAATGCTCTGCCCTGCTCTGCTCGTACTTATGACAATAGATTGTCGAATATCCAGCACACATGCTCCTCTTCTACTGTTCAGCATCATTCCGTCTCTGTTGCGGAGTGGCGGCGACTGAAAGGAGGCAAGGTCTCACCTCCCGCGGCGGAGACCCGTTCAAGATAAGAACGACCATTAATTAGTGAGCCTGTGATTGGCTAATTAATACAGACAGACGCCGCCCAAAACTCATCCGGAAGATTGTCTCTCTCCCTTGATGCGTCTCTCCCTCCACACCGTCTTCATTCATTTCTTCAGACTCTTCATCTGCGTTTGTCGACAACACAACATACCAACACACCCATCAACTTCGATTAGTTTCTTCTCTTCCACCAGTTATATAAATCGATAGCAACGAACGCTTCTATTACACACAGCCACCTACCCGTTTCTCACACCCTGTAATCCTTGATTCTCATTGATCCTTCACTCAACTCGCAGACACAAACCCGCTTACATTTTCATTTTACTGTGCATAAGCGAGAATATTAAATCGAATACTCTCTACCTACGAAACCGGCTTCGAACAGGTGATGAGCAATTCCGAACTAATAGAATCTCCGACTTGAATACCGAAATATTAATTAAAATTTCAATAATTCCAGTTTGCCGGTTACACTTGCATGTGCTAGCTATTCAATTTCTCCCTCTCCACACTCCCCGAATGGTATCTTACTCATTTATCCCGAAGCGGCGTTTTCTGATTCCATACTTTGAAGATAACACTCCACTATTTTTAGCTACTACCGAATGTATATTAGAGAAAATAATATTGTTCATAAACAAATGCTTGAGGATCATAAGATTATCCCTCAATGCAGAAAATTTACATTAATTCACTTCAGTGATGAATCTTGATGAATTAAAACAACATGTATTCTCTCATGGCTTTGTATATTCTCTTTTCAACTGCACTGAACTAAGCATCTATCTTCTAGACAATAACATAGGACGATAGTAGGAACAAGATTGTATGTTATATTGTATATTGTGTACTGTGTTTCATATGTCTATACAATTTGTCTTTACCATGATAATAAGTAGCAAAATCATATAGATTGTCAGTAGAGAATCAAATCACCGCTATGGATTTCATACTCCCATGAGCTCGTCTTAGCATGTGACAATCATGAAGTATTTCTAGAACATGACTCAACTTGAAAACTACTCATCCAATAAATCTTAAATCGTTCCCCAGTAATGACTTACTTCCCAGACTTATTTATACTTGATTGTATTTTGTATTTATCCTCTTATCACCACCTTCTGGGAAAGTGAAAGCTATGCAGTTCACTTTTTCTTGAATCCTTGAAGCATCATCATCTGGATTATTCTGGATCACAATGGTTATTCTTTTAACCTGTTTAATTGACATGATCCGATAATAATATCATCTTCAGTTTCAACAAGAGTTTGAAGTGGATATTGCACTTTTATGTGAGAATAAAATATTCTCATGGAATACTTCTCAATGAAAAGCAAAGTTTATGACTGGTGGTCCAGATCCTCTCAACTACTGTCTGCTAATTTTACACTGGTGAAGTGTCCGATTCTCATTCCATATAAAAGTTGTTTGTATTTTACTCCATTTCCAACGCACACCACTCTTAGCTGAAAAGTCATCAGTGTAGTTGATGGACAAGCCACAACATCAAGTAAACATGACTTTTTAAATGTTTTGTGTTTTTTATAGAGTTCAAGGTATTCAATAGGAGTTTTGCTTAAAGCTCAGACCTTTTCACATTTCCTAATATTAAAACAACTCCAATCTCAATTCGCAACAGATTATAGTGAGCCTTTCCAATACCTATTCCATACAATATATGGATACTACCACAATATACAGTATACTACCACAGTAGATAATATGGTTTTAAAGCATACAAGAACTATTAAAGTTGAGACTTTGTTTCTTTGTGGTAATAGGTATTAGCAATTCCCACTCTACTTTTAGGACAATGCCAATTCCGAAATAGACTTATGCCTCTTGATAATACTTCCAACCCACGCTGGGGAAAAAGGTCACAGGGAAAAAAAAGAATTCCTGTTGAACTTATTCGATCCAAAGTGCAAGTGCTATTTTGTAGATAAGTACAAAAGAAACTTCTAGTGGCTTGAAGACGAAAGCGAGAAGAAGTCATGGAAGGAAAGCTCGTAAGAACTGCAAAGAGCCCCCAATTCTAAGAAGAGAGAAACAGTTTAAAAGTTAAATTACGCAGAGGCGTCAACTTTATAATTAACCTAGAGCATAGCAGTATGGGCAGAGCGGCTGGTGTACAATTTTGTTGTGGCGCAAAACGTTTGTGATCGTCGCCGCCGCAAAAACACTTCCTCACTTGGTTTCTTGCTTTGAACTTTGAGCAAGAGCTGCTGCTGTCGAAGTTGTGCGATGCGGAGCCACGGCTTTCAGCGCATTTTCACGACAGGCCTCCACTTGGACAGCGATGCCTTCTTCACTACAACTTCCAAACTAACTTCTTTGTCTCAACAAATTGGGAACAAATAGTTATCGGTTGAACTTGTTATCTTGAGACTAAGAGAGAGAACATGGTGGCAAGTTTTTCTGATGATGTCTTCAAACTCCAGAAAGTGCGCAAGATATGTAAGGTCGACAATCCAATAAAGCAATTCCAATAACAAGTATCTCCTTAGTTTAACGATTGAAAATAAGATAAATCTTCATAATTATGGTCTTGATCATCTGCTGTATCTAAGTTGGAAAAGCATCTTTCCATTTTCTACATTTCAACTGATGAACTGATATATTGAAGGAATACTTGAGAGAGGACAAATTTTATTCGAATTGATGATGAGGCTTTCCAAAACATTATCTTGAAATTTAGTATGAAATTCATTTGTCAACGCAATGATCGACTTCTTGATGAAAATAGTAATTTACAGAAATGATAAACCATCATCAATCCTTATACTGAAAGTGCAATCGAAACTCCCTATGGAACTCATCCCAACCTGAACAAATTATTTTAATGAATTGTATGATTGACATGTACAAAGAGTATAAACATAATTGGAATATTCTGTTAAGAAAGGAACAAATCACAATAAAGTGAAAAATTATTTGAATCTCTGCAATAGCGTTTTCGCCCCTCCAGTAATCAGAAATATTTCTAAAATACTCGATTTTTTTACCTCAATAATATTGTATTTGAAACGCTCATACCACAATAAAAAGCACAGATATCTGGTTCATCCTGTCTGGAAGCCGGTAGTGAGAGTTTGGCGCCACCCGTGACGGTGATGGGGGGAGTGGTGGTATAGGCTCCTAGAGGAGTGCAAAGCAATTCATGAATTATTATTGGCGAACAGGGATGAAGCAGCAGGCAAGTTAGTGCTTAACAGTCGACAAAGTTTGCCAAAGACAACGGTGGTTGCTGCTTGTAGTGGCCCGGGCAGGGCTTACAAGCACAGCAAGTATCCGGCTGAGACCGGAGCTGAAGGTTTGTCCGTCCGTCTTTGCCCTCCCCTCACCCCTCACCACTCCCACCAAAGGGGTAAGGCGTCAATGAAATATGCACACGCTGGATATTGCCATGGATCCTGATTCATTATTCACAAATCTTAGCTGTGTTTCTCTCGGCAACTTCATATTGCTTGTTGTTGGTTGACTGGTCAATGACTTACCACAGTAATCTGAGTTGCCAATCAGGAAGCAAGCAGCATTCGTATCACTCTGTACTTTCCGTCAGAACAACTTTTGGTTATAATTCAATTCAATATTTTCCTTCGCCCATAATTTTCTATTCACTTGAAGAGTTGTAGCAAATGTCGTAGCTTCACTTATTCAACAGTGCAAGAATGTTGGTGAAATCCGGACTCATTCCATAGCACTGGCCCTCATTTCCAGCTTTCAGCCCTTAACTATCTTTTATGATATTGAGGTCTCCTCTTCTTCTGACAACCTGATCCAGTACTTGAGATAGGACTGACTGTTCTAGCAGCTCTTTTTCAATATTTTTGAATCCCAATATAGTGCCTAAAAACCTCATTTAATGTTGAGGTATACAACATAACTTACTATTCAACAAAACATAAAACAATTATTTTGAAAGTGAATATTTTTCTTCCAATTTTATTCTTACTCACTATCCAATTGTTTTGTTCATTTCTTATTCTCAATGTGAGAACCTGGTCGTACAGTGGGGAAAATTTGATGGGAATTTAATGTCAAATAAAATAAAGTTTTTGACAGACTCCCTAATCGATTCAAAAAATTTAAAGAAATACGTATTATTATTTTAAATATTCTAAGAAATACGATCCAATCTGAATTATATTTGAGATAATTGAAAAATTTGACTAAGATTATTATAGTTCATGACTCTTACCTCTTGATACTAGGTACTCCTTGTAACAAACATAAAGTTCATCTCTAGTTCAGAAGGACCATTAACGATGGTTGTCATCAACCCTCAATATTCGGAGCTGTGTCAATAGAAGTGTTTTAGTTGTTCATGCAGATCTAATAGATGGCTCGAACGTTATTACTGGTAAAAATGGGCATTATCAAGGGAGTGCTCGGATGCCGTTTGTATCGTTTGATGCCGGAAAGTTGGTTTTTTTATTGGATATTGGGGGTGTGTGGGAGGGTGTCATTAGGGTCCAGAAGATCTCAGTGATCGGGTGGACCTGTGTGCGCAGAATGCTGAGAAGGGCCATTTGTCATCCGAAATATTGCACTCAATATGCAAATCACCAGCTAGACGCACTTCCCCGGCCCTATTTGCACTTGTGTCGTTGTTCGCAGCACTTTTCAAAACGAATCAGAAACAAGGCCTGCTTTGCATATCTCACCGCGCTGGCGAACAACTTGACAATACTTCTTCGGCTTTTTTCCAAGCCACCACCTTTCTCCGCCGTCACACCCTTAATCCTTCGTCCTCTGACTGCGGACGACGATCCCCTTTTCTGCAAACCTCGAGTCCTCTTCTGAATTTCACCAGCCGAGCATATTCATAGCTTACTGTCCTTCACCCCCCTCGCGCTAGACACTCGGCTATGCTGGTGATCAATAATCATCTTGACTTTTTAAGCGAGCAGATGAATGTTTTATGATGCAAATTGCCACGTCTACTGCAATTACCAATATTGGATTGCTAGTCTGTTGAGCAGACACTCAATTTTCTGAGCAATCGTTGAGGCTGTATGGATTCGCTCTTCTTCCATTCAGATATCAATTCTAATCGGTTATTATATGGAATTAATATTAATGTATAGAATATTAGCTAGCATGTAAAGAGCATAACAAATAACCAAATAAAATAATTTAATGTATTCAGGAAATAAGAGGTACCAGGCGCATGAATACCGAATAAAATTTGCATGCACCAATAGTAAAACGGCAGTTAATAGGCGGCAATTGTAGGCCAATTCAAAAATATTTATATATTTCTATAAATGTTCGGAATCTATGTTGAATTGTTGTATAGTCTATGTTATCGATATGGCTCGAAAGCAAAGAAATTATTAATCATACAATCTAAGCAATATTTTGATATTTTTTGTAAGATCTATTTGACCCTAAATGGCGGAGGACTAAGATATTCAATTTTATGTTAATTTGAAAGTCGGAAATAAGATTTGTAAAATTGAGAAAGGAGAACCAGCACTCGCCAACCAAATGCCACCAGGAGAGGACCCCAAATATTGTAGAGCGTAGTACCTTGATAATGATTTTGTAAAAGTTAAAGTTAAATTAAATTATTAAATTTCTTAAAAGACTTCGTGATGCTATTGTGAAGCGGAAGTCATTCTCATTTTTAATAAATTTATAACCCTAGGAGGAGACGATTCCGGCTACCATATTCCCGGACCACATGGAGTTGGATCGACATCGGCGGCTTACAAGAAGATTTTCGACACGTGAGTGATAAATTGAATTAGTGATGGGCGCCCTAGTGCTTCGAATTAATCTGATGATCAAAGCTAGCTCGCCGAAAGGGTTTTTATTATAAATTAAGAAATTAATAAGAGTAATACTTGCGCAAGTAAAATTTAGTATTAAAGGTATTTTATTGAAAGAAAAAAGATAGATCAATATTTCAGAAATTTCTATTAACTCAAAGAAGTACAAAATCTAGGCTACTAAAACATATACATATGATATTTAATTTTTTGCAGTATAATTTGCGATAGTTTGTTGAATGCTCTAATTCACTAGATGAATGGCTCTACCTATTCCGTCAGGTGCCGAATCTTGCACCCTGAGATAAAAATATATATTCGATACAAAGAAATCTACTAAGTACTAGAGATTTTAATATATATATATTTGGATTATTAGTAGTGGCTAATTTATCAAGCTGATCTTAAAGCACACATTTTTAATTGAATTGTCCAAGTCGACAAGTATTAGCAAGCGCATATCGCAGCTACATGCAAAAGAATGCATATGATTTTAAGATAAAGGCACATGGTAATGATTCGTGCCATAAATCTAGAATATAAAGTTTAGCCTGTGATATTTTATTGATTTCAATTATTGTTCTATTTTTCTATTATATTTTTTATCGCTCTTTATATATTTTTTGCCTCGATTTATTTTTTGCATTATTTGTGTAATATATGTATGAAACGTTTATGGTGTGCAATTTATTTATTATTCCTCAACACTATTGTATAAGTATCATATTTATATATATTTATTTTTTATTGAATTACAAGAGTTATAGGAGAAGCCCATACCTAGGCCTATCAAGATTTTTTTTTAAGACTGAATACTATTAGAAAACCACGACCTAATTATATAATTATATCAAATCTCATGCTTTACCGACTGATGCCAAGCAGGAGGCTAATCGTTATTTAAATATAAAGAATAACGTGACATAAAACATGCCGTACCAACGTGGGACTGATGATGAGAGCCAAGCTCATTGAATAATTATTTGAAATTAAGTCAATAACCATATTGAAAATTATAGATAACTTATACGAGTTTTGAGGAAAACTGGCGAAGTGAAATTTGTATTACTTTTTGGGGATCAATAGCTTTAAATAAAGAGAAATTATATGTTTTAAAGAAAATTTTATATTATTAGTACTGTAAAAAAAAAAAAAATATACATGTTTATAGAGAGAGATTATATTTTATAAGCCTAAACTGCTATTACTTTCTAGTCAAAATATATTATGTGTTTAAGCCGGTTGGAAAATAAGTCACAGCCTGTAAACTAGCCAAGAATAAATTAAAACAAAACATTGGGGGCGCTAGAGCATTATAAAAAATTAAGTATAAATACCTTGTCTTTGAGTATCCAAACACTTTACACATCACTGTTTCACTGTAAGTCCCGGTTTGTGTCTCTTTTTTAAGCATTTTCGCTTATCATTTCTATCACTTTTTAATTAGCATTTATCATATTTGACATAATGAATCACACTCCCGCAAACTCTGAAGTTTCATATATGTACGGCGGTTGCACAGATCCCACTTTGTCGACTCCAAGCACATCAAACCCCACCACGGTAGATGCCAATACGCCACGAGAAAGGGAACCAGGAAGCGTCGGGTCGATAGTCTTCGATCCACCAGGTCTGCAACCTCTATCATCCACTCGAATCGACGCCGCTGACACACCATTGAATCAACGGATAGTAGAGATCAACTTTGAAGGGGGCGAGGAGCAGCCTGCAGAACCCGCATCGCCGGAGGCCGAGTCACACCTGGGCAAACAAAGTATATTTTCAATCACAGAGTTAGATCCGCTTCAAAAGGTAATAATGGAACAAACTAGCAGTACTTTCAATATTATGTTACAAAAAACAATGGATAATATGATGCAGGAGATTAAAAAAGAGATTGCTACAGTAAAAGAGGAAAATAAACAAACAGTGGAACAGGGCATGAAAGAGACCGCAGGCGCTATAAAATCAGTAGAACAACGGTTGGATAATATTGAAACTAAAGTAGAGAATCATAGGGAAGAATTAAAAGCAATGATAACTCTACAAAACGAAAGTCAGGATAAAGTTACGGCAGGATTATCGGAAAGGTTGGATACGGTTACATGTGAACTCAATGAAAGGATAGATAACCTAACCACACAAATCACTACACCCATTCAGGATATAACAAATAACATTAAGGCCGATTGCCACCAGAAATCCACAAACAAATTACCGTTGCCAATCAAACCTTAACAACTACAGTTGACAAAAATATTAACAGTATTAAAGAAATACAAAATAAACAGATTAATATGTCCACAAAAATGAACCAACTGCAAGGTAGCATAAATCAAAATACAGAACCTGTAAAGCTTTAAACGAAACTCTACTAATTCAAAAATCCACTCTGACTCAATTAAATCAAGAAATAAACGCAAATAAAATTACACATAATAGTCAATGGCAGATAACACAGGAAAAAATAATAGCATTAGAAAATCATATTCAACAACGACCTCAAGGGATTCAAACAGACAACCTCAACGTACATAGTATATTACAAGGACTGGGAAAATTTGATAATACTGATCGCCATTTGCAACCTCACCATTCATTGATCAGATAAAATTAGTACAAACTCTCACACCTACCTCTTGGAATTTTTGGCGTCTTCGTTTGACTAGTTTATTGATTGGCGAACCCCTGATGTTCTTTCGGAGTAGAGCCCATGAATTTACATCATTGGATGAGTTTGTAGCTGTCTTCCTGGAACAGTATTGGAGCAGAAGTAAACAGTTGGACGTGCTAGCGGACATTATATCATGCGATTTCAACCCTAACTTAGACGGTGCATGTACCACTTTCGTCACTGCCCTACAGTTTAAAAATTCTCAATTGAGCGAGCCCATTAATGAATCGGCATTAGCAAGTATTATTTTAAAGAAGCTACCGTATCAAGTTAGAATGGCACTCGCCACACAACCCATTACTGATTGCAAGCAGCTGATAAATCATCTATATGGCATACAGTCTGTGATGGCAATATCAAACCACCGTTCAGACCAGAGATACGCACCAAATCCACATAACTCAAAATTTAATCAGTATAACAGCCAAAATTATGAACCGGTATCATATGATCGCTACCGATCTGCTCCTCAATTTGAACGCCGCTATGAGCACAGGCAAAATGGTAACTGGAATAATGAAAAATTTCAAAATCGCACAACCAACCACTATGCCCAGCAGAGCAATCGTAAGAATCACTATGATGGCCGTGATCGATTAAACTCACATAATAATCACACACAAAACAATTACAACAGAAATTATAAACCGCCACCTCAACAAGTAAGTACAAATTATACATTAGCACATGCAATAGGATTGAATCAACAAAAAACCCAGAACCCAGCACCCAACGACCCGCCACCAGATATACAGAAAACTACAGCTAATAAACCATGACTATATGATACCCCCGATACAGCAAGCACAAACTCAAATGAAACAAACCAAGAAAATCAAGATATTTCAACATCATACACCACCTTTAGAAATGATTTACCAAAAATAGTATTAGAAGAACCGAAGCCAATACAAGACAGCCTACCACAAAAAACCGCCGCCAAACATGCAATTAAAGCCAGCCGTAAACATCAACCTCTATTACGTATTCTGTTCCCCACCGAAGAGCAACCCGCCACCGAAGAATCACTACCGGCCACCACCCTACAACAAGAACCGATACACTATAATAATGCTGAAATCCCACCACTGCCAAAAATAAACAGTTGCCAGGAGGAGACCGCCACCATACTACCTGTTCTGACCACCACCATGCATCCACACACAGAGCCTACACCCGCGCATCAATCGACCCCACCAAGGTACCCCAAGGAACCCAGGATAGAGGACCAAGAGGATGACACCAGGGAGGACGGACTACCGGACAGGAGGAGCGACCATCGCAAGGCCCGGAGATGGAGGCGCCCGAGGACACCCAGCCGACATCAGGACGAGGAGGACGGCATTCGGGAGAACATGCACCGCAAGGCCCGGAGGCGGAAGAAGCGACGAAGGAGGAACCGCGCGTGCGCATACCGGCCTCATGCACGGTTCAAACGCCCGAAGAGGACACCGGACCGACACCGAGGAGGACAGGAGCGGACCGACGGCGTGCATCCGCGGCACATACGCTTTAAAGGCTATGATCAGCGATGTGACCGAGAAAAGGAAGCAAATAATTGGAACAAAAATGGAACTAAAAGGACTATTACGGATTCGTGCATGGGCAACAATAAAATGGATTACTTGTGGGAACTAATAAAGGATAAACGGTGGCTAATAAGATTGGAAGAATTAAAAAATAATATTAAGAAAATGGAAGTACCTGACTATTATATGATGAGAGATAATACTATTAAAGAGATGATAAATGTTTGGATATGGTGTTTAATATTTGTTATAATGGCTGTGATATTAATAAAAGACTGTGTTGTAGAGATGATGGAAAATATTATATTGTGGTTATTAAAAGAATCTAGTATTGATGAATGGAAAGTTAATATTATAAAAATAGTTATTGTTGTGAGCCTACTAATTATAATGAACCAAGATCAAGAATATTAAATGATAATGAAAGGAAGGATGAGTTAAGAGTACAGATTGATTGGAAAAAGAATGGATTAAAAGGAATTATCATAAATGAAGCTTGGAATTATTTAAAGGAATACACCAGATACAAGGGCTTTAAATTTGAGAAAGATAAATTAATAATAGGACAGCCTCAACAATTAACAACCAGACAGCAGATAACCCAACCGGCCTATAGTATAGCTACAAGCAGAAAGTCAAAAGATATGGGAAGACCACAACAATTCCACATGAAATATCATCGAATTTGAAATAAATACGATAAGTAATCAAGGAAAACACCACTATCAAGCCAATTACTGACCTTCCTTAATAAATTTAATCTTGGCATAGGACCGCATGGCAACAATCCAGTATTTTAATTCCTTCCAACCGTTAGAAGCCTGCAATAAGAAAAAGAACAATTTTTAAATATGTAATTAAATTAGCTACATCCACTAAAAAAGGACACAAGCGGGGATAGTATGTTTAAAATTTGTAAATTACCTTTAAAGAGAAAAAATGCAGCAGTTAGGTTAATTATGAAATTCGACAGCAAATTCTGTAGAGCCAGTGACCAGCTGGGCAAGGCCACCTGAATCAAATATGTAATGCCTGCAAACATATGATTATGAAAAAGTATGGTTACCCCAAAATTGTTATTTATTATTGTTATTTATTATTGTTATTTATTATTGTTATTTATTATATTTATTAATGTCGGTATATTTATTTATATGTTTTATATTTATTACTTTTAATTATGCCACGTTTGTTACCTGAAAAAACCTAAAGTGAATGCAAGCTACCAAAAAACCAAAGAGCCATTAGCAAAAGAAAAGTATTGTACCTGATGTATAGAAAATTATTTATATTAAGACCTAAGAAATACTATAAGATATAAGCCCAGAAGTTTTGTGAATCGAAATTATTGTCTAAAAGGAATCATTTGTGAGAATCATGAAATGTGTGTAGTTAGGTTGGCGGCCCTGCAAGCGGCGAATTTAAAATATTATGTTTTAAGTGTTGTCAGGAGGAGTGCGTTTAGAAGTTTATATTTATGATATTTATGTGTGTTGAGGAGGAGAATTTGTTATTGTATTTGATAAAGGTATAAAGGAGATGCAGCAAATATGTCTGCGAACTGTGATAGAAGTATGAGAGTATAATTTATAATTAAAGTATAGTGTATATCGATGTATTGAAGGGTGGGTTTTCATTAAAAACATTGTGATTCTCAAATATTTTGAATTCAAACCCAGGGGCGCGTGTAAAGTATCAAATTTGGGTAGATAAAATCCCTAACCGAAATAGTAATAGGTCTGAAAATAAAGTAACTGGCTAATATCGCCAAATAGATAATAACTAAGATTAGATAGCATCAGCTTGTTCTGGCTAAATGGTACAAAAACCTAAAAAGGATTTGAAGGAATTTTATTGCTCATAAATAGATTATTATATAAAATATTTGAAGATTGAGGTTATGTACATGTATTCACGGATCGGTGACCTAGAGATCGATCAAACCGAGAAACGTAGAATCTGACCAAAACCCCTTGGCAGAGCTTTATTGCAATCAGATGGTGTGCAATGTGAAAAAACATCTGATCACGTGGCTAATTATTAGGTAGCATGGAATTAATATTAATGTATAGAATATTAGCTAGCATGTAAAGAGCATAACAAAAAAACCAAATAAAAATAATTTAATGTATTCAGGAAATAAGAGGTACCAGGCGCATGAATACCGAATAAAATTTGCATGCACCAATAGTAAAACGGCAGTTAATAGGCGGCAATTGTAGGCCAATTCAAAAATATTTATATATATTTCTATAAATGTTCGGAATCTATGTTGAATTGTTGTATAGTCTATGTTATCGATATGGCTCGAAAGCAAAGAAATTATTAATCATACAATCTAAGCAATATTTTGATATTTTTTGTAAGATCTATTTGACCCTAAATGGCGGAGGACTAAGATATTCAAATTTTATGTTAATTTGAAAGTCGGAAATAAGATTTGTAAAATTGAGAAAGGAGAACCAGCACTCGCCAACCAAATGCCACCAGAGAGGACCCCAAATATTTTAGAGCGTAGTACCTTGATAATGATTTTGTAAAAGTTAAAGTTAATTAAATTATTAAATTTCTTAAAAGACTTCGTGATGCTATTGTGAAGCAGAAGTCATTCTCATTTTAATTAAATTTATAACCCCTTGGAGGAGACGATTCCGGCTACCATATTCCGGACCACATGGAGTTGGATCGACATCGGCGGCTTACAAGAAGATTTTCGACACGTGAGTGATAAATTTGAATTAGTGATGGGCGCCCTAGTGCTTCGAATTAATCTGATGATCAAAGCTAGCTCGCCGAAAGGGTTTTATTATAAATTAAGAAATTAATAAGAGTAATACTTGCGCAAGTAAAATTAGTATTAAAGGTATTTTATTGAAAGAAAAAGATAGATCAATATTTCAGAAATTTCTATTAACTCAAAGAAGTACAAAATCTAGGCTATTAAAACATATGCATATGATATTTAATTTTTGCAATATAATTTGCGATAGTTTGTTGAATGCTCTAATTCACTAGATGAATGGCTCTACCTATTCCGTCAGGTGCCGAATCTTGCACCCTGAGATAAAAATATATATTCGATACAAAGAAATCTACTAAGTACTAGAGATTTTAATATATATATTTGGATTATTAGTAGTGGCTAATTTATCAAGCTGATCTTAAAGCACACATTTTAATTGAATTGTCCAAGTCGACAAGTATTAGCAAGCGCATATCGCAGCTACATGCAAAAGAATGCATATGATTTTAAGATAAAGGCACATGGTAATGATTCGTGCCATAAATCTAGAATATAAAGTTTAGCCTGTGATATTTTATTGATTTCAATTATTGTTCTATTTTTATATTATATTTTTTATCGCTCTTTATATATTTTTTGCCTCGATTTATTTTTTGCATTATTTGTGTAATATATGTATGAAACGTTTATGGTGTGCAATTTATTTATTATTCCTCAACACTATTGTATAAGTATCATATTTATATATATTTATTTTTTATTGAATTACAAGAGTTATAGGAGAAGCCCATACCTAGGCCTATCAAGATTTTTTTAAGACTGAATACTATTAGAAAACCACGACCTAATTATATAATTATATCAAATCTCATGCTTTACCGACTGATGCCAAGCAGGAGGCTAATCGTTATTTAAATATAAAGAATAACGTGACACTCTGTACTTTCCGTCAGAACAACTTTTGGTTATAATTCAATTCAATATTTTCCTTCGCCCATAATTTTCTATTCACTTGAAGAGTTGTAGCAAATGTCGTAGCTTCACTTTTTCAACAGTGCAAGAATGTTGGTGAAATCCGGACTCATTCCATAGCACTGGCCCTCATTTCCAGCTTTCAGCTCCTAACTATCTTTTATGATATTGAGGTCTCCTCTTCTTCTGACAACCTGATCCAGTACTTGAGATAGGACTGTTCTAGCAGCTCTTTTTCAATATTTTTGAATCTCAATATAGTGCCTAAAAACCTCATTTAATGTTGAGGTATACAACATAACTTACTATTCAACAAAACATAAAACAATTATTTTGAAAGTGAATATTTTTCTTCCAATTTTATTCTTACTCACTATCCAATTGTTTTGTTCATTTCTTATTCTCAATGTGAGAACCTGGTCGTACAGTGGGGAAAATTTAATGGGAATTTAATGTCAAATAAAATAAAGTTTTTGACAGACTCCCTAATCGATTCAAAAAATGTAAAGAAATACGTATTATTATTTTAAATATTCTAAGAAATACGATCTAATCAGAATTATATTTGAGATAATTGAAAAATTTGACTAAGATTATTATAGTTCATTACTCTTACCTCTTGATACTAGGTACTCCTTGTAACAAACATAAAGTTCATCTCTAGTTCAGAAGGACCATTAACGATGGTTGTCATCAACCCTCAATATTCGGAGCTGTGTCAATAGAAGTGTTTTAGTTGTTCATGCAGATCTAATAGATGGCTCGAACGTTATTACTGGTAAAAATGGGCATTATCAAGGGAGTGCTCGGATGCCGTTTGTATCGTTTGATGCCGGAAAGTTGGTTTTTTTATTGGATATTGGGGGTGTGTGGGAGGGTGTCATTAGGGTCCAGAAGATCTCAGTGATCGGGTGGACCTGTGTGCGCAGAATGCTGAGAAGGGCCATTTGTCATCCGAAATATTGCACTCAATATGCAAATCACCAGCTAGACGCACTTCCCCGGCCCTATTTGCACTTGTGTCGTTGTTCGCAGCACTTTTCAAAACGAATCAGAAACAAGGCCTGCTTTGCATATCTCACCGCGCTGGCGAACAACTTGACAATACTTCTTCGGCTTTTTTCCAAGCCACCACCTTTCTCCGCCGTCACACCCTTAATCCTTCGTCCTCTGACTGCGGACGACGATCCCCTTTTCTGCAAACCTCGAGTCCTCTTCTGAATTTCACCAGCCGAGCATATTCATAGCTTACTGTCCTTCGCCCCCCTCGCGCTAGGCACTCGGCTATGCTGGTGATCAATAATCATCTTGACTTTTTAAGCGAGCAGATGAATGTTTTATGATGCAAATTGCCACGCCGACTGCAATTACCAATATTGGATTGCTAGTCTGTTGAGCAGACACTCAATTTTCTGAGCAATCGTTGAGGCTGTATGGATTCGCTCTTCTTCCATTCAGATATCAATTCTAATCGGTTATTATATGGATTTCATCTCATTGATGATACATAAAAATCTTGATAAACTTGTATCGCCAAATCAATATGAGGATATCTTGTAACACATTCTTTGACCTACTTCTTGAGACTCGAAAATTAATAGGTAATGTATATTGGAAATACAAACTTTGTCTATATCGAACTTTTCTCACAACACAATGCCCTAAGTGGTTAAGAATAACTCTGAATCATTAGTCAACCAGGTCAACCAGGAAATGAAAAACGATCAACTGAAGTTCAACTTCATGATTAGATAAATACCAAACTCTATAATCCCTAAAAAGTCTATCATTATCACCGTACTTTGTTGATTAACATCTTTTTCCTCCACCTCCTGTCTAAAGTGCTTACTTTACTCCCTGGAACATAATACTAAAGTGTCACTTTTTCGCTCTCGGGAGGAAAAAACAGGAAAACTCCCTAGAGCGTAAAAGTAACTCCATTCAAATAACATGGGAAGCATCTCTATTTTAAAAACGTACATTTGAAATAGGTTAGAAGGTCTAAGCTCAGATGAAGAAGCATAAATATAGAGTAGTCATTAAACCAACTAAATTCAATACCTCAACCAGACATTTGTTCAAAAAGTTTATATGAAATTTATGTTTGTATGCTAAAATTATCACAAACTTCATATCACTATACTAAAAAAATGTATAAATATTTTCTTATATTCCATGTTATTCAAAATACCAGCCAACGAATATTCCTCATTAACTGAACACATTTGAAACGGGAACTTCATCATAGTTGTAGTTGTGGCGCCTATTGTTGTTACAACTTTTTCCGACAGATAGCGCATAGCGCTGTCGGCTTCGCCTCGAGCTTCAAACTTTTCCCTCAGGGAGAAAAAAACAGCACTTCGAACAAATAATTATAAACAAATAACTATTTTTTTTCAATTTTCTGTACATCTGTACCAATGGCCAACGTTTTCAATAATACCAATGGCCAACGGTAAAACTCAAGTCACGTGAAAACTATTTTTCCTACAGTTACCCGAAAAAGTGCTCATTTCCGCATCAATTATAGTACGCAAAATACCTTTTCCTCCACCTACTATCAAAAGTCTCATTTTACACCCTGGAATCGAATACTAAAGTACTACTTTTCCTCCCATGGGACTAAAAATAATTCCCAGCGGGAAAAGTGATCACTTTTACTCCCAAGGGAGTAAAAATAAACCCATAAGATTAACATGGGAAGAAGTCCGACAACGCCGCGATTGAAGAATGAGGAATGTGGCAACACTGTCGTGGTCGGTAGAGGAAAAGTAAAAGAGCTCTATTTCGATCTTTGGAATATTTTAGCTCTAGGAAATAGTAGCTCTATTTCGATTGTTAGGTTATGTTCAACCGTTGGTGGATATGAAAAAGTACACACCTCTAACGTCATTGGCATCTCTACGAGAGCGTTCATCTAAAGGTACGTTTTCGTTTATGCGAACTTTTCCGCAGTCGACGACGGCAAGCATTGTTGACATTCATATTGTCCAAATTTCAAGTGTGCTAAAACAGCTGATTAAATAACTTTTTCATTATTTGTCTTTATTAATAAAGAAATAAACCTTTTCAATAATATCAAAATATTGCCATTTAAAAGTATAAAAAAGTATAAGCTCAACCTGCTCCATTAAAACATAATTTAACATAATCTTTTAAGTTATGTAGACAGATTGAAATCTACCCAATCTGAGATTCTCTCCCTGTCATGGTCGACGACGGCATTTACGCATAAACGAAAACCCACTTTAACAGAGACGACTGAGCGTGTCTGCACAGAAAACAAGATTGCAGGTTATGTTTTTTCTTGGTTACCTACTAAGATCTTCGAAATCCGCTACCGGTATTGTAGAAGTTATTTTCGTTTTTATAAAATGGAAAGTGAGAGTGATGAGGAGTTTGTTCTAACTCTGCCGAACATTCGTCACGAAGCTGAAGATGTAACTGAAAATTTGCTTCCGGAAAAATCAAAGGAACTATACATCAAGCGATATGATTTATTCGTTGAATGGTGCAAGAAGAATTGTGGTGGAACAGTAAGAATTTCAGAAAACGTAATCCTTGTTTACCTCTATCAACAAATTATTATCAGAGGTGAGCTAAATTTTGTTTTTAAAAAAATAGTGTGAAAGCGTGAAGATGTAGTAAAATTATTCATTGTTATAGGTATTGGTGTAGGTGGAGGAAAAATGTTGTGTGCATCACGGGACTAAAGTACTTATTCTCCCTCAGGGAAATTGTCGCCCTCGGCTACGCCATCGGGCGACAACAGTTTCCCTCAGGGAGAAAAAGTTGCACTTTAGTCCCTAGATGCACAAATAACTATATTCCCACACCCAGTGCGGGAATGTAGATTTGAGTACGGCAAACACTTTGTCGCACTCCAATTTGCAACATAGCAACACAAAATAGTTAACACGCTTTATGATGGTAGAGTGCGGCTAAGTAAAAGAAAACAAACCACTCTCTGTCTCAGACAGCACCGTATCACGCATGCGTTAGCAACGGATTTTTCCCGTTCCATTCAGTCAGATCTTTGAATGTAACGTTCTTTGTGATGATGGTTACCGAGCACTGTAACTGGAGCCAATCGTCATTCTATTTGATGAAGATATTATTATCCAATGATGATTTATCATTAAATTCAATATAATAATCAATATATTATCATTTTATTGATAAAAGAAAGAGTACTTTTGGAAAATATAATTAATAAAATATAACAGCTGTTATTTTTAACTGTTGTTAAAAAACACTATAATAAGTCAGCATATTGTCATTTCAAAACAAAAACCGAACCCTCAACCTCCCCTATTACATTTAGAACATCAATAAACATAACTATTTAAAAACCTCCAATCCCTTCCAGCATATTGCAATTTCAAAGCAAAATCCTAACCTATCTTTCCACCTTTGAAATATCAGAAAGCATTATTCTACCTGGACCCTAGCCCTTTCTAGCATATTGCAATTTAAAAGCGAAAACCTAACCTAACCTTATGGAACATTATTAAAAATAATCCAAAAAAACCTAACCACTAACCCCTAACCCCTTCACATTTAATAATTTAGATTTCAAAGCAAAATCCTAACCCCCTAACCTATCCTTTCACATTTGAAACATCTTCTAGCATATTGCAATTTCAAAGCAAAAACCTAACCTATCCTAATAACACATTATTAAATATAACCTAAATAAAACCTAACCTCTAACCCTTTCACATTTAATACTTCAGATTTATTTGTCATCTTTAGAACAAAACATAAACATGTGGTTCATTTCATGAACATGTTCACAAACATGTGGTTCATTTCATGAACATGTTCAAAAACATGTGGTTCATTTCATGAGCATGTTCACAAACATGCGGTTCATTTCATGAACATGTTCACAAACATGTGGTTCAAAGCAAAATCCTAACCCCCTAACCTATCCTTTTACCTTTGAAACATCAAAAAACATAACTCCACCTAGACCCTAGCCCCTTCTAGCATATTGCAATTTTAAAGCAAAAACCTAACCCATCCTAATAAAACATTATTAAATATAACCTAAATAAAAACTAACCCCTAACTCTTTCACATTTGTTGAACAAGACAAGGATAGCAACACCATTGCAAATCGTACACTATCATTAAACGTGGACCTCACAATAGATACTCAAAGAATACTTTTGAATAACTATGTTATAACTGTGACTGTTGCTGGCCGTTACTCTGTTTCTGAGACAAAGAGAAGCTCCTAAAAGAAATGGTAAACCTGAATATGTTGCTGGCTGGAAATTTTTGTGAAACAGCTGATTATTAAAGCGAGATATTGAATAACAAACAGTGAATAAACAAGAAGTTTTGATAGTATTCAATATCAGTATTTTATTTCTATTCAAGTTATCATGAACAATTTCTTTTCCAAGACATTGGAAACATTTATCGACCATTGTTATGATCACGGAATCAAGTACTTTTATATATTTATTTACTTTTGTGGTTAGGTTACTCTTGTTACTAATACTAAGGTTGTGATTGTAATATATTCGAAACAATAATGTATCCATTAGGTTTGAAACACGAATATTCACACTTCAAAAAGTTATTCAGTTCTTCAACTCCCCGAAACATCTCTACTCACATTTTCGTAGAACAACTTCAATGAATGCTGTTTATGAATTAGAAACAGAATACAGAATAGATGTTATTGAATACCGTAATCAAAAACACTGGATTTACAATATCCTGTTTACTCAACAGTGACTTGAATGATTGAAGTTCAGCATTTGTAATGTCTATATAATATAATTTAATCATGTTTTAAATAATGCAGTATAACCTTAATTATATGTTTCATGCGGCTACGCCCTGCTTCGCCAGAGAAGCAGAAAGGCCAAATTGACACGTTTACTAATGTATTTACAAGAAAAAACAAGTGGAAACTATATTTTTACACTAATTGTATATAATATATCATTCAAACTCAAACTTGAGGATATTTGGAGCTGGAATAAATAGTACACATGAAAATTTCATAGAATGGTCAGGTTAGACTTGAGTCTGTCCTGAGGGCTGATCACTAGCCTAATCCTTTATCAGTCCTGGGCTTATTAACTTATTTATTTATTTACATTAATAGAAAAATTAAAACATAAGCTTACAGCTTTGATCGTATAGACAAATTAATCAATAAAACAAATTAATGGGCACCATATAAGTATAAGCAAAGTTTTGCTGCATAACTTTTATTTGTGTTTTCGGATAGGAGAATATTAAACTGTTAGTCACGGGTGAAGTATAACGTTTGTGAGGCTCATTGATGGCTCAAAATACATATCCAGACAAGTGATATGGCCATTTCTGAACTTGCTGATGACTTCTTGTGGATGAAGTACTATTATAATTGAATCTCATATAACTTTATAATATTCATTCTATTGTCATTTAGACTGAATTTGAAATAATTCTGTTTTGGGATGGTTGCAATATTTATTATCAGCTTTAAAAATACTAAATATTTGCACAAACAAACATTTTATTTGGTATAGGACATGCTCACTGTCTATTACTGATTTTTCACATTCTATGGTAACTGAAGAAAAAATTTAATGAGCAATACTTGCGCAAAGTTTCTTTGCTGCACTCAAGAAACCATCATTCCGCACTCGCTTACGGCTCGTGCGTAAACGTTTCTTTCGGTGCAGCAAAGTGGCACTTTGCGCACTAGTTGCACAAATAACTTATATCTCCATAACCGACTTATCTACTTATTATAAAACTTGCGAGTATATCATTCCTGATATCGACGACATCCACTTTGGTGTTTGCAAGGGAGAAGAGTTGCACAAATAACTTATATCTCCATAACCGACTTATCTACTTATTATAAAACTTGCGAGTATATCATTCCTGATATCGACGACATCCACTTTGGTGTTTGCAAGGGAGAAGATCGAAATGATCTATTTCTAATAAGATAGCTTATACAGTAGTTCACTATACACTCGTATGGAACCAAAGAATATCCAACACTCAATGTTCCATTCACTGATGTACTAAAACCGGGAGAGGATTTAGAAATTACGTTTTCATACAAGAAATCAAAATAAATATCAGGTTTTGAATCAGTCATCCTCTATCATTGAATAGAAAAACTATAGATAATAGGGGGATTGATAATCTCTACATTAGACAGACTGATAGCAGAAATAGATAATAATTTGATGACAAAAACTTTCTGAAAGAACAAATTGCAAATTCTTTTTCTGAGTAACGAGAAGTTGAGTTATGATGTGGAAGTTTACTGATTATTATAAGACTGCAAAATAGCAATTGAACTCATCTCACCCTCGGTGAGAATTGCACTTAACAAGGACTCACAAACACATCACACAACAATAAACAGAGTTATTTGACTGGCCGCTGAGTTGTTTGTGAGATCTGCAACCATTGCCATTGATTGGTGTTTCCTCATTCGCATTCGTTATAATATCGCTTCCACTCCAACAAGATAGCCACAACATAAATAATATTCTCACACAAGTAATACTTGATTGTTCTCATTCTTAACTTCTTCTCCACTCAACTGCTTTGCAACTTGAAGTTGATCTCTTTTCTTCCATCGTTCACTTTCAAAATGACGCTGACTCTTATTTACATTTTTCCATTATTTTTATTTCTCCACCGTGCTTCCTTCTCCAAGCTCTTCCCCTTCTTCATTTTCTCTCTCTGCGCTCTCCATCTCAAATGTTTTTCCTTCTTCTCTTCGTATCCTTTGAATGGTCTGCTGTCCTGCTCATCATTCCATCTATATTACCTTTTGATTTACAATCCGACATAAAATACGGTCATTACAGGCTCAACCCTTGGCCGTCAACACCCATTCAAAAAACAAACAGTGTTTTATTGGCACCAGACAAAGCCAATATGTGTTGTGTAATTTATATTTGGCGTTGAGCTGGACAACTGGACTGATGAAAGAATCCCCACAAGACTGCTTTGACTCTTTGGCAGAAACCAATTACTCAATCCCTATTTGGATTTCAAATTTTTGTATAGACCTCTTATATAGATTTGTCGAATTATTTGATCTCGCCTTGTAAACTATTGTTCTTGAAAATACGGTTCAAAATATATTGTTGTTATCATTCAGGATTTTCCATCGCATAGGTTGATCGCGAAATCACGAAATCACTTGACAATAGAAATCTGAAAATCCTTCATGTCATCAAAGGATCTTTCCCATTATAATATGATGCTGATCCAAAAAGATAAACTTCGCACAATAACTTTCTGATGATAACCTTATGTGTTTTCAAATAGGTCCTTGTTAACTCTTTTATTAATGTAAAAAATTACGTGTATAGTATGTTAACCAATTTATTGATGAAGTGAAGTGGTCTCAAGTGTATAATATAATATAGACATTATTTAAATAGAAAACACAACACAAACAGATGGAAAACACTAATGAACTTATGTATCAATGGTTGAGAATGTTCGACAGCTAAGCTGTCTTTTTTTTAAATATCTTCAAATATTTTATATTTTTCAATCTTCTTAAATATAATAAACATAAAATTAATGTTGTATATTATGTTGGATTGAGGGTAAATAGCCAATTGAGCTTTTTTTCATAATGTGAGCGCGGTTTTTGCATAATTTTCTTAGACTTGAATACAGCTTGCTAAGGATGTTGTGGGTATTTCTTGGTGCTCTGATTGGTTTGTTTCTCTCGTTCTTACACAAAACTTATTCGAATTAATGTTCCTTCCTTCATTAAGACAATTAAGTAAAATTAATAGCAAAATACAGTACTAGAACAGTGTTAGAAATTAAACTTTAAATAATTTATTTCTATAATTTAATCATAATAATATATTTTATCTTATTGGAACAACTCTAAACTCTATAAATCTTAGAGTTTGCCAAGAAATCGTTTAGTGAATTTGATATGTTTGGAGATAATTGAGTTTATTACATATCCGAAGAATATTCTTCAGGAATTCTATAGACTGTCGAATACTTCTGCAACATGAGGGTACTCATGTCTGTCAACATGAGTGTAGAGCAGATCTTTTATACCTAGAATAAGAAATCAGGAAAACCTAATCTATATAAAAATGAAATGGCACTCACTAACTGACTGACTGACTCACTCACTCACTCACTCGCAGAACTAAAAATCTACCGGACCAAAAACGTTCAAATTTGGTAGGTATGTTTAGTTGGCCCTTTAGCCCTTTCTATCCCAGTGTTGTTCCTGAACAACATGATTTTCTATGATGTCTATTGGATCAGTGATTGAATAAATCTGCCATCTACCGACCTTGTTTGAAAGCTACATTAGTCTAGTTTAGTATTATACCACTAGAGAGCACTCAAATGCAGTTCAATTTCTGAAAAATCCAATTGTACCAACACTTCAATGTGACAATTTTCTTCGGTTTTTATTATTTTTTATAAAATTCTAAAGAACTGAAAATAAGAATACAAATTATCCATATAATTGTTTATTATTTAATGATGAAATATCAGTCATAGAAATAGAAACTTGAACAAACATATTTATATTCAAAATTTTATGTCTGTTGTTTTAGAACAACATTGGGCCGTTAGAGGAGTCACATGTGGGGAGACTTTTAGGTTATGTTATTGCGTTTCTCTCAGTTTTCAAACGCGTTCGTGGAGTTATTGTTTATTGAATTATTGTGGATGATTGTTTTTCGTTATAATGTACGAAATTTTGGATAATGAAGATTTAGACAAACTCATGAATCTTCCTGAAGATGAGTTGAATAGTTTTTTAGGAATCAAGATACCGGACAGTAATATTATTGCTGATCCTCTACAAGAGAATTTACAGGTAAGATTCTCTCCAATTTATTTTCAAAAGCCTGTTTTACCTGTGCAATCTAAATCATTACCTGAGTCAGCAGTCCTGTATTACAGGACTCATTGGTATGAAAGCAAATAGCCTAAAGCTACGTTTACACTATATGTAGTTGTACACTATAGTACATTATACATTACATTATAGTAGTGTACACTATATGTAGCTGGGGAGCTATATGAAATTTGAGCTACATATAGCTCTGCTATAAGGATATTTATGCAAATTTCATGTAGCAGAGCTAGATGTAGCTCTGCTATAATTAACTTTGATGCCATTACTTGTAGCAGAGCTACATATAGTTTGGAATAAACCACTATTCACTGCTCAGTTATCCCAACCAGATGCCAAAGAAGAATGTAGTTCTTGCAGCAGCCGCTGCTTTCGGCGAAGCTACTGTGATGCTTTCAGCACAAAGAAGAGAGAGAAGATATTATGTTAGAGAAGATAATTTTGTAAATTTTGGATAGCTCATTTCCTGCTATATAGCTGAGAAAATAGGCTAAACTGCTATATAGCATATCTCCAATGTCACTTTTTGAACTTGTAGCAGAGCTTTATAGCTGAGCTACATGTAGCTTTGCTACATAGTATAACCTAGCTTCATAATTCCCTTTTTCTCCAGACACTGGAAGAAATATTGGGCACGAACATGGGTATTTTGCAAAACAAGGACGTTGCAAGCTGTGTAAGACTGGGTACACCAAGGTGTATTGCATAAAATGTGGAGTATGTCTTTGCTCAGTCCCAAACAGAATGTGCTTCAATGATTACCATAGAAAAAATAAGAAAATCCAATAGGCTACAAGGAACAACTTGTTCTACAAAAGTAGTAAATATGATAAAGTAGTAGATGTAAGTAGATGTAGTAAAGTAGTAAATTTATAATATGATAAACCCCAATTTTTAGTTTTCAGTTTGTTTCATATTATGTAAGTATGTATCAGTTAGTTATAAACATGATAAGTTAGTAATCAAAATATAGCTTTAAAAAAGTAGGAAATTTATTATATTTAGAAACTTATTTTCAGTTTCAATTTCACGTTTTTATATTATGTAAATATGTATCAGTTATGAATATAATAAATAAGTTAGTCACCAAAATCTGGTTTTGTGTATCACATTTTTGAGAATCCATTTTACTACTCTTGAGAATTTTATTATATTACTTTCATTGTTATATTGTTGAAATCAAGAACAAATTATTGATTAGGAATAATTCCATAATGAAATCATTCACCTTTCCTTGAATAAAGCATGATGAAAGTACCATTGATTTTTCTAATGCAAAGCCAAAATTTTTTACTATACGTATTTGAAATGACCCAAATGTCCCAATGTTGTTTTAAAACAACATACCCGTAGGGGCCCCTGGAGGGTGAGAAAAATTTGGGAAAAATTATTTTCTAATTTTCAAGAGTGTTTTGAAACATAAAAACACCAGAATAATTTTTTCATCTTGTTTTTTTCATAAATTGGGATAGAAAGGATTAGAGGCGCACTAAGAAACCTTTTGGCAATATTTTAACTCTAAGGGTGGTTTTAAAGGGTTTAAAGTTCGTCTTTTAGCATGTATATTCTTCTTATTCTCTTAATTATAATTGAAAAATGTCCATACCATATGTTAATATAGAACTATAATCTAGAGAGAGTAACTCTTCGAAACCGTTGTTAACTGGTAACTAAATTTATAATTTTGTCAGATTTGCATTAAGTTGAGTTGACTTTGATAGGTTGGCACCTAGTTGAAGATTGAAATGCATTTATCGCGGGAAAATTGATTGGGCACTGCTACTTCAATCAGAGCTATTCCTGGGAATATGGCGAGCAAAGCGAGCCTGACGGCTAGTATTTCATAAATGCCAATTAAGTGCAGAAAAATAAAGAAGTGGCAGTGTATTTGGCTTGATCTTTTGTCAGCTGTTGTCTGCATTTCTTGACACCTGTCTGAGTTGAGTGTGAAGTAGTTTTCTTTTAGGAAATAAGTGAATAAAATATCCCAGTTGGGGAAGTATGAGCGAGCTCTATTCAAGAAAAAGCCATAGGCTCTAATTAAGTCATAGCCTGCATTTCCACTTAGGTTATATATATGCGGAGTAGTAAATGAGTAATGAAGAACGTTTTTTCAATATGTGTTGATATGTATAAATTTTCAAATATGTTCATTTATTCATCTTTGTGTACATATCATAATAAGAGGTGTTGACAGCTAAACGCAGCGCCTGACAACTGCGTGTCCATCAGCTCAAATCAAAGAGAATAACATACTTTGCAACACATAATATAAATTCAATCGTATCACCAGGAAAACTAAAATGTCTTACAGACATTTGTGACAAAGAGAAACTCCTAATAATAACATTACAAGAGCTGAGAAATACTGATCAGAGTGCAATTGAAAGCCAGGGATACAGACTATATAAAGGAATTCCAGGGAAAAAAGTTATGAAGAATCGTGTTCCTCAGTTTGGATGTGGTTTTTTGGTAAATCTTAAAATAATAGATTATTTTTTGGAATTGAAATCTCAGTCCTCCAGATTGGCCACTTTGACTTTTAAGCCTGCAAATAAGATCTAATCAATGCTCACGCTCCAACTAACAATAAAAACAACATACGAAAAGAGCAGGAAAAATTCAAAAGTTTTGGGATCTTCTAGATAAAACAATAGTCGAAGTACTACCAGATCAAGTGAAAATTTTGGTAGGGGATTTTAATGCTCAACTGGGAAAGGAGAAGAGATTCAGAGATATTATAGGTTGATGGCCAGCACAGAAAAGAACAAACAAGAACGGCCTTCATGCCATTGAAATCTGTAGAAATAATGGTCTAATATTTAAATCAACCTGCTTTAAAAGATCGCCACATAAACTGAATACATGGAAACACCCTGATTTTAGAAAAGGTGAATGGCAAATTGATCGTGTATTTATGGATAAAAACTTCCATAGAGAAATTCAGAATGTAAAGGTATCGAGAGGAACCGATTCCGGATCTGATTATTACATTGTCAAGATAAAAATCAAACTAACACCATTCAGAAGAAGAAGGCCGCCTGTGAGAGTTAAAAGAAGAATGGAACCAGCATCTCTGATAGGAAACGAAGCATATAGGAGAAGAACTGATGAAGAAGTGGGAAGCACTCAGAATTCAAACAACCTCGTTTCTAAACTTAAAATAATAGCAGAAGAGACTGCTCCAGTGAAGCCTAGGAATAAACACTTGTGGTGGAATGAGGAATGCAATCTTGCTGTAGAGGAAAGGCACAAGGCTTGGATAAACCACCAAACACGGAAAACGGAAAGATCCTATGAGACTCTAATCTCACAGAGAAAAGTCAAATCAAATTAAATCAAATAGCTTTCTATTCACAAAACATAATACAAATTTATAAAATTCATTCACACATTTAACAGTGAATACTCTCCACAAAGACTTGAGTCTGTGAGTGGAGAGTGAGTTCTTTCAAGTTGAGTTCTCTCATGTTTTGTACATATTATAATTAAAACTATTGTAATTGAATCTACTAACATTTATCAGCAAATGAAGAATATAAATTGCACACAATGAAATTCCATAATGGTAATAAGAATATACAGACAAATATATAAATAGTAGCTTAAAGGTTATACTAATCATTATAAATGGCAAATTCACTATGAGATCAAGTTCTGAATAAGAAGGCGGATTGAATCTGTTGCTCTGCAGCATCCCTGCCAATTTCTAATAACCATCTACTCAAATGTTGCTTGTAGGTGTTAATACTGTAATTTTCAGACTGCTTTAAATGATTGGGAACGTTTCTATACAATATATGACAGATGTATTTACTATTATTTTTAAAGCAGTTATGTAGGAGTCGGGGATGAGCAATACCAAAGTTAATTAGATTTCTTGTATTATGAGTATGAGCTAAATTATTGAAAATGAAGTTTTTGTTGTAGTATAAAAACTTGAAACAAGATCAGTTGGGCAGCGATAGTCTCGCCTGAGACATGTCTTGATGATTGCTCGCTGTGCCACCGCCACCGGCTCCAAGGCAAACGAGGAGGCTCCACCCCAAGCTAGACACCATACATAAGAACTGACTGGATATATGCGTGATCAGCAAAGTTACCAGAAACACAAAGCGAAACTATTACAAA